>NC_092380.1:61668716-62293716 GCF_030028105.1 Mobula birostris | reverse complement strand
AAATTCACTGATGATACAGTTGTTAACAGAATCTCAGAAGGTGTCAAGGAGGCATATACGAGCAAGATAGATCGGTTGCTTGAGTAGTCTCGCAACAACAATCTCTCACTCAACATCAGATTGACTAATAAAGGCGAAGTCAGGTGAACACATCTAGTCTCAGGGGTCAGCAGTGGAAAGCATAAGCAGCTTCAACTTCAACAGGTCAGAGTATCACATTAATGTAATTACAAAGAAGGCATGCCAGCGGCTCCACTTCATTAGGAGTTTGAGGAGATTTGGTATGTCTAGACTTGGAAATTTTCACAGATGTACTGTATGGTGGAGAGCATTCTGACTGGTTGCATCACCGTCTGCTTTAAAGGCATCAATTCACAGGATCAGAAGAGGCTGTGGAGGGATGCAGACTCAGCCATTCCATCATGGGCACGAGTTTCCTCAACATCGAGGAATCTTCACTATCCTGATCATGCCCTCTTTGTATTACTACCATCATGGAGGAGGTGCAGAAGCCTGAAGACCTATTATTTTAAGAACAGCTTCTCTCTGCCATCAGATTTCTGAAAGATCCGTGAACCTATGAGCACTACCATCTTTTGAATGATTTTTATTGTAAATTTTGTAAATTTTAAGTCCCGCATTGCACTGCTGCTGCAAAACAACACGTTTCACCATATATGTCAGTTATAATAAATTTGATTCGGATTGCTACTTTCCACAGGAAGAAATTGAAGGAAACTCTTTTAAGTTGGGGTCTTTTAAGAGACTTTTGGATAGGTACATGGAACTTAGAAAAATAGAGGGCTATGGGTAACCCTAGTAATTTCTAAGGCAGGGACATGTTTGGCACAACTTTGTGGGCCGAAGAGCTTGTATTGTGCTGTAGGTTTTCTATGTTTCTATGTTTTCAAACATCATGTTGTATAAAACCAAGATTACTTAGGAAGATTCACATCAATTACTCCTTGATGTCACCGTGAAAAGAATTTAAAAAGTCTCCTAATAGAATACTTAATTGACATTGTTACCATTGAAAATGGTTAAGTATATTTTGTGAAATTGGCCTCGGGTTGGACTGTTGCAATTTTACACTGAATCTATCCTGTGTGAGATCTGGGAGTTTTGTGATAATGCTTGAAATGGAAAGCATTCCATTTCCCAGGACCAACATTATAGATTTTTTTTTTCTTGGTATCCATCAAGATGAGTAAAGAGCTGAAAGTTGCAGTTGGTAGGAGAACAAAATTTCACAGGGCTTATGGCAGTCCATTTATCAGTTCTGAGAGATCTTGGAAGATCAGTAGCTGGTAAGTTTGGAAAACTGCAAGTTGGGAAGTTGCATGTTGAATGTGAAATTTGGTTGGGTGTGTAATGAATGTTTTGGGTAATAGAATAATAATCTTTCAATCCATTTACAAACTTTGTGGTTTCTGCAAAATGTATCAGGTACAGGCCAGCATTGTTTGACCTCATTGCATTTTCCTTTTGTTTAGGTCAGACAGTCTTGAGGGGTTTGAGGTTTACATTCATATATTGCAGCTTCTTACTACAGTGGATGAAGGAATTCAGGCAATAGGTAAATAGCTTATTTTGTACATACTTAACTGTAATTCTTCTGCAGTCCAATATTTAGAATTTTGAAAAAAGCAATGAAATTTCACTTTATATTGAAGGTGCATCATGATCTTCCCTTTGACACTAAATGATGTGCATACTTCCTATTCAGCCTGTTATGGTATACAAGTTTGTCCAGTCTCTTGTTATAGCTACGCCTTTCACTTGAGATTACAAGAATGAGAAGGAATCTCAGAAACTCATAGAGGTTGCCTTCTACAATTTGAGACCATAAGACATAGGAGCAGAATTAGACCATTTGGTTCTTTGAGTCTGCTCCGCCATTCCATCGTGGCTGATTTATTATTCCCCTCAGCCCCTTTCACTTACCTTCTCACCGTAACCACTGACACCCTTATTAATCGAGAAACTATCAACCTGAGTTTAAATATACCCAATGACTTGGCCTCCACAGAAGTCTATGCCAATGACTTCCACAGATTCAACACATTGTGGCTAAAGAAATTCCTCATCTCTGTTCTAAAGGGACATCCTTGTATTCTGAGTTTGTGGCCTCTAGTCCTAAACTCCCCCACTACAAGATATATTCTCTCCATGTTCAGCAGGTCTAGGCCTTTCTCTATTAAATAGGTTTCAGTGGGATCTCCCATCATTCTTCTAACCTCCAGCATGTATAGGCCCAGAGCAGAGCCATCAGTCTCTTCTCATATGTTAACTTCTATTCCTGGGATTATTCTCATGAACCTCTTCTGGGCAATCTCCAATGCCAGCACATCCTTTCTCAGATAAAGAGAACCAGAACTACTCACTATATTCCATGCATTTTGACCAATGCTTTATAAAGGCTCAGAATTTCATCTTGATTTTGATGGAAGATAGAACTTAGTTATTTTTTAAAGAGGACACTTCAAGCAAGATGTTTGTTTAAAAAAAAGTGGGTATTTGGAAAAATTACTGGACAGATTTTACTTTCCAAATTATGTCTGAAGCAGAATTCTATTTGCTAATTGCATTATTGTGAATCTTTCTTGTAGTTAAACCTCCAGACAAGGGAGAAGCTACCTGGACCCTACTGAATGATATAATTTGCACTGACCTTTGCCAGGATGATGACCCATCGATTTTCATAGAGGAGCAGGCAAGTGTGCTGTCCTCTGCTCTGGCTATCTTATCAGCGTTATTTGCTTCACACGTAGAGAAATACAGCGAGATTGAGCAAAGTGAGTACAACAACTTCTGGGAATGATTGAGGTTGGGATCCAACCCTTGTATCTTGTGAGCATTTATGATATTGTTCATTGAGATTGCCAAGCATTAATTAAAGTGAAAATGTAGGCTTATTATTTCAGAACAAACCAATATTACTTCGTTCACTTAAATACAGTTTCCTCCTGAATCCTTATAAACTCTTGCAGCTACCTGAAATTCTAATTGGTATGGGTTTAACAATCACATGCGGGGCATCCAAAAGTGAGTTAATTGCTCTAATGTAACTATATCATTTTGATAAATTTAGATCGATTGGGACAAGTCCAATTAGTTGTGAATGCTTATTTCAACAGGCTAAAGAGACTTTGCCTGAAGTACGATACCAACGTATGAATAGACAACAGTGAGCAATTTGTCTATAGAATATTCTTATCAAATTACATTTAATATATTACCTGGGTTGGTAGGTGGCTGAGCATAGATTAAAACATTTCATTTTAATTATTTCATTGTCATGCCACCTAATTAAAATCATTCAATGGGTTTGTTCAAATGTACTCTGATATGAATGTTCTTTTAAAAAAAAGCAATAAACATAGGAAATAACTTCACAGATGGTTGTATATTAAGACCACATGCTTCATTGTGTTGGATTCTGATGTTTTTGATCAAGGTTTCTTTCAGAAGTCAAGAAAAAAAGCATGAAATGTGTTTCTTCACAATCGTTTGTTATGTTCTAAGTGAAGAAAGCAATTGGTAATGTAGAATAGCAAAAGTCTAGTATCTAAGAACAAGGAAACGGAAAAACTAAAGATGGTGGGCCAACGTGCTCAGCCCTTCTTATACCATAGATGAGATTGTATACCATGATATCTATACCACAGCTAATTCCATTCAAATTTGTAGATTAGAGTTCACCAATCAAGTAGCCCATACTCATATAATGGGACTCCAAAGAAGCATTCAGGATGCAACAACTAATTGTAACCACTAGGGGGACACACTGAACAATTGCATGTATGTAGGTAATTATACAAGTAGGCATAAAAGTTAAACTGCAAAGAAAATAACATTTATGTGCTCTAATCCAACATCCCCCCTTGGATTCTAAATCAATTTGGAATCATTATTAAAAAATTCAGAGGAATAAAAACTTGTGTTATTGACATTAAGTATAAAATAATCAAACACTACCTAAGTTATGGAAATATCAAAAGGTATTCATGGGATTATATCATTGTTAGTTTGAACTACTCTAATAATGATCACCTTTAAGCAAGTAAAGAAGCTGTAAGTTTTGTTAAAGCGTATCAGGACAAATATTAGTACTCATTGTAAGTAGGGATAATTGGCAAAAATATAATAACAACAACAATAACTAATATTAGAGTAAACTTTATAATGTCCGGTAGCTGTCAACTCTGCTTGAAGTCTTCTGGCTGGTTAGTAATTTGCTCACTGTAGCCCAGCAGCATAGGCAATGAGTCAGAGGTTACCAGCACAGTAACCACAGTGCTTGTTGTCTTTGTCATATACCCCTTTAGATTTCTTGCAGTGGCTGGAATGTATTCACTTATTTTTATCTTCTACTTTCACTGCTGAGTTAGTAATTAGCAGCCCTTGATAAGGACCTTCCCATCAAGCTGCAGTGCTCCTTTTGCAGATTCTTAATAAGGACCCACTCACCAGGAATCAGGGTGTGTCCTCCCTCTGTTGGATCACTCCAAGCAACAGAAACCTGTTGAGAAGCAGACTGGGCAGCTTGGGTTCACTTCACACAATAGTTAACTAAACTGTCTATCATAATGTGTACATCAGTCTCACTGAGATGGAGGGCTCAGAGTGACATCCCTGTATCACCACGAAAGGACTTAATTTAGTTTTCTTGTTTGGGGTTGCTCTGATGCTACACAAAACCATGGTATGCCTTCTTCATGGTGCTTCATCAGTCATTGTTCGATATTTCTATTAATCCGTTCAACTTTTCCTGATGACTGGGTGATATAGACAGTGAAAAGGCCATTCAATGTTCATCAGTCGACATATTTCCTGATAAACACTCCCACTGAAATGTGTACCTTGATGTGACATGGCAATCCCCATCTGAGATAGTCCTTGACCAGAGTTTTTGCTATGTGTGGCAGTGGCTTTTTTTGCTCGAATAGCTTCCACCCATCCTGAAAACTTGTCCACTATTACCCATACATCTGAGTATCCTTGACACTCTGGAAAAGTAATGTGGTCCACCTGTATGTGCAGAAATTAGACCATATGCGGGAGCACTTAATTATGGTAGCTTTTCCACTGCTCAAGAATTTATTTTCTAGCATGTCATACATCTTTCAAATGTTTGTCAAGCTTGGGTCCTGAACTTTGGATTCCATCACCAATGGGAAAATCTGTTAATTATCTTTTCCACTCCAAGGGAGTGTCCTAGGGAATGTATCTGCTGTGTCAGTTAAGGAAGCAATATAATTGGAGCTGCTGGGCTATGAATAGTGCCATATTTCCATGCCCCATCGCACCATTCTCCATCGAAAACTACTTTTCCTGGTTAGAGCATTGAGCTTGCATCTCTCAAATATCTTGTATGTTCATCTGTGATACAGAGTACAACTTTGTTTCAATAACTGCATTTGTCGGTTCTCTGCCCATGGTCTTGAAACTTACTTTAATTTCTGACTTTTTTTTTGCTTCTTTCATTTCTTTGACCCCATTCCCCTGCTGCCTTTTCGCAGTTTCATCCTGAATGCATTTCCATGGCTTTCCATTATAGTCATTTTAGAGTGGCTTTTACATTTTAATACAGCACCTTCTGACAGCAATTGTATCTTGTACACGAGTTCCTGTACTAGTTGGCCATACTTGTTTGGGTTTCCTACAGCCGCAAGAAATCACCTTTGTCTCCATAGGTTTCCAAAATCATGAACAACTCAAATCACATTGAAAATCAATGGAAGTATTAGCTGATCTTCTTTCTGCCAACTTACAGACTTCAATCAGAGCTTTCAGTTCTGGCTGTTGTGCAGAGGGACCAGGGGTCATGCTTCCTGATGCTAGCTCTTTAGTTTCAGAAACAACGGCCCATCCAGTCATCTGAATTCCTCACAAAATGCTGGTGGAACGCAGCAGGCCAGGCAGCATCTATAGGAAGAGGTACAGTTGACGTTTCGGGCCGAGACCCTTAGTCAGGACAAACTGAAAGAAGAGATAGTAAGGGATTTGAGAGGGGGAGGGGGAGATCCAAAATGATAGGAGAAGACAGGAGGGGGAGGGAAGGAGCTAAGAGCTGGAAAGTTGATTGGCAAAAGGGATACAAGACTGGAGAAGGGAGAGGATCATGGGACAGGAAGCCTAGGGAGAAAGAAAGGGGGAGGGGAGCCCAGAGGGTGGAGAGCAGGCAAGGAGTTATAGTGAGAGTGACAGAAGGAGAAAAATGAGAGAGAGAGAAAAAAAAGGGGGGGAATAATAAATAAATAAGGGATGGGGTACAAAGGGGAGGAGGGGTATTAACGAAAGTTAGAGAAGTCAGTGTTCACACTATCAGGTTGGAGGCTACTCTGATGGAATATAAGGTGTTGTTCCTCCAACCTGAGTGTGGCTTCATCTTTACAGTAGAGGCTGTGGATAGACATGTCAGAATGGGAACTAAAATGTGTGGCCACTGGGAGATCCTGCCTTCTCTGGCGGACAGAGCGTAGGTGTTCACCTGCGTTGGGTCTCGCCAATATATAGAAGTCCACACCAGGAGCACCGGACGCAGTATGTCACCCCAGCTGACTCACAGGTGAAGTGTCGCCTCACCTGGAAGGACTGTCTGGGGTGCTGAATGGTGGTGAGGGAGGAAGTGTAAGGGCATGTGTAGCACTTGTTCCGTTTACAAGGATAAGTGCCAGCAGGGAGATCAGTGGGAAAGGATCGGGGGGACAAATGGACAAGGGAATCGCGTAGGGAGTGATCCCTGCAGAAAGCAGAGGAAGCGGGGGAGGGAAAGATGTGCTTAGTGGTGGGATCCCGCTGAAGGTGACGAAAGTTATGGAGAATTATATGTTGGACCCGGAGGCTGGTGGGGTGGTAGGTGAGGACAAAGGGAACCTTATTCCTAGTGGGGTGGCGGGAGGATGGCGTGAGAGCAGATGTGTGTGAAATGGGAGAGATGCGTTTGAGAGCAGAGTTGATGGTGGAGGAAGGGAAGCCTCTTTCTTTAAAAAAGGAAGACATCTCCTTCGTCCTGGAATGGAAAGCCTCATCCTGAGAGCAGATGCGGTGGAGACGGAGGAATTGCGAGAAGGGGATGGCATTTTTGCAAGCAACAGGGTAGGAAATGGAATAGTCCAGGTAGCTGTGAGAGTCAGTAGGCTTATAGTAGACATCAGTAGTTAAGCTGTCTCCAGAGACAGAGACAGAAAGGTCAAGAAAGTGGAGGGAGGTGTCGGAAATGGATCAGGTAAAGTTGAGGGCAGGGTGAAAGTTGGAGGCAAAGTTAATGAAGTCAACGAGCTCAGCATGCGTGCAGGAAGCAGCACCAATGCAGTCTCGTCAATGTCGCGAAGGAAAAGTGGGGGACAGATACCAGTATAAGCTTGGAACTTGGATTGTTCCACAAAGCCAACAAAAAGGCAGGCATAGCTGGGACCCATATGGGTGCCCATTCACCTGTGAGTCGGCTGGGGTGATATACTGTGTCCGGTGGTCCTGGTGCGGCCTTCTATATATTGGCGAGACCTGACGCAGGCTGGGAGACAATTTCGCTGAACACCTACGCTCTGTCCGCCAGAGAAAGTAGGATCTCCCAGTGGCCACACATTTTAATTCCACGTCCCATTCCCATTCTGATATGGCTATCCATGGCCTCCTCTACTGTCAAGATGAAGCTACAATCAGGTTGGAGGAACCACACCTTATATTCCATCTGGGTAGCCTCCAACCTGATGGCATGAACATTGACTTCTCTAACTTCCATTAATGCCCCTCCTCCTCTTCGTACCCCATCCCTTATTTATTTATTTATTCCCCCCTTTTTTCTCTCTCTCTCTTTTTTCTCCCTCTGGCCCTCTCAGCATAAACTCCTTGCCTGTTCTCCATCCTCTGGGCTCTCCTCCACCTTTCTTTCTCCCTAGGCTTCCCGTCCCATGATCCTCTCCCTTCTCCAGCCTTGTATCCCTTTTGCCAATCAACTTTCCAGCCATCCCTCCCCCTCCTGTCTTCTCCTATCATTTCCCCCTCCCCCTCCAAATCTCTTTCAAATCTCTTACTATCTCTTCTTTCAGTTAGTCCTGACGAAGGGTCTCAGTCCGAAATGTCGACTGTACCTCTTCCTATAGATGTTGCCTGGCCTGCTGCATTCCACCAGCATTTTGTGTGTGTGTGTGTGTGTGTGTGTGTGTGTGTGTATGTATTGCTTGAATTTCCAGCATCTGCAGATTTCGTTGTGCTTGCGTATCTGAATTCCTCCCTCAGTTATTGAGGAGCCATCAGTGTACAGAATCAGATCTGGGTTCAATACAAGCATTTCTTTGTAATAAACTGCTTCTTCATGGCACATTATTATTCTGGCACAGTCATGGTCATCATAGTCTTCCATATCTGACGGTAACAGTTTGCTGAACTCGCTCATGGAATGATGATATCAGGGGTCTCAAGATCTGTAGACCACTTGGATCACCGGGCAGTTGTTACTTGAGCATTTCCATTCAGCCAATAAAATGTGTACTGACTGTAGACATCAAACATTTAAAACTTGATCAAGCAAGATGCTGGAAACAACTGTGACTGCCTGCACTACTCGTAAACATGAACCCCATCCTAATGCTACATTATCCAGTTTAGCAGAGTAATTGACAACAGGGCACTGTCGCTTTCCATGCTCTTGAGTTATCTGTGTCAAGAATTCCTAAGGCAGGTGCAGTGCACAATTTCAACTTTAAAGTTTGAAACACTTTCACTTGTTCGTCTTTAAGAGTCACGGGGTCATCTGAATGCTTACTGTCCTTCAGCAGATTGTTCATTGGCAGTTTCAGCATATGAATGAACTCATGCTCTTTTGTAGTTACACAAACCCAGAAATGATTGGAGTTGCTGGACTGTTGTAGGTGGTTTTGCTAACATAGCGGCCTTTGCACGATCTTCAGTTTACCCTGGGAAATTTCTGTCCCAAGTAAATCACTTCTTTTTGCAATTGTGCCTCGTCTAGATTTACTTTGTGACTGTTGAAGGATAGATAATTGAGCAAATAAATCACATCATATTCATGCTAGTCTGCAGCTTCAGATGCTATCAGGATATCACCCACATATGGTATGTTAGTCGAATCAGTGGCTGGTAAGTCCTTCAGATGTCTCAAAGCCATGTGATAGACAGTGGAACTGTTGTGGAGTCCTTGTGATAGCCTTGTCCACTGGTATTGTTGACCATCAACTGAAAGCCAACCATGGCTGACATTCAGGTGCCAGTGGTCGTATCAATTGGCAGACATCAATAACTAGAAACCACTTGTGTGATGGTTTCACGGCATTGAAGATAATCGATGGATCTGCCACTAGAGATGTTAGCTTGTTAATACATTGATTGACAACCCAGTAAGTAGCTAGAAAAAGTAATCACATACCTGCTATCTCCAGTTTCTAGCCATACCTTGTCTGCCGGGGAGCTCAGAGGCACCAGGGCTCACCCAGGAATTCCTTAGACTTCTTGTACTTCTTTACACTTTTCTCAGTATGTTTATTTTCGGAGCCTTTGTCAGTGGATTGGCAGGCCTTGAGCTTGTGTTCCTTCTCTTTGGTATGGCGCTGGTAGCCTTTGTACATTTACTTTCATTACTACCCATTTCTTACCTGTTAGTTTCAGGTCAACCTGTAATCATATTTAGTTAGTTTTCAATCACAATACAATTCTCTTACCCTTTTCTGGTCAGAATATATATCCCAGTCTTCAAAGTCCCTTTCTTTAATTTGATTATGCAGACTCCCTGTGGGTTTTGGACCATGTCTTCCATTCGCCATCTTGCCCCTTTCCAGGAGCTCACCGTTGGTCACCATCCGGGCGGGCACCTTGTCTGCACTGACCTTGTCCCTCCCAGAGCCTCACAGCGGCTCAGTCAAGCATTCCTCACGATTTCCTTGTCTACTGGTCTTGTTCACTGATCTAGCAGCTCAGGTTCACAGTAACGGTTCATTGGAGCCTGTATATATATATATATATAAAAAAAGTCCCATCAGGGTAGCCAAATTTGTTATGGAAATTAATTTGCTAAGGAAATTCAATTAAAGTTAGTCACAAGTAAATTGGACACAGACTTTGAAGTGGCTAGAAAATACCTTTATTCCTGAAAATGGGAAGAGTGACTTGCTAACAGTGCAGTTGGAAGTTTTCCAAAAAGCAATAGTCATAGCTTCTTTATACATGCACACAGAAAGTCAATTACATCAGCCAAAGTTTAAAAAACAAATCAATCCTGTGTAACTTATCACAGTTTACAATTCTCAGAATCGGCCTGTTATTCATCCTTGAAACTTGCTGAGAACCCAAGGCCAAATGGTGAATCTTTCTTTATGATATTATGGAAAGTTCATTAAATCCTTAAAGTAGAAAGGTATAAGTTGTTTTACATGTCAATACCTGACATGTGAAGGGAAATCAGGACACCCCTTAACAGTTCGAGACTTGACAACCCCCAGAGTCCTCCCCACAATGTATGAACTTCACTGTCTTTGTCTTGTTTTTGCAGCTGAGTTGTGCACTAACACAACTTAGAAGCTTCTAGGTAGATAGTTTGTTAATTGAAGTAAGGTGTAGGGTGTTAGCAGCTCAGATATTTTAACCCTTTATTCAGAATTTTCTTCTGCATGTGGTCATTTCATAGTCAGTCTAGAGATAACAACATTTTATCGATAACAATTAACCTAATTAATGGCCAGATTCAAGTGGCATGAGACCTGCTGCAGAAAAAACAGAATCTTTTAGAGGCTATAATACAATTTCTAGAAAATTTACTGAACAATTACATGTATATAGGTGATTATATAAAAATCATAAGCATAGGAAAGTTAAAGCTACTAGGAAAATACAGGAAAAATAACAATTTTACACTCTAATCCAACACTGTGCAGTGTGACTTCCCAGTAGTGCGCATTGTGAGCACAGCCTTTCCTAAATCATACAAATTATTTCACACTGTCAGAAGGAATGTGAGGAACATAATGATGCATATTTTATAAAACTGAAGCATTACATCAAGTTCTGGGTGCTGCACTTCAGGGAAACCCTAAGCTTTTAAATAAGGTGCATATGAGATTTCATACCGGCAGTACCAAAGATCAGGATTGAGACTGAACAACCATACCTGCTACACTACTGTCCCACGCAGCATGTAATTTAATTAAAATTTTCAAAGGATTTTGATAGAACACAAAATGACAAGCGACTACAATTGGTGGTGAAGTTGGTAACCTATTTAGTGTTAATAAGGGAAGAGCCAGAATTGGAATTTTATCATTTTAGCATAATGATGTAGGTAATATAGATTGTATTAAAAGACAGAAATGCAAAGCAATGGAAAAAGAACAGATGATCTGGACTACTGTCGTTTCAATTTTGTTGCATTACGCTGTTAAGAATTTCCTGAACATCTACGTACTTTTTGGGCCAGATCTTTGAGAGTCTTACTCAGTGTCTCCTTTTGCTTGGTTTGCTTTTTCTTTTGGTCTCTTTCTCTTGCATGCTGTAAACTTTTTCTTCCCATCATGGTAATGACCTTTAATTAATTAGACAGTATTATGTATGACTGAGAACTGCAATTTCAGCTTACTGTTGATTTCCAGGTTGACAAGTGTTAGACATCCAAACTGATTGTTGTATCTGTGGTGGTAGGTCAATATCCTCTCCGACAGATATATACAGTACTGTTCAAAAGTCTTAGGCACATATATGTAGCTTAGGTGCCTAAGATTTTTGCACAGTACTGTATTTGTCAATGTGGAGCTGAGAGCGAGTTTGTAGATCTGTCAGGAGCAAAGGATGTTGGGAATTCAGGGTGGACCGCATGGAAGGGATGTGGGATGGGTGGCAGAGAAGGAGTGCTGGGGACATGGGTGGAGCAGGTGCAGATACACCCAGCCCTGAGTCACCAGGCAACGTCACTTGATTCCAAATAATTGGTTTATTGATCATTACGGAATGTAGTCTCTGGTGTTTCCTGCTCCTTCCCCTCTCTCTTACCCTTTTCTCAACCATGATTCCCCCCTCCCTGCCCCTTCCACTTAGTCCACACTAGAGACCGTATCAGAATCAGGTTTGTATATATAATGCTTAAGACTTCTGCACAGTACTGTATATTCAGCTCAATTCATTTAGCCGTTGCATTCTTTGCTCTACTTTCTTTTGGGTGCAGATCTTCCTTTGCTTGGTATGTTGCTACGAGTTCTGTTCTATGCAGAAGGTGGTCAGAAGAAACCAGCAGAAGGAACAAGAAGACCCAGTGCAGACAAATGGTCTGCCCCATCTCCAGCAGGTGCTCAGAAAGGGAAAAGACAGGAGCGAGACTTCCCATTGAAAATTCTACTGAATATCTGTTGTGAATTCCTCTCTGAAATTTTTATGGACATTTCTGAGGTATAACTATAAATGGGGAACATCCTAATGATGAAGGATAAGTGATCATTTTATTTTGATTGGAGAGAGGGGGAATCAAAGTCATTAAGATTCCTCATGGAGAATGAAAATTTATTCGGGGTTCAATAATTTAATGGAGGCAGTGAGGTGTTGATATGCAAGAAAATGGTAGAAGTTGCTGCTGAAATAGGTTTGTTGGGTAGGCAAGAACCATACGGAAGCTAATGAAGGAGTACATGTTTAGAGTATCTTTTCTAAGAATTGCTCATTAACCAATGACTGACCTTAGTATAGCTGATATTAACTTGCTTAGGCTTGATTCGGATTTAATCATGGTGCACTTTGTTAACTATCATTCTCTCTGCTGTAGGAGCTTGTGTCAAAAAGCTTTAAAGAAGGTTATTTAAATCAGGAGATGTTAATTTGTGCTGTTCATCACCTTTTCCCTCTGTATACCTCTACGGTGAGTATTTTTGTTCTCTCCCCTGAGATTCCTGTGAACTTTTAGCTTCAGGCTGGGAACTTAGGCATAATAAACCTTAATTCACACTCACAAGTTCACCAGACAGAAAAAGAAGAATTAAAATTTCAATCTTGAATCTTTATCTGGAGGGGTCTTGCTACCTCAGCTAGATTTTAGGCTTCATAGAATCTCAAACATGCTTTAGCATGTCAGATGACAATCCTTCATCAGATTGACATTTGAGCATGTCTGCCCTCTTTCAGAAGTTGTCATAGTTGTATTTTCCAACATTAAGTGGTTTTTCTTATGACTGATCAGTAATATGTGAGTTAGTACATTTACTGGTTAGGTCAAGATTTTTTCACCTCACTGAAAATAGCTGTTCTTAAAGAGATTGAAATTAGTAAAATGAGATGAATGTGATGGGTGGAGGAGAGATACCATCTTAAATCTGGCACTGATGAGCAATGTTACTCTAATAAATCTATCTGACTTTATAATAGAAGGGTTAATAGAGCATTTTCGAACAAACTTCAATCAGCTTTCAACTGTATTGCATCAAGCTTGGGAATTTGCTTATGTCTATGAAGGAAGATGTTCCAATTCCCAGGAACAATATTCCTCAACGTAAATTGTACATTTTCATCCAATTCTATGTTGTCACAACTGATGAATTAATTTTACTTTCTTTCAGGTTAAAAGGTTCCATGATATCTTAAAAGAAGTGCAACCAGAAACTGCAGAACAATTACAACTGAAGTTCCCTAGTCTCAGTTCCTGACTGAGAATTGTTACCAATACTGAGAGGAAAACTATTGTTCTGGAGCTTTGCTGATGGGGAGCAGATGTTCAAGGGTTACTAAAACTCTGGCTCCATAAGTGCTTATTTCTTTTGATGGAGCATAAGCTGGTGACTGACAGAAGGCTTGTCAGTTTGAGACATACAAAATGTATGGAATTGCATTTACATATAATATTAACCTCAGTTGTTAGGACCACTGATGCCCATAGTTGAAGTAAGACTTTTCTATTGAAATATATCTGAATTTTTTTCTGTTAGTGTCAAACATGTGGGAGACTAGCAGTCACTGAAGTTTCTTGACAGGATATCTCTTTAGCCTTTGGAGATGTGATGGTGGAACAGAAACTTCATCTTGTACTTTTGATGGGCATGGCATGGTAACAGGGCTAGAAACTAAAATAGGAAGGTTGTAGCTTCCATCTGTCCCCAACATTTCTGAAGAAGGGGCACATTATTGAGCTAGGTAGTTGCACTAGTAGCAGCAGTTTGTGAATGATTGTACCTATGGTATACTGATAGACATTACATAAAGCACAGAGCAGTGTTGCACCCCCACTTCTGCCTAATAAATATTTTCAGTCCTGTTTGATTAGTGTTTCCTATATATAAGTTATAAGAGTATTTTTATCTCGATGTATCTCAATGAGCATAAGTAGTTGAGAATAGTTTAAGAAAACAACCGGCTTCCATCTACATCAAGGTTGTTTTACTATGGGTAAGGATATGAAGGCAAAGAGATCAGAAGCTTCCAATATCCAACCCTTGTCACTTATTAGACAACTGATCTCAGGCAGACAAGTATATGAATTACTACATTTGGCTTAGCACTTTGGGTTAAATGGGCCAAAAACCTGCTTAATTTTTCCCCCTTGGGACTCTTCAATTATTTGGTTTAAGGAACTTTTGTTTAAATAACAGTTAAGAATGTGGTTGTACTTACCAATGATGCACGCAATAATAAATAATTTGGTGGTAATTTGACTTTTTAAAGATTTATCTCTTTTTAATATTTATGGAACACACCTTAAGATGTGCTTCTAAATTTTTGTTTTCCTCATTGATAAATCTTGATGCTGCTAGTATGTAGAATTTAAATTTAATTAATTAGTTTTAATGATGCTGTATGCTAGATTACCATACATGTCAATTTTGTAATTTCAGTTCAGTTGTATTTTACAAAGGCCAAATTTATTGCATGTTTTTATAACTAAAGCGTTCAGAAAGAAAAATCCTTTAATCATACCAAAACTAAAAATGGAAAAATGCAAGTCCAACTTGTGAAAATGATTCAGAAAGGGAAAGAAGTATATTCCTAGCTTATGCTGATTATAATGTGTACCTAAAGACAGTAAGGCATGGTAATGTGGACAAGTATACAAGATATGTCAGAGCCTGCTCTCTCCAATGGAGTACATCAAAAGTGAGATCTCCAGTTCCATTTACAATTTTTGTTGGTGTGGTTCATTTCAGACTTAAAAGGAACAAATTCTGAGGCATCCGCATGATAAATCATTTTTTATTTTTGGATGTATTTTTAGAATGTACAGTACCTGCCAGTTCTTTGCTGGTTCTTCCTTCTGCAGACTCCTGGTTTCCTCAGCACTACCTGCGCCTTCACCTACCTTCGTATTGTCCATAAACTTTGCCACAGAGTCACCAATTCTGTCATCCAAATCATTGATGTGACATGAAAAGAAGCAGTCCCAACCCTGACCCCTGTGGAACACCATTAGTCACTGGCAGCCAACCAGAAAAGGCCTCCTTTATTCCCACTCTTTGTACCCTGCCAGTCAGCCAATCTTCTATTCATGCTTTTATCTTTCCTGCAATACCATGGGCTCTTATTTTGTTCAACAGCCTCATGTGCAGCACCATGTTGATCCAAGTAAACAACATCCACTGACTCTCCTTCGTCTATCCTGCTTGATATTTCCTCAAAGAATTCCAACAGATTTGTCAGGAAAGATTTCCTCTTAGGCCATACTTACTTTGGCCTATTTTATCATGTGCCTCCAAGTATCCTGAAACCTCATCCTTAATAATGGACCCCAACATCTTCCCAATCATTGAAGTTAGGCCAACTGGTCTATAATTTCCTTTCTTCTGCTGTCTGCCTTCTTAAAGAGTGGAATAACATTTGCAATTTTCCAATCCTCTGGAACCATTCCAGAATCTAGTGATTCATGAAAGATCATTACTAATGCCTCCACATCTCTTCAGCTCCCTCTTTCAGAACCCTGGGGTGTAGTCCATCTACTTCAGGTGACTTATTTATCTTAAGACCTTTCAGCTCTCAGAGCACATTCTCCTTAGAAATAGCAACTACACTCCATTCTGCCCCTGACACTCAAATTTCTGGCATTGTGTCTTTCACAGTGAAGACTGATGCAAAATACTTAATAAATTCATCCACCATTTCTTTGTTCCCCATTGCTACCTCTCCAGCATAACTTTCCAGCGGTCTGATATCAAAGGTTCAAAGGTACAATTTAATGTCAGAGAAATGTGTACAATATACATCCTGAAATGCTTTTTCTTCACAACCATCCACGAAAGCAGGAGTGCCCCAAGAATGAACGACAGTTAAATGTTAGAACTCCAAGGTTCCCCCCCCAGCTCCCCTCCCTCCCACGCGTAAGCGGCAGCGAGCAACAATGCCCCTCCCCCTGTCCACTTTCGTCTTCCTTTTGCTCTTTATATATCTGAAAGACATCTTTTTTCTATCCTCTGATATTAATGGCCAACTTACCTTATACTGTATTTCATTTTTTCTCTATATATGGCTTCTTTATAGAAGGTCCAAATTCACTCTTGCCTCTCTTTTATTCTGTATATCTGAGAAAAAGCTATTGATATTCTCTTTGATATTGTTGGCTAGCTTACCTTCATATTTCATCTTTTCACTCCTTATGGCTTTTTTGGTTTTTAAAAGTTCCACAGTCTTCTAATTCCCCACTAATTTTTGCTATAATATATGTTCTCTTTTCCTTCTATGCTGTCTTTGACTTCCCTTGACAGCCATGGTTGTCTCATTTCCTTTTAAAATACTTCTCCATCTTTAGAATGTATCTATCCTACGCCTTCTGTATTACACACTGTATCTAGTTGTATACTAACTGCCCGATCTTCAGTCCTATCACTATGCTTTCCACCTCCCTACCAAATTAAATTAAACCCTTCCCAGCAGCTCTAGCAAACCTGCCTACAAAGATACGGGTTCCTCTTGGTTTTGGATGTAACCCCTCCTTCCCCAAAGAGATCCCAATGATTCAGAAATCTGGAATCCTACCCTCTGCACTAGTTGCTCAGCCACTCATTCATCTTTACTATCATCCTATTCCTGCCCTGACAAGCATAAGAGATTACTATCTTGGAGATCCTGCTCTTCAGCATCTTCCATAACTCCCTGTATTCACTTAGTAGGACCTCTTTACCTTTTCTACTTAAGTTATGAGTTCCAAAGTGCACCACGACCTCTGAGTGCTCTCTCTCCCTCTTGAGTATATTCTCTAGCTGCTCTGAGACTTCCTCGACCTTGGCACCTGGGAGGCAACAATCATCCTGGTATCTCTTGCAGTCACAGAATCTCCTGCCTTACCCCCTTGCTATTGAGTCTCCTATCACTTATCGCTCTACATGACTTTACCCTTCCCTGTTGAGTCTCAAGAGCCGACCATAGTGCCATTGGCTTGGCTACTGCTGCCATGATCTGATGGGTCACCCCTCCCAGCAGTATCCAAAGGGGTATACTTATAGCTGAGGGGAATGGCCACAGGGAGCCCTGTGCCACCTACTTACCCTCCCCCCCTCCAACTTAAAATGCTCATATGTAGCCTGGTGAATTTGCACCTGAAGTAACGACATTACTCCCTGGAATTTAGAAGATAAAAAGGTGATGGTATACTGAACTGATAAAAGATGGATTTATTTTTCTAGTGGTTTGAGGATCCAGAACTGGAGATATTGTATAAATATTAGAGCTGAATTCTTCATGAGTGATATTAGCAATTACTTTTACATGTAGACATTGGCAATACTTTTGAACACACATTCACAAATGACAATGCAAAGTCATTTATTTATTTTAAATGCTAATACTGAAATTGATATGGAGAAAAAAGTGGATTTTGCTCACAGATCAGCCATGTCATCGGACTGCTGACAGGGCTTGAGGAAATCATTTACCTAGTCCAGTACCTAGGAATTCGGTTTATACTGGGTCTGCAGATTTCATAGTTATGGTAGTTGGGGTCATCTTGGGCAATCCCGCAGACTCAAGAATAACTTTGCTTCTGCTCCAGTTCATAGGAGTGAAAAATAGCCATGCATGAAGTCTTTCAATATGGTGTGGCTGTTGCATACCAGCTGCCACATGGCCTTGACAGAGCAAGCCCTAACAGCAGGAAGGTTTAAGAAAACTGGAGGCATGTTGAATATGAACAGAATTGGTGTGTGCGCACATGCGCACACACACACACACATACACACATACACACACACACACACACACACACACACACACACACACACACACACACACACACACACACACACACACATTAAGTAAAGAGATATACTATGGCCATGCACACATGCATGAGGACAGCCACATCATCTACCCCGACCTGTTTCCAATCCTTCTCCTCCCTCACATAATCTCGACCATACCATGGAGATGGGATCACAATGTACATTGTACTTTGATAAAGTGGTTTTGAAAGTATTGCAACCCATTGTCAGAGATAAAATTGAATGTAGTTGGGGTATCTATTCCTCTACATTCTCATACTCACATTATAGCAACTCAATTAATTCAATTATCCTCAATGTGAGCCATATTTTTGGTCATAAAGGTTCTGCTTTAGTATCTTTTCATATTATGTCATTTTATAAATCCTGTTGTATTCAGTTAGCTTCAGTGTTGTTCTGGGAATGAAATATTATGTAGGATCCTATTTCTTGTTATAACTTAGGCACTTAAATTCCTCACCAGGGTGACTGGAAAACTAATATTGCAGCCTTAACCCATTTGTACTGATTTGTCAGCCACAGTCTCGATATTTTACTGCACTGGCCACTTTTACCTCGGCATTCATGACCCTTACTACAAAGTTTGAGGCTAACGTGCCACTTGGGGGCAGTATAAGTACAAAACATTTATATGTAACTGGAATACTGTGTGTCACCAGCCAATTTTGTTTGTACATTGGTACTGAATTGTGAGTTGCATTTCTGCCACACATTCTTTTTTCTTGTTCAGTTTTTTCCTTGAAGAAATTGTGCTGCAATCAAGAGCTGTTGAAAATAAACAGAGAATTGTCATATTCCTAGTTTGACTTATGAAATTGGTACCAATGCCATATCACGACTTAAACAGATGGCATTCAGTTTATCATCTTTTGAAAAACTGCCCATAAGCCCAACTTCTCTGTTGTTTCAGTAAAAGCCAGCATTTTGCTTATTCCATGTAATGTCCAATTTGGTTTACTACAGAAGTCCAATTCCCATCCAGACCATACACCTCTTATCTATTATGATTCATTCCAGCAGGATGGGCTCTTTGCATGGGGACCAGGTAAGTATGTGTTTGGGAGCGCTGCAAGTGGTGATCCCATGTTGGTGGCAGGTAGTGGGGGAGGGGACAGGAACCAAATGAGCAAGAACTGTCCCAATTTGTAGCTCAAGTATTGGGAGCACATCACTTGATTCTGGTTGAATCTGCTCAGTGCACCTAGTTCTCTCTGGAGGATTGTTGATCATTTTCATGTGCAGCCACTTTTCTGAAAGTTCAGCAGTGTCATGTTCAGGGGGTAAAGAGTGCTTTAGAACATAGAATATTACAGCACAGGAGCAGGCCTTTTGGCCCACAACGTTTGATGAATGAAATAAATTAGTAATCAAATGGCCAACTAAACTGATATCTCATGCCTACACCATGTCCACATCTCAACATTTTCCTCACATTCATGTGCCTATCTAAACATCTCTTTAAAAGTCCCTAACATATCTGTCTCTACCACCACCACAGGTGCAGCGCATTCTAGGAACCCACTTTTTTGGTGTTTTTAAAAAAAATATTGCCTCATGTCTCCTTTAAAATGACTTCCCTCACCTTAAATGTATGCCCTCTGGTATTAGACATTTCAACTCTGAGAAAAAGATATTGTCTGTTTATGCTTTTCTTAATCTTATAAACTATCAGATCTCCTCTCAGCCTCCGCCACTTCAAAGAAAACAACCAAGTTTGTCCCTCATTATAGCACACGCCCTCTAATTCAGGCTGCATCCTGGTGAACCATTTCTGCAACTTCTCCAAAACACAACAACCTTCCTATAACTGGTTGACCAAAACTGTAGCAATACTCTACATGTGGTCTAACTAGAGTTTTATAAAGCTGCAACAGCATAACTTCCTGAATTTTGAACTCAATGCCTCAACTAATAAAGGCAAACATGCCATATGTCATCTCAACCACCCTATCAACTTGTGTAGCTACTTTCAGGAAGCTATGAACTTGAACACTAAAATTTCTCTGCTCATCAACTCTGTTTAGAGTCTTGCCCTTAACAATGTACAGTCTTTTTTCATTTGGCCTGAGAAGGTGCAACAGCTAACATTTGGTCAAATTAAACTTCATCTACCATTTCTCCACCCATATCAGTAACTGATCTATATCCCACTGTATTCTTTGCTAGTCATATATGCTATCCATAGCACCACCAATCTTTAGGTCATCTGTAAACTTACTAACCAACCAATCTGCATTTTCATCTGGCTCATTTACATACATCATAAATAGCAGAGGTCCCAGTTCAAATCCCTGCAGGACACCACTAATCACAGACCTCCAGCTAGAATAAGTCCCTTCAACCACTACCCTCTGTCTTCTATAGGCAAGCCAGTTTTGAATCCAAACGACCAATTCAGTATTGATCCCATGTATCTTAATCTTCTGGATGAGCCTCCCATGAGGGACCTTGTCAAGTGCCTTACTAAAATCCATGTAGACAACATATACAATTCAACCTTTATCAATCACCCTCATCACCTCATCAAAAAAAACTCAAGTCAGTAAGACACGACTTGCCCTGCACAAAGCTATGCTGGCTCTCCCTAATTAGACCATGATTTTCCAAATGCTCAAAAATCCTATCTCTAGAAATTCTCTTCAGTAACTTCCCTACCACTAATGTGAGACTCACTGTTCTATAATTTCCAGGATTATCCCTGATTTCCTTCTTGAATGATGGAACAACATTAGCTACTTGCCAGTCCTGGTTAGAGAAGGCTCAAGTATATTGTCAAAGGCCCAGCAATCACTTCACTTGCTTCTATCAATAACCTGGCTTATATCCCATCAGGCCCTGGGGACTTATCTACCTTAATACTCTTTAAGAGACCCAACACCACCTCCTGTTTTACTTTGAAATGCCCTAGCATACTAATACTCTAGGCACTCATCTCTCTATCCTCCACGTTCTCCTTCTTGGTGATTACTTATGTACTCAATAAGGACCTCATGCACATTCTTTGCATCTATACAAATGTTCGCCATTTGGTCCCATCTTCTCCCTAGTTATCTTCTTGCTCCTGATCTATATATAGAAGGCTTTGGGATTCTCTTTAATCCCACCTGTCAAGGGTGGTGAATTTGTGGAATTTGTTACCACAGGCAGCTGCAGAGGCCAGGTCGTTGGGTGTATTTAAGGTAAAGCTTGATAGGTTTTTGATTGACAGGGCATCAAAGTTTACAAGGAGAATGTCGGGGAGTGGGGCTGAGGAGGGGAAAAAAGATCAGCCATGATTGAATGGCAGAGCAGACTGGATGGGCCAAATAGTCTAATTTTGCTCCTATGTCTTATGGTTTAATGGACTTTTCATGGCTCCTTTTGACTTTCCTAATCCCCTTCAGTTCTTTATATTCTGTGAGTTTTCTGATTCTAGCCTCCTAAGCTTTGCAATCTTCTTGACTAAATTCATCACTTCCCTTGACATCTAAGGTTCTCTTAACTTGCCATCCTTGTCCTTCCTCCTGATTGGAACACACCTGTCCTATTTTCTGTGTAGTTGGACCTTAAACATCCTCCACATGTCTGAAGTGGACGTCCAAAAACAGCTGTTCCCAAATAACTCGCCCTAGTTCCTGCCTAATGCTCCCGTAATTTCCCCTGCTTGTTTAATACTCTCCTGCAAGGTCCATGCTCATCCATATCTATAGCTATTTTAAAGCTTAATGATTCGTGGTCACTGTTGCCTAACTGCCCGCCCACTGAAAGGTCGGTCACCTGGCCAGCTTATTACCCAATGCCAGATCAAGTACAGTCCCTCATTTTGTTGGATTATATAAATATGGATTTAATAAATCCTCCTGGAAGCACCGAAAAATTACTTCCCCAACAAGACCACTTGCACTAAGAAGGTTCCAGTTTATATTAGGGAAGTCCACCATGACAGCAACCCTATTGTTTTTACACCTTCCTTAGTCTACTTGCACATTTGTTCCTTAATGTCCTGCTGACTACTGTGGGCTCTGCAGTGCGATTCCATCAGAGTGATTGCATCCTTCCTATTTTTGAGTTCTACCCATACAGGCTCAGAGGATGAGCCTTCTACTATGTCTCCTCAGACTGCAGCTGTGATATTGTCCCTGATTAGTCGTGAAACTTCCCACTTTAACTCCCCCCACTTTCTAAAACATCAAACCCTAGCACACTAAGGACACATTCCTGTCCCTCTCTCAACTAAGTCTCTGTAATGGCCCCAACATTATAGTTCTATACTCTGAGGTAATCAACTTTATCCATAATACTCTAGCATTAGAATACACACACTTCAAACTATCCATCCTATCATATCTATTCCTTTGCTCCTACCTGTTTTACTGGCCCTGACAACTATCTTCCTCCATCCCTGCACTTTCAGTCCGGGTCCTCTGGTTCCCATCTCCCTGCCAAATTAGTTTAAACTCTCCTGAGTAGTATTAGTGAACCTCCCGGGCAGGATACCGGTTCCTTTCCAGTTTAGGTGCAGTCTGTCCCTCTTGTACAAGACACCCAGGACAGATTCCAATGATCCAAGAACCTGAAACCCTGCCCCGTGCACCAGTTTATCAGCCACTTATTCATTTGTACGATCATCCTATTTCTGCCCTGACTAGTATATGGCACTGGGAGGAATCCAGAGATAACTACCTTGGAGGTCCTGCTCCTCAGCCTCTTTAACTCTCTACACTCTGCACAGGGGCTCTTCCTGCTTTCTACCCATTCATTTGTGCCAAAGTGCACCATGACCTCTGGCTGCTCAACCTCCTTGAGAATATTTGGCAGCTACTCTGAAACATAGTAGACCCTAGCACCTGGAGGCAACACACCATCTCGCTGTGTCTGTCACAGCCACGGAATCTCCTGTCCATCCCCCTATCGACCCTCCTATCACTATCACTCTGCCTGACTTTACCCTTCCCTGCTGAGCCTCAAAGCCAGCCAGAGTGCCATGTCTGACTGCTGGCACTGTGCCCTGTTAGGTCAGCGCTACCATATTACCCAAAGGGATATACTTGTTGCTGAGGGGAATGGCCACAGGGGAACCCTCCACTGACTGCTCACTCCCATTACTTCTCCTAGTGGTCAGCCATCTCCTATGCGAATCCTGCACTCTGGATGTGACCACCTCAGTAAAAGTCTCATCTATGTGGTTTTCATCCTCCTGGCTGATCCTGAGTATATCCCAACCTTGTCAGGCAGGAGCTGAAGTTGGTTGCACTTCTTGCAGATGTAGTCATCAGGAAGATTGTTGGGTACCCTGAAATATTGCACAAGGTCAGTGAAATATTGCACCTTATGTCCCTACAGTACTGACAGGTATTACAGTAAATAAGTACTGACCTATCCTCACAGGAGGGGATCCTCACAACCATCCTGCCTACATTGAACTAAAGTTTAAGGATTTGCGGATGGTTGAAAACTTGCCTGTTCTTTCCTGTGCCTTTTCCCTGTAACCTCTGAGTTCTGCACTCACCTAGGTCACTTACTCAGAATCTTCTTGCCAAGCTTGTTATACAGTCGGCTCCAAATTCTTAATCAAAAAAAAAATGTAGCAAATGGCTCAGCAGCCTTAGCCGCCATCTGTTCTTGCTGAAGGTTGTTGAACCCAAATCTGACCAGTCTAACACTGGCACACACCCTCAATGGCTGCTCCACTTTCATGTACACCACACTTCTTTGTATTGGCTCAAATAAAACTCCTGATGAGATTTGTTCTTTTCAAATGTGTCCCATCCTGCAATGATGTTTTCTTTGGATAGATACTGTATAAATATATGTGATTATGTGCCTATAAAAAGTATTCCCTTCCCTTGGAATTTTTCATGTTTTATTGTTTTACAACCTTTATTTAATTTGACACTGATCAACAGAAAAAGACCAGCATGCCAAAGTGAAAACAGATCTCTACAAAGTGATCTAAATTAATTACAAATATAAAGCACAAAATCATTGATGCATAAGGATTCACTCCATTTAAGTCAGTACTTAGTAGTTGCAACTTTGGCAGCAATTACAGTCTTGATACTGTGTGGATAGGTCTCTATCAGCTTTGCACATCTGGACACTACAATTTTTCCCCATTCTTCTTTACAAAACTGCTGAAGCTTATCAGATTGCATGGGGATCACGAGTGAACAGCCCTTTTCAAGTACAGCCATAGTCCTCAATTGGACTGACATATGGACCCTGACTTGGCCACACCAGGACACTAACTTTGTTGTTTTTAAGCCATTCCTGTGTAGCTTTGGCTTTATGTTTGGCTTCATTGTCTTGCTGGAAAACCAATGTTCTCCCAAGTCGCAGTTCTCTTGCAGACTGCATCAGGTTTTCCTCCAGGATTTCCCTGTATTTTACTGCAGTCATTTTACCCTCAACCTTCACAAGTCTTCCAGAGTCTGCTGCAGTAAAGCATCCTCACAGCATGATGCAGCCACCACCATGCTTCATGGTAGGCATGGTGTGCTTTTAATGAAGTGTGGTGTTTGGCTTATGCCATACATAGCAATTAGTCAAAAAGCTCAATTTTGGTTTCTTCTGACCATAGAACCTTCTTCCAGCTGACTTTGGAGTCTCCCACATGCGTTCTAGCTGATATTTCATGAGTGGCAAAGAGTGGCTTTCTCTTTGCCACTCACCTATAAAGTTGTGACTGATGAAGCACCCAGGCAACAGTTATTACATGCATAGTCTCTCCCATCCCAGCCACTGAAGATTTCAACTCCTCCAGAATTGTCATTGGTCTCTTGGTGGCCTCACTAATCCCTTTCTTGCATGGTCACTCAGTTTTTGAGGACAGCCTGCTCTAGGCAGATTTACAGCTGTGCTATATTCTTTCCTTTTCTTGATGATTGACTTAACTGTACTCAAAGGGATATTCAGTGACTTGGAAATTTTCTTGTATCCATCTCCTGACTTGTGCTTTTCAATAACCTTTTCACAGAATTGTTTGGTGTGTTCTTTTGTCTTCTTGGTGTAGTTTTTGCCAGAATACTGATGCACCAGCAGTATCCTCCCAGATACAGGTGAATTTTTACTACAATCAATTGAAATATCTTGACTGCAGAAAGATGATCTCCATTTAACAAATTATGTGACTTCTAAAACCAATTGGCTGCACTAGCGATTATTTGGTGTGTCATATTAAAGGGGGTGAATATTTATTCAATCAATTATTTTGTGTTTTGTATTTGTAATTAATTTAGATCACTTTGTAGAGATCTGTTTTCATTTTGACATGAAAGAATCTTTTTATGTTTATCAGTGTCAAAAAAGCCAAATTAAATCCATTGTGATTCAATGTTATAAAACAATAAAACATGAAAACTTCCAAGGGTGTGTAAATACTTTTTATAGGCACTGTATATTATGTCAAGGTTTTATGTGCAGATGCATACAATCAGAAGTGCCATATATTTTATTCAAGCTACAAACTGGTAATAGCTCCAATCCCAGTGTTAATGAAAAATTTGCTCTGCTCCAAATTGGAGCTGTGATGATGTCAGAGCAGTTGTTCTTTAGTAAATCACTTTTCTCGTTCTCAATCATGAGAAAACTTTTCTATTACATCGTGATCAAAGGTAGGAATACAAAAACTCAGACATTTTGGCTATGATTACCTTGTGAGATGATGCTAGACCAGTGTGCTGGAATGTTGCTGTGAAGCTTTGGATAGACTGAATATGAAAGAGGAACTGTAAATATAAACTGGGTAGCTATTAGCAGTGCATCTGAACAGTAATTTGATTGTTGTTAACTGGTTGAACAGATTCATGAAGTGCAGATTCCCAATGGACCACCTTGTCAGTGAAATATTGCAATCTATGTCCCTACACTACTAGCAGGTATTACTGTATATAAGTACTGACCTTCCCTCTGTGTATCTATTGATTATAGATGTATCTTCTTTGGTTGTCCATCGAAATCCGATGATGACATCCACTCCTTTAATGATGAGATCTTTGATGACTATACAGTTCTATCCTGCACCCACAAGCTCTATTGCAGGTGGGACAGATATATGTAGCAGTGGTGGCAACCATGGCTGCATTTCTCCTGGCTCTCTTCTGCTGTCTTCTGGTTGTTCTTTCCATCTCCAGAACACGAACCCCGTCCCTACACAGCTGTCGCCAAGTGGTACGGTCAGCAGCAACATCCTCCAGGTCCTCTGTTCTGATCTTGCACTTCCTTAAAGCATTCTTCATCTGATCCTTATAGCGCTTCTTCGACCCTCCAGCTGTGCGTCAGCCATGATGTAGCTGGCCGTATAACACTCTGCAGGGTAGCTGACATGGGGGCATCCTTATCACGTGCCCCAGCCACTGCAGCTGACGTTGGGTGATCATGGCCTCAATACTTCTGCAGTTGGTCTTTACAAGTATTTCAGTGTGAGGTACCCGCTCACGCCAGGTAATTCCCAGGATGCGCTGGAGGTAGCTTATGTGGAAGAGCTCCAAGGACTTGATGTGATGGCTGTAGGCTACCCAAGCTTCACAGTTATAAAGGAGGGTGGTGACACAGACCGCTTGGTACACGGTGACCTTTGTGGAGGGATGAAGGCTCCTGTTCTGAAAGACTCTACGCCAAAGTCTCCCAAAGGCAGCTGATGCCTGTTTAATGCGGCTCTGGATGTCGTTGTCAATGCCGCTATCCTCAGAGAGAATGCTCCCCAGATATTTGAAAGATGGCACTACTGACAGCTCTTCATCACCAACAGTGAAGGCAGGTAGAGTGGGTGGGACACTGGTACTCCATTGGCAAACCACTTCTGTCTATACACACACACACACACACACACCTTCCTTACAGGCTTTTTCATTGTAGTTTATGAATATTCAGGGTACCACAGAAGATAACACAGGGAATTTGATCATTGCAAATCATTCACTTAAGTACCCTGTTTCTACCTTCTCCCCATATCTCCCCTTTAGCATGAAGATTTTTTTTCCTAATTACTTGAAGATATTTCATTACTTGGCCTCCACTGTTTTCTCTGGTAAAGTGCACCATTGATTCACCAATATCTGGATGAAGACAATTCTCCTGATTTATGTTCCAAATGGGATACTCCCTATTCTGGATTCCCCAGCCCTAGCAAGTCTTTTATACTGCTAGAGATGTGTATGTTTCTGTGAGATCCCCTCTCATCTAAATTTGAGTGACTATAGGTCTAATTGATATGATTTCTCTTCACAGATCAGTCTTTCCATTTCAGTAATCTGTTCAGTTGTGCTCCCTCACTCCATGGGAAGGATATCCAACTGTACACAATACTCCAGATGAGGTCTCACCAAGGTTTTGAACACTTGCAGCAAAACATTCTTGCTCTTTTATTCAAAGCCTCTAGCAATGAAAACCAACTACTATTTGCCATCTTACCCGCTCACTGTACTTGAACACTTCCTTTCTGCAACTTGGGTACACGGTCGCTTCGCACCTTTTTCCTTCCAAACTGTCACCACTCAGATAATAATATCTTGATATTTTCAGACCAAAGCGAATGACCACACATCCACATTTTATTGCATCTACCCACTCGCCGATTTGTCTAAGCCACCTTGGAGCATCTTTGCATTCTTCCCACACCGTGCTAAAAGCCACCTTCTCCTCCCCTCCCCTGCACCTTTATGTCAATCTTGAAACACTGTATTCATTTCCCTCCCCCAAATGATTGATGTATGGCATCCATTACTGGGGTGCAATTTCTGATTACCGTGGACCCTACCCAGAGAAAGACGAGCGGGATCGTAAGAGATGAAGCTGAGGATTTTGCTGAGGGCTGATAGTTCAGGATCAGTAGGGCATAATGGGCGAGACAGGAAGAATGAGGAAAACATGGTAGGGGGTTAGAACTGGTAGAGAGATGGGATGGAAGGAAAGATGAGAAGGGCACTGGATCCAAGAGTTGTTGAAATTTGTGATCTTTGATGTATGAAAGGAAGAATAAAGTTTTCCATTTATTCCTGTTCTATTTTTTTCTCTGTCAACCAATGCTCAATCCTTGCCCATTATAATACTCCCAATCAAACATGCCTAAATTTCGCACTCTTGCCTAAATACTTGAACATAAACAGAAGGAAAAGGAGTAGACCAGTTGGCCTCTTGAGTCCTTTTTGTTATGCCTGTCATCTATCACAAGCACCATTTTCTTAGCCTATCGCTTAATTCCATTAATATCCAGAAATTACCATTCTGCTTTAAATACAATTAACAGCCAAGCCTCTGGAATTCCATGGGGTTGAGAATTCCAAGGAGTCAGCACCCTCTAAATGAAGGAAATTTTCACCAGTCCTAAATGGCCTAGTGACTCCCTTGTTCTAGTGTCCTTATCCAGGGGTGAATGTTCTCCCTACACGTACCCTATCAAGTTTTCTAAGAATTTTGTACATTGCAGTGAAGACAACTCTCATTTTCCAAATAATATCTCTACCTCCTGTTTATATATTCATTTGAGGGATATGGAATTTGCAGGCACCACAGAACTGCTGAGTGCTTTCATCATTGTTTTCATTTTTGCCATCCCAGAAACCACTGTGATGAATCCTCAGTACAAATTGTATCTTTATTCAGCAAAGCGGATGACACTCAGCTTGTCCAATATCCTGTATAATTCTAAATGGTGTTTAACTTGCAGAGCTGATAATGGAAGAATTTAACTGGCGGTGCTGGCAGTGTAAACTTGCAAGAATCCGCCTGATAATTAAGTACATTGATGGAAAAATTCATTACTTTGTTAAAGCTATCTCACAAAGTACAGAGCCAGCACTCTAAAGACACCTTCACAGCATACACTATTTTTGTCAGCTGAGGTTTTAATAGTTTGAACAAGTGAACCTGCCTCACCATCACTAAACACAGTCTTACAAATATTTTTAAATCCGACCTACTGATCATACTGCCCTGATCCACTGTTAGACTCTCTGTTCTGAAAACACAATGTCAGTCAACTTCTTTCAAAATGCCTCCTCCCCTCAGGATAAGCCTCCCAGTCCAGAAAGTCCCTTCCACTCAGTGTTAGCTCTTCTCAGTGTGGAATTGTTAGCTGCTGTCATTTCAGAATAATGTCTCTCCCACCCATCCTGTACATGAATGACAGTCTCAGTGCGGTTATTGCAATTCTTTATCCACCATTGAGTTTTCCATTTCATTAACCTTTCAGCATCCACTTTGTTTATCTGCATCACAAAGCGCACAGTCTATCAATTCATCTTTAATTAAGCATTTCATTTTTCCATGACTTCAATTAAGGTTGCATGTTGTTTGAAATGACACAGCCATATAGCTACTTGTGTGAAGCTTAGTCAATCACCTGAAAATATAAAGGAATAACTAGGTACAAATCCTTGTGTATCTCATGGTGCTTGGAAACAGCTTTACCTGAAAAGTACATAAGGGTCTGAGTAACCAAATTAGCTTTACTTAAATATGCCTACTCCGGTCTAGATCTGATTGTATACTATTAGATTTTACTGAGTTGTGCTGGTTCAAATCTGCTGTTTCATTGGCTTGGATGTAGTGAATTTTGGTTTTAAAATGACATCTTCTACGTCACAGTAATTGAATTTCAAGTTACAAGAGCTTACATTGGGTGATCATATCTCTCAGAAGCATAACAACAGCACTAGCTGTACAGAAAATAATTTTGAACAGCAGATTAACAAAGACCAGTAGTGCCTGGTGCTGAATTTTCAACCCATTTTCAGAAACAAGAGGACCATGCTTAAAAACTTCAAGAATATGTTGTGAGGGGAGTTTCAGAAATGGATTTCATTTGACCAAGACAGAGCATAGATTCGGAATGTTGGAATTTTAAATTTCCCTTCTATTGATCTTGAAATAGAAAGGTCATAAATTCTACAAAGAAGATCTAACTTCAGTTAAAAAAAAATCATGGGGAATATGAAACGAATGTAGAATATTCTGCAAATATATTGCCCTCGAGATTAGTAAATTGGGGACTTCAAAGTTATAAGATTGGAGGAGTAAAAGCAGAAAATATTCAAAACACTCAGCTGATCAGGCAGTAACTGTGGAAAAAGAAGCAGTGAAGGTTTAAGCTCAAAGACCCTCTATCAGAACTTGGAACGGTCATTGAGAAGGAATTTGATTCTGAGTGTTCCATCTTCCAAACTATTGAAACTCCCGAAGCTGCCATATCTCTTGCAAATACAAAGTATTAAGACATAAGATATAGGAGCAGAACTAGACTATCAGCCCACTGAGTCTGCTGTACTATCCAGTCTTCAACCCCATTCTTGTGCCTCTCCCAGTAACATTTGACACCCTTACTAATCAAGAACCTATCAAAGTCTGCTTCCTCCTTAATAAAGTGAAGGTGCTTGGGACACATGAACGGTCTGAAAGTAGAAACGTTATCTGGACCAGGTGGACTGCATCCTAGGGTTCTGAAAGTGGTAGCTGAAGAGATTGAAGATGTATTAGTAATGATCTTTTAAGAATCACTAGATTCTTGAATGGTTTCGGAGGACTGGAATATTACAAATGTCACTCCATACTTTAAGAAGGGAGGGGAGCAAAAGAAAAGAAATTATAGGCCTGTAGGCCTGACTTCAGTGTGGGAAGATATTGGTGTCCTTTATTAAGATTGATGTTTCAGGGTACTTGGAGGCATGTGATAAAAAAGACTAGTGTCAGCATTGTTTCCTTAAGGGGAAATCTTTCCTGACAAATTTGTTGGAATTCTTTGAGAAAATAAGAAGCAGGATAGACAAAGGAGAGTGTGGATGTTGTATACTTAGATTTTCAGAAGGCCTTTGTAAAGGTACTGCTTATGAGAGTGCAAACAAAATTAGAGCCCATGGTTTTACAGGGAAGATACCAATATAGATGGAAGATTGTCTGACTGGCAGGAGACAAAGAGTGGGAATAAAAGGGGTCTTTTCTGGTTGGCTGCTAGTGACCAGTGGTATTCCACAGGGGCCAGTGTTGGGACCACTTTTTTTCACGTTATAGGTCAATGATTTGAATAATGGAATTGGTGGCTTTGTGGATGATACAAAGATAGGTGGGGGGGGGCAGGTAGTGTTGAGGAAACAGGGAGTCTACAGAAGGACTAAGACAGATTAGGAGAATGAACGAAGAAGTGGTGGATGGAATACAATGTAGGGAAGTGTATGGTCACGCGTTTTTGTACGAGGAATAATGGTGTAGACATTTTTCTAAATGGGGAGCAAAATCAGAAATGAGAAGTACAAAGCGACTTGGGAGTCCTCATGCAGGATTCCCTAAAGGTTAACTTGCACGTTGTGTCTGTGTTAAGGAAAGCAAATGTTAGGTCAGCATTCATTTTTAAAAGACTAATATGAAAACAAGGATGCTGAAGCCTTATAAGGCTTTAGTCAGACTGCTCTTGGAATATTGTGAGCAGTTTTGAGCCTCTTTTCTAAGAAAGGATGTGCTGGCATTGGAGACGGTCCAGAGAAGGTTCATGAGAATGATTCCAGGAATTAAAGGTTAACATATGAGGAGCATTTTATGGTTCTGGGCCTATACCTGCTGAAGTTTAGAAGAATAGAGTGAGGGGGGAGGAATCAGATCTCACTGAAACCTATTGAATATTGAAAGTCCTATACAGAGTGGAATGGAGAGCATGCTTCCTACAGCTGGGTGGGATTGGGGGGGTGGGGGGTGTGTCTAGACCTAGAGAACATAATCTCAAAAGAAAATCCCTTGAGAACAGAGATGAAATTTCTTTAGCCAGAGAGTGGTGAATCTGGCTATGGAGGCCAAGTCATTGGTATATTTAAAGGGAGGGTTGATAGGTTCTTGATTTGTAAGGGCATGAAAGGTTATAGGTAGAAGGCTGGAGAAGGAGATTGCGAGGGATGGAGTGGCAGAGCTGACTCGATGGGCCAAAGTGCCTAATTATGCTTCTGTGCCTTATGGTCTTATCATCCATCTCAGCTGTTCTGTCTGGCATTTGAGCAGCCTATTTCTACCTCAGCACATAACTGGATTCACAAGAAACAGGATGAAAATTCACTAAGATTAGGCCCACAGGAGCAATGTTAAATTACTTTTTATTACAATATGAAATGTACTGATTAAAAATAGTTGCCTATAATTGCATACAGCGTTTTGTCCTGTGTTTTCATATTGAATAGTGGACAGGCTTGAGGGGCTGTGATTGTCTGTTCCTACAGGCCCTGTTTTGAATTCCAGAAGCTGACCCTTCTGAATTGGCTTTGAAAAGTAGGCACTGGCTTTTGTTTTCAAGGTTTTGATGTGCTGCCTCAGAAACAATACCATACAAAGTGAGATCAGCAGAAGAAAGAGGAAGATTGTGGAAGAAATGATCAGCCAATGAAATTGAACGGATGTGAAACAACCTCCATTGTGTTCCTTTTGAAATCTTTATTCTGTCATTCAAAGATGAAGTATTATCTGAAGAGACAGGTCCTTGGGGAATCTCCCCAGGCTTTTGGTGCTCATTTTTGACATATTGGCAGTTATTTGTATTAGAATGGTAAAAATCCTTCTTGTGTGAAAAGCGTACTGTAGTCTGCGGTACCTCAGATGCACCAAGACTATGGAAAACCCTGACACATAATACAGTTTGACATCTCCATTATTGAAACTCAACAGTCCTTAGAGCAAAAATCAATAGCAAATACTATGTAGGTATAACTGCTGATGATAAAGGAAGCTTCAGGTTGCTGTTCTATTGTTAATGTGCTCAGTGGATACTAACATGCTGACTGGTGCTCTCACATTTCAGAAATTGTCTGACCTATATTGGCAGGCCATTTCTATTTCTTGGGGCTTCTATTTTTATACCATTTAGTTTTTTTTTGTTTTTATTTCCCCTGTTTGGAATTATATTAACATTACATAAATCCGTGGTGTTAGAAGATAATGTAGGAGCTACCTATGTATTTTCTGTCTGTCTATATTATATTTTGTATTGTGTGTTTATTGTGGGTAATCTGTCCTGTGGGTTGGTGCAGAAGCAAATGAGTATAGTTACGTATTCACGCTTTGTCTAAGTTCAGTTTAGTCTGGTTCGAGCCAGGAAGTAGACCGGGCATGACATCTTTTTGTTGAACGTTAATGCTTGGTTATTACACTAATGCTTAAGATCACTAAGACCACCATTAGCTCGTTATCAGACCGCTTTATTTTGTTATAGTTTTAGTTTCATTAGCTTTTTATTGTTACAAGATTGTTTGACTTTTGTGGCTTAGTAATAAAGGATTGATTGTACTTTCTTTGACATAGAACTTTGTTATTGTGGATAGCACACCACACAGTGCCAACCCCCGTGCTTAGTCTCTGAGTGGTTTTGGTTAGTCTTCAAATAGCCGCTACAGATAACATGGAGCATTTGTGGAATTCTGTTTTTGTTCTGCACATTAAATGACATCAAAATATCTCCACTCATCATATTACTACAAATTTTAGTAACTCCAGTAACTCCTTTATGTCTGATTTTGAAACCCAAAGAGCATGTGAGCAGCCAAAAAGCATGCTATTGTTTGCAGTTTCACCCTATAGTGTTCAATAGGAATATCCTGCTATAGACACACCAAGGCCAAATACAATTTCAAAATGATTGCTTTGAATTTACACGTTATCTACACTCCTGTGTAAAGGGAACAGCACTGGCTATATCCCTGCACTGTGCCATTGAAAGTATATGGTTCTTTTTCCCTGATACTACGATTGCTTTTCCTTTCGAGCAGCTACAATGCAGTCTGTTAGAGGCTGAGCTCCTTGCACAGGCTTTCCATGTATTTGTTTTAGGGAAATAAATCCAATTATAGTGGCAAACTTGGATCTATCTACCTGATTTCATGATCTTGCAGGCCTATCCTTTTTTTGTGCCAGATTTGTAATATATTCATCAGTTTCTCTGCACCCCAGCCCCCCAACCTCGGTAACTTTATTTCCATAGAAACGTAGAAACATAGAAAACCTACAGCACAATAAGGCCCTTCAGCCCCCAATGCTGTGCCGAACATGTGCTTACTTTAGAAATTACCTGGGGTTACCCACAGCCCTTAATTTTTCTAAGGTCCATGTACCTGTCCAGGAGCCTCTTAAAAGCCCCTATTGTATCCGCCTCCACCACAGTCGCCGGCAGCCTATACCATGCACTCACCACTATCTACGTAAAAAACTGACCCCTGACATCTCCTCTGCACCTACTTCCAAGCACCTTAAAACTGTGCCCTCTCATGTTAGCCATTTCAGCCCTGGGAAAAAGCCTCTGACTATCCACATGATCAATGCCTCTCATCATCTTATACACCTCTCTCAGATCACCTCTCATCCTCTGTTGCTCCAAGGAGAAAAGGCCAAGTTCACTCAACCTATTCTCGTAAGGCATGCTCCCCAATCCAGGCAACATCCTTGTAAATCTCCTCTGCACCCTTTCTATAGCTTCCACATCCTTCCTGTAGTGAAGTGACCAGAAATGAGCACAGTACTCCAAGTGACACACATAAAAGTTGCTGGTAAACGCAGGAGGCCAGGCAGCATCTCTAGGAAGAGGTACATTTGACGTTTTGGGCCGAGACCCTTTGTCAGGACTAACTGAAAGAAGAGCTAGTAAGAGAGTTGAAAGTGGGAGGGGGAGGGGGAGATCTGAAATGATAGGAGAAGACAGGAGGGGGAGGGATGGAGCCAAGAGCTGGACAGATGTTTGGCAAAAGGGATATGAGAGGATCATGGGACAGGATGCCTAGGGAGAAAGAAAAGGGAAGGGGGGAAGACCAGAGGATGGGCAAGGGGTATAGTGAGAGTCTGACCAGGGTCCTATAGAGCTGTAACATTAACTCTTGGCTCTTGAACTCAATCCCATGGGTGATAAAGGCCAATGCACTGTATGCCTCCTTAACCACAGAGTCAACCTGTGCAGCAGCTTTGAGTGTCCTATGGACTCGGACCTGAAGATCCCTCTGATCCTCCACACTTTCAAGAGTCTTACCATTAATGATATATTCTGCCATCATACTTGACCTACCAAAATGAACTACCTCACACTTACCTGGGTTGAACTCCATCTGCTAATTCTCAGTCCAGTTTTGCATCCTATCGATGCCCCACTATAATCTCTGACAGCCCTCCACACTATCCACAACACCCCCAATATTTGCGTCATCAGCAAACTTACTAACCCATCCCTCTGCTTCCTCATCCAGGTCATTTATAAAAATCACGAAGAGAAGGGGTCTCAGAACAGAACCCTGAGGCACACCACTGGTCACCGACCGTCATGCAGAATATGACCCGTCTACAACCACTCTTTGCCTTCTGTGGGCAGGCCAATTGTGGATCCACAAGGTAATATCCCCTTGGATCCCATGCCTCCTTACTTTCTCAATAAGCCTTGCATGGGGTACCTTATCAAATGCCTTGCTGAAATCCATATACACTATATCTACTGCTCTACCTTCATCAATGTGTTTAGTCACATCCTCAAAAAATTCAATCAGGCTCATAAGGCACAAACTGCCTTTGACAAAGCCATGCTGACTATTCCTAATCATATTATGCCTCTCCAAATGTTCATAAATCCTGTCTCTCAGGATCTTCTCCATCAACTTACCAACCACTGAAGTAAGACTCAATGACCTATAATTTCCTGGGATATCTCTACTCCCTTTCTTGAATAAGGGAAAAACATCCGCAACCTTCCAATCCTCTGGAACCTCTCCCGTCCCCATTGATGATGTAAAGATCATTGCCAGAGGCTCAGCAATCTCCTCCCATGCCTCCCGCAGAGGTCTGGGGTATATCTCGTCCAGTCCTGGTGATTTATCCAACATGATGCTTTCCAAAAGCTCCAGCGCATCCTCTTTCTTAATGTCTATATGCTCAAGCTTTTCGGTCCGCTGTAAGCCATCCCTACAATCGCCAAGATCCTTTTCTGTAGTAAATACTGAAGCAAAGTATTCATTAAGTACCTCTGCTACTTCCTCTGATTCCATACACACTTTTCCACTATCACACTTGATTGGTCCTATTCTCTCATGTCTTATCCTCTTGCTCTTCACATACTTGTAGAATGCTTGGGGTTTTCCTTAATCCTGCTCACCAAGGCCTTCTCATGGCCCCTTCTGGCTCTCCTAATTTCATTCTTAAGCTTCTTCCTGCTAGCCTTATAATTTTCTAGGTCTCTATCATTACCTAGTCTTATGAACCCTTCATAAGCTTTTCTTTTCTTCTTGACTAGATTTTCAACAGCATTTGTACACCATGGTTCCTGTAACCCACCATCCTTTCCCTGTTTCATTGGAATGTACCTATGCAGAACACTACGCATATATCCCCTGAGCATTTGTCACATTTCTGCTGAACATTTCCCTGAGAACATCTGTTCCCAATTTATGCTTCCAAGTTCCTGCCTGATAGCTTCTTACTTCCCCTTACTCCAATTAAATGCTGTTCCAACTTGTTTGTTCCTATCCCTCTCCAATGCTATGGTAAAGGAGATAGAATTATTAGATTAGATTAGATTATGAGGACACGCAGTCCTCTTTTATTGTCATTTAGTAATGCATGCATTAAGGAATGATACAATGTTCCTCCAGAATGATATCACAGAAACACAAGACAAATCAAGACTGAAAAACTGACAAAAACCACATAATTATAACATATAGTTACAACAGTGCAAAACAATACCGTAATTTGATAAGAACAGACCATGGGCATGGTAAAAAGTCTCAAAGTCTCTCGGAAGTCCCATCATCTCACGCAGACGGTAAACCTCCAGCGCAGCAAACTTGCCGATGCAACATCCTGGAAGCAACTGACCACAGTCTGACTCAGAGTCCTTCCGAAAACTTCGAGCCCCCGACCAGCTCTCCAACACCGAGCACCAAACACCATCTCTGCCGAGCGCTTCGACCCTGGCCCTGGCAACAGGCAATAGGCAAAGCTGAGGATCTGCGGCCTTCCCCTCTGGAGATTCTCAATCGCACAGTAGCAGCGGCAGCGAAGCAGGCATTTCAGAAGTTTCTCCAGGTGTTCCTCCGTGCTTCTCATGGTTGTCTCCATCAAATCAGGATTGTGCACGGCCCCCTAATTAACACATACGATATCATTCGGAACGGCCGTGCGCACTGCATCACGCCACCATCTTCTTCTCCCTCCTAATAGAGATAGAATTATCATCACTATCTCCAAAATGCTCTCCCACTGAGAGACCTGACTCCTGACAAGGTTCATTTCCCAATACCAGATCAAGTACAGCCTCTACTCTCGTAGGCTTATCTACATATTTGTCAAGAAACCTTCCTGAACACACCTAACAAACTCCACCCCATCTAAATCCCTCGCTCTAGGGAGATGCCAGTCAATCTTGGGGAAATTAAAATCTCCCACCACGACAACCTTGTTATTATTGCATCTTTCCAGAATCTGTCTCCCTATCTGCTCCCCTATGTCCCTGCTACTATTGGGTGGTCTATAAAAAACACCCAATAGAGTTATTGACCCCTTCCTGTTCCTAACTTACACCCACAGAGACTCAGTAGACAATCCCTCCATGACTTCCTCCTTTTCTGCAGCCGTGACACTGTCTCTGATCAGCTGTGCCATGCTCCCACCTCTTTTGCCTCCTTCCCTGTCCTTTCTGAAACATCTAAAGCCTGGCACTCAAAGTAACCATTCCTGCCCCTGAGCCATCCAAGTCTCTGTAATTGCCCCAACATCATAGCTCCAAGTACTGATCCATGCTCTAAGCTCATCTGCTTTGTTCAGAATACTCCTTGCATTAAAATAGACACATCTCAAACCATCGGTCTGAGCACATCCCTTCTCTATCACCTGCCTATCCTCCCTCTCACACTGTCTCCAAGCTTCCTCTATTTGTGAGCCAACCGCCCCTTCCTCCATCTCTTCAGTTTGGTTCCCACCCCCAGCAATCCTAGTTTAAACTCACCACAGTAGCCTTAGCAAACCTCCCTGCCAGGATATTGATTCCCCTTGGATTCAACTGCAACCCATCCTTTTTGTACAGGTCACTCTTGTCCCAAAAGAGGTCCCCAGTGATCCAGAAATCTGAATCCCTGCCCCCTGCTCCAATCCCTCAGCCACGCATTTATCCTCCACCGCACTCTATTCCTATACTCCTGTCGCATGGCACAAGCAGTAATCCTGAGATTACTATCTTTGTGGTCCTGCTTCTCAACGTCCTTCCTAAGCCCCTGTAGTCTGTTTTCAGGACCTCCTCCCTATGTCATTGGTACCAATACGTACCACAACCTCTGGCTGTTCTTCTTCCCATTTCAGGATATTGTGGACGTGATCAGAAACATCCTGGACCCTGGCACCTGGGAGGCAAACTACCATCTGAGTTTCTTTCTTGCGTCCACAAAATCGCCTGTCTGCAGAGCACAGTTATTCCTCGATCAAACCGCCAAAGAAAAAAATGATCTCCTTTTAAACTCTTCCCTTCCGATTTGAACTTTTATTTCCACAAGATTTCCATTCTGTCCACTTTTCCTCTTCTCTGCCATCTAAACTGTATTCTCATTTCAATGAAGTTTGTTCTCAGCAATAATCTTTTGGGGAAATGCCCTGTACTTGCTTTGTCCTAGATCAGTTGCATCTGTTCTGCTGAAAAGTAATCTCTTACGTTTCTTTCTCTCTCAGTGATGCTGAGCTTTTCAAAGTTCACAGTAAGTCTGTTATCAAAGTACATCTGTGTCACCATATACTACCCTGACATTCATTTTCCTGTGGGCATTCATAATAAACAGAAGGAAACACAATAGAATCAATAAGAACACACGGCAGAAATGGACAAACAAACTAGTGTGCAAAAGACAACAAACTGCAAATACTGTAAGAGAAAAGGAGATATAAATGAGCAATAATTAGTGCAAGCATGAGTTATAGAATCCTTAAAAGTGGTTCAATCCTTAAAAATAGGTTGTGGAATCAGTTCAGTGTTGGGGTGGGTGAAGAAACCCCCTCTGGTTCAAGAGCCTGATGGGTGAAAGCTGAGGGGTAAATATTGCTCCTGATGGTGTGGCATTTGGGATTCCTGTACCCCCTCCTTAATGGCAACAGTGCGAAGGGAGCCTGGCCTGGACGGGGGTTTACTTAGTGATGGATGCTGTTTTACTGAAACAGCGCTGCTTGTAAATGTGCTCAATGACGGGGAGTTCAATATTAAAGGAATTCTTTATTTAAAACTTTCAACTTTTGCAGTATTTTGCTTTTATTGTTTTGCAGAGCTTGTTGGGTGCATGATTTCATTGACATTAAATTCTTCGTATACTCACAAGAATTCTTTAACAATGATTCTTTGCGAGATCAAACAATAGGAAAATGTTAGCTGCAATTACAAGTTCCTACTACGGGTCACATGAAGCTTAGTCAACATTTAGTAATGACCAATACTTGAAAACTACTTTGTTATTAGCCATATATTTCCCCCTGCTTATGAAACTGGTGAACATAGAGCTACTGAGCTGAATGGGTGAATGCTCTGCTGTGGGGCCTTCCAAGTTGTAAGACCAGAGGTTTGATGGCAGCTGCAGTTCAGGTTCTCTGATGAAGCAGAACTGGTATTTGAGTTGCTACAATTACCTTCTGTTCATTATCTAGGAAGGAACGAAAGAAGTCTTCTGGCAAACATCAGGAAATCCTCCTGGAAGAAAATTGGATACAGTTGAATATCTTGTAACTTAGTCAGCACCTGAGTTTTACTCATGAAGTTTGAAAGTAGTGTTTCTTAAGTGAGAAATGAATAAACATGGGGAGAAACAAAGGAGTGAGATACTTGTAAAGTATCTTTCAGGCCTCACGACAAAGCAAAGGACTTTGCAGCCAACTGTAAAGTTTGGTTAGTATTGTAGCTTCAAAAGATGGGATACAGAGAGAGATGATGAGAAATAAATTAAGGGAGTTGGGGATGCAGGAATTCACATTAAAAGGGTTGCTGGGCATGGGTGAGAAAGCACAAGTCCGGGTATTTTTAGCGTTTTTAAGGGGTACAGGGGTTTTTTATAGAATATGATGAATAAACAGGAATAGGATACTAGGATGGTCAAAGATGGGAGGGTGAAGTGTAGGTTTGTATATGTGTGTGTGTGTACGCGTGCGTGATTGGGTGAAGGGATTTAGAATGTATGTCTAGTGCACATTCTGCAGCAGAGGGTGGCGGTAATGCACCATTAAGCTGGATGCCAACTGCCGTAAAACAAGATACAGACAGACAGTAGCTTCGAAAGTGTGTTGTGCACAGAAAGGTACCACAAAACGAGCTGAAGATGGACAGATTTAAAAAAAATGTAAATACAGTATTAGCCAGCAATCTAGAGAATGTGAGACTTAAAAAAAACATCCTAGCTGTAACGGCAGGAGGGCTCGGTGTACAATTTTTTTTTCAAACAGTTTTGTTCTCTCAGGGTGGTGAATTTTTGGAATCCCTTGTCCCAGAAAGCTGTGTGGAGAATAAATTCTTAATTCAAAGCTGAAAATAGATAGATTTTACTCTTTAGGAAAATCTAAAGCTAAGGGGGCAGGGTGGGAGAAGTAATCAATGGCACCTGGGAGGCAATAATCTCTTTCATGTCCACAGACAGGAGACACCTGTATTGGATGTGAAAGAGACACCTGTATTGGATGTTGCCTACCATGTTCCAGGGTCAAGGATGTCTCAGATTGGTGCCACAGATTTCTAAAGGGAGGAGGGTGAGCAGCTGCAAGTCTTGGTACACATTGGTACCAATGACGTAGGTAGGAAAAGGAGGTACTGAAGAGAGAATACGGGGAATTAGGGAGAAAGCTGGAAAGCAGGACCTCTGGGGTAAGAATCTCTGGATTGCTGACTGTGCCACACATCATTGGGGGTAAGAATGGAATGATTTGGTAGATGAATGCATAGCTGAGGAACTGGTGCAGGGGGCAGGGTTTCAGATTTCTGTATCATTGATATCTCTTCTGAGAAAGGTATGATGGGATGGGTCACACCTGAACCTCATGGGGACCAATATCTATGTGGGCAGGATTGTTAGACCTATTGGGGAGGGTTTAAGCTAATTAGGCAGGGAGATGGGAACTGGGGTGATAGGGCTGAGGATGCTGCAGTTGGTGTGCAAGTAGATGCAGTATGCAGTGAGACTGTGAAGAAGGACAGGCAGATGGTAATGCAGTCAATGGGATGAATTGAAGTGTAACATGGGGCAAAATCGAAAAGGGTGATGAATACAGAACTGAAGGTGTTATATTTGAAAGCATACTGTATATGGCATAGGGTGGATGATCTTGTAGCGCCATTTGGAGATTGGCAGGTATGACGCAGACATCACTGAGTCATGGGTGAATGAAAATCATAGTAGGAGTTTGAAAGTTGAAGATACATATATCAAAAGGACAGGCAAGTAGATGAGGGGGTCAGTGGCTCTGTTGGTAAGACAATGAAATCAAACCCTTAGAAGTAGGTGACATAAGACTATAAAATGTAGAATCCTTATGGATAGAGTTAAGAAACTGCAAGGGTAAAGATGCTGAGGGGGAATCTCGTTGAAACTTATTGACTATTGATATAGGATGTTTCCTATAGTGAGAAATCTGGGACGAGAGTGCACAGACTCAGAATAGAGAGATGTCCATTTAAAACAGTGATGAAGAGGAATTTCTTTAGCCAGAGGGTTTTGAATCTGTGGAATTCATTACCATAGTGGCTGTGGAGGTCAAGTCATTGGATACATTTAAAGTAAAGGTTGACAGGCTCTTGATCAGTCAGAGTGCCAAAGATTACAGGAAGAAGGCAGGAGAATGGGGTTGTGAGGATAATAAATCAGCCATGATGGAATGGTAGAGCAGATTCAATGGGCCGAATGGCCTAATTCTGCTCTTATGGTTGCATTGAAAGATGGAACAGCCTTGAGGGTCCAAATGGCCTGCACTGATTCCTCTTTCTTCTGGTGTTAACAAGAGAAGCTCAGAATTCCACCAGCACGGTACTGCAACACCAGGATATTGTACTTAAGTCTCTGGTTTGGGACCTGGATATTTAACCTACTAACTCTTGAATTGCTGTAAGATTACAATTGCATTGTTTCTGCTTTAGACAACTTAATAGGGAATTGGAACAAATCTAAGATCTGACAGATTCAATGAAGTTAAGTTGGCATTAGCCATTGTGAATGGCATCCACTCATCAGCTGGCATTTGAGAGGACTATTTCAGTTCAGTGGCTGTCCATGCAGTTGATGAAAGCATATCTTCGTTCTTTGATAAGTGAATTGAATATAATCGTTCAGACAGATCCCTCTTGTTTACTTCATTGTCAGCCGCTATGACCTAAGTACACTTCCTTGTGGCTGTTAGAGTTCTTTGGACCTTCACATTAAATATTTGCTCATGCATTCAGACAGCCATACCTCCAAGATAAAGCATAGGGTCCTATCAGGCCAAGCTAACACCAAGTATAACAGCCTCTCTATAAAAGTGTCTACAGAACTTTCCTTTTGTTTTTCTCTGTTTCTTCAACTTTCATGAGTTTCCAGATTGTCTCCAGTTAGTCATTCTTTTACTTGTGTGCTTAAGGTGCCCTCTGCTTTCCATATGCATTTAGTGGCCTCTTTATTAGGTACACCTGTTGTAATGTGGAAGCAGGTTCCTGGGTTTGGTGTGTGACACTGACTATAAATAAGCATGATAATCATTTATTTACAAATAGTAAAAGACTCGACCAAACATTTAAGTTTTCCCAAGTTACACAAGCTACAAAACTAAATGTTAAGCAAACAGATAGTTAGCTGAGAGTACAAGCAGGCCTTCTAGGTCTGGAAATACTTTCCCAACGGCTCTGTGAAATGTGTCCTGGGGACAAAGGAAAGAGAGGCCAAGCCTCCCGCACGTGTTGTTCTTATACCCCTGAGTACCAGAAATTGGAACCAGAAATTGGTGCTGTGGTTTGCAAGCCAACTAATGGGAAAGAGCAGCTGCGAATTTAAACGGACTGAACAGTGGAAGCTGCTCTTGTCTGGCAAATAAGCCAGCCCCCAAGTGACATCTGTACACCTGCTCATTAATGCAATTATCTAATCAGCCAATCATGTGGCAGCAGTTCAGTGAATAAAAGCTTGTGTACATGGTCAAGCGGTTCGGTTGTTGTTCAGACCAATAATCAGAACGGGGAGGAAATGTGATCTAAGTGACTTTGACCGTGGAATGAATGCTGCCTCAGCAAGGACCTGGACTCATTTCAATTTGCCTATCGCCACAATAGGTCAACGGCAGACGTAGTCTCCGTGGCTCTCCACACGACTTTAGACCACCTGGACAACACAACCACCTACGTCAGGATGCTGTTCATCAACCATAGCTCAGCATTTAGCATCATCATTCCCACAATCCTGATTGAGAACTTACAGAACCTGGGCCTCTGTATCTCCCTCTGCAATTGGATCCTCGACTTCCTAACTGGAAGACCACAGTCTGTGCAGATCGGTGATAACATCTCCTCCTCAATGATGATCAAAGCTGGCGCACCTCAGGGGTGTGTGCTTAGCCCACTGCTCTACTCTCTATATATACATGACTGTGTGGCTAGACATAGCTCAAATACTGTTGCAGATAAATCTCAGGAGCAGCAGACTGAATAGATCAGGCCGACTCAGAGAGTTGTTTCAGACTAAAGGATTTTATTTACATGATATCATGGAGAGCCCAAGCACCTAAAAGCGGGATCTTGGAACTCTGCTTAACAATAGAGTACACTCTTATTTATACTCCAAAAGTACGTGACAAGAAACACTTAAAGCTGTAAGGAGGAACCTAAACTACATCAGGCTTGCTCAGTCACAGACGTGATAATTCTTAGAATAAAGCAGCACAGATATAGTTATTTCTACATCCCGCCTACAGTGCACATTTTAGTCAGACAGTGTACATTAGTCAGATAAATGATTATAGCTTTTGAATTTTCACTCTTAAAAATCATTAACCCCTTAACATCTGTCACAAGATCTTAGTATTTTTCTTCCACAAATACCATCTATAAATTTGCTGACGATACACCATTGTTGGCAGAATCTTAGGCGGTGACAAGAGGGCATACAAGAGTGAGCTATGCCAACTAGTGGAGTGGTGTCGCAGCAACAACCTGGCACTCACTGTCAGTAAGATGAAAGAGCTGATTGTGGACTTCAAGAAGGGTAAGACGAAGAAGCACATGCCAATCCTCACAGAGGGATCAGAAGTGGAGAGAGTGAGCAGTTTCAAGTTCCTGGGTGTCAAGATCTCTGAGGATCTAACCTGGTCCCAACATATCAATGTAGTTATAAAGAAGGCAAGACAGCAGCTATACTTTATTAGGAGTTTGAAGAGATTTGGCATGTCAACAAATACACTCAAAAACTTCTATAGATGTACCGTGGAGAGCATTCTGACAGGCTGCATCACTGTCTGGTATGGAGGGGCTACTGCACAGGACCAAAAGAAGCTGCAGAAGGTCGTAAATCTAGTCAGCTCCATCTTGGGTACTAGCCTACAAAGTACCCAGGACATCTTTAAGGAGCGGTGTCTCAGAAAGGCAGTGTCCATTATTAGGGACCTCCAGCACCCAGGGAATGCCCTATTCTCACTGTTACCATCAGGTAGGAGATACAGAAGCCTGAAGACACACACTCAGCGATTCAGGAACAGCTTCTTCCCCTCTGACATCCAATTCCTAAATGGACATTGAACCCTTGAACACTACCTCACTTCATTAATATACAGTATTTCTGTTTTTTGCATTTTTTCAAAAAAATCTATTCAATATATGTATACTGTAATTTATTTATTATTATTATTATTTTTATTTTATTTATTGTTTTTCTTTCTCTTCTAGATTATGTATTGCATTGAACTGCTGCTGCTAAGTTAACAAATTTCATGTCATATGCTGGTGATAATAAACCTGATTCTGATTCTGGTGCCAGAAGGGGTGGTTTGAGTATCTCAGAAACTACTGATCTTTTGGAATTTTAACACACAACAACCTCAAGAGATTACAGTGAATCATGCAAAAAGCAAACAAAAAAAATACCGTGAATGGCAATTTGGTGGGTGAAAATGCCTTGTTAATGAGAGAGTTCAGAGGAGAATGGCCAGACTGGTTCAAGCTGACAGGAAGGTGACAGTAACTCAAATAACCACACATTACAATAGTGATGTGCGGAAGAATATCTCTGAACACACAGCACTTCAAAGCTTGAATGTGGGCCGTAGCAGCAGAAAAGTCCTCTGGGTTCCATTCCTGTATCTAATGAAGTGGCCACTGATTGTATGTTCCTTGTTAATCTTTCTACCTACTTCTAAACTAGGTACATCAAAAGGATTGGCTTCTTACCTTAACCAAACAAGATTTCTATGTTGTATGTTCGCTTTTGGGATTTAAGACCCCCAATAAAATTTTAAACCTGCCTTCCCTTTCAGTGAAGCCTCACCGATGGTAAATTTTGCTTTATGTTTTGAATTGTACCAGTTTAATGGACCAGATAGTTTATAACATATTTCTAGAGCAGGTTTTTGGTTCAGGAGTTTACAGATCCCTTCATCTAATACAAGGAACATCTATTCCTCAGGTGCTTCAACTCATTCAGTATTAATCATTTACCTTGTGTAGGGCCTCTATTTTTTTTTAAGAAAGCCTTTTATTCTGCCAAAAAAAAAGCTGGTTAATTGGGCTACACACATCAAAGTTGCTGGTGAATGCAGCAGGCCAGGCAGCATCTGTAGGAAGAGGTGCAGTCGACGTTTCAGGCTGAGACCCTTCGACCCTGTTGTTTGTGGTTAATTGGGCTATTTTATCTCCTACCTGATGTATGTGTCTAATTTTTGAACATTACCAGAAAATTTTTTTTGGAGTGTGAGAGGGAGACTGAGGTCCTTGTGTGGGAAGGTGGAATACACAATTTTCCATAAAGGTTTATTAATAGGAAATGTCTTATGCATGGGAGGAATTGTTACACCCCAAATGCAGAGAGAAAACTTAAAAACTAATTCAAACTCAAGACCAACTTGGCTTAGTCCTCCGTACTTTCAGTTTTAAAAGATGATCTTGTTTGTGTTTTAATGACATTGCATGACTCAAAGCTTTTCTCTTTTAACCATAACGAGGTGGCATTGATGAAGAAAAGACAGTGGACATTGTCTACATGGACTTTGACAAAGTCCTATATGGGAGGCTGGTCCAGAAGAACAGATGCTTGGCATTCAGAATGAAGTAGTAAATTGAGCAGCGAGAGAAGCCAGAGAGTGGTAGTATATGGTTGCCTTTCTGACTGGAGGCCTGTAACTAGTGGTGTGTCATAGGGATCAGTGCTGGGTCCATTGTTGTTTGTCATCTATATTAATGATTTGGATGATAATGTGGTAAACTGGAATAGCAAATTTGCAGATGACACCAAGATTGGGGGCATAGTGGACAGTGATGCAGACAATCAAAGCTTGTAGCAGGATGTGGGCAAATGGAGAAATTGGCTGAAAAATGGCAGATAGAACTTAATGCAGTCAAGTGCGAAATTTATGAGGACAACCAGGGTAGGATTTACACACAGTGAATGGTAGGGTACTGAGAAGTGTGGTAGAACAAAGGGATTTGGGAATACTGATCCATTATTATTTGAATATGCCATCAAAGATGGATAGGGTCATAAAGAAAGCTTTTGGCAAATTGGCCTTCATAAATCACAGTACTGTATTGAGTACTGGAGTTGAGATGTTATGTTGAAGTTGTATAAGATGTTGGTGAGGCAAAAGTTAGAGCAGTTCTGGTCGCCTATCTTCAGGAAAGGTAAATAAAATTGAAAGAGTACAGAGAAAACTCACAAGGGTACTGCCGGGTTTTGAGGACCCAAGTAACAGGGAAAAGTCAAATAGGATAAGATTTTATTCCCTGGACTGTAGGAGATTCAGGGGAGATTTGTTATAAGTATACAAATTTATGAAGGGTATGTGTAGGGTAAATGCAAGCAGGCTTTTTCCACTGAGGTTGATTAAGACTAGAACTGGAGGGGGAAAGGTGAAATATTTAAGGGGAACCTGAGAGGAAACATCCTCACTCAAAGGGTGCGTGAGTGTGGGACAAGCTGCCAGTGGAAGTGATGGATATGAGTGGGATTGCAGCATTTAAGAGAGGTTTGGTTAAGTACATGGAAGGGAGGGGTATAGGGGGTATGGTCCAGGTGCAGGTCAATGGGACTAGGCTGAGGAACAGTTCAGCATGGAAGAGATGAGCTAGAGCCTGTTTCCGTGCTGACATGCTCTATGACTTTATGGCAGGTTTTCAAGGAGGAATCACCTGCTCCTGAATATGGCCAAAACCAGGGAGATGGTGATTGATTTTAGGAGGAAGAGGACTGTGACAAGTCCTGTATACATTCTGGGAGAAGAAGATAGAGGGTACAACCACTTGGGTGTTCACCTCGACAACAGACTTGACTAGAAAACCAACACCAAGGCTGTTTAAAAGAAGGGGATGAGCAGACTCTATTTTCTAAGAAAGCTGAGTTCCTTCAATGTGTGCAGCAGGATGTTGGAGGTCCTTTACCGGTCTGTTGTAGCAAGTGCAGTCTTCTTTGCGGGTTTACATTGGGGCAACAGCATCGGTGCTAGTGGTGCAAGAAGACTAAATAAACTCATCAAAAAGGCTGCATTTGTCCTTGGCTACAACCTGGACTCTTTTGAATTAGTGGTGTAGTGGAGGTCACTGAACAAGCTATTATCCATTCTGGGGGGTGTATGGGGTGTCAGGGAGGGGTAGCACCTCTGATGGAGGAACATGTCGCATCCTTTTCAAGGCGGTTAGTCCACCTTTGGTCCCCACCTGGCACTCAGCTCTCACCTGTGGCTCCTCGTAGCTGTTTGTATGCGACAGCGGCCACACCCCGGGCAACGGCTTCGACAAGCCGGCTAAACCAGGTGAGGGTAGCTGACGGGTCTCAAACCCTCGGTGAGATAGGGAGTTGTCTATCCTGGGATGTGAAGAAAGACTCCGGCAGATTGAGCGGACGAGATACCAAATACAATAATCATATACAACACTTCATCTCTGGGCAACAGGAGAACACACGTCATGGTACAATAGTCTCTGCTTTATTATTTTGTACATTATTATTTCACAGTATTACACATTGGTAAATTATTATTGTGAGTATTATTATTCTGTACTTTATTAGTTAAAATTATTATTATATTTTTATTATTGCTTAGTGTGGTTTTAAATGTTACTGCTGTAACAAAATAATTTCCCACTTGCGATCAATAAAGTACTATTATTATTATTATTATTATTATAACAAGCATTTTTTGGTGCTCTCCAAAATAAACACCCCTGTGCATTCTTTCCCTTCCCTGTAACCCCACTATGTTCAAAATATATTACAATACTTCTATTTATTAATTTAAAAGAATGCCAAAACTGCATTAAGTCCTTTCCCTCCTTAGATTTTACTTTCTCCAGCAAAGAATAACTTCTAAACACTCACACTTTCTCATTCCTCTCTAAAGTATTTCCTTGTTTTCCTTTTATTGTTACAACTCGATTTCTTAGTTCAAAAAGTGATGCTGGATTTAAGTGAGCTTTTGTTAGCTGTCCGGGTCTTGCTGTACTGTTATATGCTCAGCCCTGACAGTGAACAATGTCTCTTAGCAATTCCTAATCACGTTGGATTAGTTTATATTGCAGTATTCTTAATAAATCTCCACACTTACACGATAATTAAAACACTCCACCCATGAATGATGTCACGTACAGACAATAATACTAATCTCGCAACACATGATTACACAATATATCCTCACACTATTTGTACGATGACTGTATATGAGCTCCTGACTGATTAGGACATTTTGTTGGTGTCATCGTGTCTTTTCCAGTAATAAATCCTAAAATCTGGCTGGTGCATCTTAACAAACGAATCTAAAGATAGAAATAGTGTCTTGGTGTCTGTCTGTCAAGGCAAGGTGACAGAGTACTTGCACACATCACTGTCAGCTGGACAGCCTCAATATCTGGAGAGAATGGTTTGTTGCCAAATTTCAGCACAGGGGTTTTTCTGAGGGAAATTAGGGCAACTTCTATTCGCAGGTATCTATTTTCTGTTACCATTTATGAAATAGTGAGAGTTGGATCTTGCTGTGTCCAATTTGCATTTATCAAACTGGTCTTACCTGCAGCACCACAGGGCTTGGCGATGGGCAAATCAGCCAGTTCCAATCCTAACCACATTCCAGTGGCTCCACTTCAGCTGGAAAGCCCATACGTGCAGACAGGGGAGAGCACAGACTCTGAGTTCAATGACATTCTCCTCACCCCTGAAGGGTGAAACCCCATCAATGCTCACTAATCTCTGAAGGGAGATCAAAGCATCCTGTCATGGTCAGCCAAGTGAAGAAGACGGCTGGCTATGGGATGGAAAAGCCAGGTAGAACAGGATAGAAAGGGAAAGATCTGGGCTCTGCGACAAGGTTTCTCGTAGCCCAGCGACGCTTGTTTTAAAGGAGAGTTTCATGGATGTTTGGACGTTCCAGAGGCCCAATCGGTGACGGGAGCTTTGGCTCAACGGGGCTTCAGCAATAACTGTATAGAATACAGACAGGAAGTATGTGTGTGAGGCCGGTGTTCTGTGCTTGCTGTCAGATGTGGGAAGTCTGGGTGACTCCCAGCCTCCCGGACGGCCACAGGGACCAGGTTACGGAACTGGAAAAGCAGCTCTATGACCTTCGTTTGGTCAGGGAGAGTGAGGAGGTAATTGAGAGGGGCTATAGGCAGGTAGTCACATTGGGGCCTGGAAAAACAGATAAGTGGGTCACAGTCACGAGAGGGAAGGGCCGGAGTTAGAGTCTAGAGAGCACCCCTGTGGCTGTACCCCTTAACAATAAGTACTCCTGCTTGAGTATTGCTGGGGAGGGGATCGGCTTATCTGGGAGAAGCAACAGTGGCCATGCCTCTAGCACAGAGTCTGGCCCTGTGGCTCAGAAGGGTCAGGAAAGGAAGAGGATGTCAGCAGTGATAGGGGATTCTATAGTTAGGAGGTCAGACAGGCGATTCTGTGAAAGTAGGAAAGAAGCGCGGATGGTAGTTTGCCTCCCAGGTGCCGGGGACCGGGATGTTTCTGATCGCGTCCACGATATCCTGAAGTGGAAAGAGAACAGCCAGAGGTCGTGGTACGTATTGGTAACAATGACATAGGCAGGAAAAGGGAGGACGTCCTGAGAGCAGACTACAGGGAATTAGGAAGGACGTTGAGAAGCAGGACCACAAAGGTAGTAATCTTGGGATTACTGCCTGTGCCACTTGACAGTGAGTATAGGAATAGAGTGAGGTGGAGGATAAACGCGTGGCTGAGGGATTGGAGCAGGGGGCAGGGATACAGATTTCTGGAACATTGGGCCTCTTTTGGGGCAGGAGTGACGTGTACAAAAAGGATAGGTTCCACTTGAATCCCAGGGGGACCAATATCCTGGCGGGGAGGTTTGCTAAGGCTATTGGGGAGAGTATAAACTAGGATTGCTGGGGGATGGGAACCAAACTGAAGAGAAAGAGGAAGTGGCAGTTGGCTCACAAATAGAGAAAGCTTGGAGACAGTGTGAGAGGGAGGATCGACAGATGATAGAGAAGGGATGTGCTCAGACCGATGGTTTGAGATGTGTCTATTTTAATGCAAGAAGTATTATGAACAAAGTGGATGAGCTTATAGCGTGGATCACTACTTGGAGCTATGATGTTGTGGCCATTACAGAGACTTGGATGGCTGAGGGGCAGGAATGGTTACTTCGAGTGCCAGGCTTTAGATGTTTCAGAAAGGACAGGGAGGGAGGCAAAAGAGGTGAGGGCGTAGCAGAAATAGTGTCATGGCTGCAGAAAAGGAGGAAGACATGGAAGGATTGTCTAAGGAGTCTCTGTGGGTGTAAGTTAGGAACAGGAAGGGGTCAATAACTCTACTGGGTGTTTTTTATAGACCACCCAATAGTAACAGGGACATTGGGGAACAGATAGGGAGACAGATTCTGGAAAGGTACAATAATAACAGGGTTGTTGTGGTGGGAGATTTTAATTTCCCAAATATCAATTGGCATCTCCCTAGAGCGAGGGGTTTAGATGGGGTGGAGCTTGTTAGGTGTGCTCAAGAACGTTTCTTGACACAATATGTAGATAAGCCTACAAGAGGAGAGGCTGTACTTGATCTGGTATTAGGAAATGAACCTGGTCAGGTGTCAGGTCTGTCAGTGGGAGAGCATTTTGGAGATAGTGATCACAATTCTATCTCCTTTACTATAGCATTGGAGAGGGATAGGAACAGATAAGTTAGGAAAGCATTTAATTGGAGTAAGGGGAAATATGAGGCTATCAGGCAGGAACTTGGAAGCATAAATTGGAAACAGATGTTTTCAGGGAAATGTACGGAAGAAATGTGGCAAATGTTCAGGGGATATTTGCGTGGAGTTCTGCACAGGTACATTCCAATGAGACAGGGAAAGGATGGTAGAGTACAGGAACTGTGGTGTACAAAGATTGTTGTTAATCTAGTCAAGAAGAAAAGAAGAGCTTACGAAAGGTTCAAAAAACTAGGTAATGATAGAGATCTGGAAGATTATGAGGCTACCGTTAAGGAGCTTAAGAAAGAAATTAGGAGAGCCAGAAGGGGCTATGAGGAGGCCTTGGTGGACAGGATTAAGGAAAACCCCAAGGCATTCTAGATTAGATTAGATTCAACTTTATTGTCATTGTGCCGAGAACGGAAACAAAGCCAATGAAATGCAGTTAGCATCTGACCAGAAATGCAAAGAATAGTGTATGTGAAGAGCAAGAGGATAAGACGTGAGAGAATAGGATCAATCAAGTGTAACAGTGGAAAAGTGTGTATGGAACTGCAGGAGATAGCAGAGGTAATTAATGAATACTTTGCTTTAGAATTCATTATGGAAAAGGATCTTGGCGATTGTAGGGACGGCTTACAGTAGACAGAGAACTTGAGCATGTGGATATTAAGAAAGAGGATGTGCTGGAGCTTTTGGAAAGCATCAAGTTGGATACGTCACTGGGACCGGATGAGATGTACTCCAGGCTACTGTGGGAGGCGAGGGAGGAGATTGCTGAGCCTCTGGCAATGATCTTTGCATCTTTGAGAGGTTCTGGAGGATTGGAGGGTTGTGGATGTTGTTCCATTGTTCAAGAAAGGGAGTAGAGATAGACCAGGAAATTATAGACCAGTGAGTCTTACTTCAGTGGTTGGTAAGTTGATGGAGAAGATCCTGAGAGGCAGGATTTATGAACATTTGGAGAGACATAATATGATTAGGAATAGACAGCATGGCTTTGTCAAAGGCAGCTTGTGCCTTACAAGCCTGATTGAATTTTTTGAGGATGTGACTAAACACATTGATGAAGGTAGAGCAGTAGATGTAGTGTATATGGATTTCAACAAAGCATTTGACAAGGTACCCCATGCAAGGCTTATTGAGAAAGTAAGGAGGCATAGGATCAAAGGGGACATTGCTTTGTGGATCCAGAACTAGCTTGTCCACAGAAGGCAAAGAGTGTTTGCAAACACAAAATACTCTGCAGATGCTGGGGTCAAACGTTGACTGATCTTTTCCATGGATGCTGCCCGACCTGCTGAGTTCCTCCAGCATAAAGGGTGGTTGCAGGTGGGTCATATTCTGCATGGAGGCCGGTGAGCAGCGGTGTGCCCCAAGGATCTGTTCTGGGACCCCTACTCTTTTGTGATTTTTATAAATGACCTGGATGAAGAAGTGGAGGGATGGGTTAGTAAATTTGATTATGACACAAAGGTTGGGGGTGTTGTGGATAGTGTGGAGGGCTGTCAAAGGTTACAGCAGGACACTGATAGGATGTAAAACTGGGCTGAGAAGTGGCAGATGGAGTTCAACCCAGATAGGTCTGACTATGCTCAGCAAGATACATAAGTTGTTATCTCAGAGCCTACAATGCATTTACATTGAAAGTGTCAAAATGACCTGTTCATTTTGACAGGTCAAATATGATGGAAGGATATAGTATTAATGGTAAGACTCTTGACAGTGTGGAGGATCAGAGGGATCTTGGGGTGCGAGTCCATAGGACACTCAAAGCTGCTGCACAGATTGACTCTGTGGTTAAGAAGGCATACAGTGCATTGGCCTTCCTCAATTGTGGGATTGAGTTTAAGAGCCAAGAGGTAACGTTGCAGCTACATAGGACCCTGGTCAGACCCCACTTGGAGTACTGTGCTCAGTTCTGGTCGCCTCACTATAGGAAGGATGTCGAAACCAAAGAAAGGGTGCAGAGGAGATTTACAAGGATGTTCCCTGGATTGGGGGGTATGTCTTATGAGAATAGGTTGAGTGAACTTGGCCTTTTTTTCTTGGAGGGACAGAGGATGAGAGGTGACCTGATACAGCTGTATAAGATGATGAGAGGCATTGATCGTGTGCCTCAGGGATCTGTACTGGGTCCAATGCTATTTGTCATATACATTAATGATCTGGATGATGAGGTGGTAGATTGGATGAGTAAGCATGCAGATGATACCAAGGTAGGTGGAGTTGTGGCTAATGAAGTAGGTTTTCAAAGCTTGCAGAGAGATTTAGGCCAGTTAGAAGAGAGGGCTGAAAGATGGCAGATGGAGTTTAACACTGATAAATGTGAGGTGCTACATTTTGGTAGGACTAGTCAAAATAGGACATACATGGTAAATGGTAGGGCATTGAAGAATGCAGTAGAACAGAGGGATCTAGGAATAATGGTGCATAGTTCCCTGAAGGTGGAATCTCCTGTGGATAGGGTGGTGAAGAAAGTTTTTGGTGTGCTGGCCTTTATAAATCAGAGCATTGAGTATTGGAGTTGGGATGTAATGTTGAAATTGTACAAGGCATTGGTGAGGCCAAATTTGGAGTATTGTGTACAGTTTTGGTCACTGAATTATAGGAAAGATGTCAACAAAATAGAGAGAGTACAGAAAAGGTTTACTAGAATGTTACCTGGGTTTCATCACTTAAGTTACAGAGAAAGGTTGAACAAGTTGGGTCTTTATTCTTTGGAACGTAGAAGGTTGAGGAGGGACTCGATAGAGGTGTTTAAAATTATGAGAGGGATAGATAGAGTTGGCATGGATAGGCTTTTTCCATTGAGAGTGGGGGAGATTCAAACAAGAGGACATGAGTTGAGAGTTAAAGGACAAAAGTTTAAGAGTAACATGAGGGGAAACTTCTTTACTCAGAGAGCGGTAGCTGTGTGGAACGAGCTTCCAGCAGAAGTGGTTGAGGCAGGTTCAATGTTGTCGTTTAATTGGATAGATATATGGACAGGAAAGGAATGGAGGGTTATGGGCTGAGTGCAGGTCAGTGGGACTTGGTGAGAGTGAGAGTTCGGCACAGACTAGAAGGGCCGAGTTGGACTGTTTCCATGCTGTAATTGTTGTATGGTTGTATGGTTATATAGTCAGAGGCTTTTTTCCCAGGGCTGAGTTGGCTAGCATGAGAGGGCACAGTTTTAAGGTGCTTGGAAGTAGGTACAGAGGAGATTTCAGGGGTAAGCTTATTACGCAGAGAGTGGTGAGTGCGTGGAATGGGCTGCCAGCGACAGTGGTGGAGGCAAAAATGATAGGGTTTTTAAAGAGACTCCTGGACAGGTACATGGAGCTCAGAAAAACAGAGGGCCCTGGGTAACCCTAGGTAATTTCTAAGGTAAGGACATGTTCGGCACAGCTTTGTGGGCTGATGGGCTTGTATTGTGCTGTAGGTTTTCTATATTTCTATGTTTCTAATCGACCTGCATGTTTAAATCTCCCATGACTGTCATGACATTGCCCTTTTGACACTCCTTTTCTATATCCTGTTGTAATCTGTGGTTCACCTCCCAGCTACTGCTGGGAGGCCTGTATATACCTGTCATCAGGGTCCTTTTACCTTTGCGGTTTCTTAACTCAACCCATAAGGATTCAACATCTTCTAATCCTATGTCACATCTTTCTACAGATTTGATGTCATTCTTTACCAGTAGAGCCACACCACCCCCTCTGCCTACTTTCTTATCCCTCCGATATAACATGTAACCTTGGACATTCAGCTCCCAACTACAACCATCCTTCAGCCACGATTCAGTGATGGCCACAACATCATACCTGACAATCTGTGATCATGCAACAAGATCATCCACTTTATTTATGATACATTGTGCATTGAGATATAACACTTTGAGTACTGTATTTGCTACCCTTTTTGATTCTGCATCCTAATGCACTGATAATCACCCTGCTGGCTGCAAATTTGTCCTATCATCTGCCTACCCTTCCTGATGGTCTGACTGCATGCTATATTTGCTTTTTTACCATCTGTCCTATCCTGAGTCCCTTCATTCTGGTTCCCACCCCCTGCCAAATTAGTTTAAACCCTCGCCAACTGCTCTAACAAACGTGCCCACGAGAATATTGATCCCCCTTGAGTTCAAGTGCTACCTGTCCCTTTTGAACAGGTCATACCTCCCCCGGAAGAGATCCCAATGATCCAAGAATCTGTCCCCTGCACCAGCTTCTCAGCCATGCACTTATCTGCCAAATCATCCTGTTTCTACCCTGACTGGCGTGTGGCACAGGCAGCAATCCAGAAATTACTACCTGGGAGGCCCTGCTTCTCAGCTTTCTACTTAGCTCTCTAAGCTCTTTTTTCAGGATGTCTTTGCTTTTCCTTCCTATGTCATTGGTACCAATTTGTACCAAGAGATTGGCTCCCCCCCACCTCTCCAAAAGGTTGTGGACGCGATCTGAGACACCCCTGACGCTGGCATCTGGGAGGCAACATTCCATCCAGGTGTCCCGTTCATGTCCGCAGAATCTCCTGTCTGTTCCCCTGACTATTGAGTCCCCCATCATTACTGCTCCCCTCTTCTCCCTCTTTCCCTTCTGTACCACGGACCCATGCTCAGTGCCAGTAACCCAGTAGACATGGCATTCCCCTGGGAGGGCATCCCCCACAACAGTATCCAAAAACGGTATACTTATTATTGAGGGGAATTGTCACAGGAGGGCTCTGCGCTAACTGTCTATTCACATTTCATTTTCTCCTGACAGTCACCCAGCTACTCTCCTCCTGCAATTTCGGGGCGTCTCCTTCCCTGTAACTCAGATCAATTATATCCTCACTCTCCCATACAAGCCAAAGGTCATCCAGTTGCTGCTCCAGATCCCTAACACGGTCCTCAAGGAGCTGCAGCTGGATGCACTTCACACAGATGTAGTTCCCTGGGAGAGTCTGGGTCTCCCAGAACTCAAACATCCGGCATGAAGAACACACAATGGCCATTTACTACACTAGGTACAGCAAGAGAGAGAGAAAAGAGGGAACTTTAACAGAAGCTTTCCCAGAGTTTACGCCTCTTTCGAGCCGAAGCCTTCTTTGAGCCAAAGCCTGACACTCCTTCTCTCACCACCGGCCTACTCCAAACAATGGCTGCTCTGACGCTGGTCCTTTCTGTACTTTTATTTAATTCGCTGTATTCTGCTCCCATCGCTGACCGGGCCTCTGGAACATCCAAAAACGTCCACAAAGCTCTCCCTTAAAGCAAGCGTCGCTGGCCTACGAGAAACCTTGTCGCAGATCCCAGATCTTTCCCTTTCTATCCTGTTCTACCTGGCTTTTCCATCTCATAGCCAGCCGTCTTCTTCACTTGGCTGACCATGACAGGATGCTTTGATCTCCCTTCGGAGATTAGTGAGCATTGATGGGGTTTCACCCTTCAGGGGTGAGGAGAATGTCATTGAACTCAGAGTCTGTGCTCTCCCCTGTCTGCACGTATGGGCTTTCCAGCTGAAGTGGAGCCACTGGAATGTGGTTAGGATTGGAACTGGCTGATTTGCCCATCGCCAAGCCCTGTGGTGCTGCAGGTAAGACCAGTTTGATAAATGCAAATTGGACACAGCAAGATCCAACTCTCACTATTTCATAAATGGTAACAGAAAATAGATACCTGCGAATAGAAGTTGCCCTAATTTCCCTCAGAAAAACCCCTGTGCTGAAATTTGGCAACAAACCATTCTCTCCAGATATTGAGGCTGTCCAGCTGACAGTGATGTGTGCAAGTACTCTGTCACCTTGCCTTGACAGACAGACACCAAGACACTATTTCTATCTTTAGATTCGTTTGTTAAGATGCACCAGCCAGATTTTAGGATTTATTACTGGAAAAGACACGATGACACCAACAAAATGTCCTAATCAGTCAGGAGCTCATATACAGTCATCGTACAAATAGTGTGAGGATATATTGTGTAATCATGTGTTGCGAGATTAGAATTATTGTCTGTACGTGACATCATTCATGGGTGGAGTGTTTTAATTATCGTGTAAGTGTGGAGATTTATTAAGAATACTGCAATATAAACTAATCCAACGTGATTAGGAATTGCTAAGAGACATTGTTCACTGTCAGGGCTGAGCATATAACAGTACAGCAAGACCCGGACAGCTAACAAAAGCTCACTTAAATCCAGCATCACTTTTTGAACTAAGAAATCGAGTTGTAACAATAAAAGGAAAACAAGGAAATATTTTAGGGAGGAATGAGAAAGTGTGAGTGTTTAGAAGTTATTCTTTGCTGGAGAAAGTAAAATCTAAGGAGGGAAAGGACTTAATGCAGTTTTGGCATTCTTTTAAATTAATAAATAGAAGTATTGTAATATATTTTGAACATAGTGGGGTTACAGGGAAGGGAAAGAATGCACAGGGGTGTTTATTTTGGAGAGCACCAAAAAATGCTTGTTATAATAATAATAATAATAATAATAATAATAATAGTACTTTATTGATCGCAAGTGGGAAATTATTTTGTTACAGCAGTAACATTTAAAACCACACTAAGCAATAATAAAAATATAATAATAATTTTAACTAATAAAGTACAGAATAATAATACTCACAATAATAATTTACCAATGTGTAATACTGTGAAATAATAATGTACAAAATAATAAAGCAGAGACTATTGTACCATGATGTGTGTTCTCCTGTTGCCCAGAGATGAAGTGTTGTATATGATTATTGCATTTGGTAGGACAGGTTTTCTGTAACGATCCTTGTGATGGTGGAACTGAATGAGTTTGTTCAAAAGGGTGCTCCGCTGCTTATTCAGTAGGTCATGGGGTGGATGCGCCTGATTGTCCATAATGGATAATAGCTTGTTTAGTGACCTGCACTACATCACTAATTCAAAAGAGTCCAGGTTGTAGCCAAGGACAAATCCAGTGTCTTTAATGAGTTTATTTAGTCTTTTTGCATCACCAGCACCTATGCTGTTGCCCCAATGTAAACCCACAAAGAAGACTGCACTCACTACAACAGACGGGTAAAGGACCTCCAACATCCTGCTGCACACACTGTAGGATCTCTGCTTTGTTAGAAAATAGAGTCTGCTCATCCCCTTCTTTTAAACAGCCTTGGTGTTGGTTTTCTAGTCAAGTCTGTTCGAGGTGAGCATCCAAGTGTTTGTACCCTCTATCACTGCAACTTCTTCTCCCAGAGTGTATACAGGACTTGTTACAGTCCTCTTCCTCCTAAAATCAATCACCATCTCCCTGGTTTTGGCCATATTCAGAAGCAGGTGATTTCTCCTGCACCATGCCACAAACTTGTCCGCCAGTCCTCTGTACTTCAACTCCTGCCCATCTCTGATACACCCAACCACCGCAGAATCATCAGAGAATTTCTGCAAGCGACTAGACTCAGATTTGTACTGAAAGTCTGAGGTGTACAGTGTGAACAGAAACAGAGACAAGACAGTCAATTGTGGTGCTCCAGTGCCACTCACCACCAACTCAGACTGAGAACTACCCAGCTGTACAAACTGGAGTCTATCTGTCAAGAGGTCAGCGATCCAGGAGATACTGGATTTGTCTACGCCAGGGGTCCCCAACCTTTTTCGCACTGCAGACCGGTTTCATATTGAGAATATTCTTGCGGACCGGCCGACCGGGTGGGGGGGGGGGGGGGGTGGTGGTGGTAGGGTTGCCAACGGACAAGAGTAGCAGTCAAATACGCTGGGTTTTCCCCAAAAAGACTACAATGACCATGAAGCCTTGCGCGGGCACCAGTGCACATGCGTGATTTGGCATGCCTGTACGATTTTTTTCTGCAAATCATTTTTGGCGATTCTGTTCGGAGGAGGGTTTTATTCACGACCGGAATATCGGTGATAAGTGGCTAATACACTCAATTTCCTTTCTAAAAGGGTTTATCTAATGAATTTAATATTAAACACACAGCGTATATTTTCCTCGCATGAATATGGTGATAAGTCAATTATCAGGAGAGCTTGAAATAAGTGTTGAACGAACATCCAGTAGAAGTGGTAGAGGCAGGTTCAATATTATCATTCAAAGAAAAATTAGAGTAGTGTTAAAATTATAGGTGAGAGTGGCGTTCGGCACTGACTAGAAGGGGAGAGATGGCCTGTTTCCGTGCTGTAATTGTTATATGGTTATATAAATCAATAGCATCATAATATTTTAAGTAACATTTGGATATTAAACACACAGCACATATTTTCCCCGTATGAACATATAAAATCATTGCAACACACCAATATCGCTGAATCAGTGGGAACCCTGGGCTTGTTTTCCTGCAACAACACGGTCCTATCGAAAGGTGATGGGAGACAGCGATAGTCAAACGGGGTTCCTGATGTCCAGTCTGTTCTGCAGTTTAGTTTTCGTTGCATTCATTGCAGAGATATGTTGGAAATGGAAACAACGTTTTCAGTGCATTCGTGGCTATCTCAGGATATTCAGCCCTGACTTTGATCCAGAATGCCGGCAGAGATGTTCTGTCAAACATACTTTTCTGCCCGTCGTCATTTGCAAGCTCGAGGAGTTGATCTCCTTCCCGCGCTGACACGGATGACGCGCGGGTAATGACCTCGCATGCGTAATGGCTCAACAGTGGCCGTGACAGGGAACGAGGGAAGGCGCGGCTAACTCATATCACCAAATCATATAGCTTCCTCGCGGCCCGGTAGCGCATGCTTTGCAGCCCGGTGGTTGGGGACCGCAGGTCTATGCCCATTCTTTGCAGCTTCTTGCTCAGAAGAAGTGGGTGGATTGTATTGAGGGCAAAAGAGAAATCAAAAACTGTGATTCTCACAATGCCACCAGCATCATCCAGGTGGGAAAGAGCTGTCTGCAACAGGGAGATGACGGCATCATCCACTCCCACATGAGGTTGGTAGGCAAACTGTAGAGGGTCCAATGAAGATCTCACCTGCAGTCCAAGGTAAGTCAGGACCAGCCTCTCCAGCACCTTCACCACATGAGACGTGGGGGCAATTGGTCTGTAGTCATTAAGTTCAGATGGAGTTGTACAGGAACCGAGCAGTAAGCCTTCCATAGCACTGGTATCTTTTTCTGTCTCAGTGTCTGATTGTAAAGGTGCTGCAAAATACCAGACAGCTGGCTCGCACAGGCCTTGAGTACCCTGGGGCTGATACCATCCCGTCCCGCAGTCTTGCCTTGATGTAGCCTGTCCAGCTGTCTCTTAACCTGATCTACAGTCATAGGCAGGCAGGGGAGGGTGGTCATCCCCATGGAAACAGGATACTCCAAAATTGGGGTGTTTGGAACACGAGCACTCACCAGAGGGGAGGGAGTGGTGGTGGAAGAAGGCTTTGGGGGCAGGGAGGGTGTGTGATTTGGGCAAATGGGGGAGGGGACAGCAGGAAGTCTCATGCTGAACCTGTTGAAAAACAAGTTCAACTCATTGGCCCTATCCAGGCAGCCCTCGATCTTCCTTCCCTAACCTTGAATCCAGTGATCTGCTTCATGCCTGACCACACGTCCCTTATGCTATTCTGCTGGAGCTTGTACTCCAGCTTTGCAATCCCTCAGCTTTACCCTCAGTTCACTCTATATTCGCCTCACTACTTGTCTACCTGCATGCCTGAAGACTTTCTTCTTCATATTCAAAAGTTCTTTCAGGGTCACCGGTGATGCAGGACTGATTGTTGGGGGAGCAGCGTACAGTAGTGGCTGGCAAGGGAGTGTTCTCACAGAATTTGATATAGTCTCTAATACAGTCAGTCATTTTGTAAATGTCCACCCTGTGTGGCTCACATAACACATTCCAGTCCATCGTCTCAAAGCATTCCTGCTGTACCTCATAAACATCCTGAGCCCACCTCCTCACAATCCTTGTTGACATGGGCTGCCGCTGGACGAGAGACACGTAGCAGGACCAGGCTGCCACCAGATCTGCGAAGTGGGGGAAGGGCAGCAGCACAGTCTGCGTCCTTTACGTTTGCGCACAGAAGGTCCAGTGTTCCATTGTCCTGTGTAGAGCAGCTGACATATTGTTAAAAAGTTCGTATTGTTGCCTCGAGAGAAACATCATTAAAACCCCCAGTACTAGCTAGAAAAGCATTGGGATATCGAGTTTGTAATCTAACGATGGTTAAAAGAATAAATTCTGATGAGGTTTGGAAATTAGGTAAGTTTTTTTTAACGTGATATACTTCATGGTATAACAGAATTAGAAAAAATGTTCAGATATGAAATAATCAGATTCTTGGCCCTTTGCCAAAAAACTGCTTATTCCCCATCTTTCTTTTATGAACTCTATGATGGCTGATGGTCCTAACATTCCTCCCTGCTTTTAACGTTTTTGGAATGTTACAATTTCTGGACTTCTCTGAACTCCTCTAAAATGGCCAGTTGCATCTTTCCACTTTAGATTAATTCGCTATAGTTGGCTTAGCCACAGTGTGCTACCTGAATTCCTAAACAGTTTTATTTCACTGCTTCTCTCTTCTCTTTTAAGATTCTCCTGAAATTCAGCTCATAGACTAGGCTTTGATCATGTGTGTTAGTTTCTCTTTGTGGCATGCTGTCAGTTTCTGTTTAGTTGTAAGAAAAAAGTGCAAAACAGCATTTCATCTCTCTAAAAATAAATCTCTGTCCCTATCATCTCCTTATGTAGTTTAGTGTGAAATTGTGTCCAGTAATGCTTCAGTAAAGTGGTTTGGAATGTTTTAATGTTGTAAACACACAATTCTCTAGAAATATAATTCACTAACTAGGGATGTAATTGTGGTCATTTAGAGAAGTTGAATGAAGTTGTTATTGACTCAGTGGAGGAACAGAAGATTGAATTTGTGGACAGGACAGGGAAGTGCTTAGATACGATGTATTAATATTTGAGCTACAGTTATCTGATGGTGCTGTTATTAAATTATGTCTTAGTGCATGCATTTGTATTGGGATTTTCCTGTGATTACTTACAGGTTTTCAGTTGCCGTGCATTAAGAGCCATGCGTTAGTATCATATCTTTAAATAATAGCTAATGACTTGAGCAACCATCTGTCATCTCTCAACTAGAAGGAAATGGTTTACAAGATAGTACAATGAAACAGGAATGAGTACTTCCTGAAGCCAAAGTTCATTCAACTTCCACATCAGCTATTTAGCTTTGACTGGAAAGCATGTTACATTGCTCTTCCAATCTTAAATTCTCTAAGCTGAACAACATCAGGGTAATATTCTTCTTGATATTCAAGCAAATAATAAATATTATTCTGGCATATGGAATTCAGTAAATATAAGTACAATTTGGAGAACTTTAGAAACTGTGGAAACTTTGAAGCTTTGTGCAATATGATGGGAGACACAGGAGCCAAACCTGGGGCAGTAGTGTTTTTTAAAACATAGTAAGTTATGTGTGTGCGCATAAGAAAAATTGTGCGAAGGGGTTTCACTTTATTAAAAAAAGAACCTAGCAAACTTGTTTATATGAATTCAAGATGCATACCTCAAGATACATAATTTGGAAAAGAAGGGATTGAAGGATGGAATAATAAAGTGATATGAAGAGTTAACTTAGGATAAAGAAATGATCATAGTGGGCACGTACGGAGTGCAGTTGTGCTAAGTATATTTCTGTTTCTTCAACACATCAACTCTGATGAAATCTACATAGAATGACCTGCATTTCATATCCAAAATCCTCATACTGTATTGGCTGTATTAGTGCCCATTGATGTGTTTACCTTTTATGGCAAGAGTTGACATAATGATGACTTCTCATGTACAATGGGTCAGAACTTCCTCCATCAAAAGAAGACTCTATGCCCAGACATACTGCAGGAACTGTTTCCTGTCTTGTCATCTATGAAGAACAAGATTTCAGTCGGCTCAGGTCATCCAATGTACTCATGAAGGAGGTAGAACCCGAAAAAGAACGATCTCATCCTAGAGCTACACTCTCCATTTGAGGTTAAGGCCACTTTGTCTGCTTGCTCATCCAGATTATTCCGAGCAGCCATGGAAGATCTCTGTCATGTCTTATAATTGCTATTCACCACTGTGTTGAAGAGGTCACAGAAGCAGTCTATGTGTGGAATGATGACTGTTTTCAGTGAAGAAAAAGTTCCTTTTTGGGCAGTGGGATTTGCAAGACTTGCTGACTTCCCAACTTCAGACTGTCACTACCTGTGGATGCCCATAAGCGCTCCATTCAATAAGACTGATCTTTTCATTAATGAACATTCAAGTCATAGCAGAAGAAGGGGATATTCTTCACATACAGTGCAGTGCATCTTCACAGAATTACACACTCATCCTTGAAGAGTGATCTGCCAAATATCTACAGAGCTGCCACTTCCCAGAAGAACGAATCTTGGGGGATGAAGGATATTCTTCTCTTCCCCAGATTCTCATTTCTGTGTGGTTCTCACACTATTTCAGAGCACTGCTAGATTAAAAACTACATTAGAACCAGAATCACTTTAGAGAATGCGACAGACATCCTTGAGGTACAACGTGAAAGGCTGGAAGTTGCCAGCAGTCTACTTGCTCCAAGCAGATGCATGAATTTTATCAGAGTGTGATGCATAATCTAATCATAGGCTGCAGATCAATCTAGAGAAAGAAGACATTGGAGATCCAGAATCATGACATCAGAGAGAGATGAGGAGGCTGAGTCAGAGGATATGGAATCCCTGGCTGAAGAACTACGGTATTATTTACCAGTGCTGGGTTAAAGGAGGTGTGCCACTGCATGAAAAAAGGGATTTCCTTAGATACTGCACATGGATTACTCTGTGCAGGTGGTGGCACACTGGTCCCATGCATCTATATTTTGTAAACAAGGTCCTGTTCCTTCATAAATTAATACATGGATTTCAAAATGCTAGCACTATATTATGGTGTTCCTCAATTGCCTGCAGCATGCCATTGCTTCTTATCCATTAGAGTGTGAACATACAGGCTTAGAGTCATGTGAAGCTCCTGCAGTGGAGGGACTACCTTCAGATTGCTGTCACAGCCAGCTGAGGGTGCAGTCTGGGAATTACGGCCAAGGGGCAATGGTCAGCCTGTTCCCTTAAAGTTCATTTACTAGATGATGCGCTCGCTCGAGAATGATATATCAGACTTCCCCTGATGGTCATATTCATAGAGAGATACAGCATTGTGACAGGTTATCTGGGCAACCAAGTCAACACTGATCATCAACCACCCTGTTTTACAAATTCTACATTAATCCCATTTTATCCCAAACTCCTCAAATTCTACCACTCTCTAAAACACCAAGAGCAATTTACGGCGGCCAGTCAGTATGTGGGGAAAAGCCTGAGAAACTGGAGGAAGCTCTCATGATCATAGGGAGCATGCAAGTTCCACCCAGACTGGACTTGAGGTTAGGATTGAACCAAGGTCAATCAGATCTATGTCTCTGTGAGGCACCAACTCAGCTAGCTGTGCCACTGTGCTGTCTTTATATGGCTGGACCACTTCCCCATTTTTGTTTTGTGTTAGTTTAAATAGATAAACGCAACTTAAATAGATAAACTTCATTTGGCAGCATAAAAGTATGCAGACGTGGTCAAGAGGTTTAGTTGTTGTTCAGACCAAACATGAAAATAGGGAAGAAATGTGATCTAGGTGTCCTTGGCCATGGAATGATTGTTTGTGTCAGATGGGGGTGGCTTGATTATCTCAGAAACTGCTGATCTCCTGGAATTTTCATGTACAACAGTCTAGAGTTTACAGAGAATGGTGTAAGGAACAAAAAAAAAATCTAGTAAGGATTGTTACTGAGAGGGCTTAGTGGAAAATGACCAGACTAGTTCAAGCTGACAGGAAGATGAAAGTAATCAAATAGCCATGCCAATGAGGTACAGAATAGCATCTCTGGATGCACAACACGTCGAACCTCGAAGTAGATGGGCCACAGCTGCAGAAGACCATGAACATACACTTAATAAAGGAGGGACGAGGGTACTTAGTACAGTGCCACTGAGTGTATATATTACATGAAACTGTGATAATTCTTCAATCATTGCTTTTCCATTTTCATACTTTGCAATGTGGTTTCCCAGTCAAAGCCAACTTATTCCTCATACTTGATAGGTTTTTTTTCAGATATAAGACCCAGGTTTCAGAGAAGCTCAAATTTATCAGAGGAGGAAGGAATGAAGTAGAAAGACTAATCTATAATTGAGGAAAGTGTGGAAATTGATCCATATTTAGGTTTGATAATATATTTTCTTGAATAATTTGCCATTATATTTGAAGATGAGAAAGTGCAGAAATTGTACAGATTAATTGCATTGATTGATATAGAAGTATTACATTGATATTTAAATAATTCAATTATTTATTACAGAGCCCTGGTTACAAAATAACCAGGCAAGCTATAAAAAATGTTTCTCCTCAGTCACGATTTATACGTTGTTATTCTTTAAATAATTGTAATTTTGGGTTACTCTTCTTTCAATAATTTATTTTGGTAAGTCTTTAACCTGTTTTCATTAATAATCCTGTGCGCCCATGAATTAGAATCATTATTCAGAAACAGAGGCAAAAAAAAATCACTACAAAATTGGAATTTTTGCCATTTTTATTTAAGACCATCCCTAAGCTTCCTGGTCTTGCAAGGGTAGATGAAACTATTTGTGTTTTTTGGGAGCAAGAACCCATACAGACTTTTAAATGCACACAAGTTTTTTGCCCTCAGTGTTGGACGATCATCAATTAGAAAGGTAGGTTTAAGGTGAGAGGGGAGAAGTGAAGGGCGACCTTTGTACCCAAAGGATGGTCCATAATGGACTGACCTGCCTGAAGAAGTTAAAGGACACTTGAACAGGTACATGGACAGGAAAACTTTAGAGGGCTATGGAGCAGGCTAGGGCAAATGGGTCTAGCTTAGATGGACATCTTACTTGACATGGACCAATTGAGCTAAAGAGCCTGTTTCCATGCTGTTTGACTTTAAGACTTTGGGTAGGTATCAAATAAACTGGGTTTGCACATTTAAAGAGTTGCATCATCATTTTGTGGGTTACAAGATTGGATGAAAAACAGCCTGCTCTCTTGATGCAATGTCCCAATAGAGTGAGATAAAATTACCTATCAATTGGTGTTTTGCTGCCTTCCCGTAAGACCTTTTTGTTTAGCTGCCACTAAATAACAGAGGCTGATGCCTTGTTCTGATCGATTAGGAAGTGGTTGATTAAAAGAAGTGGATAGTGAGATTAATTTTCATAACGTTGATTACCTGCAGATAAGATTATCCGTCATCTGTGGAGAGAGTTGTATTGGAGGACAAGTAAATGAGGAATGGGCTTCTCATTTTACATGAAAGCAATGACCATTGAGATTGACTGGACATTTTTAATGGAGCAATATGTCATTTGGAGGAAGAAGAAGAACTAGAGGCATCAAGAAAAATTAGTATTGTTCAATGCCAAAATAAAACTAGATTATCCCACCAGTAGGATAACATAGCCGATTAGGCTGAAGGAGAATAGGGCATTGTTATAGGGCTGGACTGGTTTAATAATTTAGAGACAGCACAGCAGCTGGGGAATTTAAATCAAGTCAATTAAATAAACCTGGATTAAACATTTGGCATCAGTAGTTGGGCCCACAAAAGCACCATCTTACAATAAACCTACTATTTTTAAGGAAAAATATTAACCTTTTTTTTGACTTCATACTCACAAAAATGTGGTTGAGATTTAACTACCCTTAGAAAAAAGAATACCACGAAAAGCAATAAGAAGGAAAAAAAACATTTGTGCCACCTGGAGGCTTGGAGGTTAATCTGTCATAACTAACATCCTGCTTCACTGGGGAGATGAGCAAAGGACCCATGGAAATATTTCTGGTACAGGCATGGTTCTTGTTAGATTATAGGACCATCTGAGTGAGGAATATTTTCATCACTGAGGGCAGTGCTGGCTTCAATGACTGCCATCTGATTCTTTCCTTTATCTACATTAACCTGGCCCGAAAGTGCTGCAAAAAGGTTAATGCTGAAGCTCTCAAGGGCCCAGAAAAGTAGTTCTCCTTGTGAAGAGCATTTCAGGTACGATTAGCTGACTCACAACCAACAGAAACTTTAGGATATCTAAATATCTGGATTAATACGAAGTCCACTATCTTGAACATTGAGGGTAGCACATTAAACTTTGAAATCCTTTATATATATATATATATATATATATATATATTCCTTGTAGATACTTCGGTGAAAATTAACCACACTAACTCCTGTGCTAAATAGGTTGTGCTTTGAGTAAAGATTGAGCAGAATGGATCCGTGTTGCTTGGTATTTAGAAAATTAAGTGCTTATCCCATTTCTCAGTTGTACCCATACCTACATTACCATGGATATGAACTCATAATATTTGGACAGTTGTTATGATGCTTTTGTAACACGCTGTAAGGTTTCACAGCTAATGTAATGGCCGCTCTGCAATGTTTCACCGATAAGGTAATGGTTTCTCTGTAGCAGTAATGTTTGAGTTATGACTAGAGATAACGGGGCACGTTAGCCAATGAGCAGGATGTTGTTCTTTCTTGTGTGTCTGGGAGCCGGGAATTCACGGTCTTTTGCCAGGGAGAGATGAGGAGAGAAGACGTGAATGGAGAGAGTTGGTAGACCGTCAGACAGAGTAGACTTGAAGTGAGGGTCCGAAGGTCAGAGACGATTGGAGGAGGTCGATGGTGGAAGACCAGCTTATCAGTGAGCTCCAGCGTTGCGCATTAGACTGTTTCATGAGAATGGGCTCTTTTCTCTTTTTTTATTTCTTTACTAACCATAACGTCAAATTAAGAATTATAAAGTTCAATCGTTTAATCACATACTGTTTACTGCTTGTTATTTCGTGGCACTGATTTGTAACAGGGGACATATTGCACAGCATTCACCCAGACGAGATTTCTTAAGTTTGGTGAGGCTGGAGGCTGTCATCCTCTGTATTAAGCCACTAGCCAAACTGAGAGTTACAATTGTGGGGGCTTGTCCGGGATTGATTCCGTTGGATGCTGTCTGATTACCCTGGGCATTGAACCTGTCGGGTAGATATTCGTACTCCAGATGAATTGTTAATTCGCCTGTTAACTATTGTTAAGGTTGCGATTGTGGGCAGAGGTTTGATAAAATGGCTGGCACAGCTCTTGTTTTAATGCACACCAGCGCTGAGGTAGCAGTAGCTGGGGTCAGAGATTTCAAAGACAGCGTTCTCTCATTTCTGAGGAGTGAGGGGAAAGAGTGGTTGGATTTGGAATGTCTATTTAGTCCACGTCCCCCGGTGAAGAGTGAGAATTCTGAGTAAGTATCCGCCCTTACCTCTCTGGCAAATAAATGGAAAAATCAGATTCAAAGTCCCGGCTATGGTAGGCTTCGCTTATTCTCTGGAATTACACCCACCTCTAAAGGGGAAGAGGAGTATGAGACTTGGGCGGAGCGGACCCCTCAGTTGTTCAATGAGTGGCAGTGCTCTGATGATGAAAGCGACAGAGATTAGTTGAGAGTTTGAATGAGTGGGACGCTGATGTTGTGAGCTGTCAGGTTGTGGTATCCCGTAGAGACAGCTGTCAATCACATGCAAGCACTGGAAAGCTCTTTTGGCCCGACTGGGAGCCCAGTGGAGCTCATGGTGGGGTTTCAGAACATGCGTCAGGAGAAGGGGGAGAAGCTTTCTGCTTTTTTTTGGCTAGAGAGGCAGCTAAATTGCTTGCGGTGCAGAGGGCTCATTCAAGTGGCTGAGGTGGATCAGTTAAGAATGGATTAGATAGCCAGGGGCGCCCAGTCCCAGGACCTGATTGTTTGGGGTCTCCAACAGTGTCATAAAACGCGACCCCCTCCATCTTTTGTTGAGCTGATCAGAGAGATACAATCAAAAGCTGAGGTTCTCCCAACTCCTGCCAGGAGACTGAGTCCTCATAAGGAATTTGGGGCTACCTGGAAAGCGTAAGTTGGCTGACCGCTGGGCGGCTACACCCTATGTGGTGGAGAGTCAGATGCCAAACCTACTAGTTTTCCGGGTGAAACCAGAGGATGGGAATGGGCCTGTCAAGATTCTCCATTGGAACCACCTGCTGCCCCTGGGACAAGAGGTGCAGGTAGACCCAGAGCCCGACTTGGAGCCTACACCTAGTAAGAGGACTCTGTGGAAACCAGGCCCACAACAGGCGAGGTTAGGCCCGACCCCACCCCTGAGGAGGATACTGATTCGGAGGGTGAGGACCTGGATGTGTGGTATATGCTGCCTTTCGCTAACTCCCCATTGATAGAGGAAGAGACTCCCAGACCTTCTCCCACAGAGTCAGGTGAACTGGGGGGGGGTGCTATCTGTGGGCAGCCTGGGTTCCAGCGGAACTTTGTAGAGGAGGAAGTGGAACTTGGCCACGGGACAGAGGAGTCCAAGTTGCAGGTGGGCATGAGTGATAGGTCGGGAGAGGCCTCGTCAGGTAGACCGGAAGTATCCCCAGTAGTGCCTGAACCTGAACAGTTAGGTGAGGGGGTGTGGAGGTCTGGATTAGGAGACCACTGGATAGGCTGCCTACGTAGCACTCAGGGGAGCAGAGTGTGACACCTACCGTTTTGGGGAGCTATGTCACTGCCTTGCACACCTGGATTAGACTTTGTGTTTTGCAGGAAGGTTTGGCAAATTATCTCAACGTCATGAGGACAAGACTAAATTTGGTGGGGGGGAGAGTGTAACACGCTGTAAGGTTTCACTGCTAATGTAATGGCCTCTCTGTAATGTTTCACTGTTAAGGTGATGGTTTCTCTGTAGCAGCAGTGTTTGGGTTATGACTAGAGATAACGGGGCACGTTAGCCAATGAGCGGGATGTTGTTCTTTCTTGTGTGTCTGGGAGCCGGGAATTCACGGTCTTTTGCCAGGGAGAGATGAGGAGTGAAGACGTGAATGGAGAGAGTTAGTAGGCCGCCGGACGGAGTGGACTTGAAGCGAGGGTTCAAAGGTCAGAGATGATTGGAGGAGGTCGATGGTGGACGAACGGCCTTATCAGTGAACTCCAATATTGCACATTAGGCTGATTCATGAGAATGGGCCCTTTTAATTTTTTTTTTGTTTCTTTACTAACCATATAGTCAAATTAAGAATTACAAAGTTCAATCATTTAATCACATATTATGTACTGTTTGTTATTTCAGGGTACTGATTTGTAACAGGGGACGCATTGCGCAGCATCCACCCAGACGAGATTTCTTAAGTTTGGCTGGGCCAGAAGCTGTCAACCCCTGTATTAAGCCACTAGCCGAACTGAGAGTTCCACTTTTATGCCTCATCGTCCCAGTCTGTCAGCAGGATTTTACCGGCAAGTATGAGGAAGATGACTGCTGAGTAATATTGATACAGTGTGTACCTCTAGATTCTAGTTCTTATGGTGCTAATGCTTAGAATCTCTCAGTGTGAAGAAAAGCCCTGCTCACACTAAATCAAAAATCTAATGCTTGAAGGCTTTCCTGTGTCTCTACAGGTCCTAGAGTCATGCTGTAGGACCACCAAAGATCACTTAGTGAATTCAGACAGAATGTGTTCCATATAATTTTGTTACGCAGATGGTGGCTACTAGAGAACCTGTGGATTCATGTGATTCCAAAGTCCAGGTTTCTGGACAAATAGCAATTTTATCTTTGATCTCGAGAAAGAATTACAACCCTTCAAAGAATCAAACTAAATAAAATAGATAAAGGACAAAATACTAGTAAGAATGATTGAAAGCTTCCTTAAAGAAGTAGTCCTCATGATTGATGCGAGGATGCAGAGAGGTTATCAAATTTTAGAGTCTGACCTTGGCTTAATAAGGAATGGTTGTAAAGGTTGGATAAAAATAGAAAAGCAATAAGCCAAAATTGTACTGAGAGAAAGGGAAAGTTTGGATGATGTCTTAGAACTGAAGATGGTAAAGATGGTGAGAATGAAGCTCGGGAGTATTTTCATTGTAGTGATGAGAACTTTAAACTTGAGATGTAAAGAACTAGGAGCCCCAACAGTACATGAAAACAAGGGTAATAGGTGAGCAGCACTTAATGTTAAATAGGATGCACAATAAGAATTCAAAAGAATGGTGAGGTTTAGATTAAAAAAGTGGATAGAGGTCCAAGGATGGATCGGAATAGTCTAATGACCTTCAGTAATAGGTTGACTCTGAGCATGAATTTCCACAATTGTCAAAGGGTTGGGATTGAAAGTTTTTGGAATATTTTCAAAGAAGGCTGGAGCAGTATTTTGTGATCTCTAAGCCTTTTAAAAGATTGAAAACTTGAAGAAAGAATGTTCATCATTAAGCAAAATCTTTACAACTTGCAAGTAGTTGTCAATACTCACTGATCTAACGTTCTTCCCGGTACACATTCCTTGATATCACACATGGTAATTGAACCCCGAAGCAGTAATTTAATCAGTAATCCCATTGATTTAGTAGAACTGTTTACATTCTTTCTTCACTGAATCTGAGATTTGACAAATCCCTTTGCCCTGAAAGATGTTGCCAGAGTATAGGACAGGTGATATGATTGCTCTCCCAGCCCTATTTCCAGCTCTTCAAAGAGGTTGTCTCACAGTAAGGCCATCATCTGTTAGGATTACAGCCAGGGTCCGTGTCATTTTCAAATAATTTCATCTTCGCTTCTGCCACTATGTTCTCTGACAACCATTCCCTCTCATCCAAATCTCTGCATCTCATGTAACTCCTTATCTTTGATGAGTGGATTCTTCAAACTGTGGCTACAGATACAGTAAATGGCCAATGGAGCAGAAACCAGTAAAACTGGATCTAATTTGTGGATAGTTCCTAAGGTTGCCATAGCCGGGATTGGTAGTGGGGATAAGCTCTCACTACCTATAAAGTGCTCCAAATGGTGTGCGACTCTAACAGCCTCTGATAACCAAGTCCAACTCTTGGCCTTCACGTGTGGCTTAGCTACTCGGCCCGGCGGAACTGTTTCTACTGACAAGAGAAAGGGCAAAGGCGGACCACTGACGCCTCAAAACCAATTGCTTCGGGCAAGTGGAGCTCGTCAGCTTCGGACGGTAGCCCGCCTGGGAGAAGGAAAACTCTGATTTTAAACCTCTGCTGCTTTGCGGCCAGACCCACTCATGGGAAAGGCTTCAGGAGTAAACCACGAGGAAGAAATCTGGAGCCGCAGTCCCTAAGGCAGTGTGATGTTGTTTACAACTTCAGTCTGGTAACCTCTGTGACAACACTGGTGGCAAGCTGTATCGGCTCTTGCCTTTCCCTTGGACTACATCAGTGATGTGGAGAGGGGTGCCCACTGCATGGGCAACAGCTGGTTCTTCAAGTCTTCCTGCCCAGGCTTAGGCCTTGGAAAGGACACAGTCCACCAGAACCCATGATCCCCTGGGATCCACAGTTGCCTACTACTAATTTGTGGATACACAATATTGTTATGTTTTATGCACTTAAGTCATAATGAGACTACTTCTATGTTCTTCTAAAATGACATATTAATTATTGAGATAGTTGATGATGGTGTCTTGAGGACTGTCCATATTACTGGATGCCTTAAAGTGTATGAAGGTAGATAAATGTTCAGAGCCTGATCAAGTATTTCCAATAATATTATGGCAAGTTGGGGAAAAAATTGCAGGAGCCATGGCTGAGGTACATGTATCATTGTTGGTGATGGATGAAGTGCAAGAGGATGGCCAATATTCTTTATTTAAGAAGGGCTGCAAAGAAAATCCTGGGAATTGTAGCCCAGAAATCTATCATTTATGATAGGTAAAATTTGAGGGATAAGATATACAAGCATTTGGAAAGACAGGTTGACTAGGTATAGCAAGTGCAGTTTTGTGCATGGGATATAATGCGTCACAAATTTGATTGAGTTTTTTGAAGATATAATCAAGAAGGTTGATAAGGGGAGGGCAACAGACATAGCCCATATCGTCTTCAGTTAAGGTCTTTAATAACATTCCATATGGTAATCTGCTATGAAAAGTTAGATTGCATGGGATTCAGGGAGAGCTAACTAATTAGGCACATAAAGTCCTTTCGAAGGGTTTTGGCCGGAAATGTTGACTACTTTTTTCCATAGATGCTGCCTGGCCTGCTGAATTCCTCCAGCATTTTGTTTGTGTTGCTTGGATTTCCAGTGTCTGCAGATTTTCTCTTGTTTGTAATTAGATATACAATTGGCTTGATAGTATGAAGCACAGGGTGACGGTGGAAGTTTGTTGTTTTGGCTTGGAGGCCCAGGACTAGTGGCGTTTCCCAGGACTTGGTGCCAGGCCGATTGCTATTTGTCATCTACATCTTTAATTTTTAAGAGGATATACAAGGCATGGTTTGCAGTTTGCAGATGACAGTAAAATAGGTGGTGTCACTGAGAGTAAAGACAGTTTTCAGGATCTATAGAGGAATCTAGATCAGCTGAGCAAGTGGGCTGAGGAATGGCAAAGGGAGTTTAATCTGGAGATATGCAAGGTGTTGCATTTTGGGAAGGCGAATGAAGGCGAACAGTCAGCCTTGGGAAGTGTTGTGGAGCGGAGGGACTTCAGGGTATAAGTATACAGATTTCTAAAAATGGTGTTGCAGCTAGACAGAGTGGTTAAGGGGTATTTTGTCGAGCTACCTTTCATCGGTCAGGGCAACGAGTAAAGAAGTTGGAATGTTATGCTGCAGTTTTACAAGATGTTGGTGAGGCCATGTTCAGAATATTGTGTTCTGTTTTGGTCACCCTGCTGTAGGAAAGATGTTGTTAATCTGGAAAGAGCGCAGAGGAGACTTTACAAGGATGGTACCAGGACCTGAGGGTCTGAGTAATGGACAGAAGTTGAGCAGGTTGGATTTTTTTTTCACTAGCATGTAGGAGAATGAGGGGGGATCTTATAAATGTGTATAAAATCACAATTGGCATGGATAGGATGAATGTGTACAGTCTTTTTACCATTATGGGAAGCAAGAACTAAAAGCAATGGGCTTAAGGTGAGTAGGAGTGATTTAATAGGAATCCGAGAGGCAACCATTTCACCCAGGGGGTGATCAGTACATGGAATGAGCTGCCAGAGGCAGGTATGGTAACAGCATTTACAAGGTACTTGTACGGGTACACGGATGGCAAAGAATTGGAGGGATATATGCCAAATGCAGGCAAATGGGACGATCTTAAATGGGAATCTTGGTTGCCACAGACCAGCTGGGCCAAAGTGGCCATTTTCCTGCTGCATGACTCTATGATCTTTTGAATCAGATGTGGCAAGATGGTGCGGTACAGCTGAAAAGCATCTGCCTTCGACTAGAGATTTCATAGCTCACAGATCCATCAGAAATTTCCAGCCAGAGCACCTCTGTGAGAGGATTTGCGAAGATCTCGTAACCCACTTTCTCCAGAAAGCTCCGATGTCGCTGTAAATCAAATCCATTGCCCAGAGTGGTTTGATTCTTGATCTGTATTTGATAACTTGATTAAACTGCTTCATGATCTTTTGAAGGTCTGTCACATTAAAACAAATGAGCAAACTCATAACCATTCAAATAATGCTTTGGGAAGATAAGGATCATGTTAGTGCTTAGACTGAATTGCAGCTGGACTAATTTTATTGCCAATAGATTGACATTGATGACTCACCATTTAATAAATGTTAACATTAAAACCACTTTATCTGACAGGCACCAAAGCTCAGGTACGCATTAAGTGATTTTTGAGCCTTGTAAATTGTAACAGATAATCTTCAGGCTATCAAAAATGTGTATTTTATGAAAATATATGAAGAAGTTAATACATGGAAATACATATCTCTCTTCTACTCAAGCCCATAACCCATCCTCCCATACTTTACTGAATCCTAACTGGTTATCTGCATTCTGTACATGCAGCTTGTTGTCCTTTGCAACTTTTGTTTTGAAATGGGAAATTAAACTGATGAAAAGATTAGAACTAATGATTTTCATAAAAATATAAACGCATACATAAAACAATGAAATCAAATTTAAATACATTTAACTGAAAAGGTCATGGTATAAAATTGACCCCAGAATAGAATGCATATTTCATTATTTTTATTACTTAGCATACCCCATATCCTTGGGAAATATTAATGATCTGTCCCACTGACGGGATCACCTGAGAGAAACATATTTTTGCAGTTCTTTTTGAGCTAACAACACTGGCTGTTGATGAGAAATCTATTCCTTCGTTTTACTTTGGCAATCTATGGCCGGTCCGGCAGACAATACAGATGTGACAACCACAATGCTTGCTGCTGATGACAAATCCATCAATCCTGCTGAAGGGTCTCGGCCTGAAATGTCGACTATGCTCTTTTTCATAGATGCTGCCTGGCCTGCAAACTTCCTCCAGCATTTTGTGTGTGTGGATTTCCAGCATCTGCAGATCTTCTCTTGTCTGTGATTGGAACTCTATTCCTTTGTTTTATTCTGGCAATCTATGGCCAGCCTGGTAGGCAAGACAGATGTAACAATCACAATGCTTGCCGCTGATGACAAAATCTATTTCTTTGTTTTATTTTGGCGATCTATGGCCAGACTGGTAGACAATACAGATCTAACGATCTTTAAACAAGTGAAGGCAGAGAAAAGACAGTAAAGATGTTACAAGGTGATCATTTTCTGGATTAATAGCGACTGCATCACCTGCTTAGGCTTTCTGGAAACCCATTACATGTGTACTACTTTGAGGAATAAAGAGACACTTTGCCTCTCTGTTACCTTGGTAGTATAAATCACACTGGTCTAGGATCTTTATCCTGATTGGTTGTCTTCTACAGTTTATAACTAATTGGTTGAATAAGAGAGGTTAGAGCTGTTGTCTTTTGCTGCTATTTCACAGTTTGTTTGGAGATGAAAGAGACACCGTTAATTAAAACTATCCTGTGTTAAAGACTGCCTATGCCTGTTTAGGCTTGAAATGCTGTGGAGACACTAGTAACAAGCAAAGTGCTTTTATCGTACATCGAATGAAAGTTAATTACATTTGTACTGAAGCCAGGTGTGGTGCAAAGCTGAGAAAGGTGAATGTTTTTAAACAAAAAAAGACATTAAAATTCAAGTTTGAAGATCACTTAACAGGGGGTGATGAAGACTGCAATGTTTTAAATAAAAGTTTAAAGTAAAGCAGGTAGCAGAGGTCAGCTAAAGCCAAGGTAAATTTGTAGCATGAGGTAGCTAAGAACTCTGGCTTGTGGTCCTGGGGAAGATTGAGTGCACATACACACCAGCTGAATTGGTGGAGATATTTGTGGTTGCTGATGAAGGTCTCCCACCTTGCTTCCCCCTCCTACTCCTGCACTCGGCTCCCGTCCACTGTTTCTGTAATAAGACATGAACTTTTGCAAGATCAAAAGGCGGGACCTGTGAGTGGTAGAACAATGCAATTGGATGACTCTTTCGAAGGAGAAGGGATTAGAGAAGGAGCAGGTGAGAAAATAAAGATATAAAGACCTACATTTAAGTTATCACAATTTTCAAAACCCAAAGGCAATTAATGGGTAATGTAATGGGTAATTTGCTGAAATGTATTTGCTCTTTTATTATTGTACACACCAAAGACAATTTTTGTATAACCTTCAAAAACCCAGAAAATACATTTACATGTGGGCTTGCAAAGTCTACAGAAAGCCACACTCCCATCTCCAATTCCACTTGATTCCTAGTCCAGCATCTGAGAAATAGGGTGGACGAGAGTTTGGCTTGGCATGATGTGTGGTCATTGGAATGGGATTCAGCTCATTTGAAATGTCCTGAAGGTTGAAAGCTCTACCAGTGTTCACATCGTCTATTCAACAATGACCATCCACCTGAAGTAAGGAGGTGCCTCAGTCTACCATGAAACAAGATTTTTGGTAAATGAGGGAAAAGAACTGGAATTTGGAATAATTCATAAACAATTAATTATGGTAATTGCAATTAAAATGCCAAAACACAATTCCTTTTCCTTCCACTTCTGCTGTATCTCTCTAATTATTGTCCAGGAAGTGTGCCTCATACACACACCATGTACCCTATGTCCATATCATGTATGAATACTAATAGCATATCACAACAAAGTCTTTGTTCTCGGTGTCGGATGTGGGAGGCCCTGGAGTCTCCAAGCCTCCCGGACGTCTACATCTGCGCCAAGTGCATCGAGATGCAGCTCCTAAGGGACCGCGTTACGGAACTGGAGCTGCAGCTCGATGACCTTCGTCTGGTCAGAGAGAGTGGGGAGTTGATAGAGAGGAGTTGCAGGCAGGTGGTCACGCCGGGACCACGGGAGGCAGACAAGTGGGTCACAGTTAGGAGGGGGAAGGGGAAGAGTCAGGTAATAGGGAGTACCCCGGTGGCTGTGCCCCTTAACAATAGGTACTCCTGTTTGAGTACTGTTGGGGGGGACAGCTTACCCGGGGGAAGCGACAGTGGCCGTGCCTCCGGCACAGAGTCTGGCCCTGTAGCTCAGAAGGGTAGGGCAAGGAAGAGGAGGGCAGTTGTGACAGGGGACTCCATAGTAAGGGGGTCAGATAGGCAATTCTGTGGATGCAGTCCAGAGACCCGGATGGTAGTTTGCCTCCCTGGTGCCAGGGTCCGGGATATTTCTGATCGTGTCCAAGATATCCTGAAGTGGGAGGGTGAGGAGCCAGAGGTCGTGGTACATATAGGTACCAATGACATAGGTAGGAAAAGGGATGAGGTCCTGAAAGGAGAATATAGGGAGCTAGGAAGGGAGTTGAGAAAAAGGACCGCAAAGGTAGTGATCTCGGGATTACTGCCTGTGCCACGCGACAGTGAGAGTAGGAATGCGATGAGGTGGAGGATAAATGCGTGGCTGAGGGATTGGAGCAGGGGGCAGGGATTCAAGTTTTTGGATCATTGGGACCTCTTTTGGCGCAGGCGTGACCTGTACAAAAAGGACGGGTTACACTTGAATCCTAGGGGGACCAATATCCTGGCAGGGAGATTAGCGAGGGCTACTGAGGTGACTTTAAATTAGAATGGTTGGGGGGTGGGAATGAAATTAAAGAGGCTAGGCGTGAGGAGGTTAGTTCACAACAGGGGGATGGGAACCAGTGCAGAGAGACAGAGGGGTGTAAAGTGAGGGTAGAAGCAAAAAGTACTAAGCAGAAAAGTAAAAGTGGCAGGCCGACAAATCCAGGGCAAGCATTAAAAAGGGCCACTTTTCAACATAATTGTATAAGGGCTAAGAGAGTTGTAAAAGAGCGCCTGAAGGCTTTGTGTTTCAATGCAAGGAGCATTCATAATAAGGTGGATGAATTGAAAGTGCAGATTGTTATTAATGATTATGATATAATTGGGATCACAGAGACATGGCTCCAGGGTGACCAAGGATGGGAGCTCAACGTTCAGGGATATTCAATATTCAGGAGGGATAGACATGAAGGAAGGGGAGGTGGGGTGGTGTTGCTGGTTAAAGAAGAGATTAACACAATAGAAAGGAAGGACATAAGCTGGGAAGATGTGGAATCGATATGGGTAGAGCTGCATAACACTAAGGGGCAGAAGACGCTGGTGGGAGTTGTGTACAGGCCACCTAACAGTAGTAGTGAGGTCGGAGATGGTATTAAACAGGAAATTAGAAATGTGTGCAATAAAAGAACAGCAGTTATAATGGGTGACTTCAATCTACATGTAGATTGGGTGAACCAAATTGGTAAAGGTGCTGAGGAAGAGGATTGCTTGGAATGTATGCGGGATGGTTTTTTGAACCAAAATGTCGAGGAACCAACTAGAGAGCAGGCTATTCTGGACTGGGTTTTGAGCAATGAGGAAGGGTTAATTAGCAATCTTGTCATGAGAGGCCCCTTGGGTAAGAGTGACCATAATATGGTGGAATTCTTCATTAAGATGGAGAGTGACATAGTTAATTCAGAAATAAAGGTTCTGAACTTAGAGGGGTAACTTTGAAGGTATGAGACGTGAATTAGCTAAGATAGACTGGCAAATGACACTTAAAGGATTGACAGTGGATATGCAATGGCAAGCATTTAAAGGTTGCATGGATGAACTACAACAATTGTTCATCCCAGTTTGGCAAAAGAATAAATCAAGGAAGGTAGTGCACCTGTGGCTGACAAGAAAAATTAGGGATAGTATCAATTCCAAAGAAGAAGCATACAAATTAGCCAGAGAAAGTGGCTCACCTGAGGACTGGGAGAAATTCAGAGTTCAGCAGAGGAGGACAAAGGGCTTAATTAGGAAGGGGAAAAAAGATTATGAGAGAAAACTGGCAGGGAACATAAAAACTGACTGTAAAAGCTTTTATAGATATGTAAAAAGGAAAAGACTGGTAAAGACAAATGTAGGTCCCCTACAGACAGAAACAGGTGAATTGATTATGGGGAGCAAGGACATGGCAGACCAATTGAATAATTACTTTGGTTCTGTCTTCACTAAGGAGGACATAAATAATCTTCCAGAAATAGTAGGGGACAGAGGGTCCAGTGAGATGGAGGAATTGAGCGAAATACATGTTAGTAGGGAAGTGGTGTTAGGCAAATTGAAGGGATTGAAGGCAGATAAATCCCCAGGGCCAGATGGTCTGCATCCTAGAGTGCTTAAGGAAGTAGCCCAAGAAATAGTGGATGCATTAGTGATAATTTTTCAAAACTCGTTAAATTCTGGACTAGTTCCTGAGGATTGGAGGGTGGCTAATGTAACCCCACTTTTTAAAAAAGGAGGGAGAGAGAAACCGGGGAATTATAGACCGGTTAGCCTAACGTCGGTGGTGGGGAAACTGCTGGAGTCAGTTATCAAAGATGTGATAACAGCACATTTGGAAAGCGGTGAAATCATCAGACAAAGTCAGCATGGATTTGTGAAAGGAAAATCATGTCTGACGAATCTCATAGAATTTTTTGAGGATGTAACTAGTAGAGTGGATAGGGGAGAACCAGTGGATGTGGTATATTTGGATTTTCAAAAGGCTTTTGACAAGGTCCCACACAGGAGATTAGTGTGCAAACTTAAAGCACACGGTATTGGGAGTAAGGTATTGATGTGGATGGAGAATTGGTTAGCAGACAGGAAGCAAAGAGTGGGAATAAACGGGACCTTTTCAGAATGGCAGGCGGTGACTAGTGGGGTACTGCAAGGCTCAGTGCTGGGACCCCAGTTGTTTACAATATATATTAATGACTTGGATGAGGGAATTAAATGCAGCATCTCCAAGTTTGCGGATGACACGAAGCTGGGTGGCAGTGTTAGCTGTGAGGAGGATGCTAAGAGGATGCAGAGTGACTTGGATAGGTTGGGTGAGTGGGCAAGTTCATGGCAGATGCAATTTAATGTGGATAAATGTGAAGTTATCCACTTTGGTGGCAAAAATAGGAAAACAGATTATTATCTGAATGGTGGCCGATTAGGAAAAAGGGAGGTGCAACGAGACCTGGGTGTCATTATACACCAGTCATTGAAAGTGGGCATGCAGGTACAGCAGGTGGTGAAAAAGGCGAATGGTATGCTGGCATTTCTAGCGAGAGAATTCGAGTACAGGAGCAGGGAGGTACTACTGCAGTTGTACAGGACCTTGGTGAGACCACACCTGGAGTATTGTGTGCAGTTTTGGTCCCCTAATCTGAGGAAAGACATCCTTGCCATAGAGGGAGTACAAAGAAGGTTCACCAGATTGATTCCTGGGATGGCAGGACTTTCATATGAAGAAAGACTGGATGAACTGGGCTTGTACTCGTTGGAATTTAGAAGATTGAGGGGGGATCTGATTGAAACGTATAAAATCCTAAAGGGATTGGACAGGCTAGATGCAGGAAGATTGTTCCCGATGTTGGGGAAGTCCAGAACAAGGGGTCACAGTTTGAGGATAAAGGGGAAGCCTTTTAGGACCGAGATTAGGAAAAACTTCTTCACACAGAGAGTGGTGAATCTGTGGAATTCTCTGCCACAGGAAACAGTTGAGGCCAGTTCATTGGCTATATTTAAGAGGGAGTTAGATATGGCCCTTGTGGCTACGGGGATCAGGGGATATGGAGGGAAGGCTGGGGCGGGGTTCTGAGTTGGATAATCAGCCATGATCATAATAAATGGCGGTGCAGGCTCGAAGGGCCGAATGGCCTACTCCTGCACCTATTTTCTATGTTTCTATGATAGAATGTGTCATTTGCGATGAGAGATTAATCTGCATTGAACCTCTTTCACAGAAACAAACAGCCTTTTATAGAAAATGGCTGGATTTTGAAGCAGCCTATCAGGGTAGCAAAGGACGTTACACTGTAGCCCTTGAATATCAAAGAAGCTGAGCGTGAATTGTGTATACGGGGAGAAATGGAGCCTCTTTATCTGTATCATTTGAAGTGTTCTCAGCTGCTCTCAGGCAGAGGATGACTAAGCATGAGCTATACTTACACATCTTAGTAACATTTTTATTTAAGCATCTTACTATCTGTTGGAAATTAAACAGTGTTTTTCCAGCCCTTTTTTACTGTACGTTTATTACCGTGGTAAAGTTCTGTGATGCCACAGTTTCACAGTATATGTAGGCTTGGTTGATACCAGTCTTCATTAGATTGGATCTGATGTACACTTGTTGAAAAGTTTGTAGTTCTCTCATTAGCTGTCCCGTAACCCAGAATCTCAGAGTGGATGTAAGTTAACCTTGATCCCAAGAGATTGCCTAAGCAGATGATCAACATGACGATGGCAATCCATTACTTGGAAAACATCACAGAGGACATAGTTCCAGATCTAATTGGAAGCCTCACTAACCCACTGATTAGAACTCTTCCACGAGTCTGTGTGAGAACAGTTGGGTAGAATTACGAGTTCTCCTCCCAGCTTCTCTGAGCAGAGGAAGACCAACATTTACATGTAGGATTTTATGCCCAGGCTCTTCCTGGTCTAGAGTGGCTGGTTGCCCAAATGTGCAGCATTCTCCAGATGGGGAGAGAGCCGTAGATCCTCAGCCTATTATAAAAGGATGAGATCAGAAATTGGCGGCCTATTTCTTTGCTAAATGTTGATTACACGATTCTCCCCACAGTTACTATCGCCAGTCAGAGCTGCTCTGGAGTTGGTAATCTAAAAGATCCTGGTAGTCTCCTGATACCAAGGGATATGTTCTGGACACCAAGGTGGGCATCCACTCATCAGCCTAATCCACGGATGGCCCTGGCCCAACATCTTGCATGGAAACGTTGGTCTTGTTTCCTTTAAAGCGGTTATGAAGGCAGCCTGTAATTATATGTAATTGTTTATACACATATTTATAGCCAAATTCTAATCACTGAGTTGGAGAGGTTTCCAGTTAGGTGGTCTTTCTCAGCCATTGTACTCAGCCCTTTTCAGACATGTCACAGATACTGGTGGGACGGGGGGATTGTGGTGGAGGTAGCTGTCCCAGACAGCTGCTGCTGCTCTTAGATTGTTTTCCTGTGCTGAACATTCTGTACAGGTAAGCAGTCATTCATCACTCATTGGCACCAGTGACCATTCCGAACTGACCTCAGGACACAGGAGGAGATGGAGCAGAAGGAAGGTCACATATTTTGACAGTTGGGTGAACCTGTCCTTTGAACATTTCACCACGAAGTGTGACCACATTAAGAGGTGCTGGCATCTGGCTTGTGAGTGCCAGACCTGTAACAAAGAGCAGGGACAAGCCACCAAAGCCAAAAAGATGGATGGGGCATTCCCTCTGCATAATGAAAAAGAATTTGTTGAGTTAATGCTAGTGCAAGTCAGTTTTGTTTCCCCCTAACGGGATATTATTGTTGCCATGATCACTCAGACTGCCTTACACTTATTCTGAGGTGCACAGGGCTTCAAAGGGCAAACATACTGTGTCTCCAGTGCATTGAATCCTGGCCATGAAGGTGACTTCCATATGGATTTGTCTGGTAGGTAGATAGACCTGAGGATGTTTTTGGTACAGTGGCATTATGAAAGGTGACAGAGAGAAAGCAGTGGTGCCGATGGATATCAGGTTAACGAACCTGGGCTGCAATTATTAAAGAAGCTCTGAATGTCATTCAAAGGTAAGGGATACACAGGAATGTTTCTGGTATAATTTCATTGTATGGGAGGGGAGTGCAGTTCTCAAAGAAAATGGAACATATAAATGAATAGCTAGCAACATTCTGGAAAAACTAATTTAAGTTCATTTCATAAAATTAAAATTAAATACCAGAAGAGTGGGGGAGATTCAAACAAGAGGACATGAGTAGAGAGTTAAAGGGCAAAAGTTTAGGGGTAACATGAGGGGGAACTTCTTTACTCACAGAGGGGTAGCTGTGTGGAAGGAGCTTCCAGCAGAAGTGGTTGAGGCAGGTTGGATATTGTCGTTTAAAGTTAAACTGGACAGCTATAAGGACAGGAAAGGAATGGAGGGTTACGGGCTGAGTGCAGGTTGGTGGGACTATGTGAGAGTAAGAGTTTGGCACGGACTAGAAGGGCCGAGATGGCCTGTTTCCGTGCTGTAGTTGTTATATGGTTATATGGTTAAACACTTGGCAAGATATGCAGAATCTGTAGTGAAGGGGTTATCAGCTAGAAGTTGTTGCCAGCAAGGTGCTGCTTACAAATGCAACTAACTTATGGAAAAATGGATAGTTTTGATTTGCAAATATTGATGTTGATTTGCTGGTAAGTCAGACCTGGATGCAGAATGGTGAGGTCCTCTACAGTGCAGGGCCTAACTTGGTTAGATGTTAACACCTGTACGCTGGCCAGAGCACACCTTGTCCGTTTAGTCACAGAGCTACACACCACAGATATAGAACCTTTGCTTCAACTTGTCCATCCCAACCTTGTCAACACTACCCCCATTTGCTTGCATTAAGCCCATATTCCTCTGCTCCTTCACTATCCAAGTACTTGTCCAAATACCTTTTATATGTTATCATTGTATCTGCCTCCACCTTTAGCAACCCTTCCAATAAAACCAACACCCTTTTTCTGAAAGTCTTGCCCTCAGAACTCTTTTAATTTTTTTCCTTCTCACCATATATGATCCAGCTTTAGATTAACATATGCTAGGGTAAAGTCTCTGACCATCTAACATATTTTTGCCCCTCCTAATCTTACAAACCCCTATAAGTTTACCACTCAGCCACCTATGTCCCATGAGATCAAATGCACCTGATCCAATCTCTTCTTGTAACTAAGGCCCTTCATTACAGGTAACATGTGTATAAGATGATGAGAGCCATTGATCGTGTGGATAGTCAGACGCTTTTTCCCTGGGCTGAAATGGCTAGCATGAGAGGGCACAGTTTTAAGGTGCTTGGAAGTAGGTACAGAGGAGATGTCATGGGTAAGTTTTTTACCCAGAGAATGGTGATTGTGTGGAAGGGGCTGCTGGTGATGGTGGTGGAGGCGGATACGATAGGGTCTTTTAAGAGACTTTTGGATAGGTACATGGAGCTTAGGAAAATAGAGGGCTATAGGTAACCCTAGGTAATTTCTATAGTAAGTACATGTTCAACACAGCGCTGTGGGCCAAAGGGCCTGGATTGTGCTGTAGATTTTCTCTGTTTCTAAGTTTCTACATCCCTGGTGAATCTCTTCTGCATTTTTTTCTAATGCCAGTACAATCTTCCTACAGAGTGTCAAGCAGAACAATACAGAATAATGTGACCGAACCAATGTTTTTACAGCTGTAATATGATGTCCTATCTCTTACTGTCAATGCCCCCAGTCTATGGAGGCAAGCATACCAAATCATAAACACAAAAGGTTCTGCAGATGCCGGAAAGCAGGCGCAACATGCAAAATTCAGGAAGAAATCATAAATACAAAATACTCTGCAGATGCTGGAGTCAAAGCAACACACAACATGCTGGAGGAACTCAGCAGGTCGGGCAGCATCCGTGGAAACGATCAATGAACATTTCGGGACTGTAGAGGGAAGGGGCTGAGGCCCTATAAAGAAGGTGGGGGGAGGGTGGGAAGGAGAAGGGTGATGGTTCCAGGTGAAAACCCAGTAAGGGGAAAGATAAAGGGGTGGGGGAGGGGATAGGCACGAAAGGTGAAGAAGGAATAGGGGTAAGCACAGTGGGTAGTAGAAGGAGGCGGAACCATGAGGGAGGTATCTCATACAGAGCTTTAAAGTAACTTTATTTTTCATAAACACCTGTAACATTGTTTAGCCTATAATACCTGTAACATGTTAAAACCTAAAGATTTACTATATATTAAAATAATACTGAAAAACCTTTAGTAACTAATGGAATCTACGGAGTCTGAGGGCCTGAGGGAAATGAAAGTCACATAGGGGAAACAAGCAGCAAAAACTTCTAACATGGGGAGGTGCCTTTGACCTTCGGCATGGGGTAGGGGTGGACTTGGAGGCTGCTGTTGGAGACCATGAGGGAAGTGGTACCCTCTCTCCCTGTCACTCTGCTGTGACACACTCCTAGATGGATGCTGGACCATCTGCTCTCTCTTGTTCATGCTGCAGCCTCTCTGCTTTAGTTTGGAGAGCCCACTGATCCAATGCCAGGCCTCTCTGGTGTCGGAGGCCACCAGATCCAAGTTCTTCCTTGTGCCCTTAAATACGATGGTGAAACAGCCATCGGTGGGTATCTTCGTGGCGTACTGCTTCATTCCCTCCGGCTGGTGACCTGGTCTCATCTCCTTGATGTCGTCGATCGAGACTGCAAAGGGTCGGGTGAGGGGTGAGAGTAAACTGAACTATGGGTGACAAAATGGAGTCTAGGCAGATACAAGTTTGGTGGGGCAGGAGCAGGCAGAAACTATGGGTCAACTGGGACAGTCAGGCTTGTGGATCTTGGAGAGGAGGTAAAACCAAGCAGTGCGGGCTGTGGGAATTATGATTTTGTGGCTCAGGATGGAAGGTCTCCGGAGTTGATAAGGGTGGTGATGGTATGGGAGACAATGGTTTGATTTCCTTCTTCACCTTTCCTGCCTATCCCCTCCCTGCTTCCCCAGCCCCACCCCTTGGAAGAAAATTCTGCTGGAAGATATCATGGCTTGTGTACCTTTGATGGTAGGACGACATAGCGGATTCATTACTCACTTAAAATGCAGCGCCTGATGTATTTTGCAAACAGGTTTCCTTCACCATCAGCATTGGTTGTAAAAACAAAATATTAAGTGTATTGTCATTGCTGATTGGAAGAATATTATATCAATAAAGTATCTCATTCAGAGCTTTAAAGTAACTTTATTTTTCATAAACACCTGGAAAATTAAGTTTAGCCTATAATACCTGTAAAACGTTAAAACGTAAAGATTGACTATATATTAAAACAATACTGAAAAAGCATTAGTAACCAATGGAATCCATGGAGTCTGAGGGCCTGAGGGAAATGAAAGTCACATAGGGGAAACAAACAGCAAAAACTTCTAACATGGGGAGGTGCCTTTGACCTTCAGCATGGGGTAGGGGTGGACTTGGGGGCTGCTGTTGGAGACCATGAGGGAAGTGGTACCCTCTCTCCCTGGCACTCTGCCATGACACACTCCTAGATGGATGCTGGACCATCTGCTCTCTCTTGTTCATGCTGCAGCCTCTCTGCTTTAGTTTGGCGAGCCCACTGATCCAATGCCAGGCCTCGTTGGCGTCGGAGGCCACCAGATCCAAGTTCTTCCTCGTGCCCTTAAATACGATGGTGAAACAGCCGTCGGTGGGTATCTCCGTGGCGTACCGCTTCATTCCCTCCGGCTGGTGACCTGGTCTCATCTCCTTGATGTCGTCGATCGAGACTGCAAAGGGTCGGGTGAGGGGAGAGAGCAAAACAGCAGCAGAGATCAGAACAAGAGACTCAGTCACAGATTCACAAGCACAAGAGATTCTGCAGAAGCTGGAAATTCAGAGTAACACACACACAAAGTTATTTATTCACAGCACTTTATCTATTTAGAGATACTCTGTGGGACTGGCCCTCAGCCCCAAAAAGCCACATCTCCCAACACCCCACCTATTTAACAGCAGCCTAATCACAGGAAAATTTACAGTGACCAATCAGCCTTCTTTGAACTGCAGGGGGAAACCCACATGGTCACAGGGAGAATATACACGGCACTGGTATTGAACTTTGAGTTATTACCTGCCCACTCCCTGCCCTGCATCCCTGACCGAGCAGGAACAACATCACACTTACCACCCTGCTACTGTGGTGCCCTAAAATGCTGGAGGACCTCTGCAGGTCAGGCAGCATCTATGGAGAGGAATAAAGAGTCAACACTTCAGGCCAACATCCTCCATCAAGATGGGTCCTGCAGACGGGTCTCAGCCTGTCTGTCTGTCTGTGTGTGTGTGTATATATATATATATATATATATATAAACAGTTATGGATGCTGCCTGACCTCCTGAGTTCATTCTGCATTTTGTGTGTGTTGTTCTACCATCTGCAGAATCTCTTGTGCAAAGGCATCATTGTTTTACTAAACTGTAGAAATTAGGGTTGTGAGGTGTGGGGCTTCAGGTTTCTGTAGCTCCTGCTTGATGGATATGACTCATGTCATGTTTATGGGAAACCTGGATGAACAGAGAAATGGAAATGGACCAGGAGGTTAGAGACAAGGGAGCTTAGGAGGAGCATATTGCAATATATGGGTCATATTGTCTGAAAGTTCTTCCCCCTGTGGAATGCTGAAGGAAAAGTATAGTTGTTATCCTGAGCACGCGCGCACACACACACACACACACACACACACACACACACACACACACACACACACACACTCAGAATGCTGGCGGAACACAGCAGGGCAGGTGAATTGTCCTGTGATTTGTCTGGCATTAAACAGGTGGACGGCTGGATGGTGTGGCCTATTGGGCCAGAAGGACCTGTCTGCACTCAATCTTGAAATAAAATAGAATCAATAAAAGTTAGAATCCAGGTCACTGGGGCAATGATGCAGTAACTCTACTTGGCCTCAGCATGGTGCCATACCAGGAATCAAGGACGAATCCCTGCACTTGTTGGTGCCCAAGACAATTTTTTAAAAACTATAAAAAAAATGTTTGCTGTCACACCAACCCTCCAAGACTTTAGCAACACTCACACATTTGGCTCCTGGCTGTCTTCAGGACCTTTTTCGAAGTTTACCACACCGTCCAGCAATCTTCATTCAGCTTGTAAAAGTGGGAATTCATCCGTGAGCTGGATTTGATCTTCTTCATGTGAGTACCCTTGAGCATGGCTTGAATATCGTCCTCATTGAGGCCTTGGAAGGAAGACAGAGATGACGCATCAGATGGATTGCTGCCAGAAGGGTGGGGTGAGTGGGTAGTGAAGGGGAAGTGGAAGGGAGGGAAGGAGTGATGGAACAGACAAGTGGAGTGTGAGGATCTGGTGAGGCAGGGGTAAGTAGTCAGGAGTTAGGAAGGTAGGGGAGAGCAGTGGAGAACAGAGAAAGGGTGTTAATGGGTAGAAGAGGGGAAGGTATTGCAATGAGTGAGATGGAACCCTGGAGCACAACACAGGCTCTTCAGCCCACAGTATTGTGTCTAACTTGTAACCTGTTCTAAGATGTTACCGTCGGAACAGTTGCCTGTGCCTTTAAGGGAGACGATGATGTCATTACGCATGCGCGGGACGGTGGGGAGACCATTTTGCTTTCTGCTGAAGAGGCGGTTGGGCGTTGGAAAGTGGGTTCTTCCCAGAGTGTGCTGGACATGGTGAGGAAAGATTTTCTCCAGTAAATGATTCAACGTTGGATCGCGTGGCTTGGGCAAGGTTCCTCACCATCCAAGTAGGATTGCACTACCGTATTTGTTCTGGTATTTTTATACTGCATACGGAATTCTGTCCATACATAAGGGTGTGGATCGAAAGTTAAGCTGAGATTTAACGGCAAGAGCTGGTTGTAACTTCGTTTGTTTTGTTTCGCGACCCTCTTCTGGCACTTAAACATCGAAAACCGATAAAGGAATTAGAACCCGAAAAAGTCTTTGTTGTCCTGAGCGTGTAGTTTTCCCCAGGCTACAAAATCTGGTACCAGGAGTGGGGCTAATTCCAAGCCAGTTTAGAGGGTCTCTGATTGTTGTGTGCAGGTTAATATACAGTACCTAATACGGTAGTGATGAAGACAGGACCGGGTTCCCGTCGGGCGGGAGGAGAGAGCGCGGTTGAGCCTCGTGGAGAGCGCGTTGGAGCCTCGCGAACGGGCGACTGACGTCAGGACGCAGAGCGGTGACGTGGACCCCGGGAACGGCGGGCCGTGAAGGCATCGCGTTTGCAGCGAAGGACGGCAGCAGCTTCTTTTCCAGGCTTCTGTGAACTTTAAAGATTTGAGGTTTTATTATGTCACGCTCAGAGGACACACCAGTTGAACTTGATTTGAACGAACAAATTAGAGAATTGCGTAGTAGGTATGATGAAGCAATGGCAACCATTGATAAATTAAGTAGAAGGTCCTTTGTATATGTCCCAAGGGAAAGACGCATTGTTCCATTTACGGGGGATGTTGAGAAAGATGGGAGGTCTGTTGATGACTTTATTGTAGAAGTACAACGTGCACTTAATAGTAGAAATCAGCCTGACCAGGATCAGTCTGACTTTGTTATGTCCCTGCTCAGGGGTGCAGCCTTAGAGGAAGCACGAATGCGCAGTGATGCTGGGGAAGATCGCGTTGATAACTTGTTTACCTATCTCAGGGAAGCTTTTAGAGATAAGCGTAGTGCAGCCCAGCTGTAGCATAACTTCTACAGTCGCAAAGAGCATGAGGGTGAAGATGTAAGGAGTTTTTACGTCCCCTAGCCCAAGTTCTTAACTTGATACTGAAGCACTCCCCTGATGCCGTGACCAATGAGAGGGTGGTGCTAAGAGGTCAATTTATAGAGGGGATCAGTGATCCTTCCTTCAGAAGGGAGCGCCACATATTTGTGCGGGACCACTCTGAGTTCTCAGTGATAGAAGTGAGAGAGGAGACTTGTTTGTGGCTTGTAGAAGAGCCCCTGGGAAATACAAGGTCTGGAAAGTCAAAGTGTAGCAGTGGCCAGGCACAGTGCTCGATTCTTAAAGCTTGGGAATCTGAGTCTGTCACACTAGATGACATCCTTAAAGTGGTCGCAGAGCAGGGCAAAGCGCTTTGTGAATTGACTCAAGCAGTGAAATATCTCAGTGTACAGAGGAATATTACATGCACTACTAGCAGCAGACGTAATTTACAGCCTAGGTTCACAGAAGATGGGCAACCAATATGTTTCAAGTGTCAGGTGGGAGGGCATTTGGCCAAGAATTGCCCACAGAAGCGGGGTGCAGGCGAAGTGGCACCTGCATCCTCCTGCCCTCAAGAGGTTGGGAGTCGGGCAATTCGGTGGAACCTCATAGATACAGATAATGTACAGCTACCCTGTGACCAGTTGCTGCAACGTGCTGTAGGGACATGTCCAGCACCCTGACTGAGCAGTTCTTTCGAGAACACTTGAATGGAGAGGATGAGGGTATGTTGTCCACTGCTGGCTGGCTTAGGCTAGCAGCTGCAAACGGTCGTGATATTCCTTACCTTGGGTATCTAGAGCTAGAGGTTCAGGCAATGGGCATGAAGATACCCAATTGTGGCTTTCTAGTAGTCAGGGAACCTATTAGCACCGAACCACCTATCCCATGTATTGTAGGCATGAACATTATCAGCCAGTGTAAGCAACTTGTCTATGCAGTGTTTGTCTTCGATGTCCAGTATCGTCCAGGTCGGAGCAATACCGTGGCTGATGCACTCTCTTGGCAGCCATTTGCAGGGGAGCTTGAGCCTGCCTCAGAGGATGCGGAGTTTGATGGGGCTGTAGCGACCTGTAGTTTGATCAATCGCGGCACTGCCCTTGATGCGGCACTGGTTACCGCTGGTCTTAACAACTGTAGGGCAAAGTGTAGCAGTGGCCAGGCACCGTGCTCGATTCTTAAAGCTCGGGAATCTGAGTCTATCACACTAGATGACGTCCTTAAAGTGGTCGCAGAGCAAATTCGAGCCTGGGAAGCTGGTACTGGTGAGGTAAGTGGTCCGACGCAAGGGAAGACTCCAACCCTCCCAGGTTACTCTAATGCGGACTTGCGTACTTTTCAGCAGCAAGGCCCTGTGTTAGGTGTCCTAAGAGACTAATGCTGCTTTCTGGGATCAGAAAAGAAAGCTGAGTGGCCAGGAGTGTAAAACTCTGCCTAAACCCGTTTTGTCTCTGTTAAGGCACTGGGACAGTAACAGGGAGCGTAAAGGGTTACTGTAAAGGGTAGTTGAGGATGAGAAGCTTGGGGAGTGTTACCAGCTTCTGGTACCTAACAGCTTGAGGAGCAAAGTGTTAGTGTATGTACATGACTCTATGGGCCATCAAGGCATAGAGCGTATGAGCGTACTCTGCAGTTGTTGAGAAGCCGATGATTTTGGGTGGGCATACACGAGGATGTGGCATGGTGGGTCAAGAATTGTCCACGTGGTATACTAACTAAGATGCCGCAGCCTAGGATCCACCCCCCCCCCCCCATGAGGTCATTTCTGCCTTCTATGCCGCTTGAAGTTGTAGCGTTCAATTTCACAGTGTTGGAGCCGGCAACTGACAGGCGAGAGAATGTCTTAATGGTCATGGGCGTTTTCACTAAATTTACCCAAGCATTTTCGACTCGGGATCAAAAGGCGTATACCACAGCAAGGGTGCTCTTGAGGGAAAGGTTCATAAAGTACGGTGTCCCTGAGAGATTGCATTCTGACCAGGCAGTTACTTCAAAAGTGAGGTCATTGCAGAGCTTTGCAAACTATATGGGGTAAAGAAAAGCCGTACCACACCTCATCATCTTACTGGAAACGCACAGTGCGAGCGTTTCAACAGGACGATGCGTGAGTTGTTGTGTACGTTGCCTCCAGAAAAGAAGCACAGGTGGCCAGAACATCTACCTGAGTTGGTGTATGCATATAATGCAACACCTCACATACCCACTGGGTATTTGCCTTACTGTCTGTTATTTGGGGTGGATAACCACTTGCCCATGGATGCTCTGTTGGGGCAAGAACAGACGGTGGACCGGAACCGTAAACGTGACTGGTTAGTCTCAGTTCAGTTCTCTTTAGAGAAGCAGTTAAGGAGGTTAAAAGTACCCTTGTAGTGAGCGAGTAATCGAGGACAATTACTTGAATGCAGGGGAGAAATGTAAAAGGGTGACCGTCGGATCTTACTCAGTATCGTTAAATGTGTACTTAGGCATCCATCTGGGTAATGCTAGAATAGTTGTCTGGAAGGGAGACGATGATGTCATTACGCACGCGCGGGACGGTGGGGAGACCATTTTGCTTTCTGCTGAAGACGTGGTTAGGCGTTGGAAAGTGGGTTCTTCCCAGGTTGTGCTGGACATGGTGAGGAAAGATTTTCTTGAGTGAATGACTCAACGCTGGATCACGTAGTTCGGGCAAAGTTCCTCACTGTCCAAGTAGGATTGCCACTACCGTATTTGTACTGGTACTTTTATACTGCATATGCAGTTCTGTCCATACACAAGAGTATGGATCGAAAGTTAAACTGAGATTGTAATGGCAAGGACTGGTTGTAACTTCGTTCGGACCCGTTACATCAATATACCCCTTTCCCCAGGTAGAGCACTACCTTTTTCTATCATTCATGTGCTCTGTACAGATATTTCTTCAATATCCCTAATGTATCTGCCTCTACCACCACCCCTGGGGTGGTTCCCCACACACACCACTCTCTGTGTACACTCACTGCTACTTGCCATTCCCACCCTGGGAAAAATCTCTCTGGCTGTCAACTCGATCTATGTTTGTTATGACCTTGTACACCTCTCTCAGGTCCCCTCTCACCTTCCTTCACTCCAAAGAGAAAAGCACTCGTGTGCTCATCCTGTCCTCATGAGACTACATGAGGATGGGTTAAACTAGTCCAGGCAGCATTCTGGTAAATCTGCTCTGCACAATCAATACGAGGAAAGGGGGAGGTTGGAAGCTTTCCATTGAACTTGGAGGAAATCCATGGTGTCTTGGGGAGAATGTACCAACTCCTTACAGAGAGCAGTGGAACTGCACCCCGATCGGTGATCACTGGCCCTGTGGAGCGTCGCACTAACTGCTTCTCCATTGTGCCGTGACAGTGGCAAGGGGAGTGAAATAATTAATGTGGGTGGGAGACTGCAGGTAAAGAAAGGATCTGTGAGGTCATGACTTGTCATTGAGAGATCTGCACAGAAACAGGCCCTTCGACCCACCATTTCAGTGACGTCATCGATACTAGCCCCAGAAAGCAACATTAGATCAGTAGCCTCCTACAACTTGGATATTCCAGTGCCCCAAAGTCTTTGGAACACAGCCCCCTTTATATAAAAAACCATACAGCAATTGTGCCTATACACTTATTTTTACCATCATCGACTTCACAAAATTGTGGATTCCAGCTTTCTATGCTTCCTCGAGGACAAAACAATTCCTCTTTCCCTTTCCCTACTTTCATTGCCCCATCTTCAGGCATTGGTTCCCTAAATCTGAGAACTCTTCTGCAGGCTCTGCGTTGCCCCCTTCCACTTCACTGCCCTACTCTTGGCTGTCCCCTTTGAAGTTTTGTCTGCCACTTCCTCATTCGCTTCCTCTCTCCAGCCAACTTCTCCAGGGATCTCTTTCTCTTGCCCAGCAATTTTATTCCCCTGCTCAGCTGCACCCTTCTCTTACCCACTTGCACGTTGGTGAAGTCACCCGACCCACCCCCCAGCCTCTCTTCGTCATTCTGCTCCTGCTGATCTCTGACGGTTCCTTTGTCCTAACATCCATTTTCCTCCCTCTTACCCTCTCTGTTCCAGTGTTCGTCCACTGGGCTTAGGTCCAGTTCAGTCACCTCTGTTTGGATATGCCCAAGAGGCAGTTCAGGACTTAGCCTTCAATCTGCCAGAACCGGTTCAGGACTTAGCCTTCGACCTTGCAGAGCCAGTTCAGGACTTTAGCTTTCGATCTTCCAGAGCCGTTTCAGGACTTAGCCTTCGATCTTCCAGAGCTGGTTCAGGACTTAGCCTTCGATCTTCCAGAGCTGGTTCAGGACTTAGCCTTCGATCTGCCAGAGCCGGTTCAGGACTTAGCGTTCGATCTTCCAGAGCTGGTTCAGACTTAGCCTTCGATCTGCCAGAGCCGGTTCAGGACTTAGCCTTCGATCTGCCAGAGCCGGTTCAGGACTTAGCCTTCGATCTTCCAGAGCTGGTTCAGACTTAGCCTTCGATCTGCCAGAGCCTTTTCAGGACTTAGCATTCGATCTGCCAGAGCCGGTACAGGACTTAGCCTTCGATCTGCCAGTCCCTGTGACGAGATCCCCTGCTCGTTCCCTCCATCCCCTGATTCTATACTCTCCTCTTCCATATTCTGACTTCTAACCTCCAGATCCACAGTGTTGATTCTCTTGACCGGTAGTCGAGAGCGTGCAGCAAAGCCCCCTGACTTCAACTCCTCAGTATTGGGCTTCACTTCGCAATCTACTGGCTGGGCTGTGCCGATTACGAGCTTGGCCTTCACAGCTTGGGGGCGCTTCTTGACGAACTTCTGGCAGGCCCACCAGCCGATGATGATGGTAGCACTGACCATCGACAGGCCAAGGAACGCCAGCTGGAAACGTTTGCAGAACTCCATTAACTTTTTGAGTGATTCCAGAAAATGTTGATGAAGCAGCTCAGCACCTCACGGAGTCTAACCTCTCCTCGTGCACTCAGATGAACTGTATTCAGCCGGCAGTTTGTGGTCAGTTACTGGTCATAATGACTTCACAATCCACCTCATTATGATCAAGCATGCGACTGCAGGAAAATTCAGGTTGTTACGGATACAGAGGCACATAACAGAAAACATCCCCTCCTCCTTGGACTCTTCTATGTTTCTCACTGCCTCAGTAAAACAGCCAGCACAATCAAAGACCTCTTCCATATTCTGTCTTATCCCCTCTCCCATTGGGCAGGAGATAGGAAAGCACAAAAACACTTTCCAACAGGCTGGAGGATAGCTTCTACCCCGTCTGTCATTGAATTTAGGGCAGACACAGTAGGAACAATTAAACTCTTAGATAGGCACATGGATGAGTGAGAGATTGAGGGCCATGTAGGAGGGAAGGGTTACATAGATCTTAGATTAGGAGATCTGACTGGGGAACTGGAAGTCATTGAAGAGATGGAGGGCATGGGATGTAACCCGGATGTAGGTGGGGAGGGATCCAATGCCAGGCCTGGTTGGCGTCGGAGGCCACCAGATCCAAGTTCTTCCTGGTGCCCTTAAATACGATGGTAAAACAGCGGTCGGTGGGTATCTTCGTGGCGTACTGCTTCATTCCCTCCGGCTGGTGACCTGGTCTCATCTCCTTGATGTCGTCGATCGAGACTGCAAAGGGTTGGGTGAGGGCTGAGAGTAAACTGAACTATGGGTGACAAAATGGAGTCTAGGCAGATACAAGTTTGGTGGGGCAGGAGCAGGCAGAAACTATGGGTCAACTGGGACAGTCAGGCTTGTGGATCTTGGAGAGGAGGTAAAACCAAGCAGTGCAGGGTGTGGGAATTATGATTTTGTGGCTCAGGATGGAAGGTCTCCGGAGTTGATAAGGGTGGTGATGGTATGGGAGACAATGATTTGATTTCCTTCTTCACCTTTCCTGCCTATCCCCTCCCTGCTTCCCCAGCCCCACCCCTTGGAAGAAAATTCTGCTGGAAGATATCATGGCTTGTGTACCTTTGATGGTAGGACGACATAGCGGATTCATTACTCACTTAAAATGCAGCGCCTGATGTATTTTGCAAACAGGTTTCCTTCACCATCAGCATTGGTTGTAAAAACAAAATATTAAGTGTATTGTCATTGCTGATTGGAAGAATATTATATCAATAAAGTATCTCATTCAGAGCTTTAAAGTAACTTTATTTTTCATAAACACCTGGAAAATTAAGTTTAGCCTGTAATACCTGTAAAACGTTAAAACGTAAAGATTGACTATATATTAAAACAATACTGAAAAAGCATTAGTAACCAATGGAATCCATGGAGTCTGAGGGCCTGAGGGAAATGAAAGTCACATAGGGGAAACAAACAGCAAAAACTTCTAACATGGGGAGGTGCCTTTGACCTTCAGCATGGGGTAGGGGTGGACTTGGGGGCTGCTGTTGGAGACCATGAGGGAAGTGGTACCCTCTCTCCCTGGCACTCTGCCATGACACACTCCTAGATGGATGCTGGACCATCTGCTCTCTCTTGTTCATGCTGCAGCCTCTCTGCTTTAGTTTGGCGAGCTCACTGATCCAATGCCAGGCCTCGTTGGCGTCGGAGGCCACCAGATCCAAGTTCTTCCTCGTGCCCTGAAATACGATGGTGAAACAGCCGTCGGTGGGTATCTCCGTGGCGTACCGCTTCATTCCCTCCGGCTGGTGACCTGGTCTCATCTCCTTGATGTCGTCGATCGAGACTGCAAAGGGTCGGGTGAGGGGAGAGAGCAAAACAGCAGCAGAGATCAGAACAAGAGACTCAGTCACAGATTCACAAGCACAAGAGATTCTGCAGAAGCTGGAAATTCAGAGTAACACACACACAAAGTTATTTATTCACAGCACTTTATCTATTTAGAGATACTCTGTGGGACTGGCCCTCAGCCCCAAAAAGCCACATCTCCCAACACCCCACCTATTTAACAGCAGCCTAATCACAGGAAAATTTACAGTGACCAATCAGCCTTCTTTGAACTGCAGGGGGAAACCCACATGGTCACAGGGAGAATATACACGGCACTGGTATTGAACTTTGAGTTATTACCTGCCCACTCCCTGCCCTGCATCCCTGACCGAGCAGGAACAACATCACACTTACCACCCTGCTACTGTGGTGCCCTAAAATGCTGGAGGACCTCTGCAGGTCAGGCAGCATCTATGGAGAGGAATAAAGAGTCAACACTTCAGGCCAACATCCTCCATCAAGATGGGTCCTGCAGACGGGTCTCAGCCTGTCTGTCTGTCTGTGTGTGTGTGTGTATATATATATATATATATATATATATATATATATATAAACAGTTATGGATGCTGCCTGACCTCCTGAGTTCATTCTGCATTTTGTGTGTGTTGTTTACCATCTGCAGAAACTCTCGTGCAAAGGCATCATTGTTTTACTAAACTGTAGAAACTAGGGTTGTGAGCTGTGGGGCTTCAGGTTGCTGTAGCTCCTGCTTGATGGATATGACTCATGTCATGTTTATGGGAAACCTGGATGAACAGAGAAATGGAAATGGACCAGGAGGTTAGAGACAAGGGAGCTTAGGAGGAGCATATTGCAACATATGGGTCATATTGTCTGAAAGTTCTTCCCCATGTGGAATGCTGAAGGAAAAGAATAGTTGTTATTCTGAGGAAAGCGCGCGCAGGCACGCACGCACATACACACGCAAAATGCTGGCGGAACACAGCAGGGCCGGTGACTTGTCCTGTGATTTGTCCGGTGTTAAACAGGTGGACCGCTGGGTGGTGTGGCCTATTGGGCCAGAGGGACCTGTCTGCACTCGATCTTGAAGTAAAATGGAATCAATAAAAGTTAGAATCCAGGTCACTGGTGCAATGAAGCAGTAACTCTACCGGTCTCAGCATGGTGCCATACCAGGAATCAAGGACTAATCCCTGCACCTGTTGGTGCCCAAGACAATTTTTAAAAGAACTTTTAAATAATATGTTTGCTGTCACACCAACCCTCCAACAGTTGAGCAACACTCACACATTTGGCTCCTGGCTGACTTTAGGATCTTTATCGAACTGTACCACACCGTCTAATAGTCTTCATTCAGCTTGTAAAAGCAGGAATTTATCTGTGAGCTGCATTTGATTTTCATGTGAGTTCCCTTGAGCATGGCTTAAATATCGTTCTTGGAAGGAACACACAGAGGATGCATCAGATGGAGTGCTGGCAGAAGGGAAGTGGAGGGTGTGGTGAGTGGGTAGTGAAGGGGAAGTAGAAGGGAGGGAAGGAGTGATGGAACAGGCAAGTGGAGAGTGAGGATCTGGTGAGTCAGGGGTAAGTCGTCAGGAGTTAGGTAGGGGAGAGCAGTGGAGGACAGAGGAAGGGTGTTAATGGGTAGGAGAGGGGAAAGTATTGCAATGAGTGAGATGGAACACTAGAGCACAACAGAGGCCCTTCAGCCCGCAGTATTGTGTCAAAATTTTAACCTGTTCTAAGATCAACGTAACCTGGTGACCGTTGGATCTTATTCAGTATCGTTAAAAGTGTACTTAGGCATTCATCCAGGTAATACAGAATAGTTGCCTGTGCCTTTAAGGCAGACGGTGATGTCATTACGCTTGCGCGGGACAGTGGGGAGACCATTTTGCTTTCTGTTGAAGACGTGGTGAGGCGTTGGAAAGTGGGTTCTTCCCAGAGTGTGCTGGACATGGTGAGGAAAGATTTTCTCGAGTGAATGACTCAATGCTGTATCGCGTGGCTTGGGCAAAGTTCCTCACCAACCAAGTAGCATTGCCGCTACCATATTTGTACTGGTACTTTTATACTGCATATGCAGTTCTGTCCATACAGAAGGGTGTGGATCGAAAGTTAAACTGAGATTGTAACGGCAAAAACTGGCTGTAACTTAGTTCGTACTCATTACATCAATATAACCCTTTCCCCAGGTAGAGCACTACCTTTTTCGATCATTCACGTGCTCTGTACAGATATTTCTTCAATATCCCTAATGTATCTGCCTCTACCACCACCCCTGGGGTCGTTCCCCACACACACCACTCTCTGTGTACACTCCCTGCTATTTTTCCATTCCCACCCTGGGAAAATTTCTGTGGCTATCCACTCGATCTATGTTTGTTATGACCTTGTACACCTCTCTCAGTTCCCCTCTCACCATCCTTCACTCCAAAGAGAAAAGCCCTCGTGTGCTCATCCTGTCCTCAAAAGACTACATGAGGATGGGTTAAACTAGTCCAGGCAGCATCCTGGTGAATCTCCTCTGCACAATCGATACGAGGAAGCGGGGAGATTGGAAGCTTTTCATTGAACTTGGAGGAAATCCATGGTGTCTTGGGGAGAATGTGTCTTACAGAGAGCAGTGGAACTGCACCCCAATCGGTGATCACTGTCCCTGTGGAGCGTCGCACTAACTGCTTCTCCACTGTGCCGTACCAGTGGCAAGGAGAGTGAGATAATTAATGTGGGTAGGAGACTGCAGGTAAAGAAAGGATCTGTGAGGTCATGACGTGTCATCGAGAGATCTGCACAGAAACAGGCCCATTGACCCATCATTTCAATGATGTCTTCTATACTAGCCCCAGAAATCAGCATTAGATCAGTAGCCTTCTATAACTTGGATATTTCAGTGCCTCAAAGTCTTTGGAACACAGTCCCCTTGATATAAAAAACCATACAGCAATTGTGCCTATATATTTATTCTTACCTTCATCGACTTCACAAGATTGTGAATTCCAGCCCTCTGTGCTTCCTCCAGGACCAAACAATTCCACTTTTCATTTCCCTACTTTCATTGCCCCATCTTCAGGCATTGGTTCCCTAAATCTGAGAACTCTTCTGCAGGCTCTGCGTTGCCCCCTTCCACTTCGCTGCCCTACTCTTGGCTGTCCCCTTTGAAGTTTTGTCTGCCACTTCCTCATTTGCTTCCTCTCTCCAGCCAACTTCTCCAGGGATCTCTTTCTCCTGCCCAGCAATTTTATTCCCCTGCTCAGCCGCACCCTTCTCTTGCCCACTTGCACATTGGTGAAGTCACCCGACCCACCCCTCAGCCTCTCTTCGTCGTTCTGCTCCTGCTAATCTCTGACGGTTCCTTTGCCCTCACATCCATTTTCCTCACTCTCATCCTCTCGATTCCAGTGTTCGTCCACTGGGCTTAGGTCCAGTTCAGTCACCTCTGTTCAGATATGCCCAAGAGCCGGTTTAGGACTTAGCATTTGATCTTCCAGAGCCAGTTCAGGACTTAGCATTCAATCTGCCAGTCCCTGTGACGAGATCCCCTGCTCGTTTCCTCCATCCCCTGATTCTGTACTCCCCTCCTCCATATTCTGGCTTTTAACCTCCAGATTCACAGTGTTGATTCTCTTGACCGGTAGTGGAGAGCGTGCAGCAATGCCCCCGGCTTGAATTTCTCAGTGTTGGGCTTCACTTCGCAATCTACTGGCTGGGCTGTGCCGATTACGGGCTTGGCCTTCACAGCTTGGCGGCGCTTCTTGACGAACTTCTGGTAGGCCCACCAGCCGATGATGACGGTAGCTCTGACCATCGACAGGCCAAGGAACGCCAGCCGGAATAGTTCGCAGAATTCCATTGACTTTGTGTGTGATTCCAGAAAATGTTGATGAGCAGCTCAGCACCTCACGGAGTCTAGCCTCTCCTTGTGCACTCAGATGAACTGCACTCAGCCTGCAGTTTGTGGTCAGTTACTGGTCATAAGGACTTCACAATCCACCTCATTATGATCAAGCATGTGACTGCAGGGAAATACAGGTTGTTATGGATACAGAGGCACATAACAGAAAACATCCCCTCCTCCTTGGACTCTTCTACGTTTCTCACTGCCTCAGTAAAACAGCCGGCACAATCAAAGACCTCTTCCATATTCTGTCTTATCCCCTCTTCCATTGGGCAGGAGATAGGAAAGCACTTTCCAACAGGCTGGAGGATAGCTTCTACCCCGTCTGTCATTGAATTTAGGACAGACGGAGTCGACTTCCGGGTCATCAAGGGAATGGCGGCGTAAGGAAAAGGTCTCTTGACAAAAAAGAAGGTAAACTGCCCCAAAATCGAATTTAGACAAATACTTAATATTGTATAACTATATTAATAAAAGGGGCAAGGATGATGTCTAAGAACAAGATTAAAAAGTCCGCTTTGAAGGCTGATAAACATAAAGAGACGCAGCAAGGCGACGGGCCTAGCTCCCCCACCGCAAGCCAGGACGAAGATGTGGAGGAATCGGTGAATCTGTCTTTGATTCTCAGAGAGATTCGTGAGTTCCGACAAGATAACAACAAACAGCTGGAAGATATTAAAGGAGAAATAGTAAAAACTAATTCGAGGATAGATGAAGCCGAAGCGAGGATTGTAGGAATTGAAGAGAAGCTACAAAACGCAGAAGAAGTGATAGCAGAAATGCTAAAGCTGCAAGAGCAGCTCCAGTGGAAGCTAATAGACCAAAAAGGCCGCTGAAGAAGGGAGAATGTGAGGATCTACGGAGTTCCCGAAGGAACTGAAGGTAAACCCGGATTGATGATTCCCTTTGTGGAGAAGCTGCTTAGGGAGAACCTTGATATACCGGACGCAAAAGACCTACAGATAGAAAGGGCTCACCGCACATTGGCACCACAGCCTCCGGCAGGCGCCCAGCCCAGATCCATTCTGGTCAGATTTCTCAGTTACAGAACGAAGGAAGAGGTACTTAAATGGGCATGGCAAAAGAAAGGTTTCATGTGGCGCAACTGTAAAATCAATTTAGACCACGATTACGCACCAGGGATCCTTGCCAGACGGAAGGAATATGCGGAAACACGGAGGGTCCTGAAGGAAAACAACATCAGATTCCAGACCCTTTATCCAGTTCGGCTGAGAGTCTTTTACGACGAAGGGACAAAAACTTACGCTACGGTGGAGGAGGCAACGTCGGACTTGGCGTACCGGGGACTACCTATTAAAGTTATCACCCAACCGGAGTTGCTATTGGAGAGGATTCGGCAGTAGTCGTGGCAGCCAGTGTGGCGAGGACGCTCTACACGAACCAGAGTGTCAAACTACAAGGAAAAGCTGCAAATATTCAGACGCAAATGGACAGAGAATACAGATTAATTAAGAGAAATGACTGAAAAGAGTAAATCGGACTTAAAGGTAAAATGAAAGCTGGTAACTGAAAATAAACTAGAAGGAATAATTTGAATGATAGCAATATGGTCGAGACATAAATTGGAGAAAATTCTCTATGATTATTCAAACTGCTGAGGGCCCTCTAACACGGTGAAGATAGAGGTTATCCCTCTGAACTGAGGCGGGTCGGTGCTCAGGCCTCACTGTGGGAAGTGGGGAAAAATTTTCAAATGTTATACGTTCAAAAATGTCTAGGGTGTGGTTATATGTTTTGGTTTACTGTTGAGAAGGGATTGCTTACTGTTTCGTTAGAAGCGGAGAGGTTTTTTTTCTACTAGAGAAAAATGCAAATTGAATTGGTAAAAATAATTTCCTATAATGTTAATGGGGTTTTGAATCCAATTAAAAGAAATAAGATTATGTCTAAATTGAAAAAAGAGAGGGCACAAATAGCTTTCCTCCAGGAAACACATATGAGCCAATCCGAACATGGAAAATTAAAAAGAATGGGCTTTAAGCATGTATTTTATTCATCATATAAATTGAGCCACAAAAGAGGGGTAGCTACTTTAATATCAAGTACTCTTAATTATGAACATATTTCAGAGACTAAAGACAAAGATGGACGATTTGTAAAAATTACAGGAAGAATAGAAGGTACAGAAATAACATTGCTGAATGTTTCTGCTCCACCAGGTTGTGAATGGTCATTTTATAGACACATTTTTGACCTAATGGTCAGTTCTCAAGGGGTAGTAATCTGTGGAGGGGATTTTAATATTAGATTAAATCCTGTATTAGATTCTTCAAGAATAGTTACTGAGAATAAACCTCTGACTCGGAAAATGAATTTATTGATGGAGGAGTTGGGAATTATAGATGTGTGGAGGGAATTACACCCCACTAGTAAAGATTATACACATTACTCTTTCCCTCATTCAGCCTATTCAAGGATAGACTATTTCTTTATCTTTAATACAGATACTCAGGATAAAGAACTGTAATATTGCAACAACTGATCTGTCGGATCATAGCCCAGTCTCTATGTCTCTAATCCTGGAAAGGAAAATGAGGAAAACACTATGGAGGTTAAATTCACATATACTCAATAACCCGAAAGTAATGGAGAGATTAAGGAGAGAAATCAAAGAATACCTAGACCTTAATGACATGGGAGAAACATCACCAGTGACCTTATGGGATACATTGAAAGCTGTACTGAGAGGGAAAATTATTTCCATTACCACTCACATGAAAAAAATCAATGCACAAAAATTAGCAGACCTTCAAGGAAAATTAAAACAACTTCAAGTTGTAGATAGTAACAAAAGTAATTCTAATTTAAAACAGGAAAATAGGAAATTGCAAAGTGAAATCGAGGATATTTATACATTGGAAACTCAAAGAAATTTTCTTTACCTGAGACAAAAGAATTATGAAGTAGGAGGTAAATCAGCTAGATTATTAGCATATAAATTACGAAAACAACGAGCAGACAATACGATTCATAAAATAAAGAATCCAAAGACAAAGCTTGTGGAGAGTACAATAGGGAAAATTCAAGAGAGGTTTGAAACATATTATCGAGAGCTGTACTCCCAACCCCGGGCCTCCAATGAGCCCTATATAGACAGTTTATTGAATTCTTTAGATCTACCTAAACTTACAGATTTACAAAATGAAAGTCTATTAGAACCAGTAACTGCCAAAGAACTGAATGTGGCCATCTCTAGATTAAAGGCTGGAAAGTCTCCGGGTTCTGATGGGTTTACCTCAGAGTGGTACAAATCACTGAAGTCACAGTTAGCCCCATTACTACTTAACACCTTTAATTGGATCTTGCAGAGAGGAGAAACTCCACCTTCCTGGGGAGAAGCGATTATTTCAGTTATTCCTAAAGAGGGTAAAGATAAACTGGAATGTGGCAATTATTGGCTAATTAGTGTTCTTAATTTAGATTACAAACTATTTACATCTATATTAGCGTGCAGATAGGAAAAGCTTTTACCTGGCCTAATCCACTTAGTCCAGACTGGATTTATTCAACAAAGACAAACACAGGACAACATAAGGAGAACTCTACACATATTAGAACAGGTTAATAAGAACGAGACAGAGACAATGGTAGTAGGATTAGATGCTGAGAAAGCTTTTGATTCGGTTAGTTGGGCATTCCTATACAGAGTGTTAGGAAGATTCGGCTTTCAAGAGAAGTTTATTAAAGTAATTCAGACTCTATATGACAGCCCTACAGCTCGAATTAAGATAAATGGGGACCTCTCTGACTCCGTTATTTTAGAGAGAGGCACTAGACAGGGATGCCCAATTTCTCCTCTCCTTTTTGCGCTATATATTGAACCGCTTGCCCAACTAATAAGACAGAGCGAAATCGTAAAAGGTATCAAGGTGGCAGGGATTGAACAGAAAGTGGCGTTATTCGCAGATGATGTTTTAGTCTATCTGAGTGAACCAGAAAAATCATTTATAGGATTGTTTACACTGTTGGATGACTTTGGGGAAATATCAAGTTATAAAATAAATGTAAAGAAAACGCGGGTTATGTCCCTAAATTATACACCATCCAAAAAATTGCAGGATACGTATGATCTTAAGTGGGAAGCTAAATCATTAAAATATTTAGGAATAACCCTGCCGAAGGATCTTTCAACGTTGTCACAAGTAAATTATGGGCTATTAACCTCAGAGATAAAAGCAGATATGCATAGATGGAATCTTATCCCCTTTTAAAGTTTAAATTCAAGGATAAATAGTATAAAAATGAATATTCTTCCTCGGTTACTGTATTTTTTCCGTACTTTACCTGTGGAGGTGGATGATAATCAATTCAGGGAATGGGACGAATGGATTTCCCGCTTCATTTGGTAAGGAAAGAAACCTAGAATTCGATATCACACCTTACAGTTAGGGAAGGAAGGAGGAGGTATGGTTCTTCCTTGCTTGAGAAATTATTTTTATGCCTCACAGATAACCCCTCTGTTATATTGGTGTAATAGGGAATATAAGGCGAGATGGAAGGAAATAGAATTTGGATTGGTTGACAGTTTAAAGGCCTCAATAGCTGACAAAGGATTGGAGAAGTTTAAAAACAGTTGGATAAATCTTACATTAAAAGTATGGCAAAAGTTGGTTAATTCATGTGGAATCAATAATATGTTAAAACTCTTAAGATGGTGTGGATATGATACCGAATTCCTTCCCAACGGAGGAGATAAAAGATTTGAACTATGGATAAAGAAAGGTCTTACAACTTACCTCTCATTTATACATAAAAGAGTATTACAAAGTTTCCAAATCCTGCAGGACAAACATGGCCTAGAACACAATGACTTTTTTAGGTACCTTCAAGTACCAAACTATGTTAACCAGAATTGTAGATATACAGACCTATCAACAGTAGAATTAGAATTTTTTAAGATTCTGAATTCCGCTTGCAGTTCAATACCTAGTAAATCAGTTTCTCGATTATATAATGCACTCTCCCATGCTAAAAATGTAAACCCATTGTATATTAAAGCGAAGTGGGAGAAAGAAGTGGGGTTAGTACTTTCAGAGGAGGCTTGGGGGAAAATATGCAGCTTTCAGTGGTCTTCGACTAATTCTTTGACTTGGAGAGAACATTGTTGGAAAAATATTATAAGATACTTCAAGACCCCATATCAGGAAAAATATAAAGACACAAACGTGATGTGTTGGAGAAGGTGCGGCTTCAAGGAGGCAAATCATTTCCATATTTTCTGGGATTGCCCTAAATTAAGTTTATATTGGAAAGGTATTCATAGAACATTAGTTAAGGTACTTATGACCCAGATACCTCTGAACTTTGAGACGTTCTATTTGGGGCATGTATTGTTTCTTGAACAGAAGGAAGATATAAAGTTGCTGCAGGCCCTTTTAGCGGCAAGTAAGAAATCAATCACTAGAAAGTGGCTAAATCCAATACCACCTACATTAGAAGATTGGCACGAAATTATCTTGGAAATATTTAAAATGGAAAAGTTGACTTACTCCTTGAGAATTCAAAAAGAAATATTTTATCAAATCTGGAATAAATGGATTGAATATATAACCCCAATGCGAGCAGACTTTAGATGACTCTCCTAATGATTTATACTGCTTTTCTCATCAACACAGTAATATTGCTAACGTAAGCACCCCTGGTCTAAATGTTTACTGTTTTTGTTTTTTTTTTGGAAAATAGAGAACTAATACAAGTAAAGGAAAAGATTTGGGAAAGGGATAAAAAATAATAAAATTAAGTAAATAAGTACATAGGGATTGGATAATTATGTTTTGGGGCAGGAGCAAGCATGAACAAGTTAGGATATAAACACCTACAATGGTTGTTACATAGGCTTACATACAATATTTTGGACCAGAAGAAATGGTCCAGAAGAGATATATGGAAACTACTATTAATCCACTATTATTACTGTTTACCATTACTTAGCCTAATAGATTAGAATTTCAATTGTACATAATTATCTATTTAAGTGTCTAATTTCTTTTTATATCATCTTAATGTGTACTTAAGAATGTATAAATAATTATAGTTTTATACATATAAAAAAATGGAAACGGTTATACATGTGAAAAAAGTACATGATACTTGTGAATTCCTTATCCAATTAAAAAAAAATTAAAAAAAAAAGAATTTAGGACAGACACAGTAGGAACAATTAAACTCTTAGATAGACACATGGATGGGGGAGAGATTGAGGGCCATGCAGGAGGAAAGGGTTTCATAGATCTCAGATTAGGATCAAATATCAGCAGAATATTGCGGGCTGAATGGCCTGTATTGTGCTGTTATGTTCTATTGAATGGTCCTCTACTGTGAGAAGGTGGACTGTTGACTTCACAATGTCAATTGTTACAATCTTGCACCTTGTTGTTTACCAGCACTGCACTTTCTCTGTTGCTGTTACACTATATTCTGCATTCTGTTTTTGTTTTACCTGGTTCTACCTCAATACACTGTGTGATGTTTTGATTGGTATGAACAGTTTGCAAGTCAGGCTTTTCACTGTATCTCAGTACATGAGACAATAATAATCCAACAGCAAATAGTGAAAGTAAAGAGTGAAGCCTCCAGTGCAGCAGTCCCCAACCAAAGCATGTGCTACTGGGCCGGGAGGAAACGATATGATTTGGCGATAGGAGTCAGCTGCACCTTTTCTCATTCCCTGTCACCCCTACTGTTGAGCTTGAACACATGCGCGGTCATTACGCACACGTCATCCATGTCAGCACGGGAAGGAGATCAACTCCTCGAGCTTGCAAATGACGACGGGCAGAAAAGTATGTTTGACAGAACATCTCTGCCGGCATTCTGGATCAAAGTCAGGGCTGAATATCCTGAGATAGCCACGAAAGCACTGAAAACGTTGCTATCTCTGCAATGAATGCAACGAAAACTAAATTGCAGAATAGACTGGACATAAGGAACCCCCTTCGAGTATCGCTGTCTCCCATCACCCCTCGATGGCACCACCTTGTTGCAGGAAAACAAGCCCAGGGCTCCCACTGATTCAGCGATATTGGTGTGTTGCAATGATTTTATATGTTCATAAGGGGAAAATATGTGCTGTGTGTTTAATATCCAAATGTTACTTAAAATATTATGATGCTATTGATTTATATAACCGTATAACAATTACAGCACGGAAACAGGCGATCTCGGCCCTTCTAGTTCGTGCCGAATGCTACTATTACCTAGTCCCACCGACCTGCACTCAGCCCATAACCCTCCATTCCTTTCCTGTCCATATACCTATCCAATTTTTCTTTAACTGATAATATTGAACCTGCCTCTACCACTTCTATTGGAAGTTCGTTCAACACTTACTTCACGCTCTTCTGATAATTGACTTATCTCTATATTCATGTGAGGAAAATATGCACTGTGTGTTTAATATTAAATTCGTTATATAAACCCTTGTAGAAATGAAATTGAGTGCATTAGCCACTTGTCACCTGTATTCTGGTCGTGATTAACACCCCCTCTGAACAGAATCGCTAAAATCGATTTGTAAGGGGGGGAGAGGGGAATCGGCACGTACACGCATGCGCACACAGGTGCCCGCGCAAGGCTTCATGGTCATTGTAGTCTTACTCTGGGGAAACACAACGTATTTGACTGCTACTCTCGTCCGTTGGCAACCCTACCCGCCCCCTCCGGTTGGCCGGTCCGCAAGAATATTGTCAATATTAAACTGGTCCGCAATGCAAAAAAGGTTGGGGACCCCTGCTCTAGTGACTGGTGTTTGTTGGGACTCAGAGAGGAATTGTCCATTTTCATTTCAACATGGTAATTTTGTGGCCATGCTTCCTGCAAGTGCCCCTCACTCTCCATTGACCATGACTCTGAGGCAATGCTGATAATGGAATTCCTTGTTCTACTTGATATCACCATACATTTTGTTTTTGCAATTGATAGACCCATTTTTGCACTTACTTCAACAACTGTATCAATTAAGTTTTGTAGTTCTTTCTCCGTACTTGCAATTAACACAGTGTCATCTGTATATCTGAAATTATTGATGTTTTCACCGCCAACTTTGATTCCCAAGATCTCTTATTTTTTGTAATATTGTTTCACTGTACACATTAAACAAATCAGGGGAGAAAACACACCCTTGTATATCAATTGCAAAAAGACAATGTATGGTGGTATCCAAAAAGGAGGAGGATCCTATCTGAATCCTGAAAATAAATGGGGAAGAGATAAAACAAGTACAGAACTTTTGCTACTCAGGAAGCTGGGTGAAACCAGATGGCAGGTGCGACATGGACATCAAAAGAAGAATAGAGATGGCAATAGACACCTATACGAGAATGAGGAGTATACTGACCAACACTAAACTAGGCATGACAACCCGCCTCAGAGTACTGAAATGTTACGTTCATCCAGTTATGTTATATGACTCAGAATGTTGGACATTACCTAGTAACATGAGGAAATGAATTGAAGCAGCAGAGATGTCATTTTTGAGGAGAATGCAAAGAATATCATGGATGAAACAAATACCTAATGAGGATGTCATCAACAGAGCACGCAGCAAAAGAGAAATAATGTATGAGATCATGAAAAGGCAACATAACTTCATTGGAAACACCAAATTCTCCGCAGATACTGGGGTCAAAGCACCACGCACAACACGCTGGAGGAACTCAGCAGGTCGGGCAGCATCCGTGGAAACAAACAGTCAACGTTTCGGGCCGAGACACTTTGTCAGGACTGAAGAGGGAGGGGGCAGGAGCCCTATAAAGAAGGTGGAAATAGGATTCGAAGGAGAAGGCTCGTAGGTGCCAGGTGAAAAACCAGTAAGGGGAAAGATAAGGGGTGGGGGAGTGGAAGTGGGGAGGGGATAGGCGAGAAAGGTGAAAGAATAGGGGAAAGCACAATGGGTAGCAGAAGGAGGCGGAACTGAGCGGGAGGAGATAGGCAGCTGGGGGAGGGGTCAGAGTGAAACTGGGATGGGGGAAGGGGGGTGGGAATTACCAGAAGTTGGAGAATTCAATGTTCATGCCAAGGGGCTGGAAACAATCCGGATGGTGTATGAGGTGATGCTGCTCCAACCTGAATTTGGCCTCATCATAGCAGTGGTGGAGTTGGGAATGTGAAGTAGAGTTGAAGTGGGTGGCAACCGGGAGATCCTGTCTGTTGTGGCGGAAGCTACGGAGGTGCTCGACAAAGCGGTCTCCCAGTCTGCGTCGGGTGACATGGATGTAGAGGAGGCTGCACCGGATGCAATAGATGACCCCAACAAACTCACAAGTGAAATCTTACCTCACCTGGAAGGACTGTTTGGGGCCCTGAATGGTGGTGATGGAGGAAATGTAGGAACAGGTGTAGCACTTAGGCTTACAGGGATAAGTGCCGGGTGGGAGATCCGTAGGGAGGGACATGTGGACCAGGGAGTCGTGGAGGGAATGATCCCTGCGGAAAGCGGAAAGGGGAAGAGAGGGAAAGATGTGATTAGTGGTGGAGTCCTGATGAAGGTGGCGGAAGTTGCGGAGGATAATGTGCTGGATCCGGAGGCTGGTGGGGTAGTAGGTGAGGACAAGGGGAACTCTGTCCATGTTGTGACGGGAGGATGGAGTGAGGGCAGAAATGCAGGAAATGGAGGAGATGCGGGTGAGGGCATCATTGATGACGACAGAAGAGAACCCTAGCGTCGACGATCCTGCAGCCGAGCTCCGAGAACCCATGCCTCGAGGATCCCGCAGCCAAGCTCCCAGAACGCAATACTTGACGGTCCCGCAGCCGAGCCCCAAGAACCCAAACCTCAACGATTCTGCTGCCACGCTCCGAAAACCCAAGCTGTGAGGATTCCGCAGCTGAGCTCCAAGGACCCGACACTGGACGATCTCGCAGCGAAGCTCCAAGAATCCAAGCCTCGAGGATCCCGGGGCCGAGCTCCAAGAACCCTAGCCTCGAGGATTCCACGGCCGAGCTCCAAGAACTCTAGCTTCGAGGATCCCGCGGCCGAGCTCCGAGGACCCCGCAGTCGAGTTCCGATAACCCGAGCCTCGAGGATCCCGCAGCCGAGTTCCGATAACCTGAGCCTGGAGGATCCCGCAGCCGAGCTGCAAGAACCCGAGCCTCGATGATCCCGCAGCTGAGCTGCAAGAACCCGCGTCTTGAGGATCCTGCAGCCGAGCTGCAAGAACCCGCGTCTTGAGGATCCCGCAGCCGAGCTCCAAGAACCCAGGCCTTGACAAAACCGCAGCCGAGCTCCAAGAACCCAAGCCTCGAGGATCCCACAACCGAGCTCTGATGATACCTAGCCTAGGGGATCCTGCAGCCGAGCTTCGAGGATCCCTAGCCTCGAGTTGTCCGCAGCCGAGCTCTGAGAACCCATGCCTCAAATTTTCCGTAGCCGAGCTCCGAGAACCTGAGCTGCGACGATCCCATGGCCGAGCTCCAAGAACCCTAGCCTCGACAATCCCGCGGCCAAGCTCCAAGAACCCGAGCATCGAGGGTCCCGCAGCCGAGATCGGAGAACCCGAGCCTCGAGGATCCCGCAGCTGAGATCCGACAACATTAGCCTCGACGATCCCGCAGCCGAGCTCCAAGAACCCTAGTCTGGACGTTCCTGCAGCCGAGCTCCAAGAACCCTAGTCTGGACGTTCCCGCAGCCGAGCTCCAAGAACCCAAGCATGGACGATCCTGCAGCCGAGTTCCAAGAACCCGAATGTCGAGGGTCCCGCAGCCGAGATGGGAGAACCCCAGCCTCGACGATCCCGCAGCCGAGCTCCAAGAACCCTAGCCTCGACTATCCCGCAGCCGAGCTCCGAGAACCCAAGCCTCGAGTATCCTGCAGCCGAGCTCCGAGAACCCAAGCCTCGAGTATACTGCAGCCGAGCTCCGAGAACCCCTGTCTCGAAGATCCTGCAGCCGAGCTCGAAGAACTCGAGCCGCGACGATGCCGCAGCCGAGCTCCAAGTACCCTCGTCATGACGTTCCCACAGCCGAGCTACAAGAAACCGAGCCTGGACGATCCCGCAGCTGAGCCCCAAGAACCCTAGCCTCGCGAATCCCGCAGCCGAGTTCTGAGAATCCAAGCTGCGACGATCCCGCAGCTGAGCTCTGAGAACCCAAGCCTCGAGGATCCCGCAGCCGAGTTCCGAAGATCCCCAGCATCGAGTTTTCTTCAGCCAAGCTCTGAGAACCCATGCCTTGATCCCGCAGCCGAGCTCGAAGAACCCGAGCTGCGACGATCCCGCAGCTGGGCTCCAAGAACCCTAGTCTGGACGTTCCCGCAGCCGAGTTCCAAGAACCCTAGCATGGACGATCCCGCAGCCGAGTTCCAAGAACCCGAATGTCGAGGGTCCCACAGCCGAGATGGGAGAACCCCAGCCTCGACGATCCCGCAGCCGAGCTCCAAGAACCCTAGCCTCGACTATCCCGCAGCCGAGCTCCGAGAACCCAAGCCTCGAGTATCCTGCAGCCGAGCTCCGAGAACCCAAGCCTCGAGTATACTGCAGCCGAGCTCCGAGAACCCCTGTCTCGAGGATCCTGCAGCCGAGCTCGAAGAACTCGAGCCGCGACGATGCCGCAGCCGAGCTCCAAGTACCCTCGTCATGACGTTCCCACAGCCGAGCTACAAGAAACCGAGCCTGGACGATCCCGCAGCCGAGCCCCAAGAACCCTAGCCTCGCGAATCCCGCAGCCGAGTTCTGAGAATCCAAGCTGTGACGATCCTGCAGCTGAGCTCTGAGAACCCAAGCCTCGAGGATCCTGCAGCCGAGTTCCGAAGATCCCCAGCATAGAGTTTTCTTCAGCCGAGCTCCAAGAACCCATGCCTTGATCCCGCAGCCGAGCTCGAAGAACCCGTGCTGCGACGATCCCGCAGCTGGGCTCCAAGAACCCTAGCATCGACGATCCCGCGGCCGAGCTCCAAGAACCCTAGCCTGGATGATCCCGCAGCCGAGCTCCAAGAACTCTCGTCTCGAGAATCCCACAGCCGAGCCCCAAGAAATCTAGCCTCGAGAATTCCGCAACCGAGCTCCGAGAACCCGAGCCTCGATGATCCCGTAGCCGAGCTTGAAGTACCGGAGCTGCGACGATCCCGTAACCGAGCTCCAAGAACCCTAGCATGGACGATTCTGCCGCAGAGTTCCAAGAACCCGAGCCTCGAGGGTCCTGCAGCCGAGATCGGAGAACACGAGCCTGGAGGATCCCGCAGCCAAGCTCCGAGAACCCTAGCCTCGACGATCCCGCAGCCGAGCTCCAAGAGTCCTAACCTCGACGATCCCGCAGCCGAGCTCCAAGAACCCTAGCCTCAAGAATCCTGCAGCCGAGTTCCGAGAATCCAAGCTGCGACGATCCCGCAGCTGAGCTCCGAGAACCCAAGCCTCGAGGATCCCGCAGCCCTGCTCTGAGACCCGAAGGCTGGAGGATCCTGCAGCGGAGCTCCGAGAACCCTAGCGTCGAGTTTTCCTCAGCCGAGCTCCGAGAACCCATGCCTTGAGGATCCCGCAGCCGAGCTCGAAGAACCCGAGCTGCGATGATCCTGCAGCTGAGCTCCAAGAACCCTAGCCTCGACGATCCCGCGGCCGAGCTCCAAGAACCCTAGCCTCAACGATCCCGCAGCTTAGCTCCAAGAACCCTAGCCTCGACGATCCCGCAGCCGAGCTGCAAGAACCCCAGCCTCGACGATCCCGCAGCCGAGCTCCAAGTGTCCTAACCTCGACGGTCCCGCAGCGGAGCTCCGAGAACCCAAGCCTCGAGGATCCCGCAGCCGAGCTCCGAGAACCCAAGCCTCGAGGATCCCGCAGCCGAGCTCCGAGAACCCAAGCCTCGAGGATCCCGCAGCCGAGCTCTGAGAACCCAAGCCTCGAGTATCCTGCAGCCGAGCTTCGAGAACCCCTGTCTCGAGTATCCTGCAGCCGAGCTCCGAGAACCCCTGTCCCGAGGATCCTGCAGCCGAGCTCGAAGAACTCGAGCCGCGACGATGCCACAGCCGAGCTCCAAGTACCCTCGTCGTGACGTTCCCGCAGCCGAGCTACAAGAAACCGAGCCTGGACCACTCCGCGGCCGAGCTCCAAGAACCCCAGCCTCGACGATCCCGCGGCCGAGCTCCAAGAACCCTAGCCTCGACGATCCCGCGGCCGAGCTCCAAGAACCCTAGCCTCGACGATCCCGCGGCCGAGCTCCAAGAACCCTAGCCTCGACGATCCCGCGGCCGAGCTCCAAGAACCCTAGCCTCGACGATCCCGCGGCCGAGCTCCAAGAACCCTAGCCTCGACGATCCCGCGGCCGAGCTCCAAGAACCCTAGCCTCGACGATCCCGCGGCCGAGCTCCAAGAACCCTAGCCTCGACGATCCCGCGGCCGAGCTCCAAGAACCCTAGCCTCGACGATCCCGCGGCCGAGCTCCAAGTGTCCTAACCTCGACAGTCCCGCAGCGGAGCTCCGAGAACCCAAGCCTCGAGGATCCCGCAGCGGAGCTCCGAGAACCCAAGCCTCGAGTATCCTGCAGCCGAGCTCCGAGAACCCCTGTCTCGAGTATCCTGCCGCCGAGCTCCGAGAACCCCTGTCTCGAGGATCCTGCAGCCGAGCTCGAAGAACTGGAGCCGCGACGATGCCACAGCCGAGCTCCAAGTACCCTCGTCGTGACATTCCCGCAGCCAAGCTACAAGAAACCGAGCCTGGACCATCCCGCGGCCAAGCTCCAAGAACCCTAGCCTCGACGATCCCGCGGCCGAGCTCCAAGAACCCTAGCCTCGACGATCCCGCGGCCGAGCTCCAAGAACCCTAGCCTCGACGATCCCGCGGCCGAGCTCCAAGAACCCTAGCCTCGACGATCCCGCGGCCGAGCTCCAAGAACCCTAACCTCGACGATCCCGCGGCCGAGCTCCAAGAACCCTAGCCTCGACGATCCCGCGGCCGAGCTCCAAGAACCCTAGCCTCGACGATCCCGCGGCCGAGCTCCAAGAACCCTAGCCTCGACGATCCCGCGGCCGAGCTCCAAGAACCCTAGCCTCGACGATCCCGCGGCCGAGCTCCAAGAACCCTAGCCTCGACGATCCCGCGGCCGAGCTCCAAGAACCCTAGCCTCGACGATCCCGCGGCCGAGCTCCAAGAACCCTAGCCTCGACGATCCCGCGGCCGAGCTCCAAGAACCCTAGCCTCGACGATCCCGCGGCCGAGCTCCAAGAACCCTAGCCTCGACGATCCCGCGGCCGTGCTCTAAGAACCCTAGCCTGAACGATCCCGCAGTCGAGCCCCAAGAATTCTAGCCTCGAGAATTCCGTAGCCAAGCTCTGAGAACCCGAGCCTTGATGATCCCGTAACCGAGCTTGAAGTACCGGAGCTGCGACGATCCCGCAACCGAGCTCCAAGAACCCTAGCATGGACGATTCTGCCGCAGAGTTCCAAGAACCTGAGCTTCGAGGGTCCCGCGGCCGAGATCAGAGAACACAAGCCTGGAGGATCCCGCAGCTGAGCTCCGAGAACCCAAGCCTCGAGGATCCCGCAGCCGAGCTCCGACGATCCCCAGCATTGAGTTTTCCTCAGCCGAGCTCCGAGAACCCATGCCTCGAGGATCCCACAGCCGAGCTCGAAGAACCCGAGCCTCAAGAATCCTGCAGCCGAGCTCCAAGAACCCGAGCCTCAAGAATCCTGCAGCTGAGCTCCAAGAACCCGAGCCTCGAGAATCCTGCAGCCGAGCTCCGAGAACCCGAGCCTCGAGGATCCCGCAGCTGAGCTCGAAGAACTCGAGCCGCAACGATGCCACAGCCGAGCTCCAAGTACCCTCATTGTGATGTTCCCGCAGCTGAGCTCCAAGAACCCAAGCCTGGACGATCCCGCTGCTGAGCCGTAAGAACCCTAGCCTCAAGAATCCCGCAGTTGACTGAGCTGAGAGAAATCGAGGCAAAACTACTGGATAAAGTTCGTTGAATACTTTGGAGGTGGCTCTAAATGTCTCTTGGATAACTGAGTGAGTGACGGCGCTGGTGTGGAAACTCGGTGTGGAGTTTTACTGCCGGTTTCGGCTGGGTTTGTTGGCGGCTGCTAACTGCGTAGCTCCCAGGTGCGGCTGCTGGCAACTCGCCAGGAAGCCGGTTCGCTCCAAAACCGGAGGCAAACGCCGTCGTTCCCCCCCATTGACATCGGGGCAACGTTCCTCCTCCTTTATCTTCCTGATTTTCGTCCGGTGTCGGAGCCGGAGCATCTGAAAAGACATTTCGACCTCTCCCGGCCTGGGTTTCTGCAAGTCCAACGGAGCCTTTCCTGGTGCCGAGCCAGCGAGGAACTGTCGACTGCAAACTTCTCCGGCCAGTTATTCGATTCACTCCAGGACTTCTAACTGGCACCACTGTAAAATTCGCGGACTGGAAACAGCGCCAGCATGCTGGACTGGTCTCCAGGGAGTGGCGGGCCTTCGGGAAGTTACGTAAGGGCGGCTGCCTCCCCGGCCTCGGACAACGCCCTGTTTCGGTCGGTGAAGATGGAACGTGGGGTGCAATGTATTTTGCGCCCGGGAATGACACTAGAAAAGTGTGCGGAGGCCATGGAGGACCTTGTGGGGAAAGGCGGCATTTTGGCCACCGAAAAGGAGTTCGGAAAGGCGGTGTTCTATCTGGCGAATGAAGAGCTAGTGCACCGGGCCCTAAGCAGGGGAGTCACAGTAAACAACATCTTTTTACCGATGGAGCTGGTGACGGCCCCCACGCAACGTATCGTGCTTGGGCATGTTAAGCCTTTCATTCCGAATGAGGACCTGCTTCCCCCACTGGCCCGTTTAGGGCAAGTAAGGTCGGAGATCACTGCCATCCGACACAAATTTAAGAGACGCATTCTCCGCACCGTAATCTCTTTCCGGTGTCAGGTATTCATGCAGCTGGAAAGGGAGGACGATGTTGAGGGCCGGTTTACTGTCGGGCACGAGGGAGTAGATTATCAGGTGTACTGGAGCTCCGAGCGCCCACGGTGCCATGCGTGCAGGGAGGTGGGGCACTTTCGGAGGGACTGTCCTACCACCCGGAACCCGAGGGAGCCCACTTCGGGCACCAGTGCCCCTGATCCTACTCCTGCGCGTGCACCTGCGCCTGCATCTGACCCTGCCCCCGCCCCTGATCCTGCCCCGGCCCCTCACCCTGCCCCTACCCCTGTCCCTACTCCTACGGTTGGGTCAGTCCCTGCTCCTCTCCCTGTGGTTCAGGTGGGGGATGGGTTGGAGTCTGTGCAGAGTAAGAAGGCAAAGAAGAAATCCAAACACCCTAAGAAGTCGGCCTCTGAGGCCGCAGAGCTCACGCCCATTTGCCCTGAAGTGGAGCGTGGGGCTTGGGGAGGTGCGCAAGCAGACGGGGTGATGGAAACAGAGAGCACTGCCCCATCGGTGAAGCCTGCACCTGCGTGCTCCTCCGGCGTGAAGAGGAGAAGGGAACGTTCCCGCAAGAGGGCAGGGGATGTAGATGCGGGGGAGTCCCAGGAAGAGGTGGGAGTCCGGGCGGATGTTAGTTCGAAACCTGAGTCCCCAGATGTAGCCACCAGTGCTGGGGTAGCTGGTGTGGTTGTGCAAAAAGCTTGTGACAGCCCTGTTTGCACAAATGAGGCAGCCCTGGAGGCCTCCACCCAGGACTTACTAGTCAGCGCCTCCCTGGAGGCAAGTGAACGGAATAGTGTAAGAGGAGACGAGACAAAGCTCTCTCACTCTCAGCACCAGGCTGCTTGTGAATTCCTTGGACCAAAGGTGCCGGGTTCCCCTTTATACCTGCTCCCTGGGGAGGACAATATTCTATGCACGTCGACCCCAGCAATAAATGGCTTGCAGGGAGTCCCTGGGGATTGTCCCTCCGCTGTCGCAAATGTGGTTGAGACTGATGCGACAGTGGAGCGAGCAGGTAAGAGCGAGGTACCAGCTGCGCGGTATGGGCCACAAGCGCAGCCATCTATTGGAACATGCGGGGAGGACGATGGGGATTCTGTCTGCAGTGACGGGTTGGAGGGGGACTCCTTCGATAGTGAAACAATAGACATCCTCACCCCTCCTGAGAAATTCCCATTGATACCTGTAGAGGAAATTAAGCATTTCATTCTCACCTCTGAGGGTGCCAAGCACCGGCCTCAACTAGCCTCACTTCGCTGGCCCAGCATGCCGAGGCTGGTGAAGTCCCTGCGAGTCATCCTCAGACGAAAGGGAAAGGGGAAGAGGAATGCGGTGTCGGGGAACGACAGATGGCAACTAAAATCTTTCCTAGATGACCTAGTAAGGGACATCAGAAGGAGAAGCAGCCTCGCTCCAACGGGGGATGGTGGGTCACAGGGTGTCGCTGGTACCGCTCGAGCCCGGAAGGCAAAAAGTATCTTGCTTTCTTTCGGGACAGTGTGGTGGAGGGCGCCTCCGCTCTCACCGGAATGGGCACAGCTGCTGAGGCCTAGTGTACGCCCGACATGAAGCTTACCATAGCTAGTCTCAATGTAAACGGCAGCAGGGGTCCTCTTCGCAGGCATAACAATTTCTCAGTCCTCAGGGATGGGCAGTACACGGTGAGTTTCCTGCAGGAAACCCATACCATCCCTGGGGACGAGTCTGCTTGGCTCCTGGAGTGGCAGGGCGGGGTCTACATGAGCCACCTCAGCTCCATTTCTAGCGGGGTGGTGATCCTGTTGGCTCCGACCTTCCAGCCAGTAATTGAAAGGGTCCAAGACGTTGTGCCCGGCCGTCTGCTCCACCTGGCTGTGCGCCTGGATGGCATACCATTGCATTTTATCAATGTGTATGCTCCCAGGCGCGGTGTGATGCAGACGCGCCTATTCTGTCAGCTGTCCACCCTGCTGAGTTCCATCGATCCTGGGGATTGCGTCATCCTCGGGGGAGATTTCAATTGTACCCTTGAGGCGGAAGACCGCTCGGGCCTCCAACGTGACCCAGCATCAGCAAAAAAGTTAAAGGAGCTAGTTGGCTCATTTGACTTAGTGGACAGCTGGCGGAATCTTCACCCCAACTCTAGCGCCTTCTCGAGAAGGTCTAGAGAAGGAGGTTCCAGGATAGACCGCATGTACATCTCTCGGGCCTACGTCTCCCGCGTGTCGGCGTCCTCCATGCGGCCGGTGTCGTGCTCGGATCATCACCTTGTGTGGATGGAATTTATTCCACTACACCCTCGGGTGGGATCCGGGTATTGGCATTTTAGCAACCGGCTGCTGGAGGACAGCCGATTACGGGATTCGTTCCGAGCGTTCTGGGTCTCCTGGAAGGAGAGGCGGAGAGAGTTCTGCTCCCTACGGCTATGGTGGAATGTGGGCAAAGCCCACATCCGGTTTTTATGTCGGGAGTATACTAGGGGGTCGACAAAGAGGCTTGAGAGAGCATTGCTTGACCTGGAGTCCCGCCTCGGTCTGACCGCTAGAGACCAGCAGCTGTGGCAGGAATACCAGGAGAAGAAGGATGCACTAAGGAACCTGCAGCTTCAGCAGTCCCGAGGTGCGTACGTGAGGTCACGGGTCCAAATGCTGCAGGATTTGGACTGTGGCTCACCCTTCTTCTACTCGTTGGAGAGGTGGCGGGGAGTTCAAAAGCAGCTAGTGGAGCTGCTGGCTGCGGATGGCTCCTCCATCACGGACCCTGATGGAATTAACAACTAAGTCCGTTCATTCTATCGGTCCTTATTCTCGCCTGATCCGTCAAATGCGGAGGCGTGCAATGAGGTCTGGAAGGATTTGCCTAAGGTCAGCCCAGAGGACGCTGTGTGTCTGGACGCCCCCCTGACTCGGGAGGAGCTGTCCACTGCCCTTCGGCAACTCCGGAGGGGCAAGTCCCCTGGCTTGGATGGACTGAGTGTTGAGTTTTATCAGGCTTTTTGGGATGTCCTGGGTCCTGGGGGATGATTACAGCCTTGTCCTAGGGGAGAGCCTAGCCACCGGAGAAATGCCCCTCTCATGGCGAAGAGCTGTTATGGTCCTACTGCCCAAGAAGGGAGACCTCCGCCTGCTAAAGAACTGGCGGCTGGTCTCCCTCTTGTGCGCGGACTATGAGATCTTTGCCCGGGCAATGGCCAACCGTCTGGGTTCGGTAATTGGACAGGTGGTCCATCCTGACCAATCTTACACAGTCCCGGGCCGCTCCATCCAGGACAATGTCCACCTAGTATGGGACCTGATCCACCTACTCCAGGAGACTGGGACCCTGGCAGCGTTTCTTTCTCTTGACCAGGAGAAGGCGTTTGACCGGGTGGACCACAGTTTCCTGGTGGGCACCCTGCAGGCTTTTGGGCTCGGACCACACTTGGTGGCCCGAATTCGGCTCCTGTACTCTGCCGCAGAGTGCTTAGTTAAGATTAACGGATCATTGACAGGACCTATTCCCTTCCGAAGAGGAGTGCGTCAAGGGTGCCCCATGTCTGGTCAACTGTATGCGATCTGTGTTGAGCCATTCCTCAGCCTTCTTCGGCGAAGGCTGACAGGTCTGGTTCTGCGCGAACCGGACATGGGGGTCGTCCTCTCGGCCTACGCCGATGACGTACTCCTCATGATGACAGACCCCTGTGACCTACGGAGGATGCGCGAGTGCCAAGATGTTTTCTCGGCGGCATCCTCCGCGAGGATCAACTGGGCGAAATGTTCCAGACGCTTAGTAGGCCAGTGGCAGGTGGACTCCCTGCTGGAGGAGATGAGAGCTTTTGAGTGGAGCACCAGACACCTTCTCTATCTGGGAGTCTACCTGAGTCCTTCTGGGGAGACCTGGCTGGCGAACTGGCAGGACCTGGAGACAAAGGTTATGGCCCGGCTAGGGCGCTGGTCAGGCCTTCTCAGGGCGCTTTCCTATCGAGGCAGGGTGGTGGTCATAAACCAGCTGGTGGCCTCCATGTTGTGGTACCGGATGGTCACCTTGGCGCCCCCCCCCGCCCCTTTTGTCGCGAGAATGCAGAGGAAGCTAGTGGACTTCTTCTGGGGTAACAGGAAACACTGGGTCTCTGCAGCGGTTCTGAGTCTCCCAGTAGGAGAGGGCGGACAGTCGCTGGTGTGTGTACGCACACGGCTGGCAGTTCTCCGCCTCAGGACTCTGCAGAGATTCCTGTATGCTGGGCACCCTCCCAGGTGGCACGTGTTGGCGACTTTCTTCCTCCGGAGGGACTGCTGCCTTCACGAAGATATGCAGCTGCCTCCGGCAGGTGTCAGCCGTGCTGCGTTGCAGAGGCTGCCTGGCTTCTATCAGGACCTACTGAGAGTCTGAAACATGGTTGCCTCAGGCCGGGAATCCCCTCCTCTGGCGGGGTCCTGGCTGACCCTTGCCCTGCCTCAACGGATGTCGGTGCGGCTCAGGTGTGTGGATCGACTCAAGCTGAGCTGCTCGTCGGGCCCAGGACCCGCAGCCTTACCCGAGAGACGAATCCACACAACTTGAGCCGTCTTTCATCGACATCCACAATCCCATTCAGGGATGCAGGCAGGAGGTACCTTTATGGGCTGCTGCTCCACACCCTCCACTTCCTAGCCCTTGTCCACCGTCCCGACACGCCATGGCGGTCGGTCTTTCCACCTGGAGGTGAGGGGGGTCCCCAATGGAAGTCCCTTTACGAGGGAGTCCTCCCCATGCACCTTGGGGATCTTGGCTGGAGGGTGCTGCATAGAGCGGTGCCCTGTAACAAGTTCTTTAGTTTGTACACGGATCTCCCAGCCGCATGCCACTTCTGCGGGCTGGAGGAGACCGTGTACCGTATGTACATGGAGTGTGCGAGACTGCAGCCCCTTTTCGCTTATTTGCGTGTGCTGCTTCTCGCTTTCTGGTTGCATTTCAGTCCCACCCTATTCATATATGGTCATCCAGTAAGGAGGGAGACACAGAGGAATGAGGATGTCCTTGTCAACTTGCTCCTGGGGCTGGCGAAAATTGCCATCTGTGGCTCCTGGAAAAGGGTGGCAGGAGGTTCTCCCCGGGTGGACTGCCTGGCTATGTTTAGGGGGTATGTTCGTGCCAGGGTGAACATTGAAAAGGAATACACGCAGTCCACGGCGACCGTAGAGGTGTTCCGGGACCGTTGGGCTCCGCGGGGTGTAAATGCCATCATTGATGAGGATGGTAATATATTGGTTTAACATGTATTGGCTCTGTTTGTAGTGTAGTAAATGTGTTAGTCACTGGTTTTGTACATATTGTATAGCACCGACATTTGTGATAAAGAATTTTGTAAAAAAAAGCCTCGAGAATCTCGCAGCCGAGTTCCAAGAACCCAAGCTGCAACGATCCCGCAGCCTAGCTCCAAGAATGCTAGCCTCGACGATCCCGCAGCCGAGCTCCAAGAACCGTAGCCTCTACGATCCCGCAGCCGAGCTCCAAGAACCTTAGCCTCGAGGATCCCACAGCCGAGTCTGAGAACCCTAGCCTCGACGATCCTGCAGCCGATCTCCGAGAACCCTCGCTTCGAGGATGTCGCAGTCGAGCTCCAAGAACCCTCGCCTCGACGATCCCGCAGCCGAGATCGGAGAACACGATCCTGGAGGATCCCGCAGCCGAGCTCACAGAACCCAAGCCTTGAGGATCCCACAGCCGAGCTCCAAGAACCCTAGCCTCGACGATCCCACAGCTGTGCTCCGAGGATACCGCTGCCAAGCTCCAAGAACCCAAGCCTCGAGGATCCTGCAGCCGAGCCCCGAGAACCCAAGCCTCGAGTATCCTGCAGCCGAGCTCTGGGAACCCGTGTCTCGAGGATCCCGCAGCCGAGCTCAGACTCGAGCCACGACGATGCCGCAGCCGAGCTCCAGGAACCTGACCCTCGAGGATCCCGCAGCCGGGCACCGAAGATCCCCAGCCTCGAGGATCCGCAGCCGAGCTTCAAGGACCCTAGCCTGGACGATCCCGTAGCCGAGCCCCAAGAACTCTTGCCTGGAGGATTCCGCAGCCGAGTTCCGAGAACCCTGGCCTTGGGGTTCCCGCAGCCGAGTTCCGAGAACCCTGGCCTCGGGGTTCCCGCAGCCGAGTTCCGAGAACCCTGGCCTCGGGGTTCCCGCAGCCGAGTTCTGAGAACCCTGGCCTCGGGGTTCCCGCAGCCGAGTTCCGAGAACCCTGGCCTCGGGGATACCGCAGCCGAGTTCCGAGAACCCGAGGCTTGAGGATCCTGCAGCCGAGCTCCAAGAACCCAAGCTGCGACGATCCCGCAGCCGAGCCCCAAGAACTCTCGCCTCGAGAATCCCGCAGCCGAGCCCCATGAACTCTAGCCTCGAGAATCCCACAGCCGAGCTCCGAGAACCCATATCTCGAGGATCCCGCAGCCGAGCTCGAAGAACTCGAGCCGCGACGATGCCGCAGCCGAGCTCCAGGAACCCGACCCTCGAGGATCCTGCAGCCGAGTTCCAAGAACCTGAAGCTTGAGGATCCCGCAGCCAAGTTCCGAGAACCCTGGCCTCGATGATCCCGCAGCTGAGCTCCAAGGACCCTAGCCATGATGATCCCGCAGCTGTGCTCCGAGGATACCGCTGCCGAGCTCCAAGAACTCCAGCCTCCAGGATCCCACAGCCGAGCTCCTGGAATCCTAACCTCGACGATCCCACAGCCAAGCTCCGGGAACGCGAGCCTCGACGATCCCGCAGTCGATCTCTGAGTACCCTACCCTCGAGGATCCCGCAGTCGAGCTCCAAGGATACCTACCCTCGAAGATCCCGCAGCCATGCTCCGAGGATCCCCAGCCTCGAGGATCCCGCAGCCGAGCTCCAAGAACCCTAGCCTCGACGATCCAGCAGCCGAGCTTCAAGAACCCTAGCCTGGATGATCCCGCAGCCGAGTCCCAAGAGCCCTAGCTTCGAGAATCCTGCAGCCGAGTTCCGAGATCCCAAGCCTCGAGAATCCCGCAGCCGAGGTCCGAGAACCTGAGCCTCAAGGATCTCATAGCCGAGCTCCAAGAACCCTAGCCTCGACGATCCTGCAGCCGAGCTCTGAGAACCCTAGTCTGGACGATCTCGCAGCCGAGCTCCAAGAATCCTAACCACAACGATCCCGCAGCCGTGCTCCGGGAACCGGAGCCTCGACAATCCCGCAGCCGAGCTCCAAGAACCCTAGCCTCGATGATCCCACAGCCGAACTCCAAGAACCCTAGCCTCGACGATCCCGCAGCCGATCCCCAAGAACTCTCGTCTCGAGAATCCTGCAGCCGAGCCCCAAGAATTCTAACCTTGAGGATCCCGCGGTTGAACTCCAAAAACCCTAGCCTTGAGGATCCCGCAGCCAAGTTCAGTGAACCCTGGCCTCGAGGATCCCGCAGCCGAGTTCCGAGAACCCGAGCTTCGAGGATCCCGCAGACGAGCTGCAAGAACCCGAGCCTCGACAATTCCGCTGGCGATCTGCAAGAACCCGAGTTTTGAGGGTCCCGTAGCCGAGCTCCAAGAACTCTAACTGCAAGGATCCCGTAGCCGAGCTCCAAGGATACCTAGCCTTGAAGATCCCCAGCCTCGAGGATCCTGTAGAAGAGCTCCGAGAACCCTAGCCTCGATGATCCCGCAGCCAAGCTCCGAGGATTCCCAGCCTCGAGGATCCCGCAGTCGAGCTCCAAGTACCCTAGTCCCGACGTTCCCGCAGCCAAACTCCAAGAACTCGAGCCTGGACGATCCTACGGCCTAGCTCCAAGAACCCTATCCTCGAGCATCCCACGGCCGAGCTTCAAAAACCCTAGCCTTGAGGATCCCACGACCAAGCTTCAAGAACCCTAGTCTCAAGGATCCCGCGGCCGAGCTCCAAGAGCCCTAGCCTTGAAGATCCCGCAGCCGAGTTCCAAGAACCCGAGCCTCGAAAATCCCGCAGCCGAGTTCCAAGAACCCGAGCCTCGAATATCCCGCAGCCGAGGTCCAAGAACCCGAACCTCGAATATCCCGCAGCCGAGGTCCAAGAACACGTGCCTTGAGGATCCCGCTGCTGAGTTCCGAGAACCCTGGCCTCGAGGATCCCACAGCCGAGATCCGAGAACCCGAGCCTCGACAATTCCGCAGGCGATCTGCAAGAACCCGAGTTTCGAGGATCCCGCAGCCGAGCTCTAAGAACCCTAACTGCAAGGATCCCGTAGCCGAGCTCCAAGGATCCCCAGCCTCGAGGATCCCGCAGCCAACCTCCGAAGATCCCCAGCCTCGAGGATCCTGTAGAAGAGCTCCGAGAACCCTAGCCTCGATGATCCCGCAGCCAAGCTCCGAGGATTCCCAGCCTCGAGGATCCCGCAGTCAAGCTCCAAGTACCCTAGTCGCGACGTTCCCGCAGCCAAACTCCAAGAACTCGAGCCTGGACGATCCTACGGCCAAGCTCCAAGAACCCTATCCTCGAGCATCCCACGGCCGAGCTTCAAAAACCCTAGCCTCGAGGATCCCATGGCCAAGCTTCAAGAACCCTAGTCTCAAGGATCCCGCGGCCGAGCTCCAAGAGCCCTAGCCTTGAAGATCCCGCAGCCGAGTTCCAAGAACCCGGGCCTCGAATATCCCGCAGCCGAGGTCCAAGAACCCGAGCCTCGAACATCCCGCAGCCGAGGTCCAAGAACCTGAGCCTTGAGGATCCCGCTGCTGAGTTCCGAGAACCCTGGCCTTGAGGATCCCGCAGCCGAGCTCCGAGAACCCGAGCCTCGACAATTCCGCAGGCGATCTGCAAGAACCCGAGTTTCGAGGATCCCGCAGCCGAGCTCTAAGAACCCTAACTGCAAGGATCCCGTAGCCGAGCTCCAGGGATACCTAGCCTCGAAGAACAAGCAGCCGATCTTCAAGAACCCTAGCCTGGACGATCCCGCATCCGAGCCCCAAGAGCCCTAGCTTCGAGAATCCTGCAGCCGAGTTTCGAGAGCCCTGCCCTCGGGAATCCTGCAGCCGAGTTCCGAGAACCCGAGCCTTGAGGATACCGCAGCCGAGTTCCGAGAACCCGAGCTTCGAGGATCCCGCAGCCGAGTTCCGAGAACCCTAGCTGCAAGGATCCCGTAGCCGAGCTCCAAGGATACCTAGCTCAAAGATCCCGCAGCCATGCTCTGAGAATCCCCAGCCTCGAGGATCCCGCAGCCGAGCTCTAAGAACCCTAACTGCAAGGATCCCGTAGCCGAGCTCCAAGGATCCCCAGCCTCGAGGATCCCGCAGCCAACCTCCGAAGATCCCCAGCCTCGAGGATCCTGTAGAAGAGCTCCGAGAACCCTAGCCTCGATGATCCCGCAGCCAAGCTCCGAGGATTCCCAGCCTCGAGGATCCCGCAGTCAAGCTCCAAGTACCCTAGTCGCGACGTTCCCGCAGCCAAACTCCAAGAACTCGAGCCTGGACGATCCTACGGCCAAGCTCCAAGAACCCTATCCTCGAGCATCCCACGGCCGAGCTTCAAAAACCCTAGCCTCGAGGATCCCATGGCCAAGCTTCAAGAACCCTAGTCTCAAGGATCCCGCGGCCGAGCTCCAAGAGCCCTAGCCTTGAAGATCCCGCAGCCGAGTTCCAAGAACCCGGGCCTCGAATATCCCGCAGCCGAGGTCCAAGAACCCGAGCCTCGAACATCCCGCAGCCGAGGTCCAAGAACCTGAGCCTTGAGGATCCCGCTGCTGAGTTCCGAGAACCCTGGCCTTGAGGATCCCGCAGCCGAGCTCCGAGAACCCGAGCCTCGACAATTCCGCAGGCGATCTGCAAGAACCCGAGTTTCGAGGATCCCGCAGCCGAGCTCTAAGAACCCTAACTGCAAGGATCCCGTAGCCGAGCTCCAGGGATACCTAGCCTCGAAGAACAAGCAGCTGATCTTCAAGAACCCTAGCCTCGAGGATCCTGTAGAAGAGCTCCGAGAACCCTAGCCTCGATGATCCCGCAGCCAAGCTCCGAGGATTCCCAGCCTCGAGGATCCCGCAGTCAAGCTCCAAGTACCCTAGTCGCGACGTTCCCGCAGCCAAACTCCAAGAACTCGAGCCTGGACGATCCTACGGCCAAGCTCCAAGAACCCTATCCTCGAGCATCCCAGGGCCGAGCTTCAAAAACCCTAGCCTCGAGGATCCCATGGCCAAGCTTCAAGAACCCTAGTCTCAAGGATCCCGCGGCCGAGCTCCAAGAGCCCTAGCCTTGAAGATCCCGCAGCCGAGTTCCAAGAACCCGGGCCTCGAATATCCCGCAGCCGAGGTCCAAGAACCCGAGCCTCGAACATCCCGCAGCCGAGGTCCAAGAACCTGAGCCTTGAGGATCCCGCTGCTGAGTTCCGAGAACCCTGGCCTTGAGGATCCCGCAGCCGAGCTCCGAGAACCCGAGCCTCGACAATTCCGCAGGCGATCTGCAAGAACCCGAGTTTCGAGGATCCCGCAGCCGAGCTCTAAGAACCCTAACTGCAAGGATCCCGTAGCCGAGCTCCAGGGATACCTAGCCTCGAAGAACAAGCAGCCGATCTTCAAGAACCCTAGCCTGGACGATCCCGCATCCGAGCCCCAAGAGCCCTAGCTTCGAGAATCCTGCAGCCGAGTTTCGAGAGCCCTGCCCTCGGGAATCCTGCAGCCGAGTTCCGAGAACCCGAGCCTTGAGGATACCGCAGCCGAGTTCCGAGAACCCGAGCTTCGAGGATCCCGCAGCCGAGTTCCGAGAACCCTAGCTGCAAGGATCCCGTAGCCGAGCTCCAAGGATACCTAGCTCAAAGATCCCGCAGCCATGCTCTGAGAATCCCCAGCCTCGAGGATCCCGCAGCCGAGTTCCGAAGATCCCCAGCCTCGATGATCCCGCAGCTGAGCTCCAAGAGCCCAAGCCTTGACGATCCCGCAGCCGAGCTTCAAGAACCCTAGCCCGGACGATCCCGCAGCCAAGCCCCAAGAACCCTAGCTTCGAGAATCCTGCAGCCAAGTTCCAAGAACCCAAGCCTCGAGAATCCCGCAGACGAGGTCTGAGAACCTGAGCCTCGAGGATCCCGCAGCCGAGCATGAAGAACCTGAGCCTCGAGAATCCCACAGCCGAGTTCTGAGAACCCGAGCCTCGAGGATCCCGCAGCCGAGGTCCGAGAACCCGAGCCTCGAGGATCCCGCAGCTGTGCTCCGAGGATACCGCTGCCGAGCTCCAAGAACTCCAGCCTCCAGGATCCCACAGCTGAGCTCCTAGAATCCTAACCTCGACGATCCCGCAGCCGAGCTCCAGGAATGCGAGCCTAGACGATCCCGCAGTCGAGTTCTGAGTACCCTACCCTCGAGAATTCTGCAGCCGAGTTCCGAGAATCCAAGCCTCGAGGATACCGCTGCCGAGCTTGAGGAACCTGAGACGCGACTATCCTGCAGCCGAGCTCCGAGAACCCTAGTCTGGATGATCTCGCAGCCGAGCTGCAAGAATCCTAACTTCAACGATCCCGCAGCCGTGCTCCGGGAACCGGAGCCTTGACGATCCCGCAGCTGAGCTCCAAGAACCCTTGCCTCGACGATCCCGCGGCCAAGCTCCAAGAACCTTAGCCTCGACGATCCCGCAGCCGAGCTCCAAGAACCCTAGCCTCGACGATCCCGCGGCCGAGCTCCAAGAACCCTAACTGCAAGGATCCCGTAGCCGAGCTCCAAGGATACCTAGCCTCGAAGATCTCGCAGCCATGCTCCAAGGATCCCCAGCCTGGAGGATCCCGCAGCCGAGGTCCGAGAACCCGAGCCTCGAGGACCCCGCTGCCGAGGTCCGAGAACCCTAGCATGGACGCTCCCGCAGCTGAGCCGCAAGAACTCTCGCCTCGAAAGACCGTCAGCCGATCCCCAAGAACCCGAGCCTCGAGGATCCCGCAGCCGAGCTCGAAGAACCCTAGCTGCGACTATCCCGCAGCCGAGCTCCAAGTACCCTCGTCGCGACGTTCCCGCAGCCTAGCTCCAAGAACCCAAGCCTGGACAATCCCACAGTCGAGCTCCAAGAACCCTAGCCTTGATGATCCCGCAGCTGTGCTCCGAGGATACCGCTGCCGAGCTCCAAGAACTCCAGCCACCAGGATCCCACAGCCGAGCTCCTAGAATCCTAACCTTGACAATCCCGCAGCTGAGCTCCGGGAACGCGAGCCTCGACGATCCCGCAGTCGAGCTCCTAGTACTCTATCCTCGAGGATCCCGCAGCCGAGCTCCGAGAACCCAAGCCTCGAGGATCCTGCAGCCGAGCTTGAAGAACTCGAGCCACGTTGATCCCGCAGCCGAGCTCCAAGTACCCTCTTTGCGACGTTCCCGCAGCCGAGCTCGAAGAACCCGAGCCTGGATGATCCCGCAGCCGAGCTCCAAGAAGCCTAGCCTCCACAATCCCGCGTCTGAGCTCCAAGAACCCAAGCCTTGTGGGTCCCGCAGCCGAGATCGGAGAACCCTTGCCTGGAGGATCCCGCAGCTGAAATCGGACAACCCTAGCCTCGATGCTCCCGCGCCAAAGCTCCAAGAACCCTAGCCTCAAGGATACCACGGCCGAGCTTCAAGAACCTTAGCCTCGAGGATCCCACAGCCAAGCTTTGAGAATCCAAGCCTCGAGGATACCGCTGCCGAGCTCGAGGAACCTGAGACGCGACTATCCCGCAGCCGAGCTCCGAGAACCCTAGTCTGGACGATCTCGCAGCCGAGCTCCAAGAATCCTAACCTAAACGATTCCGTAGCCGTGCTCCAAGAACCCTAGCCTCGACGATCCCACGACCGAGCTCCGAGAACCCTAGCCTTGAGGATCCCGCGGCCGAGCTCCAAGAACCCTAGCCTCGAGGATCCCGCAGCCGAGCATGAAGAACCTGAGCCTCTAGGATCCCGCAGCCAAGGTCCGAGAACCCGAGCCTCGAATATCCCGCAGCCGAGGTCCAAGAACCCGAGGCTCGAGGATCCCGCAGCCGAGGTCCGAGAACCCGAGGCTCGAGGATCCCGCCGCCGAGGTCCGAGAACCCGAGCCTCGAGTATCCCGCAGCCGAGTTCCGAGAACCCGAGCCTCGAGTATCCCGCAGCCGAGTTCCGAGAACCTGAGCCTCGAGGATCCCGCAGCCGAGCATGAAGAATCTGAGCCTCTAGGATCCCGCAGCCAAGGTCCGAGAACCCGAGCCTCGAGGGTCCCGCAGCCGAGCTCCGAGAACCACCAGCCTCTAGAATCCCGCAGCCGAGCTCCGAGGATCCCGCAGCGAGCTCCAAGAACCGTAGCTTCGAGGATCCCAAGGCCGAGCTCCAAGAACTCTAGCCTCGAGGATCCCGCAGCTGAGCTTCAAGAACCCTAGCCTCGAGGATCCCGCTGCCGAGTTCCAAGAACCCGAGCCTCAAGGATCCCACAGCCGAGCTCCGAGAATCCTAACCTTGACGATCCCACAGCTGAGATCCGAGAACCCTAGCCTCGAGAAACCCGCAGCCGAGCTGCAAGAACCCTAGCCTGGACGATCCCACAGCCGAGCTCGAAGAACCTGAGTTGCGACTATCCCGCAGCCGAGCTCCAAGGACCCTCGTCGCAACGTTCCCGCAACCAAGCTCCAAGAACCTTAGGCTGGATGATCCCGCAGCCGAGCTCCAAGAACCCAAGCCTAGACGATCCCGCAGCTGAGTTCCGAGAACCCTGGCCTCGACAATCCCGCAGCTGAGCTCCAAGAACCCTAGCCTTGACGATCCTGCAGCTGTGCTCCGAGGATACCGCTGCCGAGCTCCAAGAACCCCAGCCTCCAGGATCCCACAGCCGAGCTCCGAGAATCCTAACCTCGACGATCCCGCAGCCGAGCTTCAAGAACCTGAGCCTCGAGAATCCCGCAGCTGAGCACCGAGAACCCAAGCCTCAAGGATCCCGCAACCGAGCTCCGGGAGCCCGAGCCTCAAGGATCCCGCAGCCGAGCTCCGGGAGCCCGAGCCTCGAGGATCCCACAGCCGAGTTCCGAGGATCCCCAGCCTCGAGGATCCTGCAGCCGAGCTCCGAGGATCCCCAGCCTCGATGGTCCAGCAGCCGAGTTCCGAGAACCCGAGCCTCGAGGATCCCGTGTCATGGTTTTACAAATGACAAGGAAGCACCGAAGATTCTTCAAGAAATGTTTAAACTTTAATTTGCAAAGTAAAGCTGAGACAGACAGTGGACTAGGCTGTGTAAGTCTGTCACTGACTGCCCCTTTGTCGTTTTCACACAGCATTCTTTTTCGCCCTTCTGGGTTAGCATACCTCTGTAAGTTTTTTACTCTAACTAATAAATCAATTACTCTTATCTCTCTTACTTGGCTGCATTCGTTTTTCTCGAGGGGTTAAAAGTACACAGGTTTCATTCAGTGGTTACATCCCAAATACCATAGTAATCCTACGCACTCAGTAACAGACACTTAATACATAGTAAAGGATGGTTAATATCTGAATAAACACCTAATACGCAATAAAAACACACTTAAAATAAACACTTAGAAAACAGAGTTAAAACGTTTTCCAATATAATCTCTCCTTTGAGACTTCCAAAGTCTCACATAGAGAGAGGAAACTCCGAGTACACACACAAAAGCTCAAATAAACTCCAGAATTTACTTCCAAATCTGGGTCAAACTATAATTTCTTGTGCTTAGAACTCGAAGTGTTCTCTCCCTACCTTCCCAGGTCACTGAGCCAAAAACCTGTCCCTTCGTGTCTGAGACATGAAAAAAGACTCAGGAGCCTTTACGGTCTACTGCCACATTATCATTTCCCTCCTGTACATCTTGCATGTCGTGTAAGTTGTAACAGACCATCATCGGTGTTTCTCTTTCCACTGGGCTTGATTCAGCAATTTCCAGGAGCATCGGAAAGCGTTTTGTTGTGCCCCGCACTATAAGAGACTTGAGACACGGAAGAAAACAGCACAAAACAATCGCACAGCTTACCAATACAATACCTACAGTTATCGCTATCTTGGTTAGCCGTGCTCCCCATCCCCCTAGTTTACTATCTAACCAGTCAAGTAACTGATGTCCGAACCCCGCATTCTGTCTAACTTCTTTTCTCAGACTTTTCAATTTGTTCATTGCTCTGGTAAATGATCCCTCCGGACTAGTGTTATTTGGTATAAAAGTAAGCACTGTTCTCCAAACATTACACAAACTCCTTTTTCTGCCAACAGCCAGTCTGACACCTGCCTATTCTGCCACGCCACTCTACTAGTTGCATCCAGCTGTTGTCCTAGTGCCTCCAGCGCATCATCGGTGTAATTAATGAATCTCTGTTGATTATAATATATATAATTTATCCACTCAACATTTTTGCTAACCCCTATTATAGGTATAATCGCTTCCTAGCCAGCAGCAATCTCGTTTCTTGCCTTAAACTCACTAGGTAGACCTCTCGGCTGTCCTATACTGTCGACTCGGATCGTTGGATCAGGTTCATATTTTCGTCTCTTCCGCCGCAGTGTCTGCTGCTTCGGAGCGTCAAATTGTACTTCAGGGGATACTACAACTTCTTGTTCTTCTTGTCTGTCCCCTGCTATCCGTTCCTCTTCACCACTTACCTCGGGCTCCACACCTGACTGTACCTGCGGGACTGCTCTGGTGCAGTGATTGAGATGGTACCAGGTGGAAAGTCCCTCTACTTGAACTGCGGTGGGTGACGCCTTGGTTACCGTAAAAGGCCCTTCCCTTCTTTGTTCGTTCCACTTTCTTCAAAAAGCTCGATCTCCTGGCTTGATTGGTCCTTCCCTTTGCACAATCTCTGGCCCTTTCCGTTTTCCCTGTGCATAGATAGACTAATGTATCATGGTTAGTTGCTGCATGTATTGTTTTAGTCCTACTTCCAATTGTTCCAAGCTAGGTCCTTTATATGGGCCTCTCCACTGGGGTACTGGCATGGGCCTTCCGGTTAGCATTTCATGCGGTGTTAGACACGTCACTCGATTAGTTTGCATGCGGTAACTCATCAACGCTAACGGCAGCATGTCAATCCAATTGAGTTTAGTACCCGCACAAATTTTATTCAGTTTGGTTTTTAGAGTCCCGTTAATTCTTTTCACCATGCCCTGCGACTGAGGGTGATACACGCATCCAAACCTCTGCTTTATTCTTCGTGCTTGCAATACTAATTTGACCACTTTTTGGATAAACGCTGAACCATTGTCTGAGCTGACTGCTGTAGGTATTCCGAATCTTGGGGTCACTTCGTTTGTCAAGAATTTTACCACTGTTCCTGCCCCTTGATCTTTCGAGGGTACCGCTTCTACCCATCTACTGAATCTGTCAATTACTACTAACATGTATCTTTTCCCTCTTACTGTCCTTATTATATCTACGTAGTCAATCACCAAATGTTTAAATGGCCCTTCGGGCACGGGTATATGACCTATTGGGGTTGTAATTCCCTTCTGAACATTATTCTGTGCACATACCTCGCACTGCGACAGCACATGGTCTACTGAAGCCTGTAAATAAGACGACCAAAAACCGTCCTTTTTTATTTTCCTTATCACTTCCCACCTTGCACAATGATCCATCCCATGCGCTTCTGAAATCAGGATAGTCAACAACGGGGTGGGTGCTACCAATAAACTGTCCTCCGTGCTCCACAGGCCGTCTGGGCTCTGCTTGGCCCCCCCCCCCCTTCGTCTCCACATTGTCTGCTCTGCCAAAGTTGCCTTACCTTGTATTTCAATCAGGTCCTCTACCATAGGTTCCGGCTCCAAGCTTACCTGGGGCGCAATGAAGGCCGACATACATCCAGATGCTTTCCGGGCTGCTTCGTCTGCAGCTTGATTTCCCTTAGTTATGACATCGTTTCCTTTTTTATGTGCCTGATACTTCACTATAGCCAGCGCTTTGGGTTTCATCATCGCTGTTATTAAATCTAAAATTTGCTGACAGTGCTGTATGGGATCTCCATTACTCTTCTTAAATCCTCTCTGTTTCCACACTGCCCCAAACAAATGACACACTCCATGCGCATATGCTGAATCAGTATAAATGTCTACTTTCTCACCTTCCATCATTTCGCACGCTGCTGTCAGGGCTTTGATTTCTGCTAATTGGGCGGAACACGGTTGGGGGCAAGCTTCCATTCTAATAGTCTTAAAGCTTGTCTGATCCTGCTGCACTACTGAGAAACCTGCATGATTTCCATCATAATCCCTATAACAGGAGCCATCTACAAACAAAACCTTTTTATCTTCCTCTTCTAGTGGTTCGGGTCGTAAATCTTCTCTTAATTTGCCAAATGCCATTGTCTCCCTTACACAGTCATGGGTTTCTCCTTCAGGACCCAAGGGGACGTAATCAGCTATATTACTGGTAGTACATCTCTGTATAGTTATATCTGGAAATGTCAATAACATCTGATATGCTGTTATTCTGGCTGGTGTCAACACAAATTTACCTCTTTCCAGTAATTCTGTTACCTTGTGGTGTGTGTACAGAATCACAGGGTAGCCCATGGTCACGGATGATGCCTTTTCATAGGCATAGCATAATGCTGCTAATCCCTGATAACAGGGTGGGTACCCCTGAGCCACTTCATCTAATTTCGCACTATAGTATGCTATTGGTTGTTTTGCTTTTCCTGTGCCTGTCTCTTGTGTTAGAACCGTTGCGACATAGCCTTCCTGTCAGTTAGATGCATGCAAATGAAAGTCCTTCTCATAGTCAGGCAAAGCTAACGCTGGGGCTGACTGCAATTCCTGTTTAATAGTATTAAACGCTATTTCTGCTTCCTTCATTATTTTCCTTAATGACATTACGATTTCAGCATATTCCCCAATCCAATCTGAACTGTATCCTGTTAATCCTAAAAACATCATCATCTGCTTTACAGTCTGGGGTTTAAGAGCTTTAGCTATTGCCTCAATTTGACTCGGCGCTATCACCTTCATTCCCTTGGAGATTACTCTACCTGTTGCTTACAGAATTGCAACTTCTTTTTGGATACCTTATGTCCATACACCAGTCTTTCTAAAAGGGTTATGGTATCCTGTTCACACTGCTCCTCACTTTCGGAGCAAATTAACAAATCATCCACATACTGTATTAATGTACTTTCCAATTGTATACCCTCTAAGTCTGCCTTTAATACTTGATTAAAAATGTGCGGTGAGTGCTTAAATCCTTGCGGCATTCTTGTATAGGTATACTTGTTACCTCTGTATGTAAATGCAAATAAATACTGACACTGATCGGCCAGGGGAATGCTGAAGAAAGCTGAACACAAATCGATCACTGAAAAATTGCTTGATTCCGGTGGAACGTTAGTCAAAAGCGTGTGCGGGTTGGGGACTATGGCTGGCCGGTCCTCCACTACCTCATTTACTGCTCGTAAGTCATGTACCAGTCTCCATTTGGATTTGTCTGCTTTTAAGACGGGCAACAGCGGAGTATTACACGGACTATTTATCCTCCTAAGTACGCCTGCTTCAAGCAGCCCCTGTATCGTGGGCGCTATTCCCTCCTCTGCTTCTGGTCTTAGAGGGTATTGTGGTCTCCAAGGTGGAAATGCTCCCTTTTTCAGTTTTATTTCTACCGGACTTGCTGTTTTTATTCTCCCTACGTCCGTGTCATGTTGCGATCACAGAATAGATGGTAACCTATCCAGCCTGTTATCTTTTCCCTGACCTTTCTCCTTTTCCAATAGTGACATGTGCAGCTGAGGAATTACTTCGACCTCCTTTATAGTTCCTGTCATATCTATATCTACCATTATTTTGATGTAGTTGTTGTCTCCCGATGCCCATACCTCTTGCATGATTTTCCTCCAAACCATTACGGTTTCAGCGCGTTTTACTAAGGGCCCTAGGTCTCTAGACTGGTATCTTTCATTCACCAGCAACGTTATGTGGGGCACGGCCTCCGGTATTCTATACCATTTCTCCAAGAAGGTATTCCACCTGACTTGTAGGGCTGCCCCTTGCTTTCCAATTATTATATCCTCCCTTCTTAGGTGCTGCCGGGTACATGGCCCCTCGTGCCATCTCTCCTCTAACTCCTTACTCTGAGTCTCGTCAAAAATTACTGTGCAATGTAATTCAGACTTAGGCGCTTCCGCCTTGGGAATATGGCCGGCACACAGTTTTTCCATTTTTCCCAGGTTTCCCAGATCTGATTTTCTATGTCTCTTATCCAGAAAACATTAGCTTTCTTGATTTCCCGCACTAGTAACTGAGTATTCGCTTTTTCCACACTCAGCCCATTTCTAGTGCATTCTAATTTTAATTCTAGTTTTAATAGTGCATCTCTGCCTAGCAAATTAATCGGGGTTCCTTGGGACACTAATACTGGCAGAACTACCCATCCCCGACCGTACTGGAGCTGTATATTGTGTTAACTGTGTTTTCCCCGAGAACCCTACAGTCTTAATAAATTTTCCTGACATGGGAAGGTGAAGGGCATATTGTGGCTGTACGCAGGTATACGTGGCTCCAGTGTCTATCATCATGGGTGTCAATTGCCCTTCTAACATAACCTGAATAATGGATTCCTCTTCCGCCTCCCTTGTTATCACTGGGTAATGTCCCTTCCCACCTGGGTTCTCTGGGCACCCCTAGCATCTTGCATAGGGGTTCACGGGTCCGCTTGAGCCTGTGGGGGCTGGTCCTTGGCTAACCTGCGGTTCCCTTCTCATCGGCCCCTGTTGGTAAGTGACGGGCCATAACCTGAGTGGACAGTCTGTTCTCATATGTTCTGGCTGGTTACACCCCCAGCACAGTCTCTCTGTCTATCTCTCCCCTTGTCTCCTCACTGGCCCTCTTTGTCTATAACCTCTCTGTCCCCCTCCTTGGGATTTCCAGTCCTGTCTGGGCTGCTGTTTAAATTTACTCTGTTGCTGATAGGGCATTTGTGGGAATGCTCCTCCAAAGACGTTTATTATTGGCATGGGGTTTTCTGGCCCCTGTCTGACAGCGCGACCGATTCCTCCATACAGTGGTGTTTCATTCATTTCAACGGTTGCACTCAAATCGGGTGCTACTGGCAGCATCTTTTTTCCCTTCTCTTTTTCCTTCTTTTTAAGTTCTTCAAGCTGCATTTGCGTTAGCTTTCTTTGCACCTCTTCCTGCTGCTCAATCAGCTTCCGTTTGTCTTTCCGATATTTCTCAACCACATGGATTATGTGGTCTCTAAATTCTTGTGAGTTCATTGATATCAGCCCGACCACTTCCTCCAATTTAGATTTAACTTGTGGAGGCATTGCGTCCAAAACTGTGGTTCGGAACAGTATGGTCATAAACGAGTTGCCTTCCACTCCTTGCTCAGTCTCCAGCCTCCACCTTTTCAACTGATTTTCTACATAGGCTGCTGGATTCTCAGTGTCCCCCAGCGGATCCCCTTTCAAAGCTTTGGGGTCCACTTTGGGTGGGTAAAGCTTCCTGAGGGCCTGCCATACCTTCTGCCTCACTTGGTCAAAACTGGTCCCGTCAGTCTTTGGGCTGAGCGCATTTAGTAGTCCAGCCGTTTCCATCAGCTCTTTTAATTTGGAGGTTCCTATCAACCTTATCAGCAGTGCCTTCAAATCTCCCATAGCCAATAACCGTCCCGTAGTTTCTTCTTCAAAAGCTCTAATCCACTTCCCTGCTCCTTCATGTAAGCTAGGCAGGGTGTTTTTCAGCCCTTCCAGGTCCTGGAAGCCCCAGGGAACATTCTGTACTTGTCCTGACCCTTTAACTAACAACGGCATCACTTTTTTTCCTTCTCTCCCCATATTCTGATTTTCCTCCTCATCCGACTCCTCGTCCCCTTCTGACCTCGTTCTTACTGGCTGCCACACAAATCTCTCTGATCTCTGCGGGATCTCTGTCGCCTCGACGATCCCGCAGCCGAGCTCCGAGAACCCGAGCCTCGAGGATCCCATAGCCGAGCTCCAAGAACCCTAGCCTCGAGGGTCCCGCAGCCGAGCTCCAAGAACCCAAGGTGATCATTTTCTGGATTAATAGCGACTGCATCACCTGCTTAGGCTTTCTAGAAACCCATTACATGTGTACTACTTTGAGGAATAAAGAGACACTGGTCTAGGATCTTTATCCTGAATGGTTGTCTTCTACGGTTTATAACTAATTGGTTGAATAAGAGAGGTTAGAGCTGTTGTCTTTTGCTGCTATTTCACAGTTTGTTTGGAGATGAAAGAGACACCGTTAATTAAAACTATCCTGTGTTAAAGACTGCCTATGCCTGTTTAGGCTTGAAATGCTGTAGAGACACTAGTAACAAGCAAAGTGCTTTTATCGCACGTCGAAGGAAAGTTAATTACATTTGTACTGAAGCCAGGTGTGGTGCAAAGCTGAGAAAGGTGAATGTTTTTAAACAAAAAAAGACATTAAAATTCAAGTTTGAAGATCACTTAACAGGGGGTGATGAAGACTGCAATGTTTTAAATAAAAGTTTGAAGTAAAGCAGGTAGCAGAGGTCAGCTAAAGCCAAGGTAAATTTGTAGCATGAGGTAGCTAAGAACTCTGGCTTGTGGTCCTGGGGAAGACTGAGCGCACATACACAACAGCTGAATTGGTGGAGATATTTGTGGTTGCTGATGAAGGTGTGCATTCTCCCACCTTGTTTCCCCCTCCTACCCCTGCACTCGGCTCCCGTCCACTGTTTCTGTAATAAGACATGAACTTTTGCAAGATCAAAAGGCGGGACCTGTGAGTGGTAGAACAATGCAATTGGATGACTCTTTCGAAGGAGAAGGGATTAGAGAAGGAGCAGGTGAGAAAATAAAGATATAAAGACCTACATTTAAGTTATCACAAATTTCAAAACCCAAAGGCAATGTAATGGGTAATTTGCTGAAATGTATTTGCTCTTTTATTATTGTACACACCAAAGACAATTTTTGTATAACCTTCAAAAAGCCAGAAAATACATTTACATGTGGGCTTGCAAAGTCTACAGAAAGCCACACTCCCATCTCCAATTCCACTTGAATCCTAGTCCGGCATCTGAGAAATAGGGTGGTTGAGAGTTTGGCTTGGCATGATGTGTGGTCATTGGAATGGGATTCAACTCATTTGAAATGTCCTGAAGGTTGAAAGCTCTACCAGTGTTCACATCATCTATTCAACAATGACCATCCACCTGAAGTAAGGAGGTGCCTTAGTCTACCATGAAACAAGATTTTTGGTAAATGAGGGAAAAGAACTGGAATTTTGAATAATTCATAAACAATTGCAATGGCTTCAGTAATTGCAATTAAAATGCCGAAACACAATTCCTTTTCCTCCCACTTCTGCTGTATCTCCCTAATTATTGTCCGGGAAGTGTGCCTCATACACACACCATGTACCCTATGTCCATATCATGTGTGAATACTAGTAGCATATCACAACAAAGTCCTTGCTGAGATAGAATGTGTCATTTGCGATGAGAGATTAATCTGCATTGAACCTCTTTCACAGAAACAAACAGCCCTTTATAGAAAATGGCTGGATTTTGAAGTAGCCTATCAGGGTAGCAAAGGACATTACACTGTAGCCCTTGAATATCAAAGAAGCTGAGCGTGAATTGTGTATACGGGGAGAAATGGAGCCTCTTTATCTGTATCATTTGAAGTGTTCTCAGCTGCTCTCAGGCAGAGGATGACTAAGCATGAGCTGTACTTACACATCTTAGTAACATTTTTATTTAAGCATCTTACTATCTGTGGGAAATTAAACAGTGTTTTTCAGCCCTTTTTACTGTACATTTATTACTGTGGTAAAGCTCTGTGATGCCACAGTTTCACAGTCTGTGTAGGCTTGGTTGATACCAGTCTTCATTAGATTGGATCTGATGTACACCTGTTGAAAAGTTTGTGTTCACATTAAGAGGTGCTGGCATCTGGCCTGGGAGTGCCAGACCTGTAACAAAGAGCAGGGACAAGCCACCAAAGCCAAAAAGGTGGATGGGGCATTCCCTCTGCATAATGAAAAAGAATTTGTTGAGTTAATGCTAGTGCAAGTCAGTTTTGTTTCCCACTAATGGGATATCATTGTTGCCATGATCACTCAGACTGCCTTACACTTATTCTGAGGTGCACAGGGCTTCAAGGGGCACACATACTGTCTCTCCGGTGCATTGAATCCTGACCATGAAGGTGACTTCCATATGGATTTGTCTGGTAGGTAGATAGACCTGAGGATGTTTTTGGTACAGTGGCATTATGAAAGGTGACAGAGAGAAAGCAGTGGTGCCAATGGATATCGGGTTAACAAACCTGGGCTGCAATTATTAAAGAAGCTCTGAATGTCATTCAAAGGTAAGGGATACACAGGAATGTTTCTAGTATAATTTCATTGTATGGGAGGGGAGTGCAGTTCTCAAAGAAAATGGAACATATAAATGAACATTCTGGAAAAACTAATTTAAGTTCATTTCATAAAATTAAAATTAAATACCAGAAGAGTGGGGGAGATTCAAACAAGAGGACATGAGTAGACAGTTAAAGGGCAAAAGTTTAGGGATAACATGAGGGGGAACTTCTTTACTCAGAGAGTTGTGGCTGTGTGGAAGGAGCTTCCAGCAGAAGTGGTTGAGGCAGGTTCAATGTTGTCATTTAAAGTTAAACTGGACAGCTATAAGGACAGGAAAGGAATGGAGAGTTACGGGCTGAGTGCAGGTCGGTGGGACTAGGTGAGAGTAAGCGTTTGGCACGGACTAGAAGGGCCGAGATGGCCTGTTTCCGTGCTGTAATTGTTATATGGTTATATGGTTAAACACTTGGTAAGATATGCAGAATCTGTAGTGAAGGGGTTATCAGCTAGAAGTTGTTGCCAGCAAGGTGCTGCTTACAAATGCAACTAACTTATGGAAAAATGGATAGTTTTGATTTGCAAATATTGATGTTGATTTGCTGGTAAGTCAGACCTGGCAGTAGAATGGTGAGGTCTCCTACCGTGCAGGGCCTAACTTGGTTAGATGTTAACACTTGTATGCTGGCCAGAGCACACCTTGTTCATTTAGTCACAGAGCTACACACCACCGATATAGAACCTTAGCTCCAACTTGTCCATCCCAACCTTGTCTACACTACTCCCATTTGCTTGCATTAAGCCCATATTCCTCTGCTCCTTCACTATCCAAGTACCTGGCCAAATACCTTTTAAATGTTATGATTGTATCTGCCTCCACCTTTAGCAACCCTTTCAATAAAACCAACACCCTTTTTCTGAAAGTCTTGCCCTCAGAACTCATTTAATCTTTTTCCCTCTCACCATATATGATCCAGCTTTAGATTAACATATGCTAGGGAAAAGTCTCTGACCATCTAACATACTTTTGCCCCTCCTAATCTTACAAACCCCTATAAGTTTACCACTCAGCCACTTATGTCCCATGAGATCAAACGCACTTGATCCAATCTCTTCTTGTAACTAAAGCCCTTCATTACAGGTAACATGTGTATGAGATGATGAGAGCCATTGATTGTGTGGATAGTCAGACGCTTTTTCCCCGGGCTGAAATGGCTAGCATGAGAGGGCACAGTTTTAAGGTGCTTGGAAGTAGGTACAGAGGAGATGTCATGGGTAAGTTTTTTAGCCAGAGAATGGTGATTGTGTGGAATGGGCTGCCGGTGATGGTGGTGGAGGCGGATACGATAGGGTCTTTTAAGAGACTTTTGGATAGGTACATGGAGCTTAGGAAAATAGAGGGCTATGGTAACCCTAGGTAATTTCTAAAGTAAGTGCATGTTCGGCACAGCGCTGTGGGCCGAAGGGCCTGTATTGTTCTGTAGATTTTCTCTGTTTCTAAGTTTCTACATCCCTGGTGAATCTCTTCTGCATTTTTATCTAATGCCAGTACAATCTTCCTACAGAGTGTCAAGCAGAACAATACAGAATAATGTGACCGAACCAATGTTTTTACAGCTGTAATATGATGTCCTATCTCTTACTGTCAATGCCCCCAGTCTATGGAGGCAAGCATGCCAAATCATAAACACAAAAGGTTCTGCAGATGCCGGAAAGCAGGCGCAACATGCAAAATTCAGGAAGAAATCATAAATACAAAATACTCTGCAGATGCTGGAGTCAAAGCAACACACAACATGCTGGAGGAACTCAGCAGGTCGGGCAGCATCCGTGGAAACGATCAATGAACATTTCGGGACTGTAGAGGGAAGGGGCTGAGGCCCTATAAAGAAGGTGGGGGGAGGGTGGGAAGGAGAAGGGTGATGGTTCCAGGTGAAAAACCAGTAAGGGGAAAGATGAAGTGGCGGGGGAGGGGAAGCAGGGAGGGGATAGGCAGAAAAGGTGAAGAAGGAATAGGGATAAGCACAATAGGTAGTAGAAGGAGGGAGGTAGTAGACAGCTGGGGGAGGGGGCAGAGTGAAACTGGGATGGGGGAAGGGAGGGGGAGGGAATTACCAGAATTTGGAGAATTCAAGGTTCATGCCCAGGGGCTGGAGACTGCCCAGGTGGTATATAATGTGTTGCTCCTCCAACCTGAGTTTAGCCTCATCATGACGGTAGAGGAGGCCATGTATGGACATATCCAAATGGGAATGTGAAGCAGAGTTGAAGTGGGTGGCAACCTGGAGATCCTATTTGTTCTGGAGAACGGAGTAGAGGTGCTCGATAAAGCGGTCCCCCAATCTGCGTTGGGTCTCGCCGATGTAGAGGATGCCGCACCGGATGCAATAGATGACCCCAACAGACTCACAAGTGAAGTGTTGCCTCACCTGGAAAGACTGTTTGGGACCCTCAATGGTGGTGATGGAGGAAGTGTAAGGACAGGTGTAGCACTTACACTTGCAGGGATAAGTGTCGGGTGGAAGATCTGTGGGGAGGGACGTGTGGACCAGGGAGTCATGGAGGGAACGATCGGACCAGGGAGTCATGGAGGGAAAGCAGAGACGGTGGAGAGGGAAAGATGTGCTTAGTGGTGGGGTCCTGTTGAAGGTGGCTGAATTTGTGGAGGATAATTTGCTGGATCTAGAGGCTGGTGGGGTGGTAGGTGAGGACAAGGGGAACTCTGTCCCTGTTGTGGTGACAGGAGGATGGGGTGAGGGCCGAAGTGTGGGAAATGGATGAGATGTGGGTGAGGGTATCATTGATGATGGAAAAAGGGAAACCATGATCCTTAAAGAAAGGGGACATTTGAGATGTCCTGGAACGGAAAGCTTCATCCTGGGAGCCAATGCAGCGGAGACAGAGGAATTGGGAATAGGGAATGGCATTTTTATATGTGGCGGGATGGGAAGAGGTATAGTCGAGGTAGTTATGAGAGTCAGTGGTCTTATAGAAGATCTCAATGGACAGTCTGTCTCCAGAGATGGAGACCGAGAGATCGAGAAAGAGCAGAAAAGTGTGCGAGATGGACCAAGTGAATTTGAGGGCTGGGTGGAAGTTAGAAGCAAAGTTGATGAAATTGACGAGCTCAGCATGGGTGCAGGAAGCAGCACCAATGTAGCGAAGGAAAAATTGGGGAGCAGTACCAGTAAAGGTTTGGAGCACAGACTGTTCCACATAACCAACGAAGAGGCAGGCATAGCTGGGGCCCATGTGAGTCTGAAGAAAGTGGGAAGAGCCAAAAGAGAAGTTATTAAGTGTGAGTACCAGTTCCTCCAACTGGAGGAGGGTATTGGTGGTGGGGAACTGGTGAGGTCTATTGTCCAGAAAGTAGCGGAGGGCTTTGAGGCCTTCTTGATGGGGAATGGAAGTGAATAAGGATTGGACATGCATAGTGAAAATGAGGTGGTCAGAACTGGGGAACTGGAAGTCATTGAAGAGGTGGAGGGCATGGGATGTAACCCGGATGTAGGTGGGGAGGGACTGAACTATGGGTGACCAAATGGAGTCTAGGCAGATATAAGTTCGGTGGGGCAGGAGCAGGCAGAAACTATGGGCCAACCGGGACAGTCAGGCTTGTGGATCTTGGGGAGGAGGGAAAATCAAGCAGTGCGGAGTGTGGGAATTATGATTTTGAGGCTGAGGATGGAAGGTCTCCGGAGTTGATAAGGGCGGTGATGGTACGGGAGACAATGGTTTGATTTCCTTCTTCACCTTTCCTGCCTATCCCCTCCCTGCTTCCCCTCCCCCACCCCTTGGAACAAAATTCTGCTGGAAAATATCATGGCTTGTGTACCTTCTTTGATGATAGGACGACATAGCGGATTCATTACTCATTTAAAATGCAGCGCCTGACGTATTTTGCAAACAGGTTTCATTCTCCATCAGCATTGGTTGTAAAAACAAAATATTAAGTGTATTGTCATTGCTGATTGGAAGAATATTATATCAATAAAGTATCCCATTCAGAGCTTTAAAGTAACTTTATTTTTCATAAACACCTGTAACATTAAGTTTAGCCTATAATACTTGTAACACGTTAAAACCTAAAGATTGACTATATATTAAAATAATACTGAAAAAGCTTTAGTAACTAATGGAATCCATGGAGTCTGAGGGCCTGAGGGAAATGCAAGTCACATAGGGGAAACAAACAGCAAAAACTTCTAACATGGGCAGGTGCCTTTGACCTTTGGCATGGGGTAGGGGTGGACTTGGGGGCTGCTGTTGGAGACCATGAGGGAAGTGGCACCCTCTCTCCCTGGCGCTCTGCTGTGACACACTCCTAGATGGATGCTGGACCAGCAGTTCTCTCTTGTTCATGCTAAAGCCTCTCTGCTTTAGTTTGGAGAGCCCATGGATCCAATGCCAGGCCTCGGTGACGTCGGAGACCACCAGGTCCAAGTTCTTCCTGGTGCCCTTAAACACGATGGTAAAACAGCGGTCGGTGGGTATCTCCCGGGCGTACCGCTTCATTCCCTCCGGCTGGTGATCTGGTCTCATCTCCTTGATGTCGTCGATTGAGACTGCAAAGGGTCGGGTGAGGGGAGAGAGTAAAACAGCAGCAGAGATCAGAACAAGAGATTCAGTCACAGATTCACAAGCACAAGAGATTCTGCAGAAGCTGGGAATTCAGAGTAACACACACACAAAGTTATTTATTCACAGCACTTTATGTATTTAGAGATACTCTGTGGGACTGGCCCTGAGCCCCAAAAAGCCACATCACCCAACACCCCACCTATTTAACAGCAGCCTATTCACAGGAAAATTTACAGTGACCAATCAGCCTTCTTTGAACTGCAGGGGGAATCCCACATGGTCGCAGGGGGAATCCCACATGGTCACAGGGAGAATATACACGGCACTGGTATTGAACTTTGAATTATTACCTGCCCACTCCCTGCCCCCCCATCCCTGACCGAGCAGCAACAACATCACACGAACCACTCTGCTATTGTGGTGCCCTAAAATGCTGGAGGAACTCTGCAGGTCAGGCAGCATCTATGGAGAGGAATAAAGAATCAACACTTCAGGCCAACATCCTCCATCAAGATGAGTCCTGCAGACGGGTCTCAGCCTGTCTGTCTGTGTGTGTGTGTATATATATATATATATAAACAGTTATGGATGCTGCCTGACCTCCTGAGTTCATTCTGCATTTTGTGTGTGTTGTTCTACCATCTGCAGAATCTCTTGTGCAAAGGCATCATTGATTTACTAAACTGTAGAAATTAGGGTTGTGAGCTGTGGGGCTTCAGGTTGCTGTAGCTCCTGCTTGATGGATACAACTCATATCATGTTTATGGGAAACCTGGATGACCAGAGAAATGGAAATGGACCAGGAGGTTAGAGACAAGGGAGCTTAGGAGGAGCATATTGCAACATATGGGTCATATTGTCTGAAAGTTCTTCCCCCTGTGGAATGCTGAAGGAAATGGATAGTTGTTATCCTGAGCAAAACACACGAGTGCGCACACACACATAGAGACACAGGCACACACACGCATGCACACACAGAGAATGCTGGCGGAACACAGCAGGGCAGGTGAATTGTCCTGTGATTTGTCTGGCGTTAAACAGGTGGACGGCTGGATGGTGTGGCCTATTGGGCCAGAAGGACCTGTCTGCACTCAATCTTGAAATAAAATAGAATCAATAAAAGTTAGAATCCAGGTCACTGGGGCAATGATGCAGTAACTCCACTTGGCCTCAGCATGGTGCCATACCAGGAATCAAGGACTAATCCCTGCACCTGTTGGTGCCCAAAACAATTTTTTTAAAACTTTTAAAAAATATGTTTGCTGTCACACCAACCCTTCAAGACTTTAGCAACACTCACACATTTGGCTCCTGGCTGTCTTCAGGACCTTTTTCGAAGTTAACCACACCATCTAATAATCTTCATTCAGCTTGTAAAAGCAGGAATTCATCCGTGAGCTGGATTTGATCTTCTTGATGTAAGAACTCTTGAGCATGGCTTGAATATCGTTGTCCTTATTGAGGCCTTGGGAGGAACACACAGAGGACGCATCAGATGGAGTGCTGGCAGAAGGGAAGTGGAGGGTGGGGTGAGTGGGTAGTGAAGGGGAAGTGGAAGGGAGGGAAGGAGTGATGGAACAGACAAGTGGAGTGTGAGGATCTGGTGAGGCAGGGGTAAGTAGTCAGGAGTTAGGAAGGTAGGGGAGAGCAGTGGAGAACAGAGAAAGGGTGTTAATAGGTAGAAGAGGGGAAGGTATTGCAATGAGTGAGATGGAACCCTGGAGCACAACACAGGCTCTTCAGCCCACAGTATTGTGTCTAACTTGTAACCTGTTCTAAGATGTTACCGTCGGATCAGTTGCCTGTGCCTTTAAGGGAGACGATGATGTCATTACGCATGCGCGGGACGGTGGGGAGACCATTTTGCTTTCTGCTGAAGAGGCGGTTGGGCGTTGGAAAGTGGGTTCTTCCCAGAGTGTGCTGGACATGGTGAGGAAAGATTTTCTCCAGTAAATGATTCAACGTTGGATCGCGTGGCTTGGGCAAGGTTCCTCACCATCCAAGTAGGATTGCACTACCGTATTTGTTCTGGTATTTTTATACTGCATACGGAATTCTGTCCATACATAAGGGTGTGGATCGAAAGTTAAGCTGAGATTTAACGGCAAGAGCTGGTTGTAACTTCGTTTGTTTTGTTTCGCGACCCTCTTCTGGCACTTAAACATCGAAAACCGATAAAGGAATTAGAACCCGAAAAAGTCTTTGTTGTCCTGAGCGTGTAGTTTTCCCCAGGCTACAAAATCTGGTACCAGGAGTGGGGCTAATTCCAAGCCAGTTTAGAGGGTCTCTGATTGTTGTGTGCAGGTTAATATACAGTACCTAATACGGTAGTGATGAAGACAGGACCGGGTTCCCGTCGGGCGGGAGGAGAGAGCGCGGTTGAGCCTCGTGGAGAGCGCGTTGGAGCCTCGCGAACGGGCGACTGACGTCAGGACGCAGAGCGGTGACGTGGACCCCGGGAACGGCGGGCCGTGAAGGCATCGCGTTTGCAGCGAAGGACGGCAGCAGCTTCTTTTCCAGGCTTCTGTGAACTTTAAAGATTTGAGGTTTTATTATGTCACGCTCAGAGGACACACCAGTTGAACTTGATTTGAACGAACAAATTAGAGAATTGCGTAGTAGGTATGATGAAGCAATGGCAACCATTGATAAATTAAGTAGAAGGTCCTTTGTATATGTCCCAAGGGAAAGACGCATTGTTCCATTTACGGGGGATGTTGAGAAAGATGGGAGGTCTGTTGATGACTTTATTGAAGAAGTACAACGTGCTCTTAATAGTAGAAATCAGCCTGACCAGGATCAGTCTGACTTTGTTATGTCCCTGCTCAGGGGTGCAGCCTTAGAGGAAGCATGAATGCGCAGTGATGCTGGGGAAGATCGCGTTGATAACTTGTTCACCTATCTCAGGGAAGCTTTTAGAGATAAGTGTAGTGCAGCCCAGGTGTGGCATAGCTTCTACAGTCGCAAAGAGCATGAGGGTGAAGATGTAAGGAGTTTTTACGTCCCCTAGCCCAAGTTCTTAACTTAATGCTAAAGCACTCCCCTGATGCCGTGACCAATGAGAGGGTGGTGCTAAGAGATCAATTTATAGAGGGGATCAGGGATCCTTCCCTCAGAAGGGAGCTCCACATATTCGTGCGGGACCACACTGAGTCCTCAGTGATAGAAGTGAGAGAGGAGGCTTGTTTGTGGCTCGTAGAAGAGCCCCTGGGAGATACAAGGTCTGGAAAGTCAAAGTGTAGCAGTGGCCAGGCACAGTGCTCGATTCTTAAAGCTCGGGAATCTGAGTCTGTCACACTAGATGAAGTCCTTAAAGTGGTCGCAGAGCAGGGCAAAGCGCTTTGTGAATTGACTCAAGCAGTGAAATATCTCAGTGTACAGAGAAATATTACATGCACTACTAGCAGCAGATGTAATTTACAGCCTAGGTTCACAGAAGATGGGCAACCAATATGTTTCAAGTGTCAGGTGGGAGGGCATTTGGCCCAGAATTGCCCACAGAAGCGGGGTGCAAGGGAAGTGGCATCTGCATCCTCCTGCCCTCAAGAGGTTGGGAGTCGGGCAATTCGGCGGAACCTCATAGATACAGATAATGTACAGCTACCCTGTGACCAGTTGCTGCAAAGTGCTGTAGGGACATGTCCATCACCCTGACCGAGCAGTTCTTTGGAGAACACTTGAATGGAGAGGATGAGGCTGTGTTGTCCACTGCTGGCTGGCTTAGGCTAGCAGCTGCATACGGTCTTGATATTCCTTACCTTGGGTATCTAGAACTAGAGGTTCAGGCAATGGGCATGAAGATACCCATTTGTGGCTTTCTGGTAGTCAGGGATCCTATTAGCACCGAACCACCTATCCCATGTATTGTAGACATGAACATTATCCGCCAGTGTAAGCAACTTATCTATGCAGTGTTTGTCTTCGATGTCGAGTATCGTCCGGGTCGGAGCAATACCGTGGCTGATGCACTCTCTAGGCAGCCATTTGAAGGGGAGCTTGAGCCTGCCTCAGAGGATGCGGAGTTTGAAGGGGCTGTAGCGACCTGTAGTTTGATCAATCGCGGCACTGCCCTTGACCTGGCACTGGTTACTGCTGGTCTTAACAGCTGTAGGGCAAAGTGTAGCAGTGGCCAGGCACCGTGCTCGATTCTTAAAGCTCAGGAATCTGAGTCTGTCACACTAGATGACATCCTTAAAGTGGTCGCAGAGCAAATTTGAGCCTGGGAAGCTGATACTGGTGAGGTAAGTGGTCCGACGCAAGGGAGCACTCCAACCTTCCTAGGTTACTGTAATGGGGACTTGCGTACTTTTCAGCAGCAAGGCCCTGTGTTAGGTGTCCTAAGAGACTCATGGGATCAGAAAAGAAAGCTGAGTGGCCAGGAGCGTAAAACTCTGCCTAAACCCGTTTTGTCTCTGTTAAGGCACTGGGACAGTATCAGGGAGCGTAAAGGGTTACTGTATAGGGTAGTTGAGGATGAGAAGCTTGGGACATGTTACCAGCTTCTGGTACTTAACAGCTTGAGGAGCAAAGTGTTAGTGTATGTACATGACTCTATGGGCCATCAAGGCATAGAGCGTACGAGCGTACTCTGCAGTTGTTGAGAAGCCGATGATTTTGGGTGGGCATACACGAGGATGTGGCACGGTGGGTCAAGAATTGTCCACGTGGTATACTAACTAAGATGCCGCAGCCTAGGATCCACCCACCACCCCCCCATGAGGTCATTTCTGGCTTCTAGGCCGCTTGAAGTTGTAGCGGTAGAGTTCACAGTGTTGGAGCCGGCAACTGACAGGCATGAGAATGTCTTAACGGTCACGGACGTTTTCACTAAATTTACCCAAGCATTTCCGACTCGGGATCAAAAGGCGTATACCACAGCAAGGGTGCTCTTGAGGGAAAGGTTCATAAAGTACGGTGTCCCTGAGAGATTGCATTCTGACCAGGCAGTTACTTCAAAAGTGAGGTCATTGCGGAGCTTTGCAAACTATACGGGGTAAAGAAAAGCCGTACCACACCTCATCATCTTACTGGAAACGCACAGTGCGAGCATTTCAACAGGACGATGCGTGAGTTGTTGTGTACGTTGCCTCCAGAAAAGAAGCGCAGGTGGCCAGAACATCTACCTGAGTTGGTGTATGCATATAATGCAACACCTCACGCACCCACTGGGTATTCGCCTTACTGTCTGTTGTTTGGGGTGGATCTCCACTTGCCCATGGATGCTCTGTTGGGGCAAGAGCAGACGGTGGACCGGAACCGGAAACGTGACTGTCTAGTCTCAGTTCAGTTCTCTTTGGAGAAGCAGTTAAGGAGGTTAAAAGTACCCTTGTAGTGAGCGAGTAATCGAGGACAATTACTTGAATGCAGGGGAGAATGTAAACGGGTGACCGTCGGATCTTACTCAGTATTGTTAAATGTGTACTTAGGCATCCATCTGGGTAATGCTAGAGTAGTTATCTGTGCTTTTAAGGGAGACGATGATGTCATTATGCACGCGCGGGACGGTGGGGAGACCATTTTGCTTTCTGTTGAACATGTGGTTAGGCGTTGGAAAGTGAGTTCTTCCCAGAGTGTGCTGGACATGGTGAGGAAAGATTTTCTCGAGTGAATGACTCAACGCTGGATCGCGTAGCTCGGGCAAAGTTCCTCACCGTCCAAGTAGGATTGCCACTACTGTATTTGTACTGGTACTTTTATACTGCATATGCAGTTCTGTCCATACACAAGGGTGTGGATCGAAAGTTAAACTGAGATTGTAACGGCAAGAACTGGTTGTAACTTTGTTCGGGCCCATTACATCAATATAACCCTTTCCCCAGATAGAGCACTACCTTTTTCTATCATTCACGTGCTCTGTACAGATATTTCTTCAATGTCCCTAATGTATCTGCCTCTACCACCACCGCTGGGGTGGTTCCCCACACACACCACTCTCTTTCCCTTTTTAAATCTTTTTATTGAATAAGTATACAAAAGGGTAAGCCATATAGGCACTAGTACACTGTTAGAATATAATAAAATTACAGGAGATATTAATACAGAAAAAAAAGTGATACTAACAATGTAATTTAAACATAACATACTAAGGTAAAATAATAGTATACTAATTTATATATATAATATCAATAGAGAAAAGGAACCCCCCCCCAAAAAAAAACCCACCGTGCAACTAAACTAAAAGCAAAGCAAAGCAATGGGCTAACTTGGAACCAAGTAGAGTTAAAGAACTTAAAATCACGTCCTCAAACCCAACCTCATTAAAAACAGTAAAAAAAAACCAAGAAGGGTATATAAATATGGAGCAAAAAAGAGAAGAAAAAAAATTACATTAAATGAAAATATTGAATAAAAGATCTCCAGGTCTGTTCAAATTTAAGTGAGGAATCATAAAGATTGCTTCTAATTTTCTCCAAATTCAAGCATAATATCATCTGAGAAAACCAAAAAAAGGTGGTTGGAGCATTAAGCTCTTTCCAATGTTGTAAGATACATCTTTTCGCCATTAAAGTAAGAAATGCAATCATTCTATGGGCTGAAGGAGAAAGATTACTGGAAATTTTAGGTAGTCCAAAGATAGCAGTAATAGGATGAGGAGAGATATCTATATTCAATACCTTTGAGATAATATTAAAAATCTCTCTCCAAAAAGTTTCCAGAGTAGGACAAGACCAAAACATATGAGTTAAAGAGGCTATCTGCCCCAGACATCTATCACAAAAAGGATTAATATGAGAATAAAAGCGAGCTAATTTATCTTTGGACATATATGCTCTATGAACAACTTTAAATTGAATTAGGGAATGTTTAGCACAGATAGAGGAAGTATTGACTAATTGTAAAATTTGCCCCCAGTCATCCACGGAAATGATAGACCCCAATTCCTGTTCCCAATCTACCCTAATCTTATCAAATGGAGCTTTCCTAAGTTTCATAATAATATAATAAATCATAGCCGATGCACCTTTCTGACATGGATTAAGGTTAATTATAGTATCTAAAATGTATGTAGGAGGAAGCATTGGAAAAGAAGAAAGTATAGTACTTAGGAAATTTCTAACTTGTAGATACCTAAAAAAATGTATTCTTGATAAATTATATTTATTAGATAATTGTTCAAAAGACATAAGGGAACCATCTAAAAATAAATCCAAAAACCGTGAAATACCTTTAGTCTTCCAAATTTGAAAAGCACGATCCGTAAAAGAGGGAGCAAAAAAATATATTACCTAAAATAGGAATCGCTAGCCCAAATTGGTTAGGATCAAAAAATTTTCTGAATTGGAACCAAATACGTAAGGTATATTTAACTATCGGGTTAGATACCTGTTTGAGGCGTTTCAAGTCAAAAGGAAGAGAGGAACCTAAAATAGAGCCAAGTGTATCGCCCTGAACAGATTGTAATTCATTTAGGAATGAATAGTATATCCTGGTCAAGTAACCAAAATTTCATATGTCGAATATTGATTGCCCAGTAATAGAATCTAAAGTTAGGTAATGCTAAACCTCCATCTCTCTTAGCTTTCTGTAAATGTATTTTACCCAGTCTCGGGTTTTTATTTTGCCAAATAAATGAAGAAATTTTTGAGTCAACTTTATCAGAAAAAGATTTTGGAACAAAAATCGGTAATGCCTGAAATATATATAGAAATTTTGACAGAAAAAATATATTAACTGCATTAATACGACCAATCAAAGTTAAATATAAAGGAAACCATTTAGATGAAAGTTGAATAATATGGTCAATTAAGGATAAAAAGTTAATCTTAAATAAATCTTTGTGTTTACAAGTAATTTTAATCCCAAGATATGAAAAATAATTATTAATCAATTTAAACAGAAAGTTATGATATAAGGGATGTTGTTTATTAATCGGGAAAAGTTCACTGTTACTAAGATTTAATTTATAACCTGAAAAGAGACTAAATTGTGCTAGTAACTCTAAAACAGCAGGGATGGATTTTTGAGGATTAGAAATATATAAAAGTAAGTCATCAGCATAGAGTGATATTTTATGGGACTTTAAGCCCCGAGTTATCCCAGTAATATTTGAAGATTCTCGAATGGCAATTGCAAGAGGTTCTAATGCAGTATCAAATAATAAAGGACTAAGAGGACAACCTTGTCGAGTACCTCGAAAAAGAGGGAAAAAAGGTGAGCTTAGAGAGTTATTACGGACTGAGGCCACAGGAGAATGATATAACAGTTTGATCCAGGATATAAATTTCGAGCTAAAATTAAGCATTTCAAGCACCTTAAATAAGTAAGGCCATTCTACTCTACAAAAGCTTTCTCAGCATCTAAAGAGATAACACACTCAGGAACATTTTGTGAGGGGGTATAAACAATATTTAACAGTGTGCGAATGTTATAAAAAGAGTAACGATCTTTAATAAAACCCGTTTGGTCTTCCGAAATAATAAAAGGAAGTACTTTTTCTAATCTGTTTGCTAATAATTTAGAAAAAATTTTAGAGTCAACATTTAATAAAGGTATTGGTCTATAAGATGCACATTGAGCAGGATCTTTATCCTTCTTTAATATTAGAGAGATTGACGCTCTATTGAAAGATTTGGGAAGTTTACCAAGATTTAATGAAGCCTCAAAAACCCTACAGAACCAAGGGATTAATGAAGGTGCAAAACATTTATAAAATTCTACTGTAAACCCATCTGGGCCTGGAGCTTTCCCCAGGTTCATAGAGGAAATAACATTCTTAATCTCATCAGTGGTAATGGGAGTATCTAGCATAGAAGACATATCCTGTGAAATCTCAGGGAAGTCTAGGTTATCTAAAAAATCATTCATATATTTAGAGTCTCGAGGTGACTCTGATTGATATAAGGAAGAATAAAAATCAAAGAAAGTTTGATTAATCCCCGCATGATCAAGTATCAGTCGGTCATTTTGATTATAAATCTGATTAATTTGAGATTTAGCATAATTAGACTTCAATTGGTTAGCCAACAGTTTGCCAATTTTGTCACTGTGTACATAAAATTCACTTCTTGTTTTCTTTAATTGGTTTAGAATTGAGGATGAAAGTAATAAACTGTGTTCCATTTGAAGTTCAGTTCTTTGTTTATATAACTCCTCAGAGGGAGCTGTAACATATTTCTTATCAATTTCCTTAATCTGTCCACAATTACCAACTCCTCCTGCTTCAGCTTCTTCCTCAAAGCAGCAGAATACGAGATAATCTGACCACGAATATAAGCTTTAAAAGTATCCCAAAGAATGTTCACAGAAATATCCTCTGTATAGTTGATTGTAAAAAAAAGATCAATTTGTTCATTCATAAAGTTAACAAAGTCCGAGTCCTGAAGCAACAGGGAATTAAAACGCCATTGTCTATTACTTTGTGTATTGGCCTGAATTTTAATAGAAAGCTTAAATGGAGCATGATCGGAAATTGTTATAGAGTCATAATCACATTTAATCACTGAAGAAATAAGACGAGAGTCAATAAAGAAATAATCAATTCTTGAATAGGAATGGTGAACATGTGAAAAAAAAGAAAAATCTTTTTCCTGATGATGCAGAAAACGCCAAATGTCCGTCGACCCAAAGTCAACCCGCAACAAGGAGGATTGACAGTAGGCTCGACCCACGAACCCGGAAAGGGAACAGAACAAATAAGAGATACCGGGAAGGAGAACGCAACCAATACTTCAATAGTATACATAGCCCAAGAAGAAAAAAACTAAAACGTGAAGCCCCTCCCACCACCCCCCACCCCATGACCCCAAGGCTAAATCTAACACAGACCAGCCAGAAAGAAGCAAGCACTAAAACTACCCCTATGACTTCCGATAGATGCTCCCTAAAAAAAAGTGTAAATATAAAAAAGATCAGCTAGTTATAAAACAGTAAAAGTATAAAAAAAGTAAGTCAATTAAAACAAACACTTAATATAACAGAGAAAAAGCCAGAAAATATAAAAAAAACCGCAACAAACCCCAGACCCTATGAATAAACAAAAAAAGAAATAAAATTATTAACATAAACTAGTTATGAAAACCTACAAAAAAAGTAGTTTTAAAAACTACAAAATTTAAGGCCTCAAAGGAAATACGTAGAATGACGCTGAGGGAATAACCACCCAGAATCCCCTGGGAAAAAGAAAGGAATGACGCAGATAGAAAGAAAGTTTAGCAACGTATTAATTCATCAAAAATAAACTTTTCTGCCCATATAAGGCAAAAAAAAATTAAGGCCGACAGATTCACAACCTCCGATCAAACGGAGATAGTTAAAAATTACGATTAAGATGTTGAAGGTGAAAATTGATCCAGATAACTCTGGGCATCCGATGGAGATTCAAAAAGACGAAGGGCTCCATCCAACGTACGAATCCTTAGACGTGCTGGGTAAAGCAGCGCTGGTTTTAAATCCATCTTGTAGAGTTCCGACATCACAGATCTGTAACGAATCCGTTGATCCCGAATTGGTTTACTGAAATCCTCCACGAATCGGAACTTAAGATCCAAAAAATCAATATAACCTTTAGATCAAACAAAACGAAACAGTTTCTCCTTGTCTTGAAAGTAATGGAAACGTAAGATGACATGTCGAGGTTTATCTGACTTAGACGAGTATGATGGAACTCTGTGAACACAATCCAATAACAGTGGTTGGTCAGGAAATACAGTAGGAAATGCATCTTTTAAAAGTTGAGAAAAATACTTCATAGGGTTATCAGATTCGACAGCTTCACGCACCCCAATCATTCGAGGATTCTGCCGTCGCATTCTGGATTCTAAGTCAGAGTTTTTAAAAGTCAGAAAGTCAAGTTTCTTCTTCATTACCTTAATTGTTTCTTCGATTTTCTCCATCTTGAGTTCATTTTGTTGCGTGGATTTTTGAAGATCAGATATAACCGACTGATGTTCCGTAATAGATGTTTGAATCTTATCGATTGAATCAGCAATTTTCTGGAAATTAATTGAAATTTCCGCACGAATCAGCTCCGTAATAGAGGTTGAAATTTCCCTTTGAATTAGATCCGATATAGCTTTCAAAGTCACCAGTGGTTCAGTCGGAGGAAAATCGGTACCTTTCGGTCTAACCGGAGGTTTGCCGTCCTTCCCGTTTTTTCCATTCTTAGACATAACAGACCTTAAAAGCGTCCGATTATCAAAGAGCCCAATTTATTTCAAAATATTGTAAAAGTCGGTGCCTTAATGGTTAATTAAAATATAGCTGATCATAAGAAGAAAAACTCAGAGGTAATGGAGCGAGTCAAGAACACGACTTCACTCCATGAGCTCTACCGGAAATCCCCCGCACACCACTCTCTGTGTACACTCCCTGCTATTTGCCATTCCCACCCTGGGAAAATCTCTCTGGCTGTCAACTCGATCTATGTTTGTTATGACCTTGTACACCTCTCTCAGGTCCCCTCTCACCTTCTTTCACTCCAAAGAGAAAAGCCTTTGTGTGCTCATCCTGTCCTCATGAGACTACATGAGTATGGGTTAAACTAGTCCAGGCAGCATTCTAGTGAATCTCCTCTGCACAGTCGACACGAGGAAAGGGGGAGATTGGAAGCTTTCCATTGAACTTGGAGGAAATCCATGGTGTCTTGGGGAGAATGTACCAACTCCTTAACGAGAGCAGTGGAACTGCACCCCGATCGGTGATCACTGGCCCTGTGGAGCGTCACACTAACTGCTTCTCCATTGTGCCGTAACAGTGGCAAGGGGAGTGCGATATTAATGTGGGTAGGAGACTGCAGGTAAATAAGGGATCTGTGAGGTCATGACTTGTCATTGAGAGATCTGCACAGAAACAGGCCCTTCGACCCACCATTTCAGTGACGTCATCCATACTAGCCCCAGAAATCAGCATTAGATCAGTAGCCTCCTACAACTTGGATATTCTAGTGCCCCAAAGTCTTTGGAACACAGCCCCCTTTATATAAAAAAACCATACAGCAATTGTGCCTATACACTTATTTTTACCTTCATCGACTTCACAAAATTGTGGATTCTAGCTTTCTATGCTTCCTCGAGGACGAAACGATTCCTCTTTCCCTTTCCCTACTTTCATTGCCCCATCTTCAGGCATTGGTTCCCTAAATCTGAGAACTCTTCTGCAGGCTCTGCGTTGCCCCCTTCCACTTCGCTGCCCTACTCTTGGCTGTCCCCCTTTGGAGTTTTGTCTGCCACTTCCTCATTCGCTTCCAATCTCCAGCCAACTTCTCCAGGGATCTCTTTCTCATGTCCAGCAATTTTATTCCCCTGCTCAGCCGCACCCTTCTCTTGCCCACTTGCAAGTTGGTGAAGTCACCCAACCTACCCCCAGCCTCTCTTCGTCGTTCTGCTCCTGCTGATCGCTGATGGTTCCTTTGTCCTCACATCCATTTTCCTCCCTCTTACCCTCTCCATTGCAGTGTTCGTCCACTGGGCTTAGGTCCAGTTCAGTCACCTCTGTTTGGATATGCCCAACAGGCAGTTCAGGACTTAGCCTTCGATCTGCCAGAGCCGGTTCAGGACTTAGCCTTCGATCTTGCAGAGCTGGTTCAGGACTTAGCATTCGATCTGCCAGAGCCGGTTCAGGAATTAGCCTTCGATCTGCCAGTCCCTGTGACGAGATCCTCTAATCGTTCCCTCCATCCCCTGATTCCGTACTTCCCTCCTCCATATTCTGGCTTCTAACCTCCAGATCCACAGTGTTGATTCTCTTGACCGGTAGTCGAGAGCGTGCAGCAAAGCCCCCGGCTACAATTCCTCAGTGTTGGGCTTCACTTCGCAATCTACTGGCTGGGCTGTGCCGTGCCGATTTCAGGCTTGGCCTTCACAGCTTGGGGGCGCTTCTTGACGAACTTCTGGCAGGCCCACCAGCCGATAATGATGGTAGCACTGACCATCGACAGGCCAAGGAATGTCAGCCGGAATAGTTCGCAGAATTCCATTGACTTTTTGCGTGATACCAGAAAATGTTGATGAAGCAGCTCAGCACCTCACGGAGTCTAGCCTCTCCTCGTGCACTCAGATGAACTGCACTTAGTCTGCAGTTTGTGGTCAGTTACTGGTCATAATGACTTCACAATCCACCTCATTATGATCAAGCATGTGACTGCAGGGAAATACAGGTTGTTATGGATACAGAGGCACATAACAGAAAACATCCCCTCCTCCTTGGACTCTTCTACGTTTCTCACTGCCTCAGTAAAACAGCCGGCACAATCAAAGACCCCTCCCATATTCTGTCTTATCCCCTCTCCCATCGGGCAGGAGATAGGAAAGCACAAAAACAATTTCCAGCAGAATGGAGGATAGCTTCTACCCCGTCTGTCATTGATTTTAGGACAGGCACAGTAGGAACAATTAAACTCTTAGATAGGCACATGGATGAGGGAGAGATTGAGGGCCATGTAGGAGGGAAGGGTTACATAGATCTTAGATTAGGAGATCTAACTGGGGAGCTGAAAGTCATTGAAGAGATGGAGGGCGTGGGATGTAACCCGGATGTAGGCGGGGAGGGGTCCAATGCCAGGCCTGGTTGGCGTCGGAGGCCACCAGATCCAAGTTCTTCCTGGTGCCCTTAAGTACGATGCTAAAACAGCCGTCGGTGGGTATCTCCGTGGCGTACCGCTTCATTCCCTCCGGCTGGTGACCTGGTCTCATCTCCTTGATGTTGTTGATTGAGACTGCAAAGGGTCGGGTGAGGGGAGAGAGTAAACTGAATTGTGGGTGGAAAAATGGAGTCTAGGCAGATACAAGTTTGGTGGGGCAGGAGCAGGCAGAAACTATGGGTCAACTGGGACAGTCAGGCTTGTGGATCTTGGGGAGGAGGTAAAACCAAGCAGTGCGGGCTGTGGGAATTATGATTTTGTGGCTCAGGATGGAAGGTCTCCGGAGTTGATAAGGGCGGTGATGGTACGGGAGACAGTGGTTTGATTTCCTTCTTCACCTTTCCTGCCTATCCCCTCCCTGCTTCCCCTCCCCCACCCCTTGGAACAAAATTCTGCTGGAAAATATCACGGCTTGTGTACCTTCTTTGATGGTAGGACGACATAGCGGACTCATTACTCATTTAAAATGCAGCGCCTGATGTATTTTGCAAACAGGTTTCATTCACCATCAGTATTGGTTGTAAAAACAAAATATTAAGTGTATTGTCATTGCTGATTGGAAGAATATTATATCAATAAAGTATCCCATTCAGAGCTTTAAAGTAACTTTATTTTTCATAAACACCTGTAACATTAAGTTTAGCCTATAATACTTGTAACACGTTAAAACCTAAAGATTGACTATATATTAAAATAATACTGAAAAAGCTTTAGTAACTAATGGAATCCATGGAGTCTGAGGGCCTGAGGGAAATGCAAGTCACATAGGGGAAACAAACAGCAAAAACTTCTAACATGGGCAGGTGCCTTTGACCTTTGGCATGGGGTAGGGGTGGACTTGGGGGCTGCTGTTGGAGACCATGAGGGAAGTGGCACCCTCTCTCCCTGGCGCTCTGCTGTGACACACTCCTAGATGGATGCTGGACCAGCAGTTCTCTCTTGTTCATGCTAAAGCCTCTCTGCTTTAGTTTGGAGAGCCCATGGATCCAATGCCAGGCCTCGGTGACGTCGGAGACCACCAGGTCCAAGTTCTTCCTGGTGCCCTTAAACACGATGGTAAAACAGCGGTCGGTGGGTATCTCCCGGGCGTACCGCTTCATTCCCTCCGGCTGGTGATCTGGTCTCATCTCCTTGATGTCGTCGATTGAGACTGCAAAGGGTCGGGTGAGGGGAGAGAGTAAAACAGCAGCAGAGATCAGAACAAGAGATTCAGTCACAGATTCACAAGCACAAGAGATTCTGCAGAAGCTGGGAATTCAGAGTAACACACACACAAAGTTATTTATTCACAGCACTTTATGTATTTAGAGATACTCTGTGGGACTGGCCCTGAGCCCCAAAAAGCCACATCACCCAACACCCCACCTATTTAACAGCAGCCTATTCACAGGAAAATTTACAGTGACCAATCAGCCTTCTTTGAACTGCAGGGGGAAACCCACATGGTCGCAGGGGGAATCCCACATGGTCACAGGGAGAATATATATGGCACTGGTATTGAACTTTGAATTATTACCTGCCCACTCCCTGCCCCGCATCCCTGACCAAGCAGGAACAACAACACACTTACCACTCTGCTACTGTGGTGCCCTAAAATGCTGGAGGAACTCTGCAGGTCAGGCAGCATCTATGGAGAGGAATAAAGAGTCAACACTTCAGGCCAACATCCTCCATCAAGATGAGTCCTGCAGACGGGTCTCAGCCTGTCTGTCTGTGTGTGTGTGTGTATATATATATATATATATAAAAACAGTTATGGATGCTGCCTGACCTCCTGAGTTCATTCTGCATTTTGTGTGTGTTGTTCTACCATCTGCAGAATCTCTCGTGCAAAGGCATAATTTTTTACTAAACTGTAGAAATTAGGGTTGTGAGCTGTGGGGCTTCAGGTTGCTGTAGCTCCTGCTTGATGGATATGACTGATGTCATGTTTATGGGAAACCTGGATGAACAGAGAAATGGAAATGGACCAGGAGGTTAGAGACAAGGGAGCTTAGGAGGAGCATATTGCAACATATGGGTCATATTGTCTGAAAGTTCTTCCCCCTGTGGAATGCTGAAGGAAATGGATAGTTGTTATCCTGAGGAAAACACACGAGTGCGCACACACACATAGAGACACAGGCACACACACGCATGCACACACAGAGAATGCTGGCGGAACACAGCAGGGCAGGTGAATTGTCCTGTGATTTGTCTGGCATTAAACAGGTGGACGGCTGGGTAGTGTGGCCTATTGGGCCAGAAGGATCTGTCTGCACTCGATCACCAAATAAAATAGAATGAATAAAAGATAGAATCCAGGTCACTGGTGCAATGAAGCAGTAACTCTACTGGCCTCAGCATGGTGCCATACCAGGAATCAAGGACTAATCCCTGCACCTGTTGGTACCCAAGACAATTTTTTAAAAGCTTTAAAAAAATGTTTGCTGTCACACCAACCCTCCAGGACTTTAGTAAAACTCACACATTTGGCTCCTGGCTGTCTTCAGGACCTTTTTCAAACTGTACCACACCGTCCAACAATCTTCATTCACCTTGTAAAAGCGGGAATTCATCCATGAGCTGGATTTGATCTTCTTCATGTAATAACCCTTGAGCATGGCTTGAATATCGTCGTCCTTATTGAGGCCTTGGAAAGAACACACAGAGGACGCATCAGATGGAGTGCTGGCAGAAGGGAAGTGGAGGGTGGGGTGAGTGGGTAGTGAAGGGGAAGTGGAAGGGAGGGAAGGAGTGATGGAACAGACAAGTGGAGTGTGAGGATCTGGTGAGGCAGGGGTAAGTAGTCAGGAGTTAGGTAGGTAGGGGAGAGCAGTGGAGAACAGAGAAAGGGTATTAATGGGTAGGAGAGGGGAAAGTATTGCAATGAGTGAGATGGAACACTAGAGCACAACAAAGGCCCTTCAGCCCACAGTATTGTGTCAAACTTTTAACCTGTTCTAAGGTCAACGTAACCTGGTGACCGTTGGATCTTATTCAGTATCGTTAAAAGTGTACTTAGGCATTCATCCAGGTAATACAGAATAGTTGCCTGTGCCTTTAAGGGAGACGGTGATGTCATTACGCTTGCGCGGGACAGTGGGGAGACCATTTTGCTTTCTGCTGAAGACGTGAGGCGTTGGAAAGTGGGTTCTTCCCAGAGTGTGCTGGACATGGTGAGGAAAGATTTTCTCAAGTGAATGGCTCAATGCTGTATCGCGTGGCTTGGGCAAAGTTCCTCACCATCCAAGTAGGTTTGCCACTGCTGTATTTGTACTGGTATTTTTATACTGCATATGCAGTTCTGTCCATACACAAGGGTGTGGATCGAAAGTTAAACTGAGATTGTAACGGCAAGAACTGGCTGTAACTTTGTTCGTACCCGTTACATCAATATAACCCTTTCCCCAGGTAGAGCACTACCTTTTTCTATCATTCACGTGCTCTGTACAGATATTTCTTCAATGTCTCTAATGTATCTGCCGCTACCACCACCCCTGGAGTGGTTCCCCACACACACCACTCTCCGTGTACACTCCCTGCTATTTGCCATTACCACCCTGGGAAAATCTCTGTGGCTTTCCACTCTTTCTATGTTTGTTATGACCTTGTACACCTCTCTCAGTTCCCCTCTCACCATCCTTCACTCCAAAGAGAAAAGCCCTCGTGTGCTCCTCCTGTTCTCATTAGACTACATGAGGAAGGGTTAAACTAGTCCAGGCAGCATTCTAGTGAACCTCCTCTGCACAATCGATACGAGGAAGCGGGGAGATTGGAAGCTTTCCATTGAACTTGGAGGAAATCCATGGTGTCTTGGGGAGAAAGTACAAACTCCTTACAGAGAGCAGTGGAACTGCACCCCGATCGGTGATCAGTGGCCCTGTGGAGCGTCGCACTAACTGCTTCTCCACTGTGCCGTACCAGTGGCAAGGGGAGTGAAATAATTAATGTGGGTAGGAAACTGCAGGTAAAGAAAGGATCTGTGAGGTCATGACGTGTCATCGAGAGATCTGCACAGAAACAGGCCCTTTGACCCACCATTTCAATGATATCATCTATACTAGCCCCAGAAATCAGCATTAGATCAGTAGCCTTCTACAACTTGGATATTTCAGTGCCCCAAAGTCTTTGGAACGCAGCCCCCTTCATATAAAAAAACTATATAGAAATTGTGCCTATACATTTATTCTTACCTTCATCGACTTCACAAGATCGTGAATTCCAGCCCTCTGTGCTTCCTCCAGGACCAAACAATTCCACTTTCCATTTCCCTATTTTCATTGCCCCATCTTCAGGCATTGGTTCCCTAAATCTGAGAACTCTTCCACAGGCTCTGCGTTGCCCCCTTCCACTTCGCTGCCCTAATCTTGGATGTCCCCTTTGGAGTTTTGTCTGCCACTTCCTCATTTGCTTCCTCTCTCCAGCCAACTCCTCCAGAGATTTCTTTCTCTTGCCCAGCAATTTTATTCCCCTGCTCAGCCGCACCCTTCTCTTGCCCACTTGCACATTGGTGAAGTCACCCAACCCACCCCCCCAGCCTGTCTTCATCGTTCTGCTCCTGCTGATCTCTGATGGTTCCTTTGCCCTGACATCCATTTTCCTCACTCTCATCCTCTCGATTCCAGTGTTTGTCCACTGGGCTTAGGTCCAGTTCAGTCACCTCTGTTTGGATATGCCCAAGAGCCGGTTTAGGACTTGCATTCGATCTTCCAGAGCTGGTTCAGGACTTAGCCTTCGTTCTTGCAGAGCTGGTTGCGGACCTCGTATTCCATCTGCCAGAGCTGGTTCAGAACTCAGCCTTCGATCTGCCAGAACCAGTTCAGGACTGAGCCTGAGATCTGCCAGAGCTGGTTCAGAACTTATCATTCAATCTGCCAGTCCCTGTGACGAGATCACCTGCTCGTTTCCTCCATCCCCTGATTCTGTACTCTCCTCCTCCATATTCTGGCTTCTAACCTCCAGATTCACAGTGTTGATTCTCTTGACTGGTAGTGGAGAGCGTGCAGCAATGCCCCTGGCTTCAATTTCTCAGTGTTGGGCTTCACTTTGCAATCTACTGGCTGAGCTGTGCCGATTATGGGCTTGGTCTTCACAGCTTGGCGGCACTTCTTGATGAACTTCTGGCAGGCCCGCCAGCCGATGATGATGGTAGATCTGACCATCGACAGGCCAAGGAACGCCAGCCGGAATAGTTCGCAGAATTCCATTGACTTTGTGTGTGATTCCAGAAAATGTTGATGAGCAGCTCAGCACCTCACGGAGTCTAGCCTCTCCTCGTGCACTCAGATGAACTGCACTCAGCCTGCAGTTTGTGGTCAGTTACTGGTCATAATGACTTCACAATCCACCTCATTATGATCAAGCATGTGACTGCAGGGAAAGACAGGTTGTTACGGATACAGAGGCACATAACAGAAAACATCCCCTCCTCTTCTACATTTCTCACTGCCTCAGTAAAACAGCCGGCACAATCAAAGACCCCTCCCATATTCTGTCTTATCCCCTCTCCCATCGGGCAGGAGATAGGAAAGCACAAAAACACTTTCCGACAGGCTGGAGGATAGCTTCTACCCTGTCCGTCATTGAATTTAGGACAGACGGAGTTGACTTCCGGGTCATCAAGGGAATGGCGGAGTAAGGAAAAGGTCTCTCGACAAAAGAGAAGGTAAACTGCCCCAAAATCAGATTTAGACAAATACTTAATATTGTATAACTATATTAATAAAAGGGGCAAGGATGATGTCTAAGAACAAGATTAAAAAGTCTGCTCTGAAGGCTGATAAACACAAAGAGATGCAGCAAGGCGAAGGGCCTAGCTCCCCCACCGCAAGCCAGGACGGAAATGTGGAGGAATCGGTGAATCCGTCTTTGATTCTCAGAGAGATTCGTGAGTTCCGACAAGATAACAACAAACAGCTGGAAGATATTAAAGGAGAAATAGTAAAAACTAATTCGAGGATAGATGAAGCCGAAGCGAGGATTGTAGGAATTGAAGAGAAGCTACAAAACGCAGAGGAAGTGATAGCAGAAATGCTAAAGCTGCAGGAGCAGCTCCAGTGGAAGCTAATAGACCAAGAAGGCCGCTCAAGAAGGGAAAATGTGAGGATCTATGGAGTTCCCGAAGGAACTGAAGGTAAACCCAGATTGATGATTCCCTTTGTAGAGAAGCTGCTTAGAGAGAACCTTGATATACCGGACGCAAAAGACCTACAGATAGAAAGGACTCACCGTGCGTTGGCACCACAGCCTCCGGCAGGCGCCCAGCCCAGCTCGATTCTGGTCAGATTTCTCAGTTACAGAACGAAGGAAGAGGTGCTTAAATGGGCATGGCAAAAGAAAGATTTCATGTGGAGCAACTGTAAAATCAGTTCAGACCACAATTACGCACCGGGGATCCTTGCCAGACGGAAGGAATATGCGGAAACACGGAGGGTCCTGAAGGAAAACAACATCAGATTCCAGACCCTTTATCCAGTTCGGCTGAGAATCTTTTATGACGAAGGGACAAAAACTTACGCTACGGCGGAGGAGGCAACGTCGGACTTGGCGGACCGGGGACTACCTATTAAAGTTATCACCCAACCGGAGTCGCTACTGGAGAGGATTTGGCAGAAGTCATGGCAGCCAGTGTGGCGAGGACACTCCACATGAACCAGAGTGTCAAACTACAAGGAAAAGCTGCAAATATTCAGATGCGAATGTACAGAGAATACAGATTAATTAAGAGAAATGAATGACTGAAAAGAGTAAATCGGACTTAAAGGTAAAATGAAAGCTGGTAACTGAAAATAAACTAGAAGGAATAATTTGAATGATAGCAATATGGTCGAGACATAAATAGGAGAAAATTCTCTATGATTATTCAAACTGCTGAGGGCCCTCTAACACAGGGTGAAGATAGAGGTTATCCCTCTGAACTGAGGCGGGTCAGTGCTCAGGCCTCACTGTGGGAAGTTGGGAAAAATTTTCAAATGTTATACGTTCAAAAATGTCTAGGGTGTGGTTATGTGTTTTGGTTTACTGTTGAGAAGGAATTGCTTAATGTTTGGTTAGAAAAGGAGAGTGTTTTATTTTCTACTAGAGAAAAATGCAAATTGAATTGGTAAAAATAATTTCCTATAATGTTAATGGGGTTTTGAAGCCAATTAAAAGAAATAAGATTATGTCTAAATTGAAAAAAGAGAGGGCGCAAATAGCTTTCCTCCAGGAAACACATATGAGCTAATCCGAACATGGAAAATTAAAAAGAATGGGCTTTAAGCATGTATTTTATTCATCATATAAATTGAGCCACAAAAGAGGGGTAGCTACTTTAATATCAAGTACTCTTAATTATGAACATATTTCAGAGACTAAAGACAAAGATGGACGATTTGTAAAAATTACAGGAAGAATAGAAGGTACAGAAATAACATTGCTGAATGTTTATGCTCCACCAGGTTGTGAATTGTCATTTTATAGACACATTTTTGACCTAATGGTCAGTTCTCAAGAGGTAGTAATCTGTGGAGGGGATTTTAATATTAGATTAAATCCTGTATTAGATTCTTCAAGAATAGTTACTGAGAATAAACCTCTGACTCGGAAAATGAATTTATTGATGGAGGAGTTGGGAATTATAGATGTATGGAGGGAATTACACCTTACTATTAAAGATTATACACATTACTCTTTCCCTCATTCAGCCTATTCAAGGATAGACTATTTCTTTATCTTTAATAGAGGTAGACTCAGGATAAAGAACTGTAATATTGCAACAACTGATCTGTCGGATCATAGCCCAGTCTCTATGTCACTAATCCTGGAAAGGAAAATGAGGAAAACACTATGGAGGTTAAATTCACATATACTCAATAACCCGAAAGTAATGGAGAGATTAAGGGGAGAAATCAAAGAATACCTAGACCTTAATGACACGGGAGAAACATCACCAGTGATCTTATGGGATACATTGAAAGCTGTACTGAGAGGGAAAATTATTTCCATTACCACTCACATGAAAAAAATCAATGCACAAAAATTAGCAGACCTTCAAGGAAAATTAAAACAACTTCAAGTTGTAGATAGCAACAAAAGTAATTCTAATTTAAAACGGGAAATTAGGAAATTGCAAAGTGAAATTGATGATATTTATACATTGGAAACTCAAAGAAATTTTCTTTACCTGAGACAAAAGAATTATGAAGTAGGAGGTAAATCAGCTAGATTATTAGCATATAAGTTATGAAAACAACAAGCAGACAATACAATTCATAAAATAAAGAATCCAAAGACAAAGCTTGTGGAGAGTACAATAGGGAAAATTCAAGGGAGTCTTGAAACATATTATCGAGAGCTGTACTTCCAACCCCGGGCCTCCAATGAGCCCTATATAGACAGTTTATTGAATTCTTTAGATCTACCTAAACTTACAGATTTACAAAATGAAAGTCTGTTAGAACCAGTAACTGCCAAAGAACGAAATGTGGCCATCTCTGGGTTAAAGGCTGGAAAGTCTCCGGGTTCTGATGGGTTTACCTCAGAGTGGTACAAATCACTGAAGTCATAGTTAGCCCCATTACTACTTAACACCTTTAACTGGATCTTGCAGAGAGGAGAAACTCCACCTTCCTGGAGAGAAGCGATTATTTCAGTTATTCCTAAAGAGGGTAAAGATAAACTAGAATGTGGCAATTATTGGCCAATTAGTGTTCTTAATTTAGATTACAAACTATTTACATCTATATTAGCGTGCAGATTGGAAAAGCTTTTACTTGGCCTAATCCACTTAGTCCAGACTGGATTTATTCAACAAAGACAAACACAGGACAACATAAGGAGAACTCTACACATATTAGAACAGGTTAATAAAACTACCCCCACTTCTCTGCAAAACGTTGCTATCTCTGCAATGAATGCAACGAAAACTAAATTGCGGAATAGACTGGACATAAGGAATCCCCTTCGAGTATCGCTGTCTCCCATCACCCTGCGATGTTGCAGGGAAACAAGCCCAGGGCTCCCACTGATTCAGCGATATTGGTGTGTTGCAATGATTTTATATGTTCATACGGGGAAAATACGTACTGTGTGTTTAATATCCAAATGTTACATAAAATATTATGATGCTATTGATTTATATAACCATATAACAATTACAGCACGGAAACAGGTGATCTCGGCCCTTCTAGTTCGTGCCAAATGCTACTATCACCTAGTCCCACCGACCTGCACTCAGCCCATAACCCTCCATTCCTTTCCTGTCCATATACATACCAATTTTTCTTTAACTGATAATATCAAACCTGCCTCTACCACTTCTATTGGAAGTTCGTTCAACACTTACTTCAAGCTCCTCTGATAATTGACTTATCTCTATATTCATGTGAGGAAAATATGCACTGTGTGTTTAATATTAAATTCGTTATATAAACCCTTACAGAAATGAAATTGAGTGTATTAGCCACTTATCACCTGTATTCCGGTTGTGATTAACACCCCGCCCCGAACAGAATCGCTAAGATCGATCTGTAAGGGGTGGAGAGGCGAATCAGCACGTACACGCATGCGCACATAGGTGCTCACGCAAGGCTTCGTGGTCATTGTAGTCTTACTCTGGGGAAACACAACGTATTTGACTGCTATTCTCGTCCGTTGGCAACCCTACCCGCCCCCCGCCCCCCGGTCGGCTGGTCTGCAAGAATATTGGCAGTATTAAACCGGTCCGCAATGCAAAAAAGTTTGGGGACCCCTGCTCTAGTGACTGGTGTTTGTTGGGACTCAGAGAGGAATTGTCCATTTTCATTTCAACATGGTAATTTTGTGGCCATGCTTTCTGCAAGTGCCCCTCACTCTCCATTGACCATGACTCTGAGGCAATGCTGATAATGGAATTCCTTGTTCTACTGGATATCACCATACATTGTCTTTTTGCAATTGATAGACCCATTTTTGCACTTTCTTCAACAACTGTATCAATTAAGTTTTGTAGTTCTTCCTCTGTACTTACAATTAACACAGTGTCATCTGTATATCTGAAATTATTGATGTTTTCACTGCCAATTTTGATTCCCAAGATGTCTTATTTTTTGTAATATTGTTTCACTGTACACATTAAACAAATCAGGGGAGAAAACACACCCTTGTATATCAATTGCAAAAAGACAATGTATGGTGGTATCCATGAAGGAGGAGGATCCTATCTGAATCCTGAAAATAAACGGGGAAGACATAAAACAAGTACAGAACTTTTGCTACTCAGGAAGCTGGGTGAAATCAAATGGCAGGTGCTACATGGACATCAAAAGAAGAATAGAGATGGCAATAGACATCTGTACGAGAATGAAGAGTATACTGACCAACACTAAACTAGGCATGCCAACCCGCCTCAGAGTACTGAAATGTTACGTTCATCCAGTTATGTTATATGGCTCAGAATGTGGGACAATATCTAGTAACATGAGGAAATGAATTGAAGCAGCAGAGAATGCAAAGAATATCATGGATGAAACAAATACCTAATGAGGATGTCATTAAAAGAGTAAGCAGAAAAAGAGAAATAATGTATGAGATCATGAAAAGGCAACGTAACTTTATTGGAAACACCAAATTCTCCGCAGATGCTGGTGTCAAAGCACCACGCACAACACGCTGGAGGAACTCAGCAGGTCAGGCAGCATCCGTGGAAACAAACAGTCAACGTTTCGGGCCGAGACCCTTCGTCAGGACTGAAGAGGGCGGGGGCAGGAGCCCTATAAAGAAGTTGGAGAGAGGATTCGAAGGAGAAGGCTCGTGGGTGCCAGGTGAAAAACCAGTAAGGGGAAAGATAAGGGGTGGGGGAGTGGAAGCAGGGAGGGGATAGGCAAGAAAGGTGAAGGAATAGGGGAAAGCACAATGGGTAGCAGAAGGAGGCGGAACCAAGTGGGAGGAGATAGGCAGCTGGGGGAGGGGTCAGAGTGAAACTGGGATGGGGGAAGGGGGGTGGGAATTACCAGAAGTTGGAGAATTCAATGTTCATGCCAAGGGGCTGGAGACAATCCAGATGGTGTATGAGGTGATGCTCCTCCAACCTGAGTTTGGCCTCATCATAGCAGTGGTGGAGTTGGGAATGTGAAGCAGAGTTGAAGTGGGTGGCAACCGGGAGATCCTGTCTGTTGTGGCGGAAGCTGCGGAGGTGCTCGACAAAGCGGTCTCCCAATCTGCGTCGGGCGACACGGATGTAGAGGAGCCCGCACCGGATGCAATAGATGACCCCAACAAACTCACAAGTGAAGTCTTACCTCGCCTGGAAGGACTGTTTGGGGCCCTGAATGGTGGTGATGGAGGAAATGTAGGAACAGGTGTAGCACTTAGGCTTACAGGGATAAGTGCCGGGTGGGAGATCCGTGGGGAGGGACAGGTGGACCAGGGAGTCATGGAGGGAATGATCCCGGCGGAAAGTGGAAAGGGGTAGAGAGGGAAAGATGTGATTAGTGGTGGAGTCCTGATGAAGGTGGCGGAAGTTGCGGAGTATAATGTCCTGGATCCGGAGGCTGGTGGGGTGGTAGCTGAGGACAAGGGGCCGCTTTGTCCCTGTTGTGACGGGAGGATGGAGTGAGGGCCAATATGTGGGAAATGGAGGAGATGCAGGTGAGGGCATCATTGATGACAACAGAAGAGAACCCGAGCTGCGACAATCTCGCAGCCGAGCTCCAAGAACCTGAACCTCGATGATCCCGCAGCTGAGCTCCGAGAGCTCATGCCTCGAGGATCCCGCAGCCGAGCTCCCAGAACCCAATCCTCGACGGTCCCGCAGCCGAGCCCCAAGAACCCTAGCCTTTACGATCCTTGCAGCCGAGCTCCAAGAACCCTAGCCTCGAGGTTCCTGCAGCCGAGTTCCGATAACCCGAGCCTCGAGGATCCAGCAGCCGAGTTCCAATAACCCGAGACTCGAGGATCCCGCAGCTGAGCTGCAAGAATCCGAGTCTGGAGGATCCTGCAGCCAAGCTCCAAGAACCCTAGCCTCGGAGATCCCGCAGCCGAGCTCCAAGAACCCTAGCCTCGAGGATCCCGCAACCGAGCTCCAATGATACCTAGCCTCGAGTATCTTGCAGCTGAGCTCCGAGGATCCCTAGCATCGAGGATCCCACAGCCGAGCTCCGAAGACCCCCAGCCTTGAGTTTTCTGCAGCCGAGTTCCAAGAACCCTAGTCTGGACGTTCCCGCAGCCGAGCTCCAAGAACCCTAGCATGGACGATCCCGCAGCCGAGTTCTAAGAACCCGAGCTTCGAGGGTCCCACAGCCGAGATCAGAGAACAGGAGTCTGGAGGATCCTGCAGACGAGCTCCGAGAACCCAAGCCTCGAGGATCCCGCAGCCGAGATCGGAGAACCCTAGCCTTGACGATCCCACAGCCGAGCTCCAAGAACCCTAGCCTTGACGATCCTGCAGCTGTGCTCCGAAGATACCGCTGCCGAGCTCCACGAATCCTAACCTCAACGATCCCGCAGCCGAGCTCCAAGAACCCGAGCCTCGAGAATCCTGCAGCTGAGCTCCGAGAACCCAAGCCTCGAGTATTCTGCAGCCGAGCTCCGAGAACCCATGTCTCGAGGATCCCGCAGCTGAGCTCGAAGAACTCGAGCCGTGATGATGCCGCAGCCGAGCTCCAAGAACCCTAGCATGGACGATCCCGCAGCAGAGATCCAAGAACCCGAACCTCGAGGGTCCCGCAGAAGAGATCGGAGAACACGAGTCTGGAGGATCCTGCAGCCGAGGTCCGAGAACCCAAGTCTTGAGGATCCCGCAGCCGAGCTCCGAGAACCCAAGCCTCGAGTATCCTGCAGCCGAGCTCCGAGAACCCAGGGCTGGACAATCCTGCAGCCGACCTCCAAGAACCCTAGCCTCGAGGATCCCGCAACCGAGCTCCGAAGATCCCCAGCCTCGAGTTTTCCGCAGCCGAGCTCCGAAGATCCCCAGCCTCGAGTTTTCCGCAGCCGAGCTCCGAGAACACATGCCACGAGGATCCCGCAGCCGAGCTCGAAGAACCTGAGCTGCGACGATCCTACAGCTGAGCTCCAAGAACCCTAGCCTCGACGATCCCGCAACCGAGCTCCAATGATACCTAGCCTCGAGGATCCTGCAGCCGAGCTCCGAGGATCCCGCAGCCGAGCTCCGGGAGCCCATGCCTCGAGGATTCCGCAGCCGAGCTCGAAGAACCCGAGCTGCGATGATCCCGCAGCTAACCTCCAAGATCCCCAGCCTTGACAATCCCACGGCCGAGCCCCAAGTACCCTAACCTTGACGATTCCGCATCCGAACCCCAAGAACACTCGCCTTGACGATCCCGCGGCTGAGCCCCAAGAACTCTCACCTCGAGAAGCCCGCAGCCGAGCCCCAATAATTCTACCCTCGAGAATCCCACAGCCGAGCTCTGAGAACCGGAGCCTCGATGATCCCGCAGCTGAGATCAAAGTTCCTGAGCTACAAGTTCCTGAGCTACGACGTTCCCGCAGCCGAGCTCCAAGTACCCCAGTCGCGACGTTCCCGCAGCCAAGCTCCAAGTACCCCAGTCGCGACGTTCCCGCAGCTGAGCTCCAAGAACCCTAGCATGGACGATCCCGCAGCAGAGATCCAAGAACCCGAACCTTGAGGGTCCCACAGAAGAGATCGGAGAACACGAGTCTGGAGGATCCTGCAGCCGAGGTCCGAGAACCCAAGTCTTGAGGATCCCGCAGCCGAGCTCGAAGAACTCGAGCTGCGACGATGCCACAGCCGAGCTCCAAGTACCCTCGTCGTGACGTTCCCGCAGCCGAGCTCCAAGAACCCGAGGCTGGACGATCCTGCAGCCGACCTCCAAGAACCCTAGCCTCGACGATCCTGCAGCCGAGCTCCGAGAACCCAAGCCTCGAGTATCCTGCAGCCGAGCTCCGAGAACCCAGGGCTGGACAATCCTGCAGCCGACCTCCAAGAACCCTAGCCTCGACGATCTCGCAGCCGAGCTCCAAGAACTCTAGCCTCGAGGATCCCGCAGCCGAGCTCGAAGAACTCGAGCCGCGACGATGCCACAGCCGAGCTCCAAGTACCCCAGTCGCGACGTTCCCGCAGCCGAGCTCCAAGTACCCCAGTCGCGACGTTCCCGCAGCGGAGCTCCAAGAATCCCAGTCGCGACGTTTCCGCAGCCGAGCTCCAAGAGCCCTAGTCTGGACATTCCCGCAGCCGAGCTCCAAGAACCCTAGCTTGGACAATCCCGCAGTAGAGTTCCAGGAACCCGAGCCGCGAGGGTCCCACGGCCGAGATCGGAGAACTCGAGTTTGGAGGATCCTGTAGCCAAGCTCCGAGAACCCAAGCCTCGAGGATCCCGCAGCAGAGCTCTGAGAACCCATGTCTCGAGAAACCCGCAGCCGAGCTCGAAGAACTCGAGCCGCGACGATGCCACAGCTGAGCTCCAAGTACCCTCGTTGTGATATTCCCGCAGCCGAGCTCCAAGAACCCGAGGCTGGACGATCCCGCAGCCGACCTCCAAGAACCCTAGCCTTGACGATCCCGCAGCCGAGCTCCAAGAGCCCTAGCCTTTACGATCCTGCAGCCGAGCTCCAAGAACCCTAGCCTCAAGGTTCCTGCAGCCAAGTTCCAATAACCCGAGCCTCGAGGATCCCGCAACCGAGCTCCAATGATACCTAGCCTCAAGGATTCTGCAGCTGAGCTCCGAGGATCCCGCAGCCGAGCTCCGGGAGCCCATGCCTCGAGGATTCTGCAGCCGAGCTCGAAGAACCCGAGCTGCGATGATCCCGCAGCTGACCTCCAAGAACCCCAACCTCGACAATCCCACGGCCGAGCCCCAAGTACCCTAACTTTGACGATTCCGCGTCCGAACCCCAGGAACACTCGCCTTGACGATCCCGCGGCTGAGCCCCAAGAACTCTCACCTCGAGAAGCCCGCAGCCGAGCCCCAATAATTCTACCCTCGAGAATCCCGCAGCCGAGCTCCGAGAACTGGAGCCTCGATGATCCCGCAGCTGAGATCAAAGTTCCTGAGCTACAAGTTCCTGAGCTACGACGTTCCCGTAGCCGAGCTCCAAGTACCCCAGTCGCGACTTTCCCGCAGCCGAGCTCCAAGTACCCCAGTCGCGACGTTCCCGCAGCCGAGCTCCAAGAGCCCTAGTCTGGACATTCCCGCAGCCAAGCTCCGAGAACCCTAGCTTGGACGATACCGCAGAGAATTCCAAGAACCCTAGCCTCGAGGGTCCCACAGCCGAGATCGGAGAACACGAGTCTGGAGGATCCTGCAGCCAAGCTCCGAGAACCCAAGCCTCGAGGATCCCGCAGTCGAGCTCTGAGAACCCATGTCTCGAGAATCCCGCAGCCGAGCTCGAAGAACTCGAGCCGCGACGATGCCACAGCTGAGCTTCAAGTACTCTCGTCGTGACGTTCCCACAGCCGAGCTCCAAGAACCCTAGCCTCGACGATCCCGCAGCCGAGCTCCAAGAGCCCTAGCCTTTACGATCCTGCAGCCGAGCTCCAAGAACCCTAGCCTCAAGGTTCCTGCAGCCGAGTTCCGATAACCCGAGCCTCGAGGATCCCGCAGCCGAGTTCCAATAACCCGAGACTCGAGGATCCCGCAGCCAAGCTGCAAGAACCCGAGCCTCGACAATCCCGTAGTCGAGCTGCAAGAACCCGAGTCTCGAGGATCCTGCAGCCATGCTCCAAGAACCCTAGCCTCGAAGATCCCGCTGCCGAGCTCCAAGAACCCTAGCCTCGAGGATCCCGCAGCCGAGCTCCAAGAACCCTAGCCTCGAGGATCCCGCAACCGAGCTCCAATGATACCTAGCCTCAAGGATTCTGCAGCTGAGCTCCGAGGATCCCGCAGCCGAGCTCCGGGAGCCCATGCCTCGAGGATTCTGCAGCCGAGCTCGAAGAACCCGAGCTGCGATGATCCCGCAGCTGACCTCCAAGAACCCCAACCTCGACAATCCCACGGCCGAGCCCCAAGTACCCTAACTTTGACGATTCCGCGTCCGAACCCCAGGAACACTCGCCTTGACGATCCCGCGGCTGAGCCCCAAGAACTCTCACCTCGAGAAGCCCGCAGCCGAGCCCCAATAATTCTACCCTCGAGAATCCCGCAGCTGAGCTCCGAGAACCGGAGCCTCGATGATCCCGCAGCTGAGATCAAAGTTCCTGAGCTACAAGTTCCTGAGCTACGACGTTCCCGCAGCCGAGCTCCAAGTACCCCAGTTGCGACGTTCCCGCAGCCGAGCTCCAAGTACCCCAGTCGCGACGTTCCCGCAGCCGAGCTCCAAGTACCCCAGTCGCGACGTTCCCGCAGCCGAGCTCCAAGTACCCCAGTCGCGACGTTCCCGCAGCCGAGCTCCAAGTACCCCAGTCGCGACGTTCCCGCAGCCGAGCTCCAAGTACCCCAGTCGCGACGTTCCCGCAGCCGAGCTCCAAGAGCCCTAGTCTGGACATTCCCGCAGCCAAGCTCCGAGAACCCTAGCTTGGACGATCCCGCAGAGAATTCCAAGAACCCTAGCCTCGAGGGTCCCACAGCCGAGATCGGAGAACACGAGTCTGGAGGATCCTGCAGCCAAGCTCCGAGAACCCAAGCCTCGAGGATCCCGCAGCCGAGCTCTGAGAACCCATGTCTCGAGAATCCCGCAGCCGAGCTCGAAGAACTTGAGCCGCGACGATGCCACAGCTGAGCTTCAAGTACTCTCGTCGTGACGTTCCCATAGCCGAGCTCCAAGAACCCGAGGCTGGACGATCCCGCAGCCGACCTCCAAGAACCCCAGCCTCGACGATCCCGCAGCCGAGCTCCAAGAGCCCTAGCCTTTACGATCCTGCAGCCGAGCTCCAAGAACCCTAGCCTCAAGGTTCCTGCAGCCGAGTTCCGATAACCCGAGCCTCGAGGATCCCGCAGCCGAGTTCCAATAACCCGAGACTCGAGGATCCCGCAGCCAAGCTGCAAGAACCCGAGCCTCGACAATCCCGTAGTCGAGCTGCAAGAACCCGAGTCTCGAGGATCCTGCAGCCAAGCTCCAAGAACCCTAGCCTCGAAGATCCCGCTGCCGAGCTCCAAGAACCCTAGCCTCCAGGATCCCGCAGCCGAGCTCCAAGAACCCTAGCCTCGAGGATCCCGCAACCGAGCTCCAATGATACCTAGACTCGAGGATCTTGCAGCTGAGCTCCGAGGATCCCACAGCCGAGCTCTGAAGATCCCCAGCCTCGAGTTTTCTGCAGCCGAGCTCCAAGAACCCTAGCATGGACGATCCCGCAGCCGAGTTCTAAGAACCCGAGCTTCGAGGGTCCCGCAGCCGAGATAGGAGAACAGGAGTCTGGAGGATCCTGCAGACGAGCTCCAAGAACCCAAGCCTCGAGGATCCCGCAGCCGAGATCGGAGAACCCTAGCCTTGACGATCCCACAGCCGAGCTCCAAGAACCCGAGCCTCGAGAATCCTGCAGCTGAGCTCCGAGAACCCAAGCCTCGTGTATTCTGCAGCCGAGCTCCGAGAACCCATGTCTCGAGGATCCCGCAGCTGAGCTCGAAGAACTCGAGCCGTGACGATGCCGCAGCCGAGCTCCAAGAACCCGAGCCTGGATGATCCCGCAGCCGAGTTCCAAGAACCCTACCCTTTACGATCCCGCAGCCGAGCTCCAAGAACCCTAGCCTGGAGGATCCCGCAGCCGAGCTCCAAGAACCCGAGCCTGGACGATCCCGCAGTCGACCTCCAAGAACCCTAGCCTCGATGATCCCGCAGCCGAGTTCCAAGAACCCTACCCTTTACGATCCCGCAGCCGAGCTCCAAAAACCCTAGCCTCGAGGATCCCGCAGCCGAGTTCCGAGAACCCAAGCTGCGACGATCCCGCAACCGAGCTGCAAGAACCTGAGTCTTGAGGATCCTTCAGCCGAGCTCCAAGAACCCTAGCCTTGATGATCCCACGGCCAAGCTCCAAGAACCCTAGCCTTGATGATCCCACGGCCGAGCCCCAAGAACTCTCGCCTCGAGAAGCCCGCAGCCGAGCCCCAAGAATTCTAGCCTTGAGAATCCCGCAGCCGAGCTCCGAGAACTGGAGCCTCGATGATCCCGCAGCCGAGCTCAAAGTACCCGAGCTGCGACGATCCCGCAGCCGAGCTCCAAGTACCCCAGAAGCGATGTTCCCACAGCCGAGCTCCAAGAGCCCTAGTCTGGACGTTCCTGCAGCTGAGCTCCAAGAACCCTAGCATGGATGATCCCGCAGCAGAGATCCAAGAACCCGAACCTTGAGGGTCCCGCAGAAAAGATCGGAGAACACGAGTCTGGAGGATCCTGCAGCCGAGGTCCAAGAACCCAAGCCTCGAGGATCCCGCAGCCGAGCTCCGAGAACCCAAGCCTCGAGTATCCTGCAACCCAGCTCCGAGAACCCATGTCTCGAGGATCCCGCAGCCGAGCTTGAAGAACTCGAGCTGCGACGATGCCACAGCCGAGCTCCAAGTACCCTCGTTGTGACGTTCCCGCAGCCGAGCTCCAAGAACCCGAGGCTGGATGATCCCACAGCCGACCTCCAAGAACCCTAGCCTCGACGATCCCGCAGCCGAGTTCTAAGAACCCGAGCTTCGAGGGTCCCGCAGCCGAGATAGGAGAACAGGAGTCTGGAGGATCCTGCAGACGAGCTCCAAGAACCCAAGCCTCGAGGATCCCGCAGCCGAGATCGGAGAACCCTAGCCTTGACGATCCCACAGCCGAGCTCCAAGAACCCGAGCCTCGAGAATCCTGCAGCTGAGCTCCGAGAACCCAAGCCTCGTGTATTCTGCAGCCGAGCTCCGAGAACCCATGTCTCGAGGATCCCGCAGCTGAGCTCGAAGAACTCGAGCCGTGACGATGCCGCAGCCGAGCTCCAAGAACCCGAGCCTGGATGATCCCGCAGCCGAGTTCCAAGAACCCTACCCTTTACGATCCCGCAGCCGAGCTCCAAGAACCCTAGCCTGGAGGATCCCGCAGCCGAGCTCCAAGAACCCGAGCCTGGACGATCCCGCAGTCGACCTCCAAGAACCCTAGCCTCGATGATCCCGCAGCCGAGTTCCAAGAACCCTACCCTTTACGATCCCGCAGCCGAGCTCCAAAAACCCTAGCCTCGAGGATCCCGCAGCCGAGTTCCGAGAACCCAAGCTGCGACGATCCCGCAACCGAGCTGCAAGAACCTGAGTCTTGAGGATCCTTCAGCCGAGCTCCAAGAACCCTAGCCTTGATGATCCCACGGCCAAGCTCCAAGAACCCTAGCCTTGATGATCCCACGGCCGAGCCCCAAGAACTCTCGCCTCGAGAAGCCCGCAGCCGAGCCCCAAGAATTCTAGCCTTGAGAATCCCGCAGCCGAGCTCCGAGAACTGGAGCCTCGATGATCCCGCAGCCGAGCTCAAAGTACCCGAGCTGCGACGATCCCGCAGCCGAGCTCCAAGTACCCCAGAAGCGATGTTCCCACAGCCGAGCTCCAAGAGCCCTAGTCTGGACGTTCCCGCAGCTGAGCTCCAAGAACCCTAGCATGGATGATCCCGCAGCAGAGATCCAAGAACCCGAACCTTGAGGGTCCCGCAGAAAAGATCGGAGAACACGAGTCTGGAGGATCCTGCAGCCGAGGTCCAAGAACCCAAGCCTCGAGGATCCCGCAGCCGAGCTCCGAGAACCCAAGCCTCGAGTATCCTGCAACCCAGCTCCGAGAACCCATGTCTCGAGGATCCCGCAGCCGAGCTCGAAGAACTCGAGCTGCGACGATGCCACAGCCGAGCTCCAAGTACCCTCGTTGTGACGTTCCCGCAGCCGAGCTCCAAGAACCCGAGGCTGGATGATCCCACAGCCGACCTCCAAGAACCCTAGCCTCGACGATCCCGCAGCCGAGCTCCAAGAACCCTAGCCTCAAGGATCCCGCAACCAAGCTCCAATGATACCTAGCCTCGAGGTTCCCGCAGCCGAGCTCCGAGGATCCTGCAGCCGAGCTCCGAAGATCCCCAGCCTTGAGTTTTCTGCAGCCGAGCTCCGAGAACACATGCCACGAGGAACCTGAGCTGCGACGATCCTACAGCTGAGCTCCAAGAACCCTAGCCTCGACGATCCTGCGGCTGAGCCCCAAGAACTTTCGCCTCGAGAATCCTGCAGCCAAGCTCCAAGAATCCTAGCTACGAGGATTCTGCAGCCGAGCTCCAAGAACCCTAGCCTTGACGATCCCGCAGCCAAGCTCCAAGAACCCTAGCCTCGAAGATCCCGCAACCGAGCTCCAATGATACCTAGCCTCGAGGATCCTGTAACTGAGCTCCGAGGATCCCGCCACTGAGCTCCGAAGATCCCCAGCCTCGAGTTTTCCGCAGCCGAGCTCCGGGAGCCCGTGCCTCGAGTGTTCCGCAGCCGAGCTCGAAGAACCCGAGCTGCGATGATCCCGCAGCTGACCTCCAAGAATCCCAGCCTCGACGATCCCATGGCCGAGCTCCAAGAACCCTAGCCTTGACGATCCCGCGTCCGAGTTCCGAGCACCCTAGCCTCAGGATCCCGCAGCCGAGCTCCGAGAACCCGAGCCTCGAGGATCCCGCAGCCGACCTCGAAGTACCTGAGCCGCAACAATCCTGCAGCCGAGCTCCAAGAACCCTAGTCTGGACGATCCTGCAGCCGAGATCCAAGAACCCTAGCCTGGACGATCCTGCCTCCGAGCTCCAAGAACCTGAGCCTCGAGGGTCCCGCAGCCGAGCTCCAGGAACCCGAGCTTGGAGGGTCCAGCAGTCGAGATCGGACAACCCCAGCCTTGACGATCCCGCAACTGAGCTCCAAGAACCCGAGCCGCGACGATCCCGCAGCCGAGCTCCAAGAACCCTAGCCTCGAGAATCCCGCAGCCGAGATCCGAGGATCTCGCAGCCAAGCTCCAAAAACCGTAGTCTTGAGAATCCTGCAGCCGAGCTCCAAGAACCCTAGCGACGAGGATCCCGCGGCTGAGCTCCAAGAACCCTTGCCTCGAGGATCCTGTGGCCGAGCTCCAAGAACCCTTGCCTCGATGATCCAGTAGCCGAGCTCCGAGGATCCCGCAGCGAGCTCCAAGAACCGTAGTTTCGAGGATCCCATGGCCGATCTCCAAGAACCCTAGTCTCGAGGATCCCGCAGCCGAGCATCAAGAATCCGAGCCTCGAGGATCCCGCTGCCGAGTTCCGAGAACCCAAGCTTCGAGCATTCCGCAGCCGAGCCTTGACGATCCCACAGCTGAGCTCCAAGTACCCTCGTCGTGATGTTCCCGCAGCCGAGTTCCAAGAACCTTAGGCTGGATGATCCCGCAGCCGAGCTCCAAGAACCCAAGCCTGGACGATCCCGCAGATGAGTTCCGAGAACCCTGGCCTCGACGATCCCACAACTGAGCTCCAAGAACCCGCGCCTCGACGATCCCATAGCCGAGCTCCAAGAACCCTAGCCTTGACGATCCCGCAGCTGTGCTCCGAGGATACCGCTGCTGAGCTCCAAGAACCCCAGCCTCCAGGATCCCACAGCCGAACTCCGAGAATCCTAACCTCGACGATCCCGCAGCCAAGCTCCAAGAACCTGAGCCTCGAGTATCCCGCAGCCGAGCTCCAAGGATCCCCAGCCTCGAGTATCCCGCAGCCGAGCTCCAAGGATCCCCAGCCTCGAGGATCCCGCAGCCGAGCTCCAAGAACCCTAGCCTCGAGGATCCCGCAGCCGAGCTCCGAGAACCCTAGCCTCGAGGATCCCGCAGCCGAGCTCCGAGAACCCTAGCCTCGAGCATCCCGCAGCCGAGCTCCGAGGATCCCCAGCCTCCAGGATCCCGCAGCCGAGCTCTGAGGATGCCCAGCCTCGAGGATCCCGCAGCCGAGCTCCAAGAACCCTAGCCTCGAGGATCCTGCAGCCGAGCTCTGAGAACCCTAGCCTCGACGATCCCGCAGCCGAGCTCCAAGAACCCTAGCCTCGAGGATCCCACAGCCGAGCTCCGAGAACCCTAGCCTCGAGGATCCCGCAGCCAAGCTCCGAGAACCCAAGCCGCGAGGATCTTGTAGCCGAGCTCCAAGAACCCTAGTCTCGACGATCCCGCAGCCGAGCTCCAAGAACCCTAGCCTTGATGGTCCCGCAGCCCAGCTTCAAGAACCCTAGCCTCGAGGATCCCGCAGCCGAGTTCCGAGAACCCGAGCCTCGAGGATTCCGTGTCGTGGTTTTACAAATGACAAGGAAGTGCCGAAGATTCTTCAAGAAATGTTTAAACTTTAATTTGCAAAGTAAAGCTGAGACAGACAGTGGACTAGGCTGTGTAAGTCTGTCACTGACTGCCCCTTTGTCGTTTTCACACAGCATTCTTTTTTGCCCTTCTGGGTTAGCATACCTCTGTAAGTTTTTTTACTCTAACTAATAAATCAATTATTCTGATCTCTCTTACTTGGTTGCATTCGTTTTTCTTGAGGGGTTAAAAGTACACAGGTTTCACTCAATGGTTACATCCCAAATACCATAGTAATCCTACGCACTCAGTAACAGACACTTAATGCATAGTAAAGGATGGTTAATATCTGAATAAACACCTAATACGCAATAAAAACACACTTAAAATAAACACTTAGAAAACAGAGTTAAAGTGCTTTCCAATACCCGCAGCCGAGCTCCGAGAACCCGAGCCTCGAGGATCCCCACAGCTGAGCTCCAAGGATCCCTCGCCTCGAGGATCCCGCAGCCGAGCTCCGAGGATCCCCAGCCTCCAGGATCCCGCAGCCGAGCTCTGAGGATGCCCAGCCTCGAGGATCCCGCAGCCGAGCTCCAAGAACCCTAGCCTCGAGGATCCTGCAGCCGAGCTCTGAGAACCCTAGCCTCGACGATCCCGCAGCCGAGCTCCAAGAACCCTAGCCTCGAGGATCCCACAGCCGAGCTCCGAGAACCCTAGCCTCGAGGATCCCGCAGCCAAGCTCCGAGAACCCAAGCCGCGAGGATCTTGTAGCCGAGCTCCAAGAACCCTAGTCTCGACGATCCCGCAGCCGAGCTCCAAGAACCCTAGCCTTGATGGTCCCGCAGCCCAGCTTCAAGAACCCTAGCCTCGAGGATCCCGCAGCCGAGTTCCGAGAACCCGAGCCTCGAGGATTCCGTGTCGTGGTTTTACAAATGACAAGGAAGTGCCGAAGATTCTTCAAGAAATGTTTAAACTTTAATTTGCAAAGTAAAGCTGAGACAGACAGTGGACTAGGCTGTGTAAGTCTGTCACTGACTGCCCCTTTGTCGTTTTCACACAGCATTCTTTTTTGCCCTTCTGGGTTAGCATACCTCTGTAAGTTTTTTTACTCTAACTAATAAATCAATTATTCTGATCTCTCTTACTTGGTTGCATTCGTTTTTCTTGAGGGGTTAAAAGTACACAGGTTTCACTCAATGGTTACATCCCAAATACCATAGTGATCCTACGCACTCAGTAACAGACACTTAATGCATAGTAAAGGATGGTTAATATCTGAATAAACACCTAATACGCAATAAAAACACACTTAAAATAAACACTTAGAAAACAGAGTTAAAGTGCTTTCCAATACCCGCAGCCGAGCTCCGAGAACCCGAGACTCGAGGATCCCCACAGCTGAGCTCCAAGGATCCCTCGCCTCGAGGATCCCGCAGCCGAGCTCCGAGGATCCCTAGCCCCGAGGATCCCGCACCCGAGCTCCAAGGATCCCTAGCCCCGAGGATCCCGCAGCCGAGCTCCAAGAACACAAGCTCGAGGATCCCGCAGCCAAGTTCCGAGAACCGGAGCCTCGACGATCCCGCAGCCGAGCTGCAAGAACCCTAGCCTTGAGGATCCCGCAGCTGAGCTCCGAGGATCCTGCAGCCGAACTCCGAGAAACCTAGCCTCGAGAATCCCGCAGCCGAGCTCCGAGAACCCTCGCCTCGATGATCCTGCAGCCGAGCTGCAAGAACCCGGAAGTCATGGGGGTAGTTTTAGTGCTTGCTTCTTTCTGGCTGGTCTGTGTTAGATTTAGCCTTGAGGTCATGGGGTGGGGGGTGGTGGGAGGGGCTTTACATTTTAGTTTTTTTCTTCTTGGGCTATGTATACTATTGAAGTATTGGTTGCGTTCTCCTTCCCGGTATCTCTTATTTGTTCTGTTCCCTTTCCGGGTTCGTGGGTCGAGCCTACTGTCAATCCTCCTTGTTGCGGGTTGACTTTAGGGTTTATGGAGTCTATTATTAATTTCGTCTCCTGGAATACTAATGGTCTTAACCATCCTATTAAAAGGAAAAAAGTTTTTAGAGTGTTCTGGAGACTTAAAGCACAAATTTTATTTTTACAAGAGACCCATGTGCGGAGGGGGGACAGACTACGTTTTTTTAAATTCTGGAAGGATCAACAGTTCCATTCGAACTCTAACGCTAAGATTCGAGGCTTCTCTATTTTTATAGACTCCTCAGTTACTTTTATACAACAAGATATTATTTCTGATCCGAATGGTAGATTTCTACTGGTTAGTGGTCTACTATTTAATAAAAAGGTAGTTTTGGTTAATGTTTATGCTCCCAATATGGACTGTCCGGAATTTTATAAATCATTACTTAATCAGTTCCCGAATTTGAATGAGTTTTCATTGATCTGGGGCAGAGATCTTAATACCTGTTTATCTCCAGCTTTGGACCGTTCAGCTCCTCTACGGACCTTACCTAATAAATCTGCAACTTTGATTAATTCATTCCTCTCTGATTCTGGGTCGACGGACATTTGGCGTTTTCTGCATCCTCAGGGAAAAGATTTTTCTTTTTTTTCACATGTTCACCATTCCTATTCAAGAATTGATTATTTCTTTATTGACTCTCGTCTTATTTCTTCAGTGATTAAATCTGATTATGACTCTATAACCATTTCCGATCATGCTCCATTTAAGCTTTCTATTAAAATTCAGGCCAATACACAAAATAATAGACAATGGCGTTTTTATTCCCTGTTGCTTCAGGACTCGGACTTTGTTAACTTTATGAATGAACAGATTGATTTTTTTTTACAATCAACTATACAGGGGATATTTCTGTGAATATTCTTTGGGATACGTTTAAAGCTTATATTCATGGTCAGATTATCTCGTATTCTGCTGCTTTGAGGAAGAAGCTGAAGCAGGAGGAGTTGGTAATTGTGGACAAGATTAAGGAAATTGATAAGAAATATGTTACAGCTCTCTCTGAGGAGTTATATAAACAAAGAACTGAACTTCAAATGGAACACAGTTTATTACTTTCGTCCTCGATTGTAAACCAATTAAAGAAAACAAGAAGTGAATTTTATGTACACAGTGACAAAGTGGGCAAACTGTTGGCTAACCAATTGAAGTCTAATTATGCTAAATCTCAAATTAATCAGATTTATAATCAAAATGATCGACTGATACTTGATTATGCGGGGATTAATCAAACTTTCTTTGATTTTTATTCTTCCTTATATCAATCAGAGTCTCCTCGAGACTCTAAATATATGAGTGATTTTTTAGATAATCCAGACTTCCCTGAGATTTGATGTGTGTTGCTTGAATTTCCAGCATCTGCAGAATTCCTGTTGTTCCCTGAGCTTTCACAGGATATGTCTTCTATGCTAGATACTCCCATTACTACTGATGAGATTAAGAATGTTATTTCCTCTATGAACCTGGGGAAAGCTCCTGGCCCTGATGGATTTACCGTAGAATTTTATAAATGTTTTGCACCTTCATTAATCCCTTGGTTTTGTAGGGTTTTCGAGGCTTCATTAAATCTTGATAAACTTCCTGAATCTTTCAATAGAGCGTCAATCTCTCTAATATTAAAGAAGGATAAAGATCCTGCTCAATGTGCATCTTACAGACCAATATCTTTATTAAATGTTGATTCTAAATTTTTTTCTAAGTTACTAGCAAACAGATTAGAAAAAGTACTTCCTTTTATTATTTCGGAAGACCAAATGGGTTTTTATTAAAGGTCATTACTCTTTTTATAACATTCGCACACTGTTAAATATTGTTTATAGCCCCTCACAAAATGTTCCTGAGTGTGTTATCTCTTTAGATGCTGAGAAAGCTTTTGATAGAGTAGAATGGCCTTACTTATTTAAGGTGCTTGAAATGTTTAATTTTAGCTCAAAATTTATATCCTGGATCAAACTGTTATATCATTCTCCTGTGGCCTCGGTCCGTACTAACTCTCTAAGCTCACCTTTTTTTCCTCTTTTTCGAGGTACTCGACAAGGTTGTCCTCTTAGTCCTTTATTATTTGATATTGCATTAGAACCTCTTGCAATTGCCATTCGAGAATCTCCAAATATTACTGGGATAACTCGGGGCTTAAAGTCCCATAAAATATCACTCTATGCTGATGACTTACTTTTATATATTTCTAATCCTCAAAAATCCATCCCTGCTGTTTTAGAGTTATTAGCACAATTTAGTCTCTTTTCAGGTTATAAATTAAATCTTAGTAAGAGTGAACTTTTCCCGATTAATAAACAACTTCCCTTATATCATAACCTTCCGTTTAAATTGATTAATAATTATTTTTCATATCTTGGGATTAAAATTACTTGTAAACACAAAGATTTATTTAAGATTAACTTTTTATCCTTAATTGACCATATTATTCAACTTTCATCTAAATGGTTTCCCTTATATTTAACTTTGATTGGTCGTATTAATGCAGTTAAGATGTTTTTTCTGTCAAAATTTCTATATATATTTCAGGCATTACTGATTTTTGTTCCAAAATCTTTTTTTGATAAAGTTGACTCAAAAATTTCTTCATTTATTTGGCAAAATAAAAACCTGAGACTGGGTAAAATACATTTACAGAAAGCTAAGAGAGATGGAGGTTTAGCAATACCTAACTTTAGATTTTATTATTGGGCAATCAATATTCGACATATGAAATTTTGGTTACTTGACCAGGATATACTATCCATTCCTAAATGGGTAGCATTGGAATTACAATCTGTTCAGGGCTATACATTTGGCTCTATTTTAGGTTCCTCTCTTCCTTTTGATTTGAAACACCTTAAACAGGTATCTAACCCGATAGTTAAATATACCTTACGTATTTGGTTCCAATTCAGAAAATTTTTTGATCTTAACCAATTTGGGCTAGCGATTCCTATTTTAGGTAACATATTTTTTTGCTCCCTCTTTTACGGATCGTGCTTTTCAAATTTGGAAGACTAAGGGTATTTCACGGTTTTTGGATTTATTTTTGGATGGTTCCCTTATGTCTTTTGAACAATTATCTAATAAATATAATTTATCAAGAATACATTTTTTTAGATATCTACATGTTAGAAATTTCCTAAGTACTATACTTTCTTCTTTTCCAATGCTTCCTCCTACATACATTTTAGATACTATAATTAACCTTAATCCATGTCAGAAAGGTGCATCGGCTATGATTTATAATATTATTATGAAACTTAGGAAAGCTCCATTTGATAAGATTCGGGTAGATTGGGAACAGGAATTGGGGTCTATTATTTCTGTGGATGACTGGCTGCAGATTTTACAATTAGTTAATACTTCCTCTATCTGTGCTAAACATTCCCTAATTCAAATTAAAGTTGTTCATAGAGCACATATGTCCAAAGATAAATTAGCTCGCTTTTATTCTCATATTATTCCTTTTTGTGATAGATGTCCGGGGCAGATAGCCTCTTTAACTCATATGTTTTGGTCTTGTCCTACTTTGGAAACTTTTTGGAGAGACATTTTTAATATTATTTCAAAGGTATTGAATATAGATATCTCTCCTCACCCTATTACTGCTATCTTTGGACTACCTAAAATTTCCAGTAACCTTTCTCCTTCAGCACGTAGAATGATTGCATTTCTTACTTTAATGGCGAAAAGATGTATCTTACAATATTGGAAAGAGCTTAACGCTCCAACCACCTTTTTTTGGTTTTCTCAGATGATATTATGCTTGAATTTGGAGAAAATTAGAAGTAATCTTTATGATTCTTCACTTAAATTTGAACAGACCTGGAGATCTTTTATTCAATATTTTCATTTAATGTAATTTTTTTTCTTCTCTTTTTTGCTCTATATTTATATACCCTTCTTGTTTTTTTTTACTGTTTTTAATGGAGGTCGGGTTTGAGGACGTGATTTTAAGTTCTTTAACTCTATTTGGTTCCAAGTTAGCCCATTGCTTTGCTTTGCTTTTAGTTAGTTGCACGGTGGGTTTTGTTTTTGGTTTTTTTTTCCATTTTCTCTATTGATATATATATTAGTATACTATTATGTTACCTTAGTATGTTATGTTTAAATTACATTGTTTGTATCACTTTCTTTTCTGTATTAACATCTCCTGTAATTTTATTATATTCTAACAGTGTATTAGTGCCTATATGGCTTACCCTTTTGTATACTTATTCAATAAAAAGATTTAAAAAGAAAGAAAGAAAAGAAAACAGAGTTGAAGTGTTTTCCAATACTTGCAGCCGAGTTCCGAGAACCCGAGCCTCGAGGATCCCCGCAGCCGAGCTCCGAGGATCCCCGCAGCCGAGCTCCAAGGATCCCTCGCCTCGAGGATCCCGCAGCCGAGCTCCGAGGATCCCTAGCCTCGATGATCCTGCAGCCGAGCTGCAAGAACCCTAGCCTCGAAGGTCCCGCAGCCGAGCTCCAAGAACCCGAGCCTCGACGATTCCTTAGCCGAGCTCCGAGAACCCGAGCTTCGAGGATCCCGCAGCCGAGCTACAAGAACCCGAGCCTTGATGATCCCGCAGCCGAGCTCCGAGGATTCCGCAGCCGAGCTCCCAGAACCGTAGCCTCGTGGATCCCACAGCCGAGCTCCGAGAAGCTGAGCTTCGACGATCCCGCAGCCAAGCTCCAAGAACCCTCGCCTCGAGGGTCCCGCAGCCGAGATCGGAGAACCCCAGCCTCGAGGATCCCGCAGCCGAGCTGCAAGAATCCGAGCCTAGCCGATCCCGCAGCCGAGCTCTGAGAACCCAAGCCTCGAGGATCCCACAGCCGAGCTCCAAGAACCCTAATCTCGAGGATTCCACGGCCGAACTCCAAGAACCCGAGGCCCGACGATCCCGCAGCCGATCTCCGAGGATTCCTAGCCTCGACGATCCCGCAGCCGAGCTCGAGTATCCCGTAGTCGAGCTCCAAGAACCCGAGCCTCGACGATCCCGCAGCCGAGCTCGAGTATCCCGTAGTCGAGCTCCAAGAACCCGAGCCTCGACGATCCCGCAGCCGAGCTGCAAGAACCCTAGCCTCGATGATCCCGCGGCCGAGCTCCAAGAACCCTAATCTCGAGGATCCCACGGCCGAGCTCCAAGAACCCGAGGCCCGACGATCCCGCAGCCGAGCTCCGAGAACCCGAGCCTCGAGGATCCTGCGGCCGAGCTCGAAGAACCCGAGCCGCGACGATTTCGCAGCGGAGCTCCAAGTACCCTAGTCGCGACGTTCTCGCAGCCGAGCTCCAAGCACCCTAACCTGGACGATCCCGCAGCCGAGCCCCAAGAACTCTTGCCTCGAGATCCCGCAGCCGAGTTCCGAGAACCCGAGCCTCGACGATCCCGCAGCCGAGCTGCAAGAACCCTTGCCTCGAGGATCCTGCCGCCGAGCTCCAAGAACCCTTGCCTCGATGACTAAGGAAACTGGCATGAAGTCTATGGAATTAGGGGAAACAAGTAGTGAGATCATGGAAACTGTACAGATCGAAAAGGAGGAGGTCCTTGCTGTCTTGTGTAAAATTAAAGTGGATAAATCCCCGGGACCTGACAGGGTGTTCCCTCGGACCTTGAAGGAGACTGGTGTTGAAATTGCAGGGGCCCTGGCAGAAATATTTAAAATGTCGCTGTCTACAGGTGAGGTGCCAGGGGATTGGAGAGTGGCTCATGTTGTTCCGTTGTTTAAAAAAGGATTGAAAAGTAATCCAGGAAATTATAGGCCGGTAAGTTTATCATCAGTAGTAGGTAAGTTATTGGAGGGAGTACTAAGAGACAGAATCTACAAGCATTTGGATAGACAGGGACTTATTAGGAAGAGTCAACATGGCTTTGTGCATGGGAGGTCATGGTTGACCAGTCTATTGGAGTTTTTCGAGGAGGTTACCAGGAAAGTGGATGAAGGGAAGGCAGTGGATATTGTCTACATGGACTTCAGTAAGGCCTTTGACAAGGTCCCGCATGGGAGGTTAGTTAGGAAAATTCAGTCGCTAGGTATACATGGAGAGGTGGTAAATTGGATCAGACATTGACTCAATGGAAGAAGCCAGAGAGTGGTAGTAGAGAATTGCTTCTCCGAGTGGAGGCCTGTGACTAGTGGTGTGCCACAGGGATCAGTGCTGGGTCCATTGTTATTTGTCATCTATATCAATGATCTGGATGATAATGTGGTAAATTGGATCAGCAAATTTGCTGATGATACAAAGATTGGAGGTGTAGTAGATAGTGAGGAAGGTTTTCAGAGCCTGCAGAGGGACTTGGACCAGCTGGAAAAATGGGCTGAAAAATGGCAGATGGAGTTTAATGCAGACAAGTGTGAGGTATTGCACGTTGGAAGGACAAACCAAGGTAGAACATACAGGGTTAATGGTAAGGCACTGAGGAGTGCAGTAGAACAGAGGGATCTGGGAATACAGATACAAAATTCCCTAAAAGTGGCGTCACAGGTAGATAGAGTTGTAAAGAGAGCTTTTGGTACATTGGCCTTTATTAATCGAAGTATTGAGTATAAGAGCTGGAATGTTATGATGAGGTTGTATAAGACATTGGTGAGGCTGAATCTGGAGTATTGTGTTCAGTTTTGGTCACCAAATTACAGGAAGGATATAAATAAGGTTGTAAGAGTGCAGAGAAGGCTTACAAGGTTGTTGCTGAGACTTGAGAAACTCAGTTACAGAGAAAGGTTGAATAGGTTAGGACTTTATTCCCTGGAGCGTAGAAGAATGAGGGGAGATTTCGTAGAGGTATATAAAATTATGATGGGTATAGATAGAGTGAATGCAAGCAGGCTTTTTCCACTGAGGCAAGGGGAGAAAAAAACCAGAGGACATGGGTTAAGGATGAGGGGGGAAAAGTTTAAAGGGAACATTGGGGGGGCTTCTTCACACAGAGAGTGGTGGGAGTATGGAATGAGCTGCCAGACGAGGTGGTAAATGTGGGTTCTTTTTTAACATTTAAGAATAAATTGGACAGATACATGGATGGGAGGTGTATGGAGGAATATGGTCCGTGTGCAGGTCAGTGGGACTAGGCAGAAAATGGTTCGGCACAGCCAAGAAGGGCCAAAAGGCCTGTTTCTGTGCTGTAGTTTCTATTGTTCTATGGTTCTATAGATCCCGCAGCCGAGCTCCAAGAACCCGAGCCTCGACGATTCCTTAGCCAAGCTCTAAGAACCCGTGCCTCTAGGATCCCGCAGCTGAGATCCAAGAACCCTAGCCTCGAGGATCCCGCAGCCGAGCTGCAAGAATCCTAGCCTCGAGGATCCCGCAGCCGAGCTGCAAGAACCCAAGCCTGGAGTGTCCCGTAGCCGAGCTCCAAGAACCCAAGCCTCGACGATTTCTTAGCCGAGCTCCAAGATTCCGAGCCTTGAGGATCCCGCAGCTGAGATCCGAGAACCCGAGCGTCGACGATCCCGCAGCCGAGCTCCAAGAATCCTAGCCTCGAGGGTCCCGCAACCGAGCTCCAAGAACCCAAGGTGATCATTTTCTGGATTAAGAGCGACAGCATCACCTGCTTAGGCTTTCTGGAAACCCATTACATGTGTACTACTTTGAGGAATAAAGAGACACTTTGCCTCTCTGTTACCTTGGTAGTTTAAATGACACTGGTCTAGGATCTTTATCCTGATTGGTTGTCTTCCACAGTTTATAACTAATTGGTTGAATAAGAGAGGTTAGAGCTGTTGTCTTTGGCTGCTATTTCACGGTTTGTTTGGAGATGAAAGAGACACCGTTAATTAAAACTATCCTGTGTTAAAGACTGCCTATGCCTGTTTAGGCTTGAAATGCTGTGGAGACACTAGTAACAAGCAAAGTGCTTTTATCGTACGTTGAATGAAAGTTAATTACATTTGTACTGAAGCCAGGTGTGGTGCAAAGCTGAGAAAGGTGAATGTTTTTAAACAAAAAAAGACATTAAAATTCAAGTTTGAAGATCACTTAACAGGGGGTGATGAAGACTGCAATGTTTTAAATAAAGGTTTGAAGTAAAGCAGGTAGCAGAGGTCAGCTAAAGCCAAGGTAAATTTGTAGCATGAGGTAGCTAAGAACTCTGGCTTGTGGTCCTGGGGAAGACTGAGCGCACATACACACCAACTGAATTGGTGGAGATATTTGTGGTTGCTGATGAAGGTGTGCATTCTCCCACCTTGCTTCCCCCTCCTACTGCTGCACCCGGCTCCCGTCCACTGTTTCTGTAATAAGACATGAACTTTTGTAAGATCAAAAGACGGGACCTGTGAGTGGTAGAACAATGCAATTGGATGACTCTTTCGAAGGAGAAGGGATTAGAGAAGGAGCAGGTGAGAAAATAAAGATATAAAGACTTACATTTAAATTATCACAATTTTCAAAACCCAAAGGCAATGTAATGGGCAATTTGCTGAAATGTATTTGCTCTTTTATTATTGTACACACCAAAGACAACTTTTGTATAACCTTCAAAAAGCCAGAAAATACATTTACATGTGGGCTTGCAAAGTCTACAGAAAGCCACACTCCCATCTCCAATTCCACTTGAATCCTAGTCCGGCATCTGAGAAATAGGGTGGTTGAGAGTTTGGCTTGGCATGATGTGTGGTCATTGGAATGGGATTCAACTCATTTGAAATGTCCTGAAGGTTGAAAGCTCTACCAGTGTTCACATCGTCTATTCAACAATGACCATCCACCTGAAGTAAGGAGGTGCCTTAGTCTACCATGAAACAAGATTTTTGGTAAATGAGGGAAAAGAACTGGAATTTGGAATAATTCATAAACAATTAATTATGGTAATTGCAATTAAAATGCCGAAACACAATTCCTTTTCCTTCCACTTCTGCTGTATCTCCCTAATTATTGTCCAGGAAGTGTGCCTCATACACACACCATGTACCCTATGTCCATATCATGTATGAATATTAATAGCATATCACAGCAAAGTCTTTGGTGAGATAGAATGTGTCATTTGCGATGAGAGATTAATCTGCATTGAACCTCTTTCACAGAAACAAACAGCCCTTTATAGAAAATGGCTGGATTTTGAAGCAACCTATCAGGGTAGCAAAGGACGCTACACTATAGCCCTTGAATATCAAAGAAACCGAGCGTGAATTGTGTATACGGGGAGAAATGGAGCCTCTTTATCTGTATCATTTGAAGTGTTCTCAGCTGCTCTCAGGCAGAGGATGACTAAGCATGAGCTGTACTTACACATCTTAGTAACATTTTTACTTAAGCATCTTATTATCTGTGGCAAATTAAACAGTGTTTTTCAGCCCTTTTTTACTGTACATTTATTACTGTGGTAAAGCTCTGTGATGCCACAGTTTCACAGTCTATGTAGGCTTGGTTGATACCAGTCTTCATTAGATTGGATCTGATGTACACCTGTTGAAAAGTTTGTGTTCACATTAAGAGGTGCTGACATCTGGCCTGGGAGTGCTAGACCTGTAACAAAGAGCAGGGACAAGCCACCAAAGCCAAAAAGATGGATGGGGCATTCCCTCTGCATAATGAAAAAGAATTTGTTGAATTAATGCTAGTGCAAGTCAGTTTTGTTTCCCCCTAATGGGATATTATTGTTGCCATGACCACTCAGACTGCCTTACACTTATTCTGAGGTGCACAGGGCTTCAAAGGGCACACATACTGTCTCTCCGGTGCATTGAATCCTGGCCATGAAGGTGACTTCCATATGGATTTGTCTGGTAGGTAGATAGACCTGAGGATGTTTTTGGTCCAGTGGCATTATGAAAGGTGACAGAGAGAAAGCAGTGGTGCCGATGGATATCGGGTTAACGAACCTGGGCTGCAATTATTAAAGAAGCTCTGAATGTCATTCAAAGGTAAGGGATACACAGGAATGTTTCTAGTATAATTTCATTGTATGGGAGGGGAGTGCAGTTCTCAAAGAAAATGGAACATATAAATGAATAGCTAGCAACATTCTGGAAAAACTAATTTAAGTTCATTTCATAAAATTAAAATTAAATACCAGAAGAATGGGGGAGATTCAAACAAGAGGACCTGAGTAGAGAGTTAAAAGGCAAAAGTTTAGGGGTAACATGAGGGGGAACTTCCTTACTCACAGAGGGGTAGCTGTGTGGAAGGAGCTTCCAGCAGAAGTGGTTGAGGCAGGTTGGATGTTGTCATTTAAAGTTAAACTGAACAGCTATAAAGACAGGAAAGGAATGGAGGGTTATGGGCTGAGTGCAGGTCGTTGGGACTAGGTGAGAGTAAGCGTTTGGCACGGACTAGAAGGGCCGAGATGGCCTGTTTCCGTGCTGTAATTGTTATATGGTTATATGGTTAAACACTTGGCAAGATATGCAGGATCTGTAGAGAAGGGGTTATCAGCTGGAAGTTGTTGCCAGCAAGGTGCTGCTTACAAATGCAACTAACTTATGGAAAAATGGATAGTTTTGATTTGCAAATATTGATGTTGATTTGCTGGTAAGTCAGACCTGGATGCAGAATGGTGAGGTCTTCTACAGTGCAGGGCCTAACTTGATTAGATGTTAACACTTGTAGGCTGGCCAGAGCACACCTTGTTCATTTAGTCACAGAGCTGCACACCACCGATATAGAACCTTTGCTCCAACTTGTCCATCCCAACCTTGTCTACACTACCCCCATTTGCTTGCATGAAGCCCATATTCCTCTGCTCCTTCACTATCCAAGTACTTGTCCAAATATCATTTAATAAAACCAACCTCCCTTTTTCTGAAAGTCTTGCCCTCAGAACTCATTTAATTTTTTTCCCTCTCACCATATATGATCCAGCTTTAGATTAACATATGCTAGGGAAAAGTCTCTGACCATCTAACATATTTTTGCCCCTCCTAATCTTACAAACCCCTAGAAGTTTACCACTCAGCCTCCTATGTCCCATGAGATCAAACGCACCTGATCCAATCTCTTCTTGTAACGAAGGCCTTTCATTCCGGGTAACGTGTATAAGATGATGAGAGCCATTGATTGTGTGGATAGTCAGAGGCTTTTTCCCAGGGCTGAATTGGCTAACATTAGAGGGCACAGTTTTATGATGCTTGGAAGCAGGTACAGAGGAGATGTCATGGGTAAGTTTTTTACACAGAGAATGGTGATTGCGTGGAATGGGCTGCCGGTGATGGTGGAGGCGGATACGATAAGGTTTTTTAAGAGACTTTTGGATAGGTACATGGAGCTTAGGAAAACAAAGGGCTATAGGTAACCCTAGGTAATTTCTAAAGTAAGTACATGTTTGGCACAGCGTTGTGGGCCGAAGGGCCTGTATTGTTCCGTAGATTTCCTCTATTTCTAAGTTTCTCAATCCCTGGTGAATCTCTCCTGCATTTTTTTCTAATGGCAGTACAATCTTCCTACAGAGTGTCAAGCAGAACAATACAGAATAATGTGACCTAACCAATCATTTTGCAGCTGTAATATGATGTCCTATCTCTTACTGTCAATGCCCCAAGTCTACGGAGGCAAGCATGCCAAATCATAAACACAAAAGGTTCTGCAGATGCTGGAAAGCAGGCGCAACATGCAAAATTCAGGAAGAAATCATAAATACAAAATACTCTGCAGATGCTGGGGTCAAAGCGACACTCAGAACACGCTGGACGAACTCAGCAGGTCGGGTAGCATCTGTGGAAATGATCAGTCAACGTTTCGAGACTGAAGAGGGAAGGGGCAGAGGCCCGATAAAGAAGGTAGGAGGAGAGTGGGAAGGAGGAGGGTGATAGGTTCCAGGTGAAAAACCAGTAAAGGGAAAGATGAAGGGGTGGGGGAGGGGATAGGCAGGAAAGGTGAAGAAGGAATAGGGACAAGCACAATGTGTAGTAGGAGGAGGCGGAACCATGAGGGAGGTGATAGGCAGCAAGGGGAGGGGGCAGAGTGAAACTGGGATGGGGAAGGGAGGGGGAGGGAATTACCAGAATTTGGAGAATTCAAGGGTCATGCTCAGGGGCTGGAGACTACCCAGATGGTATATGAGGTGTTGCTCCTCCAACCTGAGTTTAGCCTCATCATGGCAGTAGAGGTGGCCATGTATGGACATATCTGAATGGGAATGTGAAGCAGAGTTGAAGTGGGTGGCAACCGGGAGATCCTGTCTGTTCTGGAGAATGGAGTAGAGGTGCTCGATAAAGCGGTCCCCCAATCTGCGTCGGGTCTCACCGATGTAGAGGAGGCCGCACCGGATGCAATTGATGACCCCAACAGACTCACAAGTGAAGTGTTGCCTCACCTGGAAAGACTGTTTGGAACCCTCAATGGTGGTGATGGAGGAAGCGTAAGGACAGGTGTAGCACTTACACTTGCAGGGATAAGTGTCGGGTGGGAGATCCGTGGAGAGGGACGTGTGGACCAGGGAGTCGTGGAGGGAACGATCCCTGCAGAAAGCAGAGAGGGTGGGGAGGGAATGATATGCTTAGTGCTGGGGTCCTGTTGAAGGTGGTGGAATTTGCAAAGGATAATTTGCTGGATCCAGAGGCCGGTGGGGTGGTAGTTGAGGACAAGGGGAACTCTGTCCCTGCTGTGGTGACGGGAAGATGGGGTGAGGGCCAAAGTGTTGGAAATGGATGAGATGTGGATGAGGGTATCATTGATGACAGAAGAAGGGAAACCATTATCCTTAAAGGAAGAGGACATTTGAGATGTCCTGGAACAGAAAGCTTCATTCTGGGAGCCGATGCGGTGGAGATGGAGGAATTGGGAATAGGGAATGGCATTTTTATATGTGGTGGGGTGGGAAGAGGTATAGTCGAGGTAGTTATGAGAGTCAGTGGTCTTATAGAAGATGTCAGTGGACAGTCTGTCTCCAGAGATGGAGACGGACAGATTGAGAAAGGGGAGCGAAGTGTCCGAGATGGACCAAGTGAATTTGAGGGCTGGGTGGAAGTTTAAAGTAAAGTTGATGAAATTGACGAGCTCAGCATGGGTGCAGGAAGCAGCACCAATGTAGCGAAGGAAAAGTTGGGGGGCAGTACTAGTGTAGGTTTGGAGCATAGACTGTTCCACATAACCAACGACGAGGCAGGCATAGCTGGGGCCCATGTGAGTGCCCATAGCTAAACCCTTGGTATGAAGAAAGTGGGAGGAGCCAAAAGAGAATTTATTAAATGTGAGTATCAGTTCCTCCAACTGGAGGAGGGTATTGGTGGTGGGGAACTGGTGAGGTCTATTGTCCAGAAAGTTGCGGAGGGCTTTGAGGCCTTCTTGATGGGGAATGGAAGTGAATAAGGATTGGACATGCATAGTGAAAATGAGGTGGTCAGAACTGGGGAACTGGAAGTCATTGAAGAGCTGGAGGGCATGGGATGTAACCCGGATGTAGGTGGGGAGGGACTGAACTATGGGTGACCAAATGGAGTCTAGACAGATACAAGTTTGGTGGGGCAGGAGCAGGCAGAAACTATGGGTCAACCGGGACAGTCAGGCTTGTGGATCTTGGGGAGAAGGGAAAATCAAGCAGTGCGGGGTGTGGGAATTATGATTTTGTGGCTGAGGATGGAAGGTCTCCGGAGTTGATAAACACGGTGATGGTACGGGAGACAATGGTTTGATTTTCTTCTTTACCTTTCCTGCCTATCCCCTACCCCACCCCTTGGAACAAAATTCTGCTGCAAAATATCATGGCTTGAGTACTTTCTTTGATGGTAGGACGACATAGCGGATTCATTACTCATTTAAAATGCAGCGCCTGACGTATTATCAAACAGGGTTTCATTCTCCATCAGCATTGGTTGTAAAAACAAAATATTAAGTGTATTGTCATTGCTGATTGGAAGAATATTATATCAATAAAGTATCTCATTCAGAGCTTTAAAGTAACTTTATTTTTCATAAATACCTGTAACATTAAGTTTAGCCTATAATACCTATAACACGTTAAAACCTAAAGATTGACTATATATTAAAATAATACTGAAAAAACATTAGTAACTAATGGAATCCATGGAGTCTGAGGGCCTGAGGGAAATGCAAGTCACATAGGGGAAACAAAGAGCAAAAACTTCTAACATGTGGAGGTGCCTTTGACCTTCTGCATGGGGTAGGGGTGGACTTGGGGGCTGCTGTTGGAGACCATGAGGGAAGTGGTACCCTCTCTCCCTGGCACTCTGCTGTGACACACTCCTAGATGGATGCTGGACCATCTGCTCTCTCTTGTTCATGCTGCAGCCTCTCTGCTTTAGTTTGGAGAGCCCACTGATCCAATGCCAGGCCTCTCTGGTGTTGGAGGCCACCAGATCCAAGTTCTTCCTTGTGCCCTTAAATGCGATGGTAAAACAGCGGTGGGTGGGTATCTCCGTGGCGTACCGCTTCATTCCCTCCGGCTGGTGACCTGGTCTCATCTCCTTGATGTCGTCGATCGAGACTGCAAAGGGTTGGGTGAGGGGAGAGAATAAAACAGCAGCAGAGATCAGAACAAGAGATTCAGTCACAGATTCACAAGCACAAGAGATTCTGCAGAAGCTGGGAATTCAGAGTAACACACACACAAAGTTATTTATTCACAGCACTTTATGTATTTAGAGATACTCTGTGGGACTGGCCCTCAGCCCCAAAAAGCCACATCTCCCAACACCCCACCTATTTAACAGCAGCCTAATCACAGGAAAATTTACAATGACCAATCAGCCTTCTTTGAACTGCAGGGGGAAACCCACATGGTCACAGGGAGAATATACACGGCACTGGTATTGAACTTTGAATTATTACCTGCCCACTCCCTGCCCCCCCATCCCTGACCGAGCAGGAACAACATCACACTAACCACCCTGCTACTGTGGTGCCCTAAAATGCTGGAGGACCTCTGCAGGTCAGGCAGCATCTATGGAGAGGAATAAAGAGTCAACACTTCAGGCCAACATCCTCCATCAAGATAAGTCCTGCAGACAGGTCTCAGTTTGTGTGTGTGTGTGTATATAAACAGTTATGGATGCTGCCTGACCTCCTGAGTTCATTCTGCATTTTGTGTCTGTTGTTCTACCATCTGCAGAATCTCTCGTGCAAAGGCATCATTGTTTTACTAAACTGTAGAAATTAGGGTTGTGAGCTGTGGGGCTTCAGGTTGCAGTAGCTCCTGCTTGATGGATACGACTCATGTCATGTTTATGGGAAACCTGGATGAACAGAGAAATGGAAATGGACCAGGAGGTTAGAGACAGGGGAGCTTAGGAGGAGCATATTGCAACATATGGGTCATATTGTCTGAAAGTTCTTCCCCCTGTGGAATGCTGAAGGAAATGGATAGTTGTTATCCTGAGCAAAACACACGAGTGCGCACACACAGAGACACAGGCACACACACGCATGCACACACAGAGAATGCTGGCGGAACACAGCAGGGCAGGTGAATTGTCCTGTGATTTGTCTGGCGTTAAACAGGTGGACGGCTGGGTGGTGTGGCCTATTGGGCCAGAAGGACCTGTCTGCACTCAATCTCGAAATAAAATAGAATGAATAAAAGATAGAATCCAGGTCACTGGTGCAATGAAGCAGTAACTCTACTTGGCCTCAGCGTCGTGGCATACCAGGAATCAAGGACTAATCCCTGCACCTGTTGGTGCCCAAGACAATTTTTCAAAAACTTTAAAAAAATGTTTGCTGTCACACCAACCCTCCAGGACTTTAGTAACACTCACACATTTGGCTCCTGGCTGTCTTCAGGACCTTTTTCAAACTGTACCACACCGTCCAACAATCTTCATTTAGCTTGTAAAAGCGGGAATTCATCCGTGAGCTGGATTTGATCTTCTTGATGTAAGAACTCTTGAGCATGGCTTGAATATCGTCGTCCTTATTGAGGCCTTAGAAGGAGCACACAGAGGACGCATCAGATGAAGTGCTGGCAGAAGGAAAGTGGAGGGTGGGGTGAGTGGGTAGTGAAGGGGAAGTGGAAGGGAGGGAAGGAGTGATGGAACAGACAAGTAGAGCATGAAGATCTGGTGAGGCAGGGGTAAGTAGTCAGGAGTTAGGAAGGTAGGGGAGAGCAGTGGAGAACAGAGAAAGGGTGTTAATGGGTAGGAGGGGGAAAGGTATTGCAATGAGTGAGATGGAACACTGGAGCACAACACAGGCTCTTCAGCCCACAGTATTGTGTCTAACTTGTAACCTGTTCTAAGATGTTACCGTCGGATCAGTTGCCTGAGCCTTTAAGGGAGACGATGATGTCATTACGCATGCGCGGGACGGTGGGGAGACCATTTTGCTTTCTGCTGAAGAGGCGGTTGGGCGTTGGAAAGTGGGTTCTTCCCAGAGTGTGCTGGACATGGTGAGGAAAGATTTTCTCCAGTAAATGATTCAACGCTGGATCGCGTGGCTTGGGCAAGGTTCCTCACCATCCAAGTAGGATTGCACTACCGTATTTGTTCTGGTATTTTTATACTGCATACGGAATTCTGTCCATACATAAGGGTGTGGATCGAAAGTTAAGCTGAGATTTAACGGCAAGAGCTGGTTGTAACTTCGTTTGTTTTGTTTCGCGACCCTCTTCTGGCACTTAAACATCGAAAACCGATAAAGGAATTAGAACCCGAAAAAGTCTTTGTTGTCCTGAGCGTGTAGTTTTCCCCAGGCTACAAAATCTGGTACCAGGAGTGGGGCTAATTCCAAGCCAGTTTAGAGGGTCTCTGATTGTTGTGTGCAGGTTAATATACAGTACCTAATACGGTAGTGATGAAGACAGGACCGGGTTCCCGTCGGGCGGGAGGAGAGAGCGCGGTTGAGCCTCGTGGAGAGCGCGTTGGAGCCTCGCGAACGGGCGACTGACGTCAGGACGCAGAGCGGTGACGTGGACCCCGGGAACGGCGGGCCGTGAAGGCATCGCGTTTGCAGCGAAGGACGGCAGCAGCTTCTTTTCCAGGCTTCTGTGAACTTTAAAGATTTGAGGTTTTATTATGTCACGCTCAGAGGACACACCAGTTGAACTTGATTTGAACGAACAAATTAGAGAATTGCGTAGTAGGTATGATGAAGCAATGGCAACCATTGATAAATTAAGTAGAAGGTCCTTTGTATATGTCCCAAGGGAAAGACGCATTGTTCCATTTACGGGGGATGTTGAGAAAGATGGGAGGTCTGTTGATGACTTTATTGAAGAAGTACAACGTGCTCTTAATAGTAGAAATCAGCCTGACCAGGATCAGTCTGACTTCGTTATGTCCCTGCTCAGGGGTGCAGCCTTAGAGGAAGCACGAATGCGCAGTGATGCTGGGGAAGATCGCGTTGATGACTTGTTCACCTATTTCAGGGAAGCTTTTAGAGATAAGCGTAGTGCAGCCCAGCTGTAGCATAACTTCTACAGTCGTAAACAGCATGAGGGTGAAGATTTAAGAAAGTTTTTACATGCCCTAGCCCAAGCTCTTAAGTTGATACTGATGCCGTGATCAATGAGAGGGTGGTGCTAAGAGATCAATTTATAGAGGGGATCAGGGATCCTTCCCTCAGAAGGGAGCTCTGCATATTTGTGCGGGGCCACCCTGAGTCCTCAATGATAGAAGTGAGAGAGGAGGCTCGTCTGTGGCTCTCAGAAAAGCCCCTGGGAAATACAAGGTCTGGAAAGTCAAAGTGTAGCAGTGGCCAGGCACAGTGCTCGAGTCTTATAGCTCCGGAATCTGAGTCTGTCACACTAGATGATGTCCTTAAAGTGGTCGCAGAGCAAATTTGAGCCTGGGAAGCTGGTACTGGTGAGGTAAGTGGTCCGACACAAGGGAGCACTCCAACTCTCCCAGGTTACTCTATGGGGAGTTGCGGACTTCTCAGCAGCAAGACCCTGTGTTAGGTGTCCTAAGAGACTTATGGGATCAGAAAAGGAAGCTGAGTGGCCAGGAGCGTAAAACTCTGCCTAAACCCGTTTTGTCTCTGTTAAGGGACTGGGACAGTATCAGGGAGCGTAAACGGTTACTGTGTAGGGTAGTTGAGGATGAGAAGCTTGAGACGTGTTACCAGCTTCTGGTACCTAACAGCTTGAGGAGCAAAGTGTTAGAGTATGTACATGATTCTATGGGCCATCAAGGCAAAGAGCGTACAAGCGTACTCTGCAGTTGTTGAGAAGCCGATGTTTTTGGGTGGGCATACATGAGGATGTGGCATGGTGGGTCAAGAATTGTCCACATGGTATACTAACTAAGATGCCGCCGCCTAGGATCCACCCCCCCCCCCCATGAAGTCATTTCTGGCTTTTAGGCCCCTGAAGTTGTAGCGGTAGATTTCACTGTGTTGGAGCCGGCAACTGACAGGCGTGAGAATGTCTTAATGGTCACGGACGTTTTCACTAAATTCACCCAAGCATTTCTGACTCGGGATCAAATGGCGTATACCACAGCAAGGGTGCTCTTGAGGGAAAGGTTCATAAAGTACGGTGTCCCTGAGAGATTGCATTCTCGACCCTTCCAACAGGCTCGAAGATAGCTTCTACCCCGTCCGTCATTGTATTTAGGACAGACACAATTGGAACAATTAAACTCTTAGATAGGCACATGGATGAGTGAGAGATTGAGGGCTATGTAGGAGAGAAGGGTTACATAGATCTTAGATTAGGATCAAATATCAGCAGAACATTGTGGGCTGAATGGTCTGTATTGTGCTGTAATGTTCTATTGAATGGCCCTCAACTGTGAGAAGATGGACTGTTGACCTCACAATGTCAATACTTACAATCTTGTTTACCAGCACTGCACTTTCTCTGTAGCTGTTACACTTTATTGTGCATTCTGTTATTGTTTTACCTGGTTCTACCTCAATACACTGTGTGATGTTTTGATTGGTATGATTTGCAAGTCAGGCTTTTCACTGTATCTCAGTACATGAGACAATAATAAACCAACAGCAAATAGTGAAAGTAAAGAGTGAAGCCTCTGGTGTCTGGTGTTTGTGGGACTCGGAGAGGAATTGTCTATTTTCATTTCAACATGGTAATTTTGTGGCCATGCTTCCTGCAAGTGCCCCTCACTCTCCCTTGACCATGACTCTGAGGCAATGCTGATAATGGAATTCCTTGTTCTACTGGATATCACCATGCATTGTCTTTTTGCAATTGATAGACCCATTTTTGCACTTTCTTCAACAACCATATCAATTAAGTTTTGTAGTTCTTCCTCCGTACTTGCAATTAACACAGTGTCATCTGTATATCTGAAATTATTGATGTTTTCACCGCCAACTTTGATTCCCAAGATGTCTCTTATTTTTTGTAATATTGTTTCACTGTACACATTAAACAAATCAGGGGAGAAAACACACCCTTGTTTATCTATCAACTGCAAAAAGACAGAATGTGTGGTGATATCCAGAAAGGAGGATCCTATCTGAATCTTGAAAATAAACGGGGAAGACATAAAACAAGTACAGAACTTTTGCCATAAACAGGTTTGTAACCCGATAGTTCAACATACCTTATGCATTTGGTTTCAATTCTGAAAATTTTTCGATCTTAATCAATTTGGGCTAGTGATTCCTATTTTAGGCAACATATTCTTTCCCCCCTCTTCTACGGACCGTGCCTTTCAAATTTAGAAGACCAATGGTATATCACGGTTTTTGGATTTATTTTTAGATGGCTCCCTTATGTCTTTTGAACAATTATCTAACAAATATAACTTACCAAGAAGGGTCCTGACAAAGGGTCTCGGCCTGAAATGTCGACTGCACCTCTTCCTAGAGATGCTGCCTGGCCTGTTGCGTTCACCAGCAACTTTGATGTGTGTAACTTACCAAGAAATCAGTTTTTTAGATATCTCCTAGTTAGAAATTTCCTAAGTGCCATACTTTCTTCCTTTCCGGCGTTACCCCCTACATATATTTTAGATACTATAATTAACCTTAACCTATGTTGGAAAGGTGTAACGGCTATTATTTATAATACTATCATGAAACTTAGGATAGCTCCATTCGATAAGATTAGGTCAGATTGGGAAAAGGAATTAGGCTTCACTATTTTGGCAGATGACTGGGCGCATATTTTACAACTAGGCAATACTTCCTCTATCTGTTCCAAACATTCCCTAATTCAATTTAAAGTTGTTCATAGAGCTTGTATGTCTAAAGATAAATTAGCTCGTTTGAATGAGTATACAAAAGGGTAAGCCATATAGGCACTAATACACTGTTAGAATATAATAAAATTACAGGAGATATTAATACAGAAAAAAAAGTGATACTAACCATGTAATTTAAACATAACATACTAAGGTAAAATAATAGTATACTAATTTTATATATATATATATCAATAGAGAAAAGGAAACCCCCCCCAAAAAAAACCCACCGTGCAACTAACTAAAAGCAAAGCAAAGCAATGGGCTAACTTGGAACCAAGTAGAGTTAAAGAACTTAAAATCACGTCCTCAAACCTGACCTCATTAAAAACAGTAAAAAAAAAACAAGAAGGGTATATAAATATGGAGCAAAAAAGAGAAGAAAAAAAAATTACATTAAATGAAAATGTTGAATAAAAGATCTCCAGGTCTGTTCAAATTTAAGTGAGGAATCATGAAGATTGCTTCTAATTTTCTCCAAATTCAAGCATAATATCGTCTGAGAAAACCAAAAAAAGGTGGTTGGAACATTAAGCTCTTTCCAATGTTGTAAGATACATCTTTTCGCCATTACAGTAAGAAATGCAATCATTCTACGGGCTGAAGGAGAAAGATTACTGGAAATTTTAGGTAGTCCAAAGATAGCAGTAATAGGGTGAGGAGAGATATCTATATTCAATACCTTTGAGATAATATTAAAAATCTCTCTCCAAAAAGTTTCCAGAGTAGGACAAGACCAAAACATATGAGTTAAAGAGGCTATCTGCCCCGGACATCTATCACAAAAAGGATTAATATGAGAATAAAAGTGAGCTAATTTATCTTTGGACATATGTGCTCTATGAACAACTTTAAATTGAATTAGGGAATGTTTAGCACAGATAGAGGAAGTATTGACTAATTGTAAAATCTGCCCCTAGTCATCCATGGAAATGATAGACCCCAATTCCTGTTCCCAATCTACCCTAATCTTATCAAATGGAGCTTTCCTAAGTTTCATAATAATATTATAAATCATAGCTGATACACCTTTCTGACATGGATTAAGGTTAATTATAGTATCTAAAATGTATGTAGGAGGAAGCATTGGAAAGGAAGAAAGTATAGTACTTAGGAAATTTCTAACTTGTAGATATCTAAAAAGATGTATTCTTGATAAATTATATTTATTAGATAATTGTTCAAAAGACATAAGGGAACCATCTAAAAATAAATCCAAAAACCGTGAAATACCCTTAGTCTTCCAAATTTGAAAAACACCATCCGTAAAAGAGGGAGGAAAAAATATGTTACCTAAAATAGGAATGGCTAGCCCAAATTGGTTAAGATCAAAAAATTTTCTGAATTGAAACCAAATACGTAAGGTATATTTAACTATCGGGTTAGATACCTGTTTGAGGCGTTTCAAATCAAAAGGAAGAGAGGAACCTAAAATAGCGCCAAGTGTATAACCCTGAACAGATTGTAATTCCAATGCTACCCATTTAGGAACGGATAGTATATCCTGGTTAAGTAACCAAAATTTCCTATGTCGAATATTAATTGCCCAATAATAAAATCTAAAGTTAGGTAATGCTAAACCTCCATCTCTCTTAGCTTTCTGTAAATGTATTTTACCCAGTCTCGGGTTTTTATTTTGCCAAATAAATGAAGAAATTTTTGAGTCAACTTTATCAAAAAAAGATTTTGGAACAAAAATCAGTAATGCCTGAAATATATATAGAAATTTTGGCAGAAAAAACATCTTAACTGCATTAATACGACCAATCAAAGTTAAATATAAAGGAAACCATTTAGATGAAAGTTGAATAATATGGTCAATTAAGGGTAAAAAGTTAATCTTAAATAAATCTTTATATTTACAAGTAATTTTAATCCCAAGATATGAAAAATAATTATTAATCAATTTAAACGGAAAGTTACGATATAAGGGAAGTTGCTTATTAATCGGGAAAAGTTCACTCTTACTAAGATTTAATTTTAACTTGAAAAGAGACTAAATTGTGCTAATAACTCTAAAACAGCAGAGATGGATTTTTGAGGATTAGAAATATATAAAAGTAAGTCATCAGCATAGAGTGATATTTTATGGGACCCTGTCCTACTTTGGAAACTTTTTGGAAAGACATTTTTAATATTATCTCAAAGGTATTGAATACAGATATTTCTCCCCATCCTATTACTGCTATCTTTGGATTACCTAAAACTTCCAGTAATCTTTCCCTTTCAGCCCGTAGAATGATTGTATTTCTTACTTTAATGGCGAAAAGATGTATTTTACAACATTGGAAGGAGATTAATGCCCCAACTACGTTTTTTTTGGTTTTCTCAGACGATACTATGTTTAAATTTGGAAAAAATCAGAAGTAATCTTTATGATACTTCAGTTAAATTTGAACAGACCTGGAGATCTTTTATTCAACATTTTCATTTAATGTAACTTTTTTTTTCTCTTTGACCATATTTACATTCCCTTCTTGGTTTTTAACTGTTTTTAATGGAGGTTGGGTTTGAGGACATGATTGTTTTAAGTTGCTTAAGTCTACTTGATAACTAGTTAGCCCATTGCTTTGCTTTGCTTTTTAGATTAGTTGCACGGTGGGTTTTTTTTTTTGGGTCTTTTTTTCGGTTTTTTCTTCTCTTTATTGATATATATGGAAAATTAGTATACTATTATATTACCTCGTTATTTTATAACTAAACCACTGTTTGTACTACCTCTTCTGTGTATTAATATCTCTTGTAAATTTATATCGCAACAGTGTATTAGTTTCTACATGTTTTACCTTTTGTGTACTAATTCAATAAAAAGATTTAAAAAGAAAGAACTTTTGCTGCTCAGGAAGCTGGGTGAAATCAGATGGCAGGTGCGACATGGACATCAAAAGAAGAATAGAGTTGGCAAAAGACACCTTTACGAGAATGAAGAGTATACTGACTAACACTAAACTAGGCATGACAACCCGCCTCAGAGTACTGAAATGTTATGTTTATTCGGTTATGTTATATGGCTCAGAATGTTGGACAATATCTAGTAACAGGAGGAAATGAATTGAAGCAGCAGAGATGTGGCTTTTGAGGAGGATGCAAAGAATATCATGGACGAAATGAATACCTAATGAGGATGTTATTAACAGAGTAAGTAGAAAAAGAGGAATAATGTATGAGATCATGAAAAGGCAACATAACTTCATTGGAAACACCAAATTCTCTGCAGATGCTGGGGTCAAAGCACCATGCACAACACGCTGGAGGAACTCAGCAGGTCGGGCAGCATCCGTGGAAACAAACAGTCAACGTTTCGGGCCGAGACCCCTCGTCAGGACTGAAGAGGGCGGGGGCAGGAGCCCTATAAAGAAGGTGGAGAAAGGGTTCGAAGGAGAAGGCTGGTAGGTGCCAGGTGAAAAACCAGTAGGGGGAAAGATAAGGGGTGTGGGAGGGGAAGCAGGGAGGGGATAGGCAGGAAAGGTGAAGGAATAGGGGAAAGCACAATGGCTAGCAGAAGGAGGCGGAACCATGAGGGAGGTGATAGGCAGCTCGGGGAGGGGTCAGAGTGAAACTGGGATGGGGGACAGGGGGGTGGGAATTACCAGAAGTTGGAGAATTCAATGTTCATGCCAAGGGGCTGGAGACAACCCAGACGGTGTATGAGGTGATGCTCCTCCAACCTGAGTTTGGCCTCATCATGGCAGTGGTTGAAGTGGGTGGCAACCGGGAGATCCCGTCTGTTGTGGTGGAAGGAGCGGAGGTGCTCGACAAAGCGGTCCCCTAATCTGCGTTGGGCCACACGGATGTAGAGGAGGCCGTACCGGATGCAATAGATGACCCCAACAAACTCATAAGTGAAGTCTTACCTCACCTGGAAGGACTGTTTGGGGCCCTGAATGGTGGTGAGAGAGGAAGTGTAGGGACAGGTGTAGCACTTACGCTTACAGGGATAAGTGCCGGGTGGGAGATCCGTGGGGAGGGACGTGTGGCCCAGGGAGTCGTGGAGGGAACGATCCCTGCAGAAAGCGGAGAGGGGTGGAGAGGGAAAGATGTGCTTAGTGGTGGGGTCCTGTTGAAGGTGGCAGAAGTTGCGGAGGATAATGTGCTGGATCCGGAGGCAAGTGGGGTCTTAGGTGAGGACAAGGGGAACTCTGTCCCTGTTGTGGTGACGGGAAGATGGGGTGAGGGCCGAAATGCGGGAAATGGAGGAGATGCGGGTGAGGGCATCATTGATGACGGCAGAAGGGAAACCATGATTCTGAAAGAAAGGGGATATTTGAGATGTCCTGGAACAGAAAGCCTCATCCTGGGAGCAGATGTGGAGGGACTGGGAATAGGGAATAGAATTTTTGCATGTGGCAGGGTGGGAAGATGTATAGTCGAGGTAGTTATGAGAGTCAGTGGTCCTATAGATGTCAGTGGACAGTCTGTCTCCAGAGATGGAGACCGAGAGATCGAGAAAGGGGACCAAGTGAATTTTAGGGCGAGGTGGAAGTTTGAAGTAAAGTTGATGAAATTGACGAGCTCAGCATGGGTGCAGGAAGCAGCACCAACGTAGCGAAGGCAAAGTTGGGGAGCAGTACCAGTATAGGTTTGGAGCATAGATTGTTCCACATAACCAACGACGAGGCAGGCATAGCTGGGGCCCATGCGAGTGACCATAGCTACACCCTTGGTCTGAAGAAAGTGGGAAGAGCCAAAAGGGAATTTATTAAATGTGAATATCAGTTCCACCAACCAGAGGAGGGTAGTGGTGGTGGGGAACTGGTGAGGTCTATTGTCCAGAAAGTAGCGGAGGGCTTTGAGGCCTTCTTGATGGGGAATGGAAGTGAATAAGGATTGGACATACATTGTGAAAATGAAGCGGTCAGAACCGGGGAACTGGAAGTCATTGAAGAGGTGGAGGGCATGGGATGTATCCTGGATGTAGGTGGGGAGGGATTGAACTATGAGTGACAAAATGGTGTCCAGATAGGCAGATACAAGTTTGGTGGGGCAGGAGCAGGCAGAAACTATGGGTCTACCGCGACAGTCAGGCTTGTGGATCTTGGGGAGGGGGTAAAACCGAGCAGTGTGGGCTGTGAGAATTATGAGTTTTGTGGCTGAGGATGGAAGGTCTCCGGAGTTGATAAGGACGGTGATGGTACAGGAGACAATAGTTTGATTTCCTTCTTCACCTTTCCTGCCTATCCCCTCCCTGCTTTCCCTCCCCCACCCTTTGATCTTTCCTCTTACTGGTTTTTCACCTGGCACCTACCAGCCTTCTCCTTCCCTCCCTCCCCCCACCTTCTTTATAGGGTCCCTGCCCCCTCCCTCTCCGACTGGAACCACAGCCTCCCGGACATGGGCACCAGCCCCCGGCGGGCCATGGACTCACTCGCTTCCAACTCGGACCTCAGTTCTGGTGCCCTGCAGGCCACAGGCTCCGCCAACCCCAGCTCCAGATTCAGCTCCGACTGAGGTCCTCACCCTCTCCAAACCGGGACCGCTCTTACTGCCGCTGGTTCCTACTGCTTGTCTTATTCCTCCACTACTCTCTATCCTCCCTGTGACTCCCAACCTTCCCTCTACCCCTCATCCTCCCCTAACACCGCACACACTGAACATCCCAACCCCCCTCTCCCTCCTGAGACCTCCCACTCTTTACCCTCCTCTGAACCCAGCCCCAACCCTTGCCGTGTCTTCATCATCCCCTCTGACCTTCCCCTCTCTGAGGTAGAACGTTCTGTCCTTAGCAAGGGCCTCACTTTTGTCCCCCTCTGCCCACACCTCAGTGAGTTCTGTGCCTGCCATGACGCTGAACTCTTCTTCCATCGCCTACGTCTCCGAGCCTACTTCTTTGGCAAGGATTCCCCTCCCCCCCAACTGATGACCCCCTTCTCCCGTCTTCAACCCTCCTCCTCCTCCTGGACACCCCGCACGGGCCTTCTACCTGCACTTGATCTTCTCATCTCCAACTGTCGCTGAGACGTCAATGGTCTCAACTTCACCACTCCTCTCTCCTGTTCCAACCTCACTCCCTCTGAACATACTGCCCTCCACTCTCTCCGCACTAATCCCAACCTCACCATCAAATCTGCTGACAAAGGTGGTGCCGTAGTAGTCTGGCGGACGGACCTCTACCTCACTGAGGCCAAACGGCAGCCCTCTGACACCTCCTCTTATCCCTGGAACAGGAGCCCACCAAAAATCATCAAACCATTGTCTCCGTACCATCACTGCCCTTAAACTCTGGAGACCTTCCAGCCTCAGCCACAAAACTCATAATTCCCACACCCCGCACTGCTCGAATTTACCCCAAGATCCACAAGCCTGACTGTCCCGGTAGACCCATAGTTTCTGCCTGCTCCTGCCCCACAGAGCGTGTATCTGCCTACCTGGACTCCATTTTGTCACCCATAGTTCAGTCCCTCCCCACCTACATCCAGGTTACATCCCAGGCCCTCCACCTCTTCAATAACTTCCAGTTCCCCGGTTCCGAACGCTTCATTTTCACAATGGATGTCCAATCCTTATTCACTTCCATTCCCCATCAAGAAGGCCTCAAAGCCCTCCGCTACTCTCTGGACAATAAACCTCACCAGTTCCCCACCACCACTATCCTCCTCTGGTTGGCGGAACTGGTACTCACACTTAATAACTTCTCTTTTGGCTTTTCCCAATTTCTTCAGACCAAGGGTGTAGCTATGGGCACTTGCATGGGCCCCAGCTATGGCTACCTCGTCATTGGTTATGTGGAACAGTGTATGCTCCAAACCAATACTGGTACTGCTCCTCAACTTTTCCTTCACTACATTGACGACTACATTGGTGCTGCTTCCTGCACCCATGCTGAGCTCATCAATTTCATCGACTTTACTTCAAACTTCCACCTAGCCCTAAAATTCACTTGGTCCCCTTTCTCGATCTCTCAGTCTCCATCTCTGGAGACAGACTGTCCATTGACATCTTCTATAAGCCCACTAACTCTCATAACTACCTCGACTATACCTCTTCCCACCCTGCCACATGCAAAAATGCCATTCCCTATTCCCAGTTCCTCCGTCTTTGCTGCATCTGCTCCTAGGATGAGGCTTTTCATTCCAGGACATCTCAAATGTCCTCTTTCTTTAAAGATTGTGGTTCCCCTTCTGCCGTCATCAATGATGCCCTCTGCCGCATCTCCTCCATTTCCCACATTTCAGCCCTCACCCTATCTTCCCGTCACCACAACAGGGACAGAGTTCCCCTTGTCCTCACCTACCACCCCACCAGCCTCTGGATCCAGCACATTATCCTCCGCAACTTCTGCTTCAACAGGATCCCAGCACTAAGCAATCTTTCCCTCTCCACCCCTCTCCACTTTCTGCCGGGATCGTTCCCTCTGCGACTCCCTGGTCCACACGTCCCTCCCCGCAGATCTCCCACCCGACACTTATCCCTGCAAGCGTAAGTGCTACACCTGTCCCTACACTTCCTCCATCACCACCATTCAGGGCCCCAAACAATCTTTCCAGGTGAGGCAACACTTTACTTGTGAGTCTGTTGGGGTCATCTATTGGATCCAGTGCTTCTGGTGCGGCCTCCTCTACATCGGTGAAACCCGATGCAGTTTGGGGGACCGCTTCGTCGAGCAGCTCCACTCCGTCCGCCAGAACAGACAGGATCTCCCGGTTGCCACCCAGTTCAATTCTGCTTCACCTTCCCATTTGGATATGTCCATACGTGGCCTCCTCTGCTGCCGTGATGAGGCTAAACTCAGGTTGGAGGAGCAACACCTCATATACTATCTGGGTAGTCTCCAGCCCGTTTGGCATGAACCTTGAATTCTCCAACTTCTGGTAATTCCCTCCCCCTCCCTTCCCCCATCCCAGTTTCACTCTGCCCCCCTCCCCCAGCTGTCTACCTCCCTTATGGTTCCGCCTGCTACTACCCATTGTGTTTTCCCCATTCCCTCTTCAGCTTTCCTGCCTATCCCCTCCCTGCTTCCCCTCCCCCACCCCTTTATCTTCCCCCTTGCTGGTTTTTCACCTGGCACCTACCAGCCTTCTCCTTCCCACACTCCCCCTACCTTCCTTATAGGGCCCCTATCCCCTCCCTCTACAGTCCTGACGAAGGATTCCGGCCCGAAACTTTGACTGATCATTTCCACGGATGCTGCCCGACCTGCTGAATTCCTCCAGCGTGTTGTGAGTGTTGCCAGGAAGGACTCAGCAGGTTAGGCAGCAACCATGGAGAGGAATAAACAGTCAGTATTTCAGACCAAGACCCTTGATCAAGACATAAGTGTGCCAGGAACTTATTGGTCGCCGCAGTAGCTTAGTGGCTATTACAGCTCGGGACATCAGAGCTCAGAGTTGAATCCCAGCATCATCTGTAAGGAGTTCGTACTTTCTTCCTATGGAATGTGTGGGTTTTCCTGGGATCCTCCGGGTTCCTCCCACAGTCCGAAGATGTACCAGGTAGCCGTTCTAAATTGTCCTGAGATTAGGCTACGGTCGGGGTTGTCGGGTTGCAGGGTGGAGCGGCTCGAAGGGTCAGAAAGACGTATTCCGCGCTGTACTGCTAAATAAAATAAATAAATAAAATGTCTTCTTCACTGCACAATGCTTCTGGGCCTCTAATTTCAGGGAGCTCTGAACTTGCATCTCAAGATTTCTCTGTACATCAACACTCTTAAGGTCCTTGCCAATTACTGTATACTTGTTAGTATTTAACAGCCCAAACTACATCAGCTCACACTTGTCTGTATTAAATTTCATCTGCCACTACTTCACCCGGCCTTCCAGATGACTACACTCAGTGGCCACTTTATTAAGTACACCTCTACTCCTGCTTATTAATGCAAATATCTAATCAGCCAATCATGTGGCAGCAACACAGAGCATAAAAGCATGCAGACAAGGTCAAGAGGATCAATTGTTGTTCAGACCAAACATCACACTGGTGAAGAAATGTGATTTAAGTGACTGACTGTAGAATGATTGTTTGTGCCAGACAGGGTGGTTTCAGTATCTCAGAAATTGCTGATCTCCTGGGATTTTCACACACAACAGTCTCAGAGTTTACAGGCAATGAAGCAAAAAAAAACTTTCAGTGTGTTGCAGTTCTGTGGGTAAAAACACCTTGTTAGTGAGAGAGGTCAGAGGAGAATAGCCAGATTGGTTCACTCTTACTGGAAAGTGACATTAACTTAAATAACCATGTGTCGAAACAGGTGCGTGCAGAAGAGCATCTCTGAATGCACAGTAAGTCAAACCTTGAAGTGGACTGGCTACAGTATACAGCAGCAGAAGACCATAAACTTACACTCAGTGGCTACTTTATTAGCTGCAGGAGGCATCTAATAAAGTGGCCATTGAGAGTGTATCACTGCATCCTTTGTTCTCTATCTTGTAAGTAAACTTACTAACAAGAACGTCTGCATCCCAGTCATTTATGTATACGAGAAATAACACCAATCCCTGAAAAACAACTCTTCACCATTAACCTCTGCCTCCTATCACCAGGTCAATTTTAGGCCATAACACATTGGCAATTGGTGCCGAATTTGGCCATTTGGCCCATCAAGTCTGTTCTGCCATTCAGTCATGGCTGATTCAGTGTTTCCTTTCAATCCCTTCTCCCTGTTACATTTCACAACATGCTGGAGGAACTCAGCAGGTTGGGCAGCATCCGTGGAAATGATCAGTCAATGTTTTGGGCTGGAACCCTTCGTCCGGACTGAAGAGGGAAGGGGCAGAGGTCCTATAAAGAAGGTAGGTGACCTTTGATAATCAAGAAACTATAAACCTTGTTTTTATAGGCTGCTTCCTCCTTCTTTCTCTCTTAGAAGTTGTCGAAGATCAGCATGTCATCTAAAACTTTGAAAACTTTTATAGATGTATGGTAGAGAGTATATTGACTGATTGCAGTCAATGCCCCTTGTAAAGAAAAGCCTACAAAAAGTACATCCACATAGAGTGCTGTTGCTGGAAAGCAGCATCCATCATTGAGTACCACAACCATCCAGGCCATGCTCTCTTCTTGCTGCTGCCATCAGGAAGAAGGTACAGGAGTCTTATGCCCCACACCAGCATGTTCGGGAACAGTATTACCCCTCAACCATCAGGCTCTTGCTGCTGCCATCAGGAAGAAGGTACAGGGGCCTTAGGCCCCACACCAGCAGGTTCAGGAACAGTTATTACCCCTCAACCATCAGGCTCTTGAACCAAAGGGGATAACTTCACTCATCCAAGCACTGAATTGTTCCCGTAACCTAGGGGTCGCCAACCCGTCGATCGTGATCGACCGGTCGATCTTTGAGACTTTCCCAGTAGATCCCGAAGAAAAATCAAAAATAAATACACAAATACTGTTGTAATGTGAGCATTATAAAAGTAAGTAATACTAATTAGGATAATGGTAATATAGCAATATTTTCGCTAAAAAGCTGTAAGGAGAGATTATTTTCGGGTTGCGGGGGTTTAGTTCCGTTCTTTCTGCCCAGTGCACATGTGTGTAGTTCCCCCGCCTTGCACCGCATTTTCAGCGTAGCCTGTGCTGCATCAAAGTGACCAATTAGGTTAGGTAACAGTACAGACTGTCGCAAACATCAATATACGCAGTGTTCCCAACCTACAGGCTGCGAAGCATGCAGGGGTACAGCGGTAGTCGGGACGCACCCAGCAAATCTTTAAGAAAAAAAGCCGAAATAAACAAGCTAATTAATTAGGTGCCGCCCAGCATGTTAATGTCAGCTCAAGTCAGAGGTGACGCAATCGCTCGTGATATCCTGATAGCGTAGCGGAGGCTCCACGAAAGAAGGCGAAAACATACAAATTCCATCCAGAATGGGAAGAGCGGCACCACAACACCAACCACCAGGAAATTAAAGACACCTACCCCCCAAAGAGTGCAATTCGTGCGTGGAAAGTTGAGGAGCTGAAATCAGGGTTGAAGGCCCAGCAATCGTTTTTCACAAAACATGCTGCTCAAAATAAGGCTGCTGTTGAAGCATCATTTTGTGTAAGTCACCTTTTGGCTAAACAGAAGAAACCTTTTACAGGTGGCGATTTATTCAAGGAAGCAATGGTCATTACCGCAGAGATGGTTTTTAATGACTTTGGAAACAAAAACGGCATCACAACCACAATACATAATATACCGCTTGGCCCTGCAACAAGTGACAAGGAGAGTAGAGTCACCGTCAGAGCACGTGAATATTTTTCACTACAGTTCGATGAATCCCTGGATGTAATGCAAACAGCTCAGCTTGTTGTATTTGTCAGAATGGCTTTCCAGGATTTTACAACAAAGGAGGACTTCCTCACTCTTTTGCAATTAAAGGAAAGAACGAGAGGTGAGGATATTTACAATGAGTTTAAAAAAATATGTCTGTGAAAATGACATCCCCATTCATAAACTGGTGGCAATTACTACTGATGGGACAAAAGTAGCAGTCAAATCCCGGGACATTTGTGTTTACCCTGAGAAAGACTACCATGAAGCCTTGCGCGGGCACCTGTGTGCGCATGCGTGATGTGCCGATTTTTCTTTACCCCACGAATCGGTTTTGGCTTAATCTTCATTATTTCTACTTTATATAGGCTGTGTATTCATCGTTTCATTCCTGCTTTTACTATATGTTAGTGTTATTTTAGGTTTTATGTGTTATTTGGTGGGTTTTTTTTTGGGTCTGGGAACGCTCAATTTTTTCCATATAAATTAATGATAACTGCTTCGGTGTAAAACATTTCCGCATGAAAGGTTTCATAGGAATGCTCTACCTTAGCGGGGGAAATACGGGACAGTTTGCAACCCTACACCTCACAGACTGTCTCAGACTGGCTGTCTGTAGTTATGAGCCAAATTTCAGGGAACTAGCAGAAAGTATTCAGCCCTAGTCATCACACTGAGTGCAACAGTCAATTTTTATTCATTTATTTTTCGTGTTGAAATAAAATTAAATAATGAAACTTAGAATTAAAGGTGTGAAGTATGTAATATTCTTAAAGAAAGACAGCTATGGCCTGTTTGATATGTTAGTTACAGTGTTTTCTTGTTTGAATTAATTTGAAAGTTTCATAAAAGTATTTTGTGTAATTCAAATACAATTCGCCCAAATAAAAGGCCTCATATTGGAAGTACAATCTGAGCTGTTTTTTCTCTAAACGATTTAGTAAGTAGATCTTGCCTTTCATTGAGGTCGAGGTAGGGGATCTTGGGCTTAAAAAGGTTGATGACCACTTCCGTAACCTATGGACTAACTTTAAAGGACTCTTCATCTCATGCTCTCAATATTAATTGCTTATTTATTTATTATTTTTTCTCTCTTTTTGTATTTGCCCAGTTTGCTGTTTTTTGCACATTGGCTGTTGGGTGCAGTCTTTCATTGGTTATATTATGATTCTTGTACTTCCTGTGATTGCCTGCAAGCAGATGAATCTTAGGCTTGTATATGGTGACATATATGTACTTTGAGAATAAATTTACTTTGTACTTTGAATATACCCTTGGCCTTCACAACTGTCTGTGGCAATCCATTTCACAGATACACCACCCTTGGCCAAATAATTTTCTCCTCATATCTATTCTAAAGGATATCCTTTTATTCTGAGACTCTTCTTTTGTCCAGACTCTCCCACTATTGAAAACATCCTCCTCATGTCTGCTCGATCCAGGCCTTTCAATATTAAATAGGTTTCAATGAGCTCCCTCTCCCCATTCTTCTGAATTCCAGTGAGTACAGGCCCAAAGCCATCAAACATACCTTAACCCATTCATCCCTGGGATCATTTTCGCAAACCTTCTGTGGACCCTCTCCACTGCCTGGACATCCTTCCTCAGATATAGGCCTAAAACTGCTCACAATACTCCAAATGTGGTCTGATCAATGCCTTATAAACCCACAGTATTACATCCTTGCTTTTATATTCTAGTCCTCTTGAAATGAATGCTAACATTGCATTTGCCTTCCTTACTATCAACTCAACCAGAATCCTACATTAGGATGCCAAAGTGCCTTTGCACCTTCAATTTCTGATTTCTTTCTCAATTTAGAAAATGGCCTTTACTTCTTTTACCAAAGTGCATAATTATGCACTTTCCTTTGTTGTATCCCATTTACTGCTACTTTGCCTATTTTCCCAAACTCTCCAAGTCCTTCTTCAGACGTCTGGCTTCCTCAACACTACATGGCCCTTCATATTTCTTTGTATCATCTGTAAACTCGGCCACAAAGCCAAAATTTATGTTACACAGATCATTACCTACCTTAGGGTGTGATAATATCTGTAATACATCCTCCTTCCTTATAGGAGCCTATCTCAGAATATCAGTGCTGTCCTCCCTTAACTCTCCCATCCTCCACATCTTCCCTGGTGAATACTGATGAGAAGCATTCATTAGCACCTCTCTTGTCTCCCGGCTCTAAACATAGATTTTCTTTTTAGTCTTCCCCTTCCATTTCAGTCCATTTGTTGGCCCAAAATGTCAACTATTTAATTATTTCCGTAGATGCTGCCCAACCTGCTGAGTTCCTCCAGCAATTCGTGCTGTGTTGCCTTTCTCTTTAGTGCCTTAGGGGACCTGCTCTTTGTGAGCTCAGCCCTTGCTTCTAAATTACTGTAAAAGGTTTTAGGGTTCTCCTTATTCCTACTTGCCAAAATTATTAGTGGTCTCTATGTCAGCGCTGGTGACCTGAGTTCAGGTCTGCCACTGATGATAAGGAGTTGTGGCTGTGTGTGTTTCCGCTGGGTGCCCTGGTTTCCTCCCACATTCCAAAGGTATATGGGCTAGTATTTAACTGGGCAGAGTTGACACGTTGAGCCAGAAGGGTCTGTTCTATCTCCTCAAAAATAAATAAATCCCCTATCCCCTATTATCTGAACAGACTCATTTGATATCAATTGCCTACAGCTGATACATGCTTTGTTCTTTTTCAATTTTCTTTGTTAACCAAGATTCCCTAAGCCTGCCATTTTTGCTTCTTACCCTTCCAGGTTCGTGCTGATGCTGACCGTCTAACATCTTGCCTTTTAATGCCTCCCTCTTATCGGATGTTATTTTTCTCTCTAGCGGCTATTCCCAGTCACCATCCGCCAGGTCCTGTCTTATACTATTGAAATCAATAGTCTTTATGTATCAAGAAATGATTCTGACAGTTAGAATCAATTAAACAATTCATTTAAAATAATAAAAAATAAAAATATTAGGCTGTTAAAGACATTAAAATAGTCAATGACTTCATTCAATAAAATGTAAATCACCTCGTACCTGCACTGTTCTACTCTATTTAAATGAATAAGACCATAAGACATAGGAGCAGAGTTAGGACATCTGACTCATTGAGTCTGCTCCGCCATTCAATCATGGCTGATCCTTTTTCTTTTTACATCCTCCTCAACCCCAGTTCCCGGCCTTCTCCCCGTAACCCAATCAAGAACCTATCAATCTCTGCCTTAAATACACCCAACAACCTGGCCTCCATAGCTGCATGTGGCAACAAATTCCACAATTCTCCACCCTTTGGCTAAAGAAATTTCTTCGTGTTACGTACCCCGTAACTGGGTTGCCAAACCAGCAGAAATGGATCACTCAGTTGGAGTCTGGATTACTAGAACTAAGAAAGTTTTATTAAAGAAACAAGTAACACAGTACTCTAATCAAAAGGATAATAAATGCAACAGTTCAGCAATGATAAACACACATGTACACAGAATAAAGATAACAGGATCAATCAAGCTCTATCGTTGTCTAGGGGTAAATGACCAGTTTCAAAGTGACGCAAAGTTCAGTTCAATTTAGTTCAGTTCAGTTCGCAGTAATCGCTGCCGTGGGAGATGGACAGTGTGGGGGGAAGGAGAGAGAGAGCAAAACGAATGAATATTCAAATGGCTTCCACACAGACCTTCGCAGTCAGCTTTCGGGCGAGTCCTTTGTGATGTCATCTGAGGTCACCGACCGTGACCCCTCCGTTTCCAGATACGATCGTTTCCCTGCGCTGAACCCGGCACCCAGGCAAGGGTGGACACACACCAGGTTCCCGCCGATCGTGCCTTTTCACCCTGTGCGTCTATGGCTTGTCCCGCGACTAGCCGTCCAAAACTTCCCACCGACTTGTGGGAGACGCACCGCTTCCAGGGTCTCGTTACCTCGGTGTGTCTTGCCTTAGCGAACCTGTCCCTTTTTATCCCCCTGCTGGGGTATCGCCTGTCCATCACTTCAAACAGTTCAGGGTTCAAAGGGGGAGCCGATCTTGACAGCTCTCCTTCCGTTACTCTCTCCCATCCCTTCATTAACATCTCCAAATACCGCTCCATTGTTTTCCTTATCTCTCTCTCTCCTGAAGACAGGTGGCAGACCAACTGCTGATCCCGCTGGTGCCAGCACAGGACAGCTAACATCTTAATCTATGTGTATTCTCGTCACACTTCCCCCCTTTAAAGGACTTTTACCGGGGTAAAAATTACAAACATGAATACATTATTTGATACACACAAATACACATCTTTATCAGCTATTTGGCTAATACAGCGAATTTGAAGTTGTCAACACCTTGACAGACAGTCAGCAATCACATTTTCTGTTCCTTTTATATGTGTTATTAATAATCCCTTAGACCAGGCTCCAAGTTTGCTAAAACTTAATAGTGGCCAAAAACACTGATGAATTGCGATCAATGTAACCTCTCATTGGGTTTCGTCCCGGACCACAATAACAAGGGTCGTCCCATTCCGACTTAGTTTTCTCTCGCAAGGGCTTAGTAGGAGGGGGAGGGGTAGTTACCGCAGAGTTATTGCAAAACTTCCTACAGTACCCCACCATCTCCAAGAGCCTTCTGAGGGCCCTCTTGTCTGTTGGGGTTGGGATGTCAGAGATAGCCCGCACCGTAGCTTGCATCGCTGCCAGCTGTCCCTGTGTCACCACAATTCCCAGATAAGTGACCTTCGTGTGGCCGAACTCAGTTTTTTCAAGGTTCACTATCAAGCTGGCTTCAGGCAGCCGTATTACATCGCCAATACACACCTCTGTGTTCGTCAGCCCTTTCGTCTCTGAATTACTCATTCTATAGGGCTGTTGCTCGCTAGGCTGCCCTAGTGTAACAAACACCACCCAACGTCCCAGTTCTTTGCATCGCCTCGGGACAATCAAACACACGTGTGCGAGTTGTTTAATTACTTCTCCTAAAGAGTCGCTTTGTTCGGGGATTAAGGGAGAGATCTTATCAGCAGAGCTGACCAAAACAATAGCCTTCTCCCATCTGGTCGATACCATACTCATCTTTTCAAAATGGTTTTTTTCTCTTATCAGGGAGACCCTAGCTTCCTTGATTTCTGCGCTAACACCGACTAGGTTTGTTAGCATATCAAAAGCCTGTGACCGTCTCGGTTCGCGTCTGCCATGATCAATAACATCCTTCCTCCTGGGCAGCCGGTAAACCTCTTTCATGATTCCACCAACTGTTTCCTCCAGCACCGCAAAATGTCCACTGGGGGGTACCTTGTGGGCCAGGTTAAAAATGTCATCCCCATAACTCTTTTGCACCACCCCCCATTCCTCATCTGCGGGTACGGTACTTGGTCTCCCTTTCTTCCTTAGCACTTCCTCCTCTACCAAAACCATCAGCCCCTCGTCTCGCTCCTGCACCTGCACAAATTCTTTCCTGGCTAATGCTAAGTCTGTCTCAGCTCCCTCACTACCTCTTGTTTCACTACACTCCTTCTTTTCACTTTCTACCCCCTTCTCGTACAAGGCTGGCAGAAACGTCTCAGCTAAATTTACTACCGCAGTCCCGTGATGAACCTGTGAGTCCATGGGCGGGGCCTCAATGCTGGCAGGCTGACCAGTCAATCTCACTGCTGGGAACACGATTCCCCCGGTGAGGTCATTACCGAGCAAGACTTCCACGCCTTTCATCGGTAATTCGGACCTCACCCCGATGGTGACTAGTCCAGGGACCAGGTTACTTTGTAAGTGTATCTGGTGCAAAGGGACTGCCTCTGTCCCTTCCCCAATACCTTTGACCTTGACCTCCCCAGTCTGGGTCTCTGAGCTAAACTCTGATACACTCTTCAGTATCAGTGACTGACACGCTCCCGTGTCTCTCCAGATCCGCACTGGAACTGGTTTTAACCCCTCCTTCACTGACACCAATCCGGCCGAGATAAACCTCTCGCACCCTTCCTGAACTTTGGCAGACCTGTCCTGTCCTAGTGGTTCGTTTACCAGCTCGATACAGCCAGTCAAAATCGCTGTTTTTCCTTTTCCCGTCTCCTTCTTTGGGGCGAAGCACCTGGATGCAAAGTGTCCGACTTTCCCGCAATTATAACAGACGACCCCAGGAGACTTCCTACCAGACTGCTCCCGGTCTACCTTATCCTTCTCACTAGTCCCCAGCTTACTTTCTGACTTTTCTGGTGGACTCTCCCCGCCGTTCTGACTACCCTTCTGGTAGCCTTTACTCGGGGCAAACTTCATTTTATGCGTCAACGCATACTCATCCGCTAACTTAGCAGTTGCGGCTAACGTGGCTGCCTCTTTCTCATCTAGGTAGGGTCTCATACCCTCAGGGACACAACCTTTAAACTGCTCAATCAGGATCAGCTGTAGCAGTCTGTCATAATCCCCCTCTACCCCCTTAGAGGCACACCAATGCTCACAATATGTCTGCATCTCACAGGCAAACTCTAAATACGTGCGGTCCCACTGCTTCCTCGCATTCCGGAACCTCTGCCGGTATGCCTCCGGGACCAACTCATAAATCCTGAGGATGGCCTCTTTCACCACCTCATACCTCTGGGCATCTTCCGCGGACAAAGCTGAGTAAGCTTGTTGGGCTTTCCCTTTCAGTACACTCTGAAGCAAGACAGCCCACTTATCCCTCGGCCAGTCCTGACTTGTAGCAACTTTTTCGAAATGGAGAAAGTACCGATCCACGTCGGTATCGTCAAATGGGGGAACCAGCCTAACCTCCTGGGTCGCCCGGAACCCTCCACCTTGGTTCGGCACAGGCCCCTGCTCTGCCCTTATCCTTAACTTCTCTAGCTCGAATTCCCTTTCCCTCTGTTTCTCCTCTCGCTCCAACTGTCTCTCTCTCTCTCTCTCTCTGTCCTGCCTTTCTAACTCTTTCTCTTTCTCCTGCCTTTCTAAGTCTTTCTCTTTCTCCTGCCTTTCTAATTGTTTCTCTTTCTCCTGCCTTTCTAACTCTCTCTCTTTCTCCCGCCTTTCTAACTGCTTCTCTTCGTGTTCTAACTGTCGTACCCGGAACTCGTGCTCGAGTCTCAGTTTTTCAAGCTGCACCTGTACCGCGTCTCCAGCAGGTTTTTCAATAGACACCACCTCCAGCTCGCCTTGGGGAAACACGCCTTTAGATACATAGTGCTCTACGATAGCTCTGTGTATCTCCTCTCTCCTCATTGTCAACTTCCCCTTAGCAAGATTCAACCGTTTGGCCACAGCTACCAATTCCGTTTTCCTGGCATCCTCTAATGCCTCCAAGGTTGGCACCTTTATAAATTCCTCAGCCTCCATTTCTGCTGTTTGTCTTTTCTTTCTTTCGGGAATTTTGACCCAATCAATTTACTCCGTCCCAAATTTAGCGTTCAAAATCCTGGACGAGCCCCCACTTATGTTATGTACCCCGTAACTGGGTTGCCAAACCAGCAGAAATGGATCATTCTGTTGGAGTCTGGATTACTAGAACTAAGAAAGTTTTATTAAAGAAACAAGCAACACAGTACTCTAATCAAAAGTATAATAAATGCAACAGTTCAGCAGTGATAAACACACATGTACACAGAATTAAGATAACAGGATCAATCAAGCTCTATCGTTGTCTAGGGGTAAATGACCAGTTTCAAAGTGACGCAAAGTTCAGTTCAATTTAGTTCAGTTCAGTTCGCAGTAATCGCTGCCGTGGGAGATGGACAGTGTGGGGGGAAGGAGAGAGAGAGCAAAACGAATGAATATTCAAATGGCTTCCACACAGACCTTCGCAGTCAGCTTTCGGGCGAGTCCTTTGTGATGTTATCTGAGGTCACCGACCGTGACCCCTCCGTTTCCAGATACGATCATTTCTCTGCGGTGAACCTGGCACCCAGGCAAGGGTGGACACACACCAGGTTCCAGCCGATCGTGCCTTTCCACCCTGTGCGTCTATGGCTTGTCCCGCGACTAGCCGTCCAAAACTTCCCACCGACTTGTGGGAGACGCACCGCTTCCAGGGTCTCGTTACCTCGGGGTGTCGTGTGTGTCTTGCCTTAACGAACCTGTCCCTTTTTATCCCCCTGCTGGGGTATCGCCTGTCCATCACTTCAAACAGTTCAGGGTTCAAAGGGGGAGCCGATCTTGACAGCTCTCCTTCCGTTACTCTCTCCCGTCCCTTCATTAACATCTCCAAATGCTGCTGCATTGTTTTCCTTATCTCTCTCTCTCCTGAAGACAGGTGGCAGACCAACTGCTGATCCCACTGGTGCCAGCACAGGACAGCTAACATCTTAATCTATATGTATTCTCGTCACATTCGCATCTCTGTTTTGAAATGGCACCCCTCTCTCCTGAGGCTGAACTCTCTTGTCCTAGACTCCCCCACCATGGGAAACATCCTTTCCACATCTACTCTGTCTAGGCCTTTCAACATTCGAAAAGTCCCCCTTCATCCTTCTGAATTCCAGTGATTACAGCTCCAGAGCCATCAAACATTCCTTGTATGATAACTCTTTTATTCCTGGAATCATCCTTGTGAACCTCCTCTGGACCCTCTCCAATGCTAGCACATCTCTTCTAAGAGGAGGAGCCCAAAACTACACGATGCTCAAGGAGAGGACTCGCCAGTGTCTTATAAAGCCTCAGCATCACATCCTTGCTGTTGTATTCTAGACCTCTTGAAATGAATGCTAACATAGCATTTGCCTTGCTCACCACTACCTCAACCTGCAAGTTAAACTTCAGGGTGCTCTGCACAAGGACTCCCAAGTCCCTCTGCATCTCAGATTCCTGGATTTTCTCCCCGTTTAGAAAATAGTCCACACATTTATTTCTACTTCCAAAGTGCATGACCATGCATTTCCCAACATTGAATGAACTTGCTTCTGCCCCAAGTCTAAGTCAATTGCTTCTCCAGCACCTATGCTGTGTGATTGATTCAATGGAGCCCTCTACATTGGAGTACAGAGAAAGTTCACTGGGGAACTGCCACTTCTTCTCAGTAAGTTCAAGCCAAGCATCATAACTGACCACATTTTTCAGGCTAAACTTGGCAGTGGTGTAGTTAGCTTGTTGCCTCACCGCTCCTACAACTTGAATTCAATCTGTCCTTCTGTGCTGTCTGTGTGGAGTTTGTACGTTCTCCATGAAACCATGTTAGTTTCCTCTGGGTACCCCTTATTCCAAAGATGAACTCTGACCATTTAATTGAGCACTGTAAATTGCCCCTAGAGGAACGTGATAGAATCTGGATGGAGTTGATGGAATTGTGGGAAGAATAGAAGATGGGATCAGTGTAGGCTTATTGTAGATGATGTGATGGCCAAAGGACTGCTCCTGTGCAGAATGACTCAGTGACTCTAAATATTGGAGAGATGGCCTGGATTTGGATATGCAAGGCCACTTCTTGGGCAAAGAAGAAAGCTACTACTCGGCTTCAGATATCAGCAGCACCACTGTGAGCAGACCAAGTGGGGAGATCGGAAGGCAAGTTGCAAAAACGCTTTGCCAGGAGGAAACATGGGAAGTTAGAAATGTGCATGTGGAATAATGCTGACATAAGAACATTGATGCACAATTACTGGTAGCACGGTGGGAGTGATTGGCAGTGCACAGAGATGTAAATTTATGAATGAGAATACCTGTCATGGTCTAGTCCGTGAAGTCCGCATTCCGGTTTGCGGTCCGGTCCATGGACTCAGGACTCTGGGTCTTCCAGCTGTCCCTTGTTTGACTAAATCAAAGGCACCTGATTCCCATCTTTGGGCTTGCAATATAAGTAGCCTTGGGATTGAGTGTGGGCTGCTGGTTTACCTGGTCAGTCCCCCTTGGAGCAACCTGCTGATGAAACTGTTTGTGATTTCTAGGCCTGATTGGAGGACCACTGCTTCATGTGGCCTTGTTGCCACTTGTAGCAGTAGTCTGCGGTATGGATTTGGCTGTTTCCCGGGCCAGCTGAGTGGCTGCCAGCCATTCTGAGCTAGGTAGGGATCCGGCTGTTTCTGTAGCCAGCTGAGGTCGCTGGCTGAACTGAGACTTGGAGCTACCCTGGAGCAGAGATGGAACTGTCTGTTGTTCTTTGGTGTTTGTCTCTTGTCCTCGCCTCCGTGGGGTAAGTCAGGACGTCTTGCAGTTGCCCTGTGGGGGGTCATTTCTTGTCCTCACCCCCATGGGGTAAGTCAGGCTGTCTTGCTGTTGCCCCACGTGGGGTCATGTCTTGTCTTGTCCTTGCCTCCGTGGGGTAAGTCAGGCCATCTTGCCGTTGCCCTGCGGGGGGGGGGGGGACATGTCTTTGCCTCTGTTGGGTAAGTTTGGCGGTCCTGCCGTTACCCAACAGATGGACCTGTCCCACCTTTGTGTGGAGAAGTTGAGTCCCGGCTTGTCGAAGGATAAGTCCTGGCTCTACGTTGATGTTTAGTTCCCAGTCTGTCTCCAAGCTTCAAGAACCCAAGCCTCGACGATCCCGCAGCGGAGCTCCGAGAACCCGAGCCTCGGCGATCCCGCAGCGGAGCTCCGAGAACCCGAGCCTCGGCGATCCCGCAGCGGAGCTCCGAGAACCCGAGCCTCGATGATCCCGCAGCGGAGCTCTTAGAACCGGAGCCTTGAGGTGAGAGTAAGAGTTCAGCACGGACCAGAAGGGCCGAGATGGCCTGTTTCCGTGATGTAATTGTTATATGGTTATATGGTTAAACACTTGGCAAGATATGCAGAATCTGTAGAGAAGGGGTTATCAGCTAGAAGTTGTTGCCAGTAAGGTGCTGCTTACAAATGCAACTAACTTATGGAAAAATGGATAGTTTTGATTTGCAAATATTGATGTTGATTTGCTGGTAAGTCAGACCTGGATGCAGAGTGGTGAGGTCTTTTACAGTGCAGGGCCTAACTTGGTGAGATGTTAACACTTGTACGCTGGCCAGAGCACACCTTGTCCATTTAGTCACAGAGCTACACACCACAGATATAGAACCTTTGCTCCAACTTGTCCATCCCAACCTTGTCTACACTACCCCCATTTGCTTGCATGAAGCCCATATTCCTCTGCTCCTTCACTATCCAAGTACTTGTCCAAATACCTTTTAAATGTTATAATTGTATCTGCCTCGACCTTTAGCAACCCTTTCAATAAAAGCAACACCCTTTTTCTGAAAGTCTTGCCCTCAGAACTTTTAATTTTTTTCCTTCTCACCATATATGATCCAGCTTTAGATTAACATATGCTAGGGAAAAGTCTCTGACCATCTAACATACTTTTGCCCCTCCTAATCTTACAAACCCCTAGAAGTTTACCACTCAGCCTCCTATGTCCCATGAGATCAAACGCACCTGATCCAATCTCTTCTTGTAACAAAGGCCCTTCATTCTGGGTAATGTGTATAAGATGATGAGAGCCATTGATCGTGTGGATAGGCAGAGGCTTTTTCCTCGGGCTGAAATGGCTAGCATGAGAGGGCACAGTTTTAAGGTGCTTGGAAGTAGGTACAGGGGAGATGTCATGGGTAAGTTTTTTTACCCAGAGAATGGTGATTGTGTGGAATGGGCTGCCGGTGATGGTGGTGGAGGCGGATATGATAAGGTCTTTTAAGAGACTTTTGGATAGGTACAAGGAGCTTAGGAAAATAGAGGGCTATAGGTAACCCTCGGTAATTTCTAAAGTAAGTACATGTTCGGCACAGTGCTGTGGGCCGAAGGGCCTGGATTGTGCTGTAGATTTTCTCTGTTTCTAAGTTTCTACATCCCTGGTGAATCTCTTCTGCATTTTTTTCTAATGCCAGTACAATCTTCCTACAGAGTGTCAAGCAGAACAATACAGAATAATGTGACCTAACCAATGTTTTTACAGCTGTAATATGATGTCCTATCTCTTATGGTCAATACCCCCAGTCTATGGAGGCAAGCATGCCGAATCATAAACACAAAAGGTTCTGCAGAAAAGCAGGCGCAACATGCAAAATTCAGGAAGAAATCATAAATATAAAATACTCTGTGGATGCTGGGGTCAAAGCAACACTCACAACATGCTGGAGGAACTCAGCAGGTCGGGCAGCATCCGTGGAAATGATCAGGCAACGTTTCGGGACTGAAGAGGGAAGGGGCAGAGTCCCTATAAAGAAGGTGGGAGGAGGGTGGGAAGGAGAAGGGTGATAGGTTCCAGGTGAAAAACCAGTAAAGGGAAAGATAAAGGGGTGGGTGAGGGGAAGCAGGGAGGGGATAGGCAGGAAAGGTGAAGAATGGGTAGTAGAAGGAGGCGGAATGGTAAGAATGGTAAGCAGAATGGGTAGTAGAAGGAGGCGGAACCATGAGGGAGGTAGTAGACAGCTGGGGGAGGGGGCAGAGTGAAACTGGGATGGGGGAAGGGAGGGGGAGGGAATTACCGGAATTTGGAGAATTCAAGGTTCATGCTCAGGGGCTGGGGACTACCCAGATGGTATATGAGGTGTTGCTCCTCCAACCTGAGTTTAGCCTCATCATGGAAGTAGAGGAGGCCATGTATGGACATATCTGAATGGGAATGTGAAGCAGAGTTGAAGTGGGTGGCAACCGGGAGATCCTGTCTGTTCTGGAGAACGGAGTAGAGGTGTTCGACGAAGCGGTCTCCCAATCTGCGTCGGGTCTCACCGATGTAGAGGAGGCCGCACCGGATGCAGTAGATGACCCCAACAGACTCACAAGTGAAGTGTTGCCTCACCTGGAAAGACTGGGGCCCTGAATGGTGGTGATGGAGGAAGTGTAGGGACAGGTGTAGCACTTACGCTTGCAGGAATAAGTGCCGGGTGGGAAATCCGTGGGGAAGGATGTGTGGACCAGGGAGTTGCGGAGGGAACGATCCCTGCGGAAAGCAGAGAGGGTGGAGAGGGAAAGATGTGCTCAGTGGTGGGGTCCTGTTGAAGGTGGCGGAATTTGTGGAGGATAATGTCTTGGATCCGGAGGCTGGTGGGGTGGTAGGTGAGGACAAGGGGAACTCTGTCCCTTTTGTGGTGACGAGAGGATGGGTTGAGGGCCGAAGTGTGGGAATTGGAGGAGATGTGGGTGAGGGCATCATTGATGATGGCAGAAGGGAAACCCTTATCCTTAAAGAAAGAGGACATTTGAGATGTCCTGGAACGGAAAGCCTCAACCTGGGAGCAGATGCGGCGGAGATGGAGGAACTGGGAATAGGAAATGGCATTTTTGCATGTGGCAGGGTGGGAAGAGGTTTTGTCGAGGTAGTTATGAGAGTCAGTGGTCTTGTAGAAGATGTCAGTGGACAGTCTGTCTCCAGAGATGGAGACCGAGAGATCAAGAAAGAGCAGAGAAGTGTCCGAGATGGACCAAGTGAATTTGAGGGCTGGGTGGAAGTTAGAAGCAAAGTTGATGAAATTGACGAGCTCAGCATGGGTGCAGGAAGCAGCACCAATGTAGTCATCAATGTAGTGAAGGAAAAGTTGGGGAGCAGTGCTCGTGTAGGTTTGGAGCATAGACTGTTCCACATAACCAACGAAGAGGCAGGCATAGCTGGGGCCCATGCCAGTGTCCATAGCTACACCCTTAGTCTGAAGAAAGTGGGAAGAGCCAAAAGAGAAGTTATTAAATGTAAGTACCAGTTCCGCCACCTGGAGGAGGGTATTGGTGGTGGGGAACTGGTGAGGTGTATTGTCCAGAAAGTAGCAGAGGCCTTTGAGGCCTTCTTGATGAGGGAATGGAAGTGAAAATGAAGTGGTCGGAACTGGAGAACTGGAAGTCATTGAAGAGATGGAGGGCATGGGATGTAACCCGGATGTAGGCGGGGAGGGATCCAATGCCAGGCCTCGTTGGTGTTGGAGGCCACCAGATCCAAGTTCTTCCTGGTGCCCTTAAATACAATGGTAAAACAGCGGTCGGTGGGTATCTTCGTGGCGTACCGCATCATTCCCTCCGGCTGGTGACCTGGTCTCAACTCTTTGATGTCGTCGATCGAGACTGCAAAGGGTCGGGTGAGGCGAGAGAGTAAACTGAACTATGGGTGACAAAATGGAGTCTAGGCAGATACAAGTTTGGTGAGGCAGGAGCAGGCAGAAACTATGGGTCAACTGGGACAGTCAGGCTTGTGGATCTTGAGGAGGAGGTAAAACCAAGCAGTGCGGGCTGTGGGAATTATGATTTTGTGGCTGAGGATGGAAGGTCTCCAGAGTTGATAAGGGCGGTGATGGTACGGGAGACAATGGTTTGATTTCCTTCTTCACCTTTTCTGCCTATCCCCTCCCTGCTTCCCCTCCCCCACCCCTTGGAACAAAATTCTGCTGGAAAATATCATGGCTTGTGTACTTTCTTTGATGGTAGGACGACATAGCGGATTCATTACTCACTTAAAATGCAGCGCCTGACGTATTTTGCAAACAGGGTTTCATTCTCCATCAGCATTGGTTGTAAAAACAAAATATTAAGTGTATTGTCATTGCTGATTGGAAGAATGTTATATCAATAAAGTATCTCATGCAGAGCTTTAAAGTAACTTTATTTTTCATAAACACCTGTAACATTAAGTTTAGCCTATAATACCTATAACACGTTAAAACGTAAACATTGACTATATATTAAAATAATACTGAAAAAGCTTTAGTAACTAATGGAATCCATGGAGTCTGAGGGCCTGAGGGAAATGCAAGTCACATAGGGGAAACAAAGAGCAAAAACTTCTAACATGTGGAGGTGCCTTTGACCTTCGGCATGGGGTAGGGGTGGACTTGGGGGCTGCTGTTGGAGACCATGAGGGAAGTGGTACCCTCTCTCCCTGGCACTCTGCTGTGACACACTCCTAGATGGATGCTGGACCATCTGCTCTCTCTTGTTCATGCTGCAGCCTCTCTGCTTTAGTTTGGAGAGCCCACTGATCCAATGCCAGGCCTGTCTGGTGTCGGAGGCCACCAGATCCAAGTTCTTCCTTGTGCCCTTAAATGCGATGGTAAAACAGCCGTCGGTGGGTATCTCCGTGGTGTACCGCTTCATTCCCTCCGGCTGGTGACCTGGTCTCAACTTCTTGATGTCGTCGATTGAGACTGCAAAGGGTCGGGTGAGGGGAGAGAGTAAAACAGCAGCAGGGATCAGAACAAGAGATTCAATCACAGATTCACAAGCACAGGAGATTCTGCAGAAGCTGGAAATTCAAAGTACACACACACACACACACACACACACACACACACACACACACACACACACACACACGAAGTTATTTATTCACAGCACTTTATCTATTTAGAGATACTCTGTGGGACTGGCCCTCAGCCCCAAAAAGCCACATCTCCCAACACCCCACCTATTTAACAGCAGTTTAAGCCTTCTTTGAACTGCAGGGGGAAACCCACATGGTCACAGGGAGAATATACAAACTCCTTACACATGGCGCTGGTATTGAACTTTGAATTATTACCTGCCCACTTCCTGCCCCCCATCACTGACCGAGCAGGAACAACATCACACTAACCACTCTGCTACTGTGGTGCCCTAAAATGCTGGAGGAACTCTGCAGGTCAGGCAGCATCTATGGAGAGGAAGAAAGAGTCAACACTTCAGGCCAACATCCTCCATCAAGATAAGTCCTGCAGACAGGTCTCAGTTTGTGTGTGTGTGTGTATATAAACAGTTATGGATGCTGCCTGACCTCCTGAGTTCATTCTGCATTTTGTGTCTGTTGTTCTACCATCTGCAGAATCTCTTGTGCAAAGGCATCATTGTTTTACTAAACTGTAGAAATTAGGGTTGTGAGGTGTGGGGCTTCAGGTTTCTGTAGCTCCTGCTTGATAGATATGACTCACGTCATGTTTATGGGAAACCTGGATGAACAGAGAAATGGACCAGGAGGTTAGAGACATGGGAGCTTAGGAAGAGCATATTGCAACATATGGGTCATATTGTCTGAAAGTTCTTCCCCCTGTGGAATGCTGAAGGAAATGGGTAGTTGTTATCCTGACCAAAACACACGCGTGTGCGTATATATATATATATATATATATATATATATATATATATATATATATACACATACACACACACACACACACACACACACACGTATGTGGATGGCTGGGTGGTGTGGCCTATTGGGGCAGAAGGACCTGTCTGCACTTGATCTCGAAATAAAATAGAATCAATAAAAGTTAGAATCGAGCAATGAAGCAGTAACTCTACTGGCCTCAGCGTGGTGCCACACCAGGAATCAAGGACTAATCCCTGCACCTGTTGGTGCCCAAGACAAGTTTTTGAAAAACTTTAAAAAAATATATGTTTGCTGTCACACCAACCCTCCAATACTTGAGCAACACTCACACATTTGGCTCCTGGCTGACTTTAGGATCTTTATCGAACTGTACCACACCGTCCAACAGTCTTCATTCAGCTTGTAAAAGCAGGAATTTATCCATGAGCTGGATTTGATCTTCTTCATGTGAGTACCCTTGAGCATGGCTTGAATATCGTTATCCTTATTGAGGGCTTGGGAGGAAGACAGAGAGGACGCATCAGATGGAGTGCTGGCAGAAGGGAAGTGGAGGGTGGGGTGAGTGGGTAGTGAAAGGGAAGTGGAAGGGAGGGAAGGAGTGATGGAACAGACAAGTGGAGTGTGAGGATCTGGTGAGGCAGGGGTATGTAGTCAGGAGTTAGGAAGGTAGGGGAGAGCAGTGGAGGACAGAGGAAGGGTGTTAATGGGTAGGAGAGGGGAAGGTATTGCAATGAGTGAGATGGAACACGAGAGCACAACAAAGGCCCTTCAGCCCACAGTATTGTGTCAAACTTTTAACCTTTTCTAAGATCAATGTAACCTGGTGACCGTCGGATCTTATTCAGTATCGTTAAAAGTGTACTTAGGTATTCATCCAGGTAATACAGAATAGTTGCCTGTGCCTTTAAGGGAGACGGTGATGTCATTATGCATGCACGGGATGGTGAGGAGACCATTTTGCTTTCTGCTGAAGATGTGGTTAGGCGTTGGAAAGTGGGTTCTTCCCAAAGTGTACTGGACATGGTGAGGAAAGATTTTCTCAAGTGAATGACTCAATGCTGTATCGGGTGGCTTGGGCAAAGTTTCTCACCATCCAAGTAGCATTGCTACTACCGTATTTGTACTGGTACTTTTATACTGCATATGCGGTTCTGTCCATACACAAGGGTGTGGATCGAAAGTTAAACTGAGATTGTAATGGTAAGAACTGGTTGTAACATCGTTCGGACCTGTTACATCAATATAACCCTTCCCCCAGGTAGAGCACTACCTTTTTCTATCATTCACGTGCTCTGTACAGATATTTCTTCAATGTCCCTAACGTATCTGCCTCTACCACCACCCCTGGGGTGGTTCCCCACACACACCACTCTCTGTGTACACTCCCTGCTATTTGCCATTCCCACCCTGGGAAAATCTCTGTGGCTGTCAACTCGATCTATGTTTATTATCACCTTGTACACCTCTCTCAGGTCCCCTCTCACCATCCTTCACTCCAAAGAGAAAAGCCCTCGTGTGCTCATCCTGTTCTCATTAGACTACATGAGGATGGGTTAAACTAGTCCAGGCAGCATCCTGGTGAATCTCCTCTGCACAATCGATACGAGGAAGGGGGGAGATTGGAAGCTTTTCATTGAACTTGGAGGAAATCCATGGTGTCTTGGGGAGAATGTACCAACTCCTTACAGAGAGCAGTGGAACTGCACCCCGATCGGTGATCACTGGCCTTGTGTTGTGTCACACTAACTGCTTCTCCACTGTGCCGTATCAGTGGCAAGGGGAGTGAAATAATTAATGTGGATAGGAGACTGCAAGTAAATAAAGGATCTGTGAGGTCATGACGTGTCATCGAGAGATCTGCACAGAAACGGGCCCTTCGACCCACCATTTCAATGATGTCTTCTATACTAGCCCCAGAAATCAGCATTAGAACAGTAGCCTTCTACAACTTGGATATTTCAGTGCCCCAAAGTTTTTGGAACACAGCCCACTTCATATAAAAAGCCATACAGCAATTGTGCCTATACATTTATTCTTACCTTCATCAACTTCACAAGATTGTGAATTCCAGCCTTCTGTGCTTCCTCCAGGACCAAACAATTCCTCTTTCCATTTCCCTACTTTCATTGACCCATCTTGAGGCATCGGTTCCCTAAATCTGAGAACTCTTCTGCAGGCTCTGCGTTGCCCCCTTCCACTTCGCTGCCCTACTCTTGGCTGTCCCCTTTGAAGTTTTGTCTGCCACTTCCTCATTCGCTTCCTCTCTCCAGCCAACTTCTCCAGGGATCTCTTTCTCTGGCCCAGCAATTTTATTCCCCTGCTCAGCTGCACCCTTCTCTTGCCCACTTGCACATTGGTGAAGTCACCCGACCCACTCCCCAGCCTCTCTTCGTCGTTCTGCTCCTGCTGATTGCTGATAGTTCCTTTGCCCTCACATCCATTTTCCTCCCTCTTACCCTCTCCATTGCAGTGTTCGTCCACTGGGCTTAGGTCCAGTTCAGTCGCCTCTGTTTGGATATGCCCAAGAGCCAGTTCAGGACTTAGCATTCGATCTTGCAGAGCCGGTTCAGGACTTAGCCTTCGATCTTCCAGAGCCGGGTCAGGACTTAGCCTTCAATCTTCCAGAGCCGGTTCAGGACTTAGCCTTCGATCTTCCAGAGCCGGTTCAGGACTTAGCCTTCGATCTTGCAGAGCCGGTTCAGGACTTAGCCTTCGATCTTCCAGAGCTGGTTCAGGACTTAGCCTTCGATCTTGCAGAGCCGGTTCAGGACTTAGCCTTCGATCTGCCAGAGCTGGTTCAGGAGTTAGCCTTCGATCTGCCAGTCCCTGTGACGAGATCCCCTGCTTGTTTCCTCCATCCCCTGATTCTATACTCCCCTTCTCCATATTCTGGCTTCTAACCTCCAGATCCACAGTGTTGATTCTCTTGACCGGTAGTCGAGAGCGTGCAGCAAAGCCCCCTGACTTCAATTCCTGAGTGTTGGGCTTCACTTCGCAATCTACTGGCTGGGCTGTGCCGATTACAGGCTTGGCCTTCACAGCTTGGCGGTGCTTCTTGACGAACTTTTGGCAGGCCCACCAGCCGATGATGATGGTAGATCTGACCATCGACAGGCCAAGGAACGCCAGCCGGAATAGTTCGCAGAATTCCATTGACTTTGTGTGTGATTCCAGAAAATGTTGATGAGCAGCTCAGCACCTCACGGAGTCTAGCCTCTCCTCGTGCACTCAGATGAACTGCACTCAGCCTGCAGTTTGTGGTCAGTTACTGGTCATAATGACTTCACAATCCACCTCATTATGATCAAGCATGTGACTGCAGGAAAATGCAGGTTGTTATGGATACAGAGGCACATAACAGAAAACATCCCCTCCTCCTTGGACTCTTCTACGTTTCTCACTGCCTCAGTAAAACAGCCGGCACAATCAAAGACCTCTTCCATATTCTGTCTTATCCCCTCTCCCATTGGGCAGGAGATAGGAAAGCACAAAAACACTTTCCAACAGACTGGAGGATATCTCTTGCCCCGTCCGTCATTGAATTTAGGACAGACACAGTAGGAACAATTAAACTCTTAGATAGACACATGGATGGGGGAGAGATTGAGGGCCATGTAGGAGGAAAGGGTTTCATCGATCTTAGATTAGGATCAAATATCAGCAGAATATTGTGGGCTGAATGGCCTGTATTGTGCTGTAATGTTCTATGTTCTATTGAATGGTCCTCTACTGTGAGAAGATGGACTGTTGACTTCACAATGGCAATTGTTACAATCTTGCACCTTGTTGTTTACCGGCACTGCATTTACTCTGTAGCTGTTACACTATATTCTGCATTCTGTTTTTGTTTTACCTGGTTCTACCTCAAAACACTGTGTGATGTTTTGATCGGTATGAACAGTTTGCAAGTCAGGCTTTTCACTGTATCTCAGTACATGAGACAATAATAACCCAACAGCAAATAGTGAAAGTAAAGAGTGAAGCCTCTAGTGCAGCAGTCCCCAACCACCGGGCCGCAAAGCATGTGCTACCGGGCCGGAAGGAAATGATATGATTTGGCGATAGGAGTCAGCTGCACCTTTTCTCATTCCCTGTCACTCCTGCTGTTGAGCTTGAACTCATGCGCGGTCATTACGCACACGTCATCCATGCTAGCGCGGGAAGGAGATCAACTCCTCGAGTTTACAAATGGCAACGGGCAGAAAAGTATGTTTGACAGAACATCTCTGCCGGCATTCTGGATCAAAGTCAGGGCTGAATATCCTGAGATAGCCACGAAAGCACTGAAAACATTGCTATCTCTGCAATGAATGCAACGAAAACTAAATTGCAGAATAGACTGGACATAAGGAACCCCCTTCGAATATCGCTGTCTCCCATCGCCCCTCGATGTTGCAGGTAAACAAGCCCAGGGTTCCCACTGATTCAGCGATATTGGTGTGTTGCAATGATTTTATATGTTCATATGCGGAAAATATGTGCTGTGTGCTTAATATCCAAATGTTAGTTAAAATATTATGATACTATTGATTTATATGACCATATAACAATTACGGAAACAGGCGATCTCGGCCCTTCTAGTTCGTGCCCAATGCTACTATCACTTAGTCCCACCGACCTGCACTCAGCCCATAACCCTCCATTCCTTTCCTGTCCATATACCTATCCAATTTTTCTTTAAATGATAATATCGAACCTGCCTCTACCACTTCTATTGGAAGTTCGTTCAACACTTACTTCAAGCTCCCCTGATAATTGACTTATCTCTCTATTCATACGAGGAAAGTATGCACTGTGTGTTCAATATTAAATTTGTTATATAAACCCTTTTAGAAACAAAATTGAGTGTATTAGCCACTTATCACCTGTATTCCGGTCGTGATTAACACCCCCCCCCCCGAACAGAATCGCTAAGATCGATCTGTAAGGGGAGGGAGGGGAATCAGTATGTACACGCATGTGCACAGAGGTGCCCGTGCAAGGCTTCATGGTCATTGTAGTCTTACTCTGGGGAAACATAACGTATTTGACTGCTAATCTCATCCGTTGGCAACTCTACCCCCCCCCCCCCCCCGTCGGCCGGTCCGCAATGCGAGAAAGGTTAGGGACCCCTGCTCTAGTGACTCGTGTTTGTTGGGACTCGGAGAGGAATTGTTCATTTTCATTTCAACATGGTAATTTTGTGGCCATGCTTCCTGCAAGTGCCCCTCACTCTCCCTTGACCATGACTCTGAGGCAATGCTGATAATGGAATTCCTTGTTCTACTGGATATCACCATACATTGTCTTTTTGCAATTGATAGACCCATTTTTGCACTTTCTTCAACAACTATATCAATTAAGTTTTGTAGTTCTTCCTCTGTACTTGCAATTAACACAGTGTCATCTGTATATCTGAAATTATTGATGTTTTCACTGCCAACTTTGATTCCCAAGATGTCTCTTATTTTTTGTAATATTGTTTCACTGTACACATTAAACAAATCAGGGGAGAAAACACACCCTTGTATATCTATCAATTGCAAAAAGACAGAATGTATGGTGATATCCAAAAAGAAGGAGGATCCTATCTGAATCCTGAAAATAAACGGGGAAGAGATAAAACAAGTACAGAACTTTTGCTACTCAGGAAACTGGGTGAAATCAGATGGCAGGTGCGACATGGACATCAAAAGAAGAATAGAGATGGCAATTGACACCTGTACGAGAATGAAGAGTATGCTGACCAACACTAAACTAGGCATGACAACCCGCCTCAGAGTACTGAAATGTTATGTTCATCCAGTTATGTTATACGGCTCAGAAAGTTGGACAATATCTGGTAACAGGAGGAAATGAATTGAAGCAGCAGAGATGTGGTTTTTGAGGAGGTTGGAAAGAATATCATGGATGAAAGGAATACCTAATGAGTAAGCAGAAAAAGAGAAATAATGTATGAGATTATGAAAAGGCAACGTAGCTTCATTGGAAACACCAAATTCTCTGCAGATGCTGGGGTCAAAGCACCACGCACAACATGCTGGAGGAACTCAGCAGGTCGGGCAGCATCCATGGAAATAAACAGTCAACGTTTCGGGCTGAGACCCTTCATCAGGAATGAAGAGGGAGGGGGCAGGAGCCCTATAACGAAGGTGGAGAAAGGGTTCGAAGGAGAAGGCTGGTAGGTGCCAGGTGAAAAACCAGTAAGGGGAAAGATAAGGGGTGGGGGAGTGGAAGCAGGGAGGGGATAGGCAAGAAAGGTGAAGGAATAGGGGAAAGCACAATGGGTAGCAGAAGGAGGCGGAACCATGAGAGAGGAGTTAGGCAGCTGGGGGAGGTGGCAGAGTGAAACTGGGATGGTGAAACGGGGGTGGGAATTGCCAGATGTTGGAGAATTCAATGTTCCTGCCAAGGGGCTGGAGACAACCCAGATGATGTATGAGGTGATGCCCCTCCAACCTGAGTTTGTCATCATCATGGCAGTGGTGGAGTTGGGAATGTGAAGCAGAGTTGAAGTGGGTGGCAACCGGGAGATCCTGTCTGTTGTGGCGGAAGGTGCGGAGGTGCTCAACAAAGTGGTCCCCCAATCTGCGTTTGGCCACATGGATGTAGAGGAGGCTGGACTGGGAGCAGCGGATGCAATAGATGACCCCAACAAACTCACAAGTGAACTCTTACCTCAGCTGAAAGGACTGTTTGGGGCCCTGAATGGTGGTGATGGAGGAAGTGTAGGGACAGCTGTAGCACTTTGGCTTGCAGGGGTAAGTTCCGGGTGGGAGATCCGTGGGGAGGGACATGTGGACCAGGGAGTCGTGGAGGGAACGATCCCTGCGGAAAGTGGAAAAGGGTAGATAGGGAAAGATGTGATTAGTGGTGGTGTCCTGTTGAAGGTGGCGGTAGTTGCGGACGATAATGTGCTGGATTGGGATGCTGGTGGGGTGGCAGGTGAGGACAAGGGGAACTCTGTCCCTGTTGTGGTGACGGGAGGATGGAGTGAGGGCCGAAATGTGGGAAATGGAGGAGATGCGGGTGAGGTCATCATTGATGACAGAAGAGAACCCTAGCCGCGACGATCCCGCAGCCGAACTCCAAGAACATGAGCCTCGATGATCTGGCCGCGGAGATCCTGCAGCCGACCTCCACGAACCCGGGCCTCGATGATCCCGCAGCGGAGCTCAAGGAACCCTCTCCTCTTCGATCCTGCAGCCGAGCTCCAGGAACCCAAGCCTCGAAGATCCCGCAGCTGAGCTCCAGTAATCCAAACCTCGAGGATCCCGCAGCCAAGCTCTAAGAACCCGAGCCCAGAGGATCCCACAGCCCAGCTCCAAGAATCTGAGCCTCGAAGATCCCCCAGTTGAGCTCCAGGAACCCTCGCCACCACGAATCCCACAGCCGAGCTCCAGGAACCCTCGCCTCCACGATCCCGCAGATGAGCTCCAGGAACCCTCGCCTCGACGATCCTGCAGCCGAGCTCCAAGAACTCGAGCATCGACGATCTCGCAGCGGAGCTCCAAGAACATGAGCCTCGACGATCCGGCAGCAGAGTTCCAAGAACCCAGGCCTCGGGGATCCCGCAGCCGAGCTCTACGACCCCAGGCCTCGAGGTTCCCGCAGCCCAGCTCCAAGGACTCGAGCCTCGACGATCCTGCAGCCGAGCTCCAGGAACCCTTGCGTCGACGATCCTGCAGCCGAGCTCCAGGAACCCTTGCCTCGACGATCCCGCAGCCGAACTCCAAGAACCCGAGCCTCGACGATCCGGCAGCCGAACTCCAAGAACACGGTCCTTGATGATCCGGCCACGGAGATCCAAGATCCCGGGCCTCGAGGATCCCGCAGCCGAGCTCCACGAACCCAGAACTCGATGATCCCTGCAGCCGAGCTGAAGGAACCCTCTCCTCGACGATCCTGCAGCTGAGCTCCAGGAACCCGAGCCTCGAAGATCCCGCAGCCGAGCTCCAGGAAACTGAGCCTCAAGGATCCCGCAGCCAAGCTCTGAGAACCCAAGCTCGAGGATCTCGCAGCCGAGCTTCAGGAACTCGAGCCCCAAGAACCCTAGCCTCAAGGATACTGCAGCCGAGTTCCAAGAACCCATGCCGCGATGATCCCGCAGCCGAGCTCTGAGAACCGGAGCCTTGAGGATCCCGCAGCCGAGCTCCAGGAACCTGAGAGTTGAGGATCCTGCAGCCGAGCTCTGAGAACCCAAGTCTTGAGGATCCCGCAGCCGAGCTCCCGGAACCCAAGCCTCGATAATCCTGCAGCCGAGCTCCAGGAATCCGAGCCTCGAGCATCCCACAGCCCAGCTCCAGGAACCCAAGCATCGAAGGTCGTTCAGCCGAGCTGCCGGAACCCGAGCCTTGAGGATCCTGCAGCCGAGCTCCAAGAACCCAAGCCTCGACGATCCCGCAGCCAAGCTCCATGAACCCAGGCCTCGAAGATCCGCAGCCGAGCTCCAGGAACCCGAGCGTCGAGGATCCCGCAGCCGAGCTCCAGGAACCCGAGCGTCGAGGATCCCGCAGCCGAGCTCCGAGAACCCTAGCCACGATAATCCTGCAGCCCAGCTTCAAGAACCTGAACCTGGACGATCCCGCAGCCGAGCTCCAAGAAACCGAGCCTCAAGGATCCCGCAGCTGAGCTCCAACAAACCTAGCCCTGACGATCCCGCAGCCAAGCTTCGAGAACTGGAGCCTCGAGGATCCCGCAGCCGAGCTCCAGGAACCCAAGAGTTGAGGATCCCGCAGCCCAGCTCTGAGAACCCTAGCCACGACAATCCCGCAGCCCAGCTTCAAGAACCCGAACCTGGACGATCCCGCAGCCGAGCTCCAAGAAACCGAGCCTCAAGGATCCCGCAGTCGAGCTCCAACAAACCTAGCCTCGACGATCCCACAGCCGAGCTCCGAGAATCCAAGTCTCGAGGATCCCGCGGCCGAGCTCCCGGAACCCGAGCCGCGAGGATCCCGCAGCCGAGCTCCAGGAACCCGAGCCTCGAGGATCCCGCAGCTGAGCTCCAAGAACACGGGCCTCGGCAATCCGGCCCCGAGCTCCAAGAACCCGGGCCTCGAGGATCCCGCAGCCGAGCTCTGAGAACCCTAGCGACGACAATCCCGCAGCCGAGCTTCAAGAACCCGAGCCTCGACAATCCCGCAGCCGAGCCCCAACAACCCAGCCTCAAGGATACCGCAGCCGAGTTCCAAGAAACGAAGCCGCTACGATCCCGCAGCCGAGCTCCAGGTACCCAATCCTGGAGGAACCTGCAGCAGAGCTCATAGAACCCAGGCCTCGATGATCCCGCAGCTGAGCTCCAAGTACCCGAGCCTCGAGGATCCCGCAGCCGAGCTCCAGGAATCCTAGCTTGAAGATCTCGCAGCCGAGCTCCAGGTACCCAATCCTGGAGGAACCTGCAGCAGAGCTCATAGAACCCAGGCCTCGATGATCCCGCAGCTGAGCTCCAAGTACCCGAGCCTCGAGGATCCCGCAGCCGAGCTCCAGGAATCCTAGCTTCGAGAGTCCCACAGCCGAGCTCCACGAACCCAGACCTCGACGATCCTGCAGCTGAGCTCCAGGAACCCGAGCCTCGAGGATCCCACAGCCGAGCTCCGAGAACCCAAGCTTGAAGATCTCGCAGCCGAGCTTCAAGAACTCAAGCCCCAAGAACCCTAGCCTCAAGGATACTGCAGCCGAGTTCCAAGAACCCACGCCGCGACGATCCCGTAGCCGAGCTCTGAGAACCGGAGCCTCAAGGATCCCGCAGCCGAGCTCCAGGAACCCGAGAGTTGAGGATCCTGCAGCCGAGCTCTGAGAACCCAAGTCTTGAGGATCCCGCAGCCGAGCTCCCGGAACCCAAGCCTCGACAGTCCTGCAGCCGAGCTCCAGGAACCCGAGCCTCGAGCATCCCACAGCCCAGCTCCAGGAACCCAAGCATCGAGGGTCGTTCAGCCGAGCTCCCGGAACCCGAGCCTCGAGGATCCCGCAGCCAAGCTCCATGAACCCACGCCTCGAAGATCCGCAGCCGAGCTCCAGGAACCCGAGCGTCGAGGATCCCGCAGCCGAGCTCCAGGAACCCGAGCGTCGAGGATCCCACAGCCGAGCTCCGAGAACCCTAGCCACGATAATCCTGCAGCCCAGCTTCAAGAACCTGAACCTGGACGATCCCGCAGCTGAGCTCCAACAAACCTAGCCCTGACGATCCTGCAGCTGAGCTCTGAGAACTGGAGCCTCGAGGATCCCGCAGCCGGGCTCCAGGAACCCGAGAGTTGAGGGTCCCGCAGCCCAGCTCTGAGAACCCTAGCCACGACAATCCCGCAGCCCAGCTTCAAGAACCCGAACCTGGACGATCCCACAGCCGAGCTCCAAGAAACCGAGCCTCAAGGATCCCGCAGTCGAGCTCCAACAAACCTAGCCTCGACGATCCCACAGCCGAGCTCCGAGAATCCAAGTCTCAAGGATCCCACAGCCGAGCTCCCGGAACCCGAGCCGCGAGGATCCCGCAGCCGAGCTCCATGAACCCAGGCCTCGAAGATCCCGCAGCCGAGCTCCAGGAACCCGAGCCTAGAGGATCCAGCAGCCGAGCTCCAGGAACCCAAGCCTCGAGGATCCTGCAGCTGAGCTCCAAGAACACGGGCCTCGGCAATCCGGCCCCAAGCTCCAAGAACCCGGGCCTCGAGGATCCCACAGCCGAGCTCCGAGAACTGGAGCCTCGAAGATCCCGCAGCCGAGCTCCAGGAACCCGAGCATCGAGGATCCCGCAGCCGAGCTCCAGGAACTCTCGCCTCGAGGATCCCGCAGCCGAGCTCTGAGAACCCTAGCCACGACAATCCCGCAGCCGAGCTTCAAGAACCCGAGCCTCGACAATCCCGCAGCCGAGCCCCAACAACCCAGCCTCAAGGATACCGCAGCCGAGTTCCAAGAAACGAAGCCGCTACGATCCCGCAGCCGAGCTCCAGGTACCCAATCCTGGAGGAACCTGCAGCAGAGCTCATAGAACCCAGGCCTCGATGATCCCGCAGCTGAGCTCCAAGTACCCGAGCCTCGAGGATCCCGCAGCCGAGCTCCAGGAATCCTAGCTTCGAGAGTCCCACAGCCGAGCTCCACGAACCCAGACCTCGACGATCCTGCAGCTGAGCTCCAGGAACCCGAGCCTCGAGGATCCCACAGCCGAGCTCCGAGAACCCAAGCTTGAGGATCTCGCAGCTGAGCTTCAAGAACTCGAGCCCCAAGAACCCTAGCCTCAAGGATACTGCAGCCGAGTTCCAAGAACCCACGCCGCGACGATCCCGCAGCCAAGCTCTGAGAACCGGAGCCTCAAGGATCCCGCAGCCGAGCTCCAGGAACTCGAGCCTTGAGGATTCCGCAGCCCAGCTCCAGGAACCCAAGCATCGAGGGTCGTTCAGCCGAGCTCCCGGAACCCGAGCCTCGAGGATCCTGCAGCCGAGCTCCAGGAACCCGAGCGTCGAGGCTCCTGCAGCCGAGCTCCCGGGACCCGAGCCTCGACGATCCCGCAGCCAAGCTCCATGAACCCACGCCTCGAAGATCCGCAGCCGAGCTCCAGGAACCCGAGCGTCGAGGATCCCGCAGCCGAGCTCCAGGAACCCGAGCGTCGAGGATCCCACAGCCGAGCTCCGAGAACCCTAGCCACGATAATCCTGCAGCCCAGCTTCAAGAACCTGAACCTGGACGATCCTGCAGCTGAGCTCCGAGAACTGGAGCCTCGAGGATCCCGCAGCCGGGCTCCAGGAACCCGAGAGTTGAGGGTCCCGCAGCCCAGCTCTGAGAACCCTAGCCACGACAATCCCGCAGCCCAGCTTCAAGAACCCGAACCTGGACGATCCCACAGCCGAGCTCCAAGAAACCGAGCCTCAAGGATCCCGCAGTCGAGCTCCAACAAACCTAGCCTCGACGATCCCACAGCCGAGCTCCGAGAATCCAAGTCTCAAGGATCCCACAGCCGAGCTCCCGGAACCCGAGCCGCGAGGATCCCGCAGCCGAGCTCCATGAACCCGAGCGTCGAGGATCCCACAGCCGAGCTCCGAGAACCCTAGCCACGATAATCCTGCAGCCCAGCTTCAAGAACCTGAACCTGGACGATCCTGCAGCTGAGCTCCGAGAACTGGAGCCTCGAGGATCCCGCAGCCGGGCTCCAGGAACCCGAGAGTTGAGGGTCCCGCAGCCCAGCTCTGAGAACCCTAGCCACGACAATCCCGCAGCCCAGCTTCAAGAACCCGAACCTGGACGATCCCACAGCCGAGCTCCAAGAAACCGAGCCTCAAGGATCCCGCAGTCGAGCTCCAACAAACCTAGCCTCGACGATCCCACAGCCGAGCTCCGAGAATCCAAGTCTCAAGGATCCCACAGCCGAGCTCCCGGAACCCGAGCCGCGAGGATCCCGCAGCCGAGCTCCATGAACCCAGGCCTCGAAGATCCCGCAGCCGAGCTCCAGGAACCCGAGCCTAGAGGATCCAGCAGCCGAGCTCCAGGAACCCAAGCCTCGAGGATCCTGCAGCTGAGCTCCAAGAACACGGGCCTCGGCAATCCGGCCCCGAGCTCCAAGAACCCGGGCCTCGAGGATCCCACAGCCGAGCTCCGAGAACTGGAGCCTCGAAGATCCCGCAGCCGAGCTCCAGGAACCCGAGCATCGAGGATCCCGCAGCCGAGCTCCAGGAACTCTCGCCTCGAGGATCCCGCAGCCGAGCTCTGAGAACCCTAGCCACGACAATCCCGCAGCCGAGCTTCAAGCACTCGAGCCTCAACAATCCCGCAGCCGAGCCCCAACAACCCAGCCTCAAGGATACCGCAGCCGAGTTCCAAGAAACCAAGCCTTGATGATCCCACAGCCGAGCTCCAAGAAACTGAGCCTCGAGGATCCCGCAGCCGAGCTCCAAGAATCCTAGCTTCGAGGGTCCCGCAGCCGAGCTCCAAGAACACTAGCCTCGAGGATCCCGCAGCCGAGCTCCAGGAACTCGAGCCTTGAGGATCCCGCAGCCAAACTCCAGGTACCCGCTTCTCGAGGATCCGCAGCCGAGCTCCAAGAACCCGAGCCTCTAAGATCCCGCAGCCGAGCTCCAAGAACCCAAGTTTCTACGATTCTGCAGCCGAGCTCTGAGAACCCGAGCCGTGACGATCCCGCAGCCCAGCTCCAGTAACCTGAGTCTCGTGGATCCCACAGCTGAGCTCCAAGAAACCGAGCCACGAGGATTGCGCATTCGAGCTCCAGGTACCCAATCCTGGAGGATCCCGCAGCAGAGCTCTAAATACCCGAGCCTTGAGAATCCCGCAGCCAAACTCCAGGTACCCTCTCCTCGAGGATCCCGCAGTCGTGCTCCAAGACCCCAAGTTTCTACGATCCTGCAGCCGAGCTCCAAGAACCCGAGCCGTGACGATCACGCAACCAAGTTCCAAGAACCGGAGCCTCGACGATCTCGCAGCCAAGCTCCAGGAACTCTCGCCTCGAGGATCCTGCAGCTGAGCTTCTGGAACCCGAGCCGCGAAGATCCCACAGCCGGGCTCCAGGAACCCGAGCGTCGAGGATCCTGCAGCCGAGATCCCGGGACCCGAGCTTCGAGGATCCTGCAGCCGAGCTCCGAGAACCCAAGCTCGAGGATCTCGCAGCAGAGCTTCAAGAACCCGAACTTCGACGATCCCGCAACCGAGCCCCAAGAACCCTAGCCTCAAGGATACCACAGCCGAGTTCCAAGAACCCACGCCGCGACGAACCTGCAGCCGAGCTCTGAGAACCGGAGCCTCGAGGATCCCGCAGCCGAGCTCCAGGAACCTGAGCATTGAGGATCCTGCAGCCGAGGTCCAGGAACCCTGGCGTCGGTGATCCTGCAGCCGAGCTCCCGGGACCCGAGCCTCGACGATCCCGCAGCCGAGCTCCATGAACCCGGTCCACGACGGTCCCGCAGCCGAGCTCCAGGAACCCGAGTCTAGAGGTTCCAGCAGCCGAGCTCCAGGAACCTGAGCCTCGACAATCCTGCAGCCGAGCTCCAGGAACCCGAGCCTCGAGCATCCCACAGCCCAGCTCCAAGGACCCAAGCCTCGACGATTCCGCAGCCGAGCTTCAGGAACCCGAGCCTCGACGATCCCGCAGCCAAGCTCCAGGATCCCGAGCGTCGAGGATCCCGCAGCCGAGCTCCGAGAACCCTAGCCACGATAATCCCGCAGCCCAGCTTCAAGAACCCGAACCTGGACGATCCCGGAGCCGAGCTCCAAGAAACTGAGCCTCAAGGATCCCGCAGCCGAGCTCCGAGAAAACTAGCCTCGAAGATCCCGCAGCCGAGCTCCCGGAATCCGAGCCGCGAGGATCCCGCAGCCGAGCTCTAGGAACCCGAGCGTCGAGGATCCTGCAGCCGAGCTCCTGGGACTCGAGCCTCGACGATCGCGCAGCCAAGCTCCAGGAAACCGAGCGTCGAGGATCCCGCAGCCGAGCTCCAGGAACTCTCGCCTCGAGGATCCCGCAGCCGAGCTCTGAGAACCCTAGCCACGACAATCCCGCAGCCGAGCTTCAAGAACCCGAGCTTCGACGATCCCGCAGCCGAGCCCCAAGAACCCAGCCTCAAGGATACCGCAGCCGAGTTCCAAGAAACCAAGCCTTGATGATCCCACAGCCGAGCTCCAAGAAACCAAGCCGCGACGATCCCGCAGCCGAGCTCCAGGTACCCAATCCTGGAGGAACCCGCTGCAGAGCTCAAAGAACCCAGGCCTCGATGATCCCGCAGCTGAGCTCCAAGTACCCGAGCCTCGAGGATCCCGCAGCCGAGCTCCAAGAATCTTAGCTTCGAGGGTCCTGCAGCCGAGATCCGAGAACACTAGCCTCGAGGATCCCGCAGCTGAGCTCCAGGAACTCGAGCCTTGAGGATCCCGCAGCCAAGCTCCATGAACCCAGGCCTCGAAAATCCAGCAGCCGAGCTCCAGAAACCTGAGCCTAGAGGATCCAGCAGCTGAGCTCCAGGAACCCGAGCCTCGAGTATCCCGCAGCCGAGCTCCGAGAACCCTAGCCACGATAATCCTGCAGCCCAGCTTCAAGAAGCCGAACCTGGACGATCCTGCAGCCGAGCTCCAAGAAACCGAGCCTCAAGGATCCCGCAGTCGAGCTCCAACAAACCTAGCCTCGACGATCCCGCAGCTGAGCTCCGAGAACCCAAGTCTCGAGGATCCAGCAGCCAAGCTCCCGGAACCCGAGCCGCGAGGATCCCACAGCTGAGCTCCAGGAAACCGAGCCTTGAGGATCCCGCAGCCGAGCTCCCGGAACCCGAGCCGCGAAGATCCCGCAGCCGAGCTCCAGGAACCCAAGCGTCGAGGATCCTGCAGCCGAGCTCCCGGGACCCGAGCCTCGACGATCCCGCAGCCGAGCTCCATGAACCCGGTCCACGACGGTCCCGCAGCCGAGCTCCAGGAACCCGAGTCTAGAGGTTCCAGCAGCCGAGCTCCAGGAACCTGAGCCTGGAAGATCCCGCAGCTGAGCTCCAAGAACCCGGGCCTCGGCAATCCGGCCCCGAGCTCCAAGAACCCGGGCCTCGAGGATCCCGCAGCCGAGCTCCGAGAAACGAAGTCTCGAGGATCCCGCAGCCGAGCTCCAGGAACTCTCGTCTCGAGGATCCCGCAGCTGAGCTCCAAGTACCCGAGCCTCGAGGATCCCGCAGCCGAGCTCCAGGAACTCGAGCCTTGAGGATCCCGCAGCCAAACTCCAGGTACACTCTCCTTGAGGATCCTGCAGCCGTGCTCTGAGAACCCAGGCCTCTAGGATCCCGCAGCCGAGCTCCAAGACCCCAAGTTTCTACGATCCTGCACCCGAGCTCCGAGAACCCGAGCCGTGATGATCACGCAACCAAATTCCAAGAACCGGAGCCTCGAAGATCTCGCAGCCAAGCTCCAGGAACTCTCTCCTCGAGGGTTCCGCAGCCAAGCTCCAAGAAGCCGAGCCTCTAGGATCCCGCAGCCGAGCTCGAAGAACCCAAGTTTCTACAATTCTGCAGCCGAGCTCTGAGAACCCGAGCCGTGACGATCCCGCAGCCCAGCTCCAGTAACCCGAGACTCGCCGATCCCGCAGCCAAGCTCCAGGTACTCTCGCCTCGAGGATCCTGCAGCTGAGCTTCCGGAACCCGAGCCTCAAGGATCCTGCAGCCGAGCTCCAAGAAGCCGAGCCTTGAGTATCCCGCACCTCAACGGCAGGTACCCTCTCCTCGAGGATCCACAGCCGAGCTCCAAGAACCTGGGCCTCGAGGATCCCGAAGCCGAGCTCCAAGAAACCGAGCCACAAGGATCGCGCAGTCGAGCTCCAGGTACCCAGGCCTCGAGGATCCCGCAGCCGAGCTCCAAGAAACCAAGCCTCAAGGATCCCGCAGTCGAGCTCCAACAAACCTAGCCACGTCGATCCACCAGCCGAGCTCCGAGAAACCAAGTCTCGAGGATCCCGCAGCCGACCTCCCGGAACCCGAGCCGCGAAGATCCGGCAGCCGAGCTTCAGGAAGCCAAGCGTCGAGGATCCTGCAGCCGAGCTCCCGGGACCCGAGCCTTGACGATCCCGCAGCCGAGCTCCATGAACCCGGTCCACGACGGTCCCGCAGCCGAGCTCCAGGAACCCGAGTCTGGAGGATCCAGCAGCCGAGCTCCAGGAACCTGAGCCCGGAGGATCCCGCAGCTGAGCTCCAAGAACCCGGGCCTCGGCAATCCGGCCCCGAGCTCCAAGAACCCGGGCCTCGAGGATCCCACAACCGAGCTCTGAGAACCGGAGCCTCGAAGATCCCGCAGCCGAGCTCCAGGAAACCAAGTGTCGAGGATCCCGCAGCCGAGCTCCAGGAACTCTTGCCTCGAGGATCCCGCAGCAGAGCTCTGAGAACCCTAGCCAGGAAAATTCCGCAGCCGAGTTTCAAGAACCCGAGCCTCGATGATCCCGCAGCAGAGCCCCAAGAACCCAGCCTCAAGGATACCGCAGCCGAGTTCCAAGAAACCAATCCTTGATGATCCCATAGCCGAGCTCCAAGAACCCGAGCCTCGAGGATCCCACAGCCGAGCTCCAAGAATCCTAGCTTCGAGGGTCCTGCAGCCGAGCTCCGAGAACACTAGCCTCGGGGATCCCGCAGCCGAGCTCCAGGAACTCGAGCCTTGAGGATCCCGCAGCCAAACTCCAGGTACACTCTCCTCGAGGATCCCGCAGCCGTGCTCCAAGAACCCGAGCCTCTAGGATCCCGCAGCTGAGCTCCTGGGACCCGAGCCTCGACGATCCCGCAGCCGAGCTCCATGAACCCGGTCCACGACGGTCCCGCAGCTGAGCTCCAGGAACCCGAGCGTCGAGTATCTCGCAGCCGAGCTCCCTTCACCCGAGCCTCGACGATCCCGCAGCCAAGCTCCAGGAACCCGAGCGTCGAGTATCTCGCAGCCGAGCTCCCTTCACCCGAGCCTCGACGATCCCGCAGCCAAGCTCCATGAACCCAGGCCTCGAAAATCCAGCAGCCGAGCTCCAGAAACCCGAGCCTAGAGGATCCAGCAGCTGAGCTCCAGGAACCCGAGCGTTGAGGATCCCGCAGCCGAGCTTTGAGAAACCTAGCCACGAAAATTCCGCAGCCCAGCTTCAAGAACCCGAACCTGGACGATCCCGCAGCCGAGCTCCAAGAAACCGAGCCTCAAGGATCCCGCAGTCGAGCTCCAACAAACCTAGCCTCGACGATCCACCAGTCGAGCTCCGAGAAACCAAGTCTTGAGGATCCGGCAGCCGAGCTACAGGAACCCGAGCCCAGAGGATCCCACAGCCGAGCTCCAGGAAACCGAGCCTTGAGGATCCCGCAGCTGAGTTCCCGGAACCTGAGCCGCGAAGATCCCGCAGCCGAGCTCCCAGGACCCAAGCGTCGAGGATCCTGCAGCCGAGCTCCCGGGACCTGAGCCTCGACGATCCCGCGGCCGAGCTCCATGAACCCGGTCCACGACGGTCCCGCAGCCGAGCTCCAGGAACCTGAGTCTAGAGGATCCAGCAGCCGAGCTCCAGGAACCTGAGCCTGGAGGATTCTGCAGCTGAGCTCCAAGAACCCGGGCCTCGACAATCCCGCAGCCGAGCTCTGGAAACCCAAGTCTCGAGGATCCCGCAGCCGAGCTTCCGGAACCCAAGCCGCGAGGATCCCGCAGCTGAGCTCCAGGAACCCAAGCGTCGAAGATCCCGCAGCCGAGCTCCCTTCACCCGAGCCTCGACGATCCCGCAGCCAAGCTCCATGAACCCAGGCCTCGAATATCCAGCAGCCGAGCTCCAGAAACCCGAGCCTTGAGGATCCCGCAGCCGAGCTCTGAGAAGTCAAGTCTCGACGATCCCGCAGCCAAGCTTCGAGAACGGGAGCCTCGAGGATCCCGCAGCCGAGCTCCAGGAACCCGAGCGTCGAGGATCCCGCAGCAGAGCTCTGAGAACCCTAGCCACGACAATCCCGCAGCCCAGCTTCAAGAACCTGAACCTGGACGATCCCGCAGCTGAGCTCCAAGAAACCGAGCCTCAAGGATCCCGCAGTCGAGCTCTGAGAACTCAATTCTCCACGATCCCGCAGCCAAGTTTCACGAACCTGGTCCACGACAATCCCGCAGTTGAACTCCATGAACCCGGGCTCGAGGATCCCGCAGCCGAGCTGCAAGAACCCGGGCCTCGGCAATCCCACAACCGAGCTCCGAGAACCCAGGTCTCGACGGTCCCGCAGCCGAGCTCCGAGAACCTGAGCTGTGATGATTATGCAACCGATCTCCAAGAACTGGAGCCTCAACGATCGCGCAGCCGATTTTAGGAACAGTCGCCTCGAGGATATCCACAGCCGAGCTCCCGGAACCCGAGCCGCGAGGATCCCGCAGCCGAGCTCCAGGAAACCGACCCTTGAAGATCCCGCAGCTCCAGGAACCTGAGCCTGGAGGATTCTGCAGCTGAGCTCCAAGAACCCGGGCTCGGCAATCCGGCCCCGAGCTCCAAGAACCCGGGCCTCGAGGATCCCGCAGCCGAGCTCCGAGAAACGAAGTCTCGAGGATTCCGCAGCCGAGCTCCTGGAACCTGAGCCGCGAGGATCCCGCAGCCGAGCTCCAGGAACCCGGTCCACGACGGTCCCGCAGCCGAGCTCCAGGAACCCGAGTCTGGAGGATCCAGCAGCCGAGCTCCAGGAACCTGAGCCCGGAGGATCCCGCAGCTGAGCTCCAAGAACCCGGGCCTCGGCAATCCGGCCCCGAGCTCCAAGAACCCGGGCCTCGAGGATCCCACAACCGAGCTCTGAGAACCGGAGCCTCGAAGATCCCGCAGCCGAGCTCCAGGAAACCAAGTGTCGAGGATCCCGCAGCCGAGCTCCAGGAACTCTTGCCTCGAGGATCCCGCAGCAGAGCTCTGAGAACCCTAGCCAGGAAAATTCCGCAGCCGAGTTTCAAGAACCCGAGCCTCGATGATCCCGCAGCAGAGCTCCAAGAACCCAGCCTCAAGGATACCGCAGCCGAGTTCCAAGAAACCAATCCTTGATGATCCCATAGCCGAGCTCCAAGAACCCGAGCCGCGACGATCCCGCAGCCGAGCTCCAGGTACCCAATCCTGGAGGATACCGAAGCAGAGCTCCACGAACCCAGGCCTCGAGGATCCCACAGCTGAGCTCCAAGTACCCGAGCCTCGAGGATCCCACAGCCGAGCTCCAAGAATCCTAGCTTCGAGGGTCCTGCAGCCGAGCTCCGAGAACACTAGCCTCGGGGATCCCGCAGCCGAGCTCCAGGAACTCGAGCCTTGAGGATCCCGCAGCCAAACTCCAGGTACACTCTCCTCGAGGATCCCGCAGCCGTGCTCCAAGAACCCGAGCCTCTAGGATCCCGCAGCTGAGCTCCTGGGACCCGAGCCTCGACGATCCCGCAGCCGAGCTCCATGAACCCGGTCCACGACGGTCCCGCAGCTGAGCTCCAGGAACCCGAGCGTCGAGTATCTCGCAGCCGAGCTCCCTTCACCCGAGCCTCGACGATCCCGCAGCCAAGCTCCAGGAACCCGAGCGTCGAGTATCTCGCAGCCGAGCTCCCTTCACCCGAGCCTCGACGATCCCGCAGCCAAGCTCCATGAACCCAGGCCTTGAAAATCCAGCAGCCGAGCTCCAGAAACCCGAGCCTAGAGGATCCAGCAGCTGAGCTCCAGGAAACCAAGCCTCAAGGATCCCGCAGTCGAGCTCCAACAAACCTAGCCACGTCGATCCACCAGCCGAGCTCCGAGAAACCAAGTCTCGAGGATCCCGCAGCCGACCTCCCGGAACCCGAGCCGCGAAGATCCGGCAGCCGAGCTTCAGGAAGCCAAGCGTCGAGGATCCTGCAGCCGAGCTCCCGGGACCCGAGCCTTGACGATCCCGCAGCCGAGCTCCATGAACCCGGTCCACGACGGTCCCGCAGCCGAGCTCCAGGAACCCGAGTCTGGAGGATCCAGCAGCCGAGCTCCAGGAACCTGAGCCCGGAGGATCCCGCAGCTGAGCTCCAAGAACCCGGGCCTCGGCAATCCGGCCCCGAGCTCCAAGAACCCGGGCCTCGAGGATCCCACAACCGAGCTCTGAGAACCGGAGCCTCGAAGATCCCGCAGCCGAGCTCCAGGAAACCAAGTGTCGAGGATCCCGCAGCCGAGCTCCAGGAACTCTTGCCTCGAGGATCCCGCAGCAGAGCTCTGAGAACCCTAGCCAGGAAAATTCCGCAGCCGAGTTTCAAGAACCCGAGCCTCGATGATCCCGCAGCAGAGCCCCAAGAACCCAGCCTCAAGGATACCGCAGCCGAGTTCCAAGAAACCAATCCTTGATGATCCCATAGCCGAGCTCCAAGAACCCGAGCCGCGACGATCCCGCAGCCGAGCTCCAGGTACCCAATCCTGGAGGATACCGAAGCAGAGCTCCACGAACCCAGGCCTCGAGGATCCCACAGCTGAGCTCCAAGTACCCGAGCCTCGAGGATCCCACAGCCGAGCTCCAAGAATCCTAGCTTCGAGGGTCCTGCAGCCGAGCTCCGAGAACACTAGCCTCGGGGATCCCGCAGCCGAGCTCCAGGAACTCGAGCCTTGAGGATCCCGCAGCCAAACTCCAGGTACACTCTCCTCGAGGATCCCGCAGCCGTGCTCCAAGAACCCGAGCCTCTAGGATCCCGCAGCTGAGCTCCTGGGACCCGAGCCTCGACGATCCCGCAGCCGAGCTCCATGAACCCGGTCCACGACGGTCCCGCAGCTGAGCTCCAGGAACCCGAGCGTCGAGTATCTCGCAGCCGAGCTCCCTTCACCCGAGCCTCGACGATCCCGCAGCCAAGCTCCAGGAACCCGAGCGTCGAGTATCTCGCAGCCGAGCTCCCTTCACCCGAGCCTCGACGATCCCGCAGCCAAGCTCCATGAACCCAGGCCTCGAAAATCCAGCAGCCGAGCTCCAGAAACCCGAGCCTAGAGGATCCAGCAGCTGAGCTCCAGGAACCCGAGCGTTGAGGATCCCGCAGCCGAGCTTTGAGAAACCTAGCCACGAAAATTCCGCAGCCCAGCTTCAGGAACCCGAACCTGGACGATCCCGCAGCCGAGCTCCAAGAAACCGAGCCTCAAGGATCCCGCAGTCGAGCTCCAACAAACCTAGCCTCGACGATCCACCAGTCGAGCTCCGAGAAACCAAGTCTTGAGGATCCGGCAGCCGAGCTACAGGAACCCGAGCCCAGAGGATCCCACAGCCGAGCTCCAGGAAACCGAGCCTTGAGGATCCCGCAGCTGAGTTCCCGGAACCTGAGCCGCGAAGATCCCGCAGCCGAGCTCCCAGGACCCAAGCGTCGAGGATCCTGCAGCCGAGCTCCCGGGACCTGAGCCTCGACGATCCCGCGGCCGAGCTCCATGAACCCGGTCCACGACGGTCCCGCAGCCGAGCTCCAGGAACCTGAGTCTAGAGGATCCAGCAGCCGAGCTCCAGGAACCTGAGCCTGGAGGATTCTGCAGCTGAGCTCCAAGAACCCGGGCCTCGACAATCCCGCAGCCGAGCTCTGGAAACCCAAGTCTCGAGGATCCCGCAGCCGAGCTTCCGGAACCCAAGCCGCGAGGATCCCGCAGCTGAGCTCCAGGAACCCAAGCGTCGAAGATCCCGCAGCCGAGCTCCCTTCACCCGAGCCTCGACGATCCCGCAGCCAAGCTCCATGAACCCAGGCCTCGAATATCCAGCAGCCGAGCTCCAGAAACCCGAGCCTTGAGGATCCCGCAGCCGAGCTCTGAGAAGTCAAGTCTCGACGATCCCGCAGCCAAGCTTCGAGAACGGGAGCCTCGAGGATCCCGCAGCCGAGCTCCAGGAACCCGAGCGTCGAGGATCCCGCAGCAGAGCTCTGAGAACCCTAGCCACGACAATCCCGCAGCCCAGCTTCAAGAACCTGAACCTGGACGATCCCGCAGCTGAGCTCCAAGAAACCGAGCCTCAAGGATCCCGCAGTCGAGCTCCAACAAACCTAGCCTCAACGATCCCACAGCCGAGCTCTGAGAACTCAATTCTCCACGATCCCGCAGCCAAGTTTCACGAACCTGGTCCACGACAATCCCGCAGTTGAACTCCATGAACCCGGGCTCGAGGATCCCGCAGCCGAGCTGCAAGAACCCGGGCCTCGGCAATCCCACAACCGAGCTCCGAGAACCCAGGTCTCGACGGTCCCGCAGCCGAGCTCCGAGAACCTGAGCTGTGATGATTATGCAACCGATCTCCAAGAACTGGAGCCTCAACGATCGCGCAGCCGATTTTAGGAACAGTCGCCTCGAGGATATCCACAGCCGAGCTCCCGGAACCCGAGCCGCGAGGATCCCGCAGCCGAGCTCCAGGAAACCGACCCTTGAAGATCCCGCAGCTCCAGGAACCTGAGCCTGGAGGATTCTGCAGCTGAGCTCCAAGAACCCGGGCTCGGCAATCCGGCCCCGAGCTCCAAGAACCCGGGCCTCGAGGATCCCGCAGCCGAGCTCCGAGAAACGAAGTCTCGAGGATTCCGCAGCCGAGCTCCTGGAACCTGAGCCGCGAGGATCCCGCAGCCGAGCTCCAGGAACCCGAGCGTCGAGGATCCCGCAGCAGAGCTCCCGGGACCCGAGCCTCGACGATCCTGCAGCCAAGCTCCATGAATCCAGGCCTCGAAGATCCCGCAGCCGAGATTCAGGAACCCGAGCCTCGAGGATACCGCAGCCGAGCTCCAGGAACCCGAGCCTCGAGGATCCCGCAGCTGAGCTCCAAGAACCTGGGCCTCGGCAATCCGGCCTTGAGCTCCAACAAACCTAGCCTCGACGATCCCGCAGCCGAGCTCTGAAAACCCAAGTCTCGAGGATCCCGCAGCCGAGCTCCCGGAACCCAAGCCGCGAAGATCCCGCAGCTGAGCTCCAGGAACCCGAGTGTCGAGTATCCCGCAGCCGAGCTCCCTTCACCCGAGCCTCGACGATCCCGCAGCCAAGCTCCATGAACCCAGGCCTCGAAAATCCAGCAGCCGAGCTCCAGAAACCCGAGCCTAGAGGATCCAGCAGCTGAGCTCCAGGAGCCCGAGCGTTGAGGATCCCGCAGCCGAGCTTTGAGAAACCTAGCCACGAAAATTCCGCAGCCCAGCTTCAAGAACCCGAACCTAGACGATCCCGCAGTCGAGCTCCAACAAACCTAGCCTTGACGATCCACCAGCCGAGCTCCGAGAAACCAAGTCTTGAGGATCCGGCAGCCGAGCTCCAGGAACCCGAGCCTAGAGGATCCCGCAGCCGAGCTCCAGGAAACCGAGCCTTGAGGATCCCGCAGCCGAGCTCCCGGAACCCGAGCTGCGAAGATCCCGCAGCCGAGCTCCAGGGACCCAAGCGTCGAGGATCCTGCAGCCGAGCTCCCGGGACCCGAGCCTCGACGATCCCGCAGCCGAGCTCCATGAACCCGGTCCACGACGGTCCCGCAGCCGAGCTCCAGGAACCCGAGTCTAGAGGATCCAGCAGCCGAGCTCCAGGAACCTGAGCCTGGAGGATCCCGCAGCTGAGCTCAAAGAACCCGGGCCTCGGCAATCCGGCCCCGAGCTCCAACAAACCTAGCCTCGACGATCCCGCAGCCGAGCTCTGAAAACCCAAGTCTCGAGGATCCCGCAGCCGAGCTCCCTTCACCCGAGCCTCGACGATCCCGCAGCCAAGCTCCATGAACCCAGGCCTCGAAAATCCAGCAGCCGAGCTCCAAAAACCCGAGCCTTGAGGATCCCGCAGCCGAGCTCTCAGAAGTCAAGTCTCGACGATCCCGCAGCCAAGCTTCGAGAACCGGAGCCTCGAGGATCCCGCAGCCGAGCTCCAGGAACCCGAGCGTCTAGGATCCCGCAGCAGAGCTCTGAGAACCCTAGCCACGACAATCCCGCAGCCCAGCTTCAAGAACCTGGACGATCCCGCAGCTGAGCTCCAAGAAACCGAGCCTCAAGGATCCCGCAGTCGAGCTCCAACAAACCTAGCCTCAACGATCCCACAGCCGAGCTCTGAGAACTCAATTTTCCACGATCCCGCAGCCAAGTTTCACGAACCTGGTCCACGACAATCCCGCAGTTGAGCTCCATGAACCCGGGCTCGAGGATCCCGCAGCCGAGCTGCAAGAACCCGGGCCTCGGCAATCCCACAGCCGAGCTCCGAGAACCCAGGTCTCGACGGTCCCGCAGCCGAGCTCCGAGAACCCGAGCTGTGATGATTACGCAACCCATCTCCAAGAACTGGAGCCTCAACGATCGCGCAGCCGATTTTAGGAACAGTCGCCTCAAGGATATCCACAGCTGAGCTCCTGCAACCCGAGCCGCGAGGATCCCGCAGCCGAGCTCCGAGAACCCGAGCCCTGACGATCACACAACCAAGTTCCAAGAACCGGAGCCTCGACAATCCCGCAGCCAAGCTCCAGGAACTCTCGTCTCGAGGATCCCGCAGCTGAGCTCCTAGGACCCGAACCTCGACGATCCCGCAGCCGAGCTCCAGGAACCCGAGCCGCGAAGATCCCGCAGCCGGGCTCCAAGAAACCAAGCCGCGACAATCCCGCAGCCAAGCTCCAGGTACCCAATCCTGGAGGAACCCGCTGCAGAGCTCAAAGAACCCAGGCCTCGATGATCCCGCAGCTGAGCTCCAAGTACCCGAGCCTCGAGGATCCCGCAGCCGAGCTCCGAGAACACTAGCCTCGAGGATCCCGCAGCCGAGCTCCAGGAACTTCAGCCTCGAGGATCCCGCAGCCGAGCTCCAAGAATCCTAGCTTCGAGGGTCCTGCAGCCGAGCTCCAAGAACCCAGGCCTCTTGGATCCCGCGGCCGAGCTCCAAGACCACAAGTTTCTACGATCCTGCACCCGAGCTCCGAGAACCCGAGCCGTGATGATCACGCAACCAAATTCCAAGAACTGGAGCCTCGAAGATCTCGCAGCCAAGCTCCAGGAACTCTCTCCTCGAGGGTTCCGCAGCCAAGCTCCAAGAAGCCGAGCCTTGAGTATCCTGCAGCCAAACTCCAGGTACCCTCTTCTCGAGGATCTGCAGCCGAGCTCCAAGAACCCGAGCCTCTAGGATCCCGCAGCCGAGCTCCAAGAACCCAAGTTTCTACGATTCTGCAGCCGAGCTCTGAGAACCCGAGCCATGACGATCCCGCAGCCCAGCTCCAGTAACCCGAGCCTCGCGGATCCCGCAGCCGAGCTCCAAGAAACCGAGCCACGAGGATTGCGCAGTCGAGCTCCAGGTACCCAATCCTGGAGGATCCCGCAGCAGAGCTCCAAATACCCGAGCCTCGAGGATACCGCAGCCAAGCTCCAGGAACCCGAGCCTTGAGAATCCCGCAGCCAAACTCCAGGTACCCTCTCCTCGAGGATCCCGCAGCCGTGCTCCAAGAACCCGGGCATCTAGTATCCCGCAGCCGAGCTCCAAGACCCCAAGTTTCTATGATCCTGCAGCCGAGCTCCGAGAACCCGAGCCGTGACGATCACGCAACCAAGTTCCCAGAACCAGAGCCTCAACGATCTTGCAGCCAAGCTCCAGGTACTCTCGCCTCGAGGATCCTGCAGCTGAGCTTCCGGAACCCTAGCCTCGAGGATCCCGCAGCCGGGCTCCAAGAAGCCGAGCCTCGAGTATCCCGCACCTCAACGGCAGGTACCCTCACCTCGAGGATCCCGCAGCAGAGCTCCAAGAACCCAGGCCTCGAGGATCCCGCAGCCGAGCTCCAAGTACCCGGGCCTCGAGGATCCCGCAGCCGAGCTCCAGGAAACCGAGCCTCAAGGATCCCGCAGTCGAGCTCCAACAAACCGAGCCACGACGATCCACCAGCAGAGCTCCGAGAAACCAAGTCTCGAGGATCCTGCAGCCGAGCTCCTGGAACCCGAGCCGCGAGGATCCCGCAGCCGAGCTCCAGGAAACCGAGCCTTGAGGATCCCGCAGCCGAGCTCCCGGAACCCGAGCCGTGAAGATCCCGCAGCCAAGCTCCAGGAACCCGAGCGTCGAGTATCTCGCAGCCGAGCTCCCTTCACCCGAGCCTCGACGATCCCGCAGCCAAGCTCCATGAACCCAGGCCTCGAAAATCCAGCAGCCGAGCTCCAGAAACCCGAGCCTAGAGGATCCAGCAGCTGAGCTCCAGGAACCCGAGCGTTGAGGATCCCGCAGCCGAGCTTTGAGAAACCTAGCCACGAAAATTCCGCAGCCCAGCTTCAAGAACCCGAACCTGGACGATCCCGCAGCCGAGCTCCAAGAAACCGAGCCTCAAGGATCCCGCAGTCGAGCTCCAACAAACCTAGCCTCGACGATCCACCAGTCGAGCTCCGAGAAACCAAGTCTTGAGGATCCGGCAGCCGAGCTACAGGAACCCGAGCCCAGAGGATCCCACAGCCGAGCTCCAGGAAACCGAGCCTTGAGGATCCCGCAGCTGAGTTCCCGGAACCTGAGCCGCGAAGATCCCGCAGCCGAGCTCCCAGGACCCAAGCGTCGAGGATCCTGCAGCCGAGCTCCCGGGACCTGAGCCTCGACGATCCCGCGGCCGAGCTCCATGAACCCGGTCCACGACGGTCCCGCAGCCGAGCTCCAGGAACCTGAGTCTAGAGGATCCAGCAGCCGAGCTCCAGGAACCTGAGCCTGGAGGATTCTGCAGCTGAGCTCCAAGAACCCGGGCCTCGACAATCCCGCAGCCGAGCTCTGGAAACCCAAGTCTCGAGGATCCCGCAGCCGAGCTTCCGGAACCCAAGCCGCGAGGATCCCGCAGCTGAGCTCCAGGAACCCAAGCGTCGAAGATCCCGCAGCCGAGCTCCCTTCACCCGAGCCTCGACGATCCCGCAGCCAAGCTCCATGAACCCAGGCCTCGAATATCCAGCAGCCGAGCTCCAGAAACCCGAGCCTTGAGGATCCCGCAGCCGAGCTCTGAGAAGTCAAGTCTCGACGATCCCGCAGCCAAGCTTCGAGAACGGGAGCCTCGAGGATCCCGCAGCCGAGCTCCAGGAACCCGAGCGTCGAGGATCCCGCAGCAGAGCTCTGAGAACCCTAGCCACGACAATCCCGCAGCCCAGCTTCAAGAACCTGAACCTGGACGATCCCGCAGCTGAGCTCCAAGAAACCGAGCCTCAAGGATCCCGCAGTCGAGCTCCAACAAACCTAGCCTCAACGATCCCACAGCCGAGCTCTGAGAACTCAATTCTCCACGATCCCGCAGCCAAGTTTCACGAACCTGGTCCACGACAATCCCGCAGTTGAACTCCATGAACCCGGGCTCGAGGATCCCGCAGCCGAGCTGCAAGAACCCGGGCCTCGGCAATCCCACAACCGAGCTCCGAGAACCCAGGTCTCGACGGTCCCGCAGCCGAGCTCCGAGAACCTGAGCTGTGATGATTATGCAACCGATCTCCAAGAACTGGAGCCTCAACGATCGCGCAGCCGATTTTAGGAACAGTCGCCTCGAGGATATCCACAGCCGAGCTCCCGGAACCCGAGCCGCGAGGATCCCGCAGCCGAGCTCCAGGAAACCGACCCTTGAAGATCCCGCAGCTCCAGGAACCTGAGCCTGGAGGATTCTGCAGCTGAGCTCCAAGAACCCGGGCTCGGCAATCCGGCCCCGAGCTCCAAGAACCCGGGCCTCGAGGATCCCGCAGCCGAGCTCCGAGAAACGAAGTCTCGAGGATTCCGCAGCCGAGCTCCTGGAACCTGAGCCGCGAGGATCCCGCAGCCGAGCTCCAGGAACCCGAGCGTCGAGGATCCCGCAGCAGAGCTCCCGGGACCCGAGCCTCGACGATCCTGCAGCCAAGCTCCATGAATCCAGGCCTCGAAGATCCCGCAGCCGAGATTCAGGAACCCGAGCCTCGAGGATACCGCAGCCGAGCTCCAGGAACCCGAGCCTCGAGGATCCCGCAGCTGAGCTCCAAGAACCTGGGCCTCGGCAATCCGGCCTTGAGCTCCAACAAACCTAGCCTCGACGATCCCGCAGCCGAGCTCTGAAAACCCAAGTCTCGAGGATCCCGCAGCCGAGCTCCCGGAACCCAAGCCGCGAAGATCCCGCAGCTGAGCTCCAGGAACCCGAGTGTCGAGTATCCCGCAGCCGAGCTCCCTTCACCCGAGCCTCGACGATCCCGCAGCCAAGCTCCATGAACCCAGGCCTCGAAAATCCAGCAGCCGAGCTCCAGAAACCCGAGCCTAGAGGATCCAGCAGCTGAGCTCCAGGAGCCCGAGCGTTGAGGATCCCGCAGCCGAGCTTTGAGAAACCTAGCCACGAAAATTCCGCAGCCCAGCTTCAAGAACCCGAACCTAGACGATCCCGCAGTCGAGCTCCAACAAACCTAGCCTTGACGATCCACCAGCCGAGCTCCGAGAAACCAAGTCTTGAGGATCCGGCAGCCGAGCTCCAGGAACCCGAGCCTAGAGGATCCCGCAGCCGAGCTCCAGGAAACCGAGCCTTGAGGATCCCGCAGCCGAGCTCCCGGAACCCGAGCTGCGAAGATCCCGCAGCCGAGCTCCAGGGACCCAAGCGTCGAGGATCCTGCAGCCGAGCTCCCGGGACCCGAGCCTCGACGATCCCGCAGCCGAGCTCCATGAACCCGGTCCACGACGGTCCCGCAGCCGAGCTCCAGGAACCCGAGTCTAGAGGATCCAGCAGCCGAGCTCCAGGAACCTGAGCCTGGAGGATCCCGCAGCTGAGCTCAAAGAACCCGGGCCTCGGCAATCCGGCCCCGAGCTCCAACAAACCTAGCCTCGACGATCCCGCAGCCGAGCTCTGAAAACCCAAGTCTCGAGGATCCCGCAGCCGAGCTCCCTTCACCCGAGCCTCGACGATCCCGCAGCCAAGCTCCATGAACCCAGGCCTCGAAAATCCAGCAGCCGAGCTCCAAAAACCCGAGCCTTGAGGATCCCGCAGCCGAGCTCTCAGAAGTCAAGTCTCGACGATCCCGCAGCCAAGCTTCGAGAACCGGAGCCTCGAGGATCCCGCAGCCGAGCTCCAGGAACCCGAGCGTCTAGGATCCCGCAGCAGAGCTCTGAGAACCCTAGCCACGACAATCCCGCAGCCCAGCTTCAAGAACCTGGACGATCCCGCAGCTGAGCTCCAAGAAACCGAGCCTCAAGGATCCCGCAGTCGAGCTCCAACAAACCTAGCCTCAACGATCCCACAGCCGAGCTCTGAGAACTCAATTTTCCACGATCCCGCAGCCAAGTTTCACGAACCTGGTCCACGACAATCCCGCAGTTGAGCTCCATGAACCCGGGCTCGAGGATCCCGCAGCCGAGCTGCAAGAACCCGGGCCTCGGCAATCCCACAGCCGAGCTCCGAGAACCCAGGTCTCGACGGTCCCGCAGCCGAGCTCCGAGAACCCGAGCTGTGATGATTACGCAACCCATCTCCAAGAACTGGAGCCTCAACGATCGCGCAGCCGATTTTAGGAACAGTCGCCTCAAGGATATCCACAGCTGAGCTCCTGCAACCCGAGCCGCGAGGATCCCGCAGCCGAGCTCCGAGAACCCGAGCCCTGACGATCACACAACCAAGTTCCAAGAACCGGAGCCTCGACAATCCCGCAGCCAAGCTCCAGGAACTCTCGTCTCGAGGATCCCGCAGCTGAGCTCCTAGGACCCGAACCTCGACGATCCCGCAGCCGAGCTCCAGGAACCCGAGCCGCGAAGATCCCGCAGCCGGGCTCCAAGAAACCAAGCCGCGACAATCCCGCAGCCAAGCTCCAGGTACCCAATCCTGGAGGAACCCGCTGCAGAGCTCAAAGAACCCAGGCCTCGATGATCCCGCAGCTGAGCTCCAAGTACCCGAGCCTCGAGGATCCCGCAGCCGAGCTCCGAGAACACTAGCCTCGAGGATCCCGCAGCCGAGCTCCAGGAACTTCAGCCTCGAGGATCCCGCAGCCGAGCTCCAAGAATCCTAGCTTCGAGGGTCCTGCAGCCGAGCTCCAAGAACCCAGGCCTCTTGGATCCCGCGGCCGAGCTCCAAGACCACAAGTTTCTACGATCCTGCACCCGAGCTCCGAGAACCCGAGCCGTGATGATCACGCAACCAAATTCCAAGAACTGGAGCCTCGAAGATCTCGCAGCCAAGCTCCAGGAACTCTCTCCTCGAGGGTTCCGCAGCCAAGCTCCAAGAAGCCGAGCCTTGAGTATCCTGCAGCCAAACTCCAGGTACCCTCTTCTCGAGGATCTGCAGCCGAGCTCCAAGAACCCGAGCCTCTAGGATCCCGCAGCCGAGCTCCAAGAACCCAAGTTTCTACGATTCTGCAGCCGAGCTCTGAGAACCCGAGCCATGACGATCCCGCAGCCCAGCTCCAGTAACCCGAGCCTCGCGGATCCCGCAGCCGAGCTCCAAGAAACCGAGCCACGAGGATTGCGCAGTCGAGCTCCAGGTACCCAATCCTGGAGGATCCCGCAGCAGAGCTCCAAATACCCGAGCCTCGAGGATACCGCAGCCAAGCTCCAGGAACTCGAGCCTTGAGAATCCCGCAGCCAAACTCCAGGTACCCTCTCCTCGAGGATCCCGCAGCCGTGCTCCAAGAACCCGGGCATCTAGTATCCCGCAGCCGAGCTCCAAGACCCCAAGTTTCTATGATCCTGCAGCCGAGCTCCGAGAACCCGAGCCGTGACGATCACGCAACCAAGTTCCCAGAACCAGAGCCTCAACGATCTTGCAGCCAAGCTCCAGGTACTCTCGCCTCGAGGATCCTGCAGCTGAGCTTCCGGAACCCTAGCCTCGAGGATCCCGCAGCCGGGCTCCAAGAAGCCGAGCCTCGAGTATCCCGCACCTCAACGGCAGGTACCCTCACCTCGAGGATCCCGCAGCAGAGCTCCAAGAACCCAGGCCTCGAGGATCCCGCAGCCGAGCTCCAAGTACCCGGGCCTCGAGGATCCCGCAGCCGAGCTCCAAGAATCCTAGCTTCGAGGGTCCTGCAGCCCAGCTTCAAGAACCCGAACCTGGACGATCCCGCAGCCGAGCTCCAGGAAACCGAGCCTCAAGGATCCCGCAGTCGAGCTCCAACAAACCGAGCCACGACGATCCACCAGCAGAGCTCCGAGAAACCAAGTCTCGAGGATCCTGCAGCCGAGCTCCTGGAACCCGAGCCGCGAGGATCCCGCAGCCGAGCTCCAGGAAACCGAGCCTTGAGGATCCCGCAGCCGAGCTCCCGGAACCCGAGCCGTGAAGATCCCGCAGCCGAGCTCCAGGAACCCAAGCGTCGAGGATCCTGCAGCCGAGCTCCCGGGACCCGAGCCTCGACGATCCCGCAGCCGAGCTCCATGAACCCGGTCCACGACGGTCCCGCAGCCGAGCTCCAGGAACCCGAGTCTAGAGGATCCAGCAGCCGAGCTCCAGGAACCTGAGCCTGGAGGATTCTGCAGCTGAGCTCAAAGAACCCGGGCCTCGGCAATCCGGCCCCGAGCTCCAACAAACCTAGCCTCGACGATCCCGCAGCCGAGCTCTGAAAACCCAAGTCTCGAGGATCCCGCAGCCGAGCTCCCTTCACCCGAGCCTCGACGATCCCGCAGCCAAGCTCCATGAACCCAGGCCTCGAAAATCCAGCAGCCGAGCTCCAAAAACCCGAGCCTTGAGGATCCCGCAGCCGAGCTCCAAGTACCCGGGCCTCGAGGATTCCGCAGCCGAGCTCCAAGAATCCTAGCTTCGAGGGTCCTGCATCCCAGCTTCAAGAACCCGAACCTGGACGATCCCGCAGCCGAGCTCCAGGAAACCGAGCCTCAAGGATCCCGCAGTCGAGCTCCAGGAACTCTCGTCTCAAGGATCCCGCAGCTGAGCTCCTAGGACCCGTGCCTTGACGATCCCGCAGCCGAGCTCCACGAACCCGGTCCACGACGATCCCGCAGCCAAGCTCCATGAACCCGAGCCTGGAGGATCCAGCAGCGGAGCTCTAGGAACCCGAGCCTCCAGGATCCCGCAGCTGAGCTCCGAGACCCCAAGTTTCTACGATCCTGCAGCCGAGCTCCGAGACCCCGAGCCGTGACGATCACGCAGCCAAGTTCCAAGAACCGGAGCCTGGACGGTCTCGCAGCCAAGCTCCAGGAACTCTCGCCTCGAGGATCCTGCAGCTGAGCTTCTGGAACCCGAGACTCGAGGATCCCGCAGCCGAGCTCCAGGAACCCGAGAGTTGAGGATCCCGCAGCCCAGCTCTGAGAACCCTAGCCAAGACAATCCCGCAGCCCAGCTGCTAAAACCTGAACCTGGACGATCCCGCAGCTGAGCTCCAAGAAACCGAGCCTCAAGGATCCCGCAGTCGAGCTCCAACAAACCTAGCCTCGACGATCCTGCAGCTGAGCTCCGAGAACCCAAGTCTCGAGGATCCCGCAGCCGAGCTCCCGGAATCCGAGCTGCGAGGATCCCACAGCCGAGCTCCAGGAACCCGAGCGTCGAGGATCCCGCAGCAGAGCTCCCGGGACCCGAGCGTCGAGGATCCCGCAGCAGAGCTCCCGGGACCCGAGTCTCGACGATCCTGCGGCCAAGCTCCATGAACCCAGGCCTCGAAGATCCCGCAGCCGAGATCCAGGAACCCGAGCCTAGAGGATCCAGCAGCCGAGCTCCAGGAACCCGAGCCTCGAGGATCCCGCAGCCGAGCTCCAAGAATCCTAGCTTCGAGGGTCCTGCAGCCCAGCATCAAGAACCCGAACCTGGACGATCCCGCAGCCGAGCTCCAGGAAACCGAGCCTCAAGGATCCCGCAGTCGAGCTCCAACAAACCTAGCCACGACGATCCACCAGCCGAGCTCCGAGAAACCAAGTCTCGAGGATCCCGCAGCCAATCTCCATGAACCCAGGCCTCGAAAATCCAGCAGCCGAGCTCCAGAAACCGGAGCCTAGAGGATCCAGCAGCTGAGCTCCAGGAACCCGAGCCTCGAGGATCCCGCAGCCGAGCTCCGAGAACCCTAGCCACGATAATCCCGCAGCCCAGCTTCAAGAAGCCGAACCTGGACGATCCTGCAGCCGAGCTCCAAGAAACCGAGCCTCAAGGATCCCGCAGCCGAGCTCCGACAACTCAATTCTCCACGATCCCGCAGCCAAGATCCACGAACCTGGTCCACGACAATCCCGCAGTTGAGCTCCATGAACCCGGGCTCGAGGATCCCGCAGCCGAGCTGCGAGAACCCAGGTCTCGACGGTCCCACAGCCGAGCTCTGAGAACCCGAGCCCTGACGATCACACAACCAAGTTCCAAGAACCGGAGCCTCGACAATCCCGCAGCCAAGCTCCAGGAACTCTCGTCTCGAGGATCCCGCAGCTGAGCTCCTAGGACCCGAGCCTTGACGATCCCGCAGCCGAGCTCCACGAACCCGGTCCACAACGATCCCGCAGCCAAGCTCCATGAACCCGAGCCTGGAGGATCCAGCAGCGGAGCTCCAGGAACCCGAGCCTCCAGGATCCCGCAGCTGAGCTCCGAGACCCCAAGTTTCTACGATCCTGCAGCCGAGCTCCGAGACCCCGAGCCGTGACGATCACGCAGCCAAGTTCCAAGAACCGGAGCCTGGACGGTCTCACAGCCAAGCTCCAGGAACTCTCGCCTGGAGGATCCTGCAGCTGAGCTTCTGGAACCCGAGACTCGAGGATCCCGCAGCTGAGCTCCAGGAACCCGAGAGTTGAGGATCCCGCAGCCCAGCTCTGAGAACCCCAGCCAAGACAATCCCGCAGCCCAGCTGCTAAAACCCGAACCTGGACGAACCCGCAGCCGAGCTCCAAGAAACCAAGCCTCAAGGATCCCGCAGTCGAGCTCCAACAAACCTAGCCTCGATGATCCCGCAGCTGAGCTCCGAGAACCCAAGTCTCGAGGATCCCGCAGCCGAGCTCCCGGAATCCGAGCCGCAAGGATCCCGCAGCCGAGCTCTAGGAACCCGAGCGTCGAGGATCCCGCAGCCGAGCTCCTGGGACCCGAGCCTCGACGATCCCGCAGCCGAGCTCCAGGAACCTGAGCCCAGAGGATCCAGCATCGAGCTCCAGGAACCCGGGCCTCGGCAATCCGGCCCCGAGCTCCAAGAACCCGGGCCTCGAGGATCCCACAGCCGAGCTCTGAGAACCGGAGCCTCGAAGATCCCGCAGCCGAGCTCCAGGAAACCGAGCGTCGAGGATCCCGCAGCCGAGCCCCAAGAACCCAGCCTCAAGGATACCGCAGCCGAGTTCCAAGAAACGAAGCCTTGATGATCCCACAGCCGAGCTCCAAGAACCCGAGCCACGACGATCCCGCAGCTGAGCTCCAGGTACCCAATCCTGGAGGATACCGAAGCAGAGCTCCACGAACCCAGGCCTCGAGGATCCCGCAGCCGAGCTCCAAGAATCCTAGCTTCGAGGGTCCCGCAGCTGAGCTCCGAGAACACTAGCCTCGAGGATCCCGCATCCGAGCTCCAGGAACTTGAGCCTTGAGGATCCCGCAGCCAAACTCCAGGTACACTCTCCTCGAGGATCCTGCAGCCGTGCTCCAAGAACCCAGGCCTCTAGGATCCCGCAGCCGAGCTCCAAGACCCCAAGTTTCTACGATCCTGCACCCGAGCTCCGAGAACCCGAGCCGTGATGATCACGCAACCAAATTCCAAGAACCGGAGCCTCGAAGATCTCGCAGCCAAGCTCCAGGAACTCTCTCCTCGAGGGTTCCGCAGCCAAGCTCCAAGAACCCGAGCCTCTAGGATCCCGCAGCCGAGCTCCAAGAACCCAAGTTTCTACGATTCTGCAGCCGAGCTCTGAGAACCCGAGTCGTGACGATCCCGCAGCCCAGCTCCAGTAACCCGAGCCTCGCGGATCCCGCAGCCGAGCTCCAAGAAACCGAGCCACGAGGATTGCGCAGTCGAGCTCCAGGTACCCAATCCTGGAGGATCCTGCAGCAGAACTCCAAATACCCAAGTCTCGACGATCCTGCAGCCAAGCTTCGAGAACCGGAACCTCGACGATCCTGCAGCCGAGCTCCGAGACCCCGAGCCGTGACGATCACGCAACCAAGTTCCAAGAACCGGAGCCTCGACGATCTCGCAGCCAAGCTCCAGGAACTCTCGCCTCGAGCATCCTGCAGCTGAGCTTCTGGAACCCGAGACTCGAGGATCCCGCAGCCGAGCTCCAAGAATCCTTGCTTCGAGGGTCCCACAGCCCGGCTCCGAGAACACTAGCCTGGAGGATCCCGCAGCCGAGCTCCCAGAACCCGAGCCTCGAGGATCCCGCAGCCGAGCTCCAGGAAACCGAGCCTCGAGGATCCCGCAGCCGAGCTCCCGGAACCCGAGCCGCGAAGGTCCCGCAGCCGGGCTCCAGGAACCCGAGCGTCGAGGATCCTGCAGCCGAGCTCCCGGGACCCGAGCCTCGTCGATCCCGCAGCCGAGCTCCATGAACCCGGTGCATGACGGTCCCGCAGCCGAGCTCCAGGAACCCGAGCCTAGAGGATCCTGCAGCCGAGCTCCAAGAACACGGGCCTTGATGATCTGGCCACGGAGATCCAAGATCCCGGGCCTCGAGGATCCCGCAGCCGAGCTCCACGAACCCAGACCTCGATGATCCCTGCAGCCGAGCTGAAGGAACCCTCTCCTCGACGATCCTGCAGCCGAGCTCCAGGAAGCTGAGCCTCGAGGATCCCGCAGCCGAGCTCCGAGAACCCTAGCCACGATAATCCCGCAGCCCAGCTTCAAGAACCCGAACCTGGACGATCCCGCAGCCGAGCTCCAAGAAACCGAGCCTCAAGGATCCCGCAGCCGAGCTCCAACAAACCTAGCCTCGACGATCCGCTAGCCGAGCTCCGATAAACCAAGTCTCGAGGATCCCGCAGCCGAACTCCCGGAACCCGAGCTGCGAGGATCCTGCAGCCGAGCTCCAGGAACCCGAGCCTCGAGGATCCCGCAGCTGAGCTCCAAGAACTCGGGCCTCGGCAATCCAGCCCTGAGCTCCAAGAACCCGGGCCTCGAGGATCCCACAGCCGAGCTCCGAGAACCGGAGCCTCGAGGATCCCGCATCCGAGCTCCAGGAACCCGAGCGTCGAGGATCCCGCAGCAGAGCTCTGAGAACCCCAGCCACGACAATCCCGCAGCCCAGCTTCAAGAACCTGAACCTGGACGATCCCGCAGCTGAGCTCCAGGAACCCGAGCCTCGACGATCCCGCAGCCGAGCTCCACGAACCCGGTCCACGACGATCCCGCAGCCAAGCTCCATGAACCCGAGCCTGGAGGATCCAGCAGTGGAGCTCCAGGAACCCGAGCCTCCAGGATCCCGCAGCTGAGCTCCGAGACTCCAAGTTTCTACGATCCTGCAGCCGAGCTCCGAGACCCCGAGCCGTGACGATCACGCAACCAAGTTCCAAGAACCGGAGCCTCGACGATCTCGCAGCCAAGCTCCAGGAACTCTCGCCTCGAGGATCCTGCAGCTGAGCTTCTGGAACACTAGCCTCGAGGATCCCGCATCCGAGCTCCCAGAACCCGAGCCTCAAGGATCCCGCAGCCGAGCTCCAGGAAACCGAGCCTCGAGGATCCCGCAGCCGAGCTCCCGGAACCCGAGCCGCGAAGATCCCGCAGCCGGGCTCCAGGAACCCGGTGCATGACGGTCCCGCAGCCGAGCTCCAGGAACCCGAGTCCAGAGGATCCCGCAGCCGAGCTCCAAGAACACGGGCCTTGATGATCTGGCCACGGAGATCCAAGATCCCGGGCCTCGAGGATCCCGCAGCCGAGCTCCACGAACCCAGACCTCGATGATCCCGCAGCCAAGCTCCGAGAACCCTAGCCACGATAATCCCACAGCCCAGCTTCAAGAACCCGAACCTGGACGATCCCGCAGCCGAGCTCCAAGAAACCGAGCCTCAAGGATCCCGCAGCTGAGCTCCAACAAACCTAGCCTCGACGATCCCGCAGCTGAGCTCCGAGAACACAAGTCTTGACGATCCCGCAGCCAAGCTTCGAGAACCGGAGCCTCGAGGGTCCTGCAGCCGAGCTCCAGGAACCCGAGAGTTGAGGATCCCGCAGCCCAGCTCTGAGAACCCTAGCCACGACAATCCCGCAGCCCAGCTTCAAGAACCCGAACCTGGACGATCCCGCAGCCGAGCTCCAAGAAACCGAGCCTCAAGGATCCCGCAGTAGAGCTCCAACAAACCTAGCCTCGACGATCTCGCAGCCAAGCTCCAGGAACTCTCGCCTCGAGGATCCTGCAGCTCAGATTCCGGAACCCGAGCCTCGAGGATCCCGCAGCCGAGCTTTGAGTATCCCACACCTAAACTGCAGGTACCCTCTTCTCGAGGATCCACAACCGAGCTCCAAGAACCCGAGCCTCGAGGATCCCGAAGCCGAGCTCCAAGTACCCGGGTCTCGAGGATCCCGCAGCCGAGCTCCAAGAATCCTAGCTTCGAGGGTCCCGCAGCCCAGCTTCAGAACCTGAACCTGGACGATCCCGCAGCCGAGCTCCAAGAAACCGAGCCTCAAGGATCCCGCAGTCGAGCTCCAACAAACCTAGCCACGACGATCCACCAGCCGAGCTCCAAGAAACCAAGTCTCGAGGATCCCGCAGCCGAGCTCTCGGAACCCGAGCCGCGAGGATCCCGCAGCCGAGCTCCCTTCACCCGAGCCTCGACGATCCCGCAGCCAAGCTCCATGAACCCAGGCCTTGAAAATCCAGCAGCCGAGGTCCAGAAACCCGAGCCTCGAGGATCCCGCAGCCGAGCTCCGAGAACCCTTGCCACGATAATCCTGCAGCCCAGCTTCAAGAAGCCGAACCTGGACGATCCCGCAGCCGAGCTCCAAGAAACCGAGCCTCAAGGATCCCGCAGTCGAGCTCCAACAAACCTAGCCTCGACGATCCCGCAGCTGAGCTCCGAGAAGTCAAGTCTCAACGATCCCGCAGCCAAGCTTCGAGAACCAGAGACTCGGGGATCCCGCAGCCGAGCTCCAGGAACCCGAGCATTGAGGATCCTGCAGCCGAGCTCTGAGAACCCTAGCCACGAAAATTCCGCAGCCCAGCTTCAAGAACTCGAACCTGGACGATCCCGCAGCCGAGCTCCAAGAAACCGAGCCTCAAGGATCCCGCAGTCGAGCTCCAACAAACCTAGCCTCGACGATCCACCAGCCGAGCTCCGAGAAACCAAGTCTCGAGGATCCCGCAGCCGAGCTCCCTTCACCCAGGCCTCGAAGATCCTGCAGCCGAGCTCCAGGAACCCGAGCCGAGAGGATCCAGCAGCCGAGCTCCAGGAACCCGAGCCTCGGGGATCCCGCAGCTGCGCTCCAAGAACTCGGGCCTCGGCAATCCAGCCCTGAGCTCCAAGATCCCAGGCCTCGAGGATCCCACAGATGAGCTCCGAGAACCGGAGCCTCGAGGATCCCGCAGCCGAGCTCCAGGAACCAGAGCGTCGAGGATCCCGCAGCAGAGCTCTGAGAACCCTAGCCACGACAATCCCGCAGCCCAGCTTCAAGAACCTGAACCTGGACGATCCCGCAGCCGAGCTCCAAGAAACCGAGCCTCAAGGATCCCGCAGTCGAGCTCCAACAAACCTAGCCTCAACGATCCCACAGCTGAGCTCCGAGAACTCAATTCTCCACGATCCCGCAGCCAAGCTCCACGAACCTGGTCCACGACAATCCCGCAGTTGAGCTTCATGAACCCGGGCTCGAGGATCCCGCAGCCAAGCTGCAAGAACCCGGGCCTCGGCAATCGCACAGCCGAGCTCCGAGAACCCAGGTCTCGACGGTCCCGCAGCCGAGCTCCGAGAACCGGAGCTGTGACGATCACGCAACCGATCTCCAAGAACCGGAGCCTCAACGATCTCGCAGCCGATTTTAGGAACAGTCGCCTCGAGGATATCCACAGCCGAGCTCCTACAACCCGAGCCGCGAGGATACCGCAGCCGAGCTCCGAGAACCCGAGCCTAGAGAATCGGCAGCTCAGCTCCAAGAACCCAAGCCTCGGCGGTCCCGCAGCCCAGCTCCAGGTACCCTTGCCTCGACGAACCCGCAGCCGAGCTTCGAGAACCGGAGCCTCGAGGATCCCGTAGCCGAGCTCGAAGAACCGGGTCCTCTAGGATCCCGTAGCAGAGCTCCAAAACCCCAAGTTTCTACGATCCTGCAGCTGAGCTCCAAGAACCCGAGCTCTGACGATCACACAATCAAGTTCCAAGAACCGGAGCCACGACAATCCCGCAGCCAAGCTCCAGAAACTCACGTCTCGAGTATCCCGCAGCTGAGCTCCAAGGACCCGAGCCTCGACGATCCCGCAGCCGAGCTCCACGAACCCGGTCCACGACGATCCCGCAGCCAAGCTCCATGAACCTGAGCCTGGAGGGTCCAGCAGCAGAGCTCCAGGAACCCGAGCCTCCAGGATCCCGCAGCTGGGCTCCAAGAACCTGGGCCTCGGCAATCCGGCCCCGAGCTCCAACAAACCTAGCCTCGACAATCCCGCAGCCGAGCTCGGAGAACCCAAGTCTCGAGGATCCCGCAGCCGAGCTCCCGGAACCCAAGCCGCGAGGATCCCGCAGCCGAGCACCAAGAACTCGAGTGTCGAGGATCCCACAGCCAAGCTCCGAGAACCCAAGCCTAGAGAATTGGCAGCCCAGCTCCAAGAACCCAAGCCTAGAGAATCCCGAAGCCCAGCTCCGTTAACTCCAGCCTCAACGATCCTGCAGCCGAGCTCCAGGTACCCTCGCCTTGAGGATCCCGCAGCTGAGCTCCTGGGACCCGAGCCTCGACGATCCCGCTGCCTAGCTCCACGAACCCGGTCCACGACGATCCTGCAGCCAAGCTCCATGAACCTGAGCCTGGAGGGTCCAGCAGTGGAGCTCCAAGAACCCGAGCCTCCAGGATCCCGCAGCTGGGCTCCAAGAACCTGGGCCTCGGCAATCCGGCCCCGAGCTCCAACAAACCTAGCCTCGACAATCTCGCAGCCGAGCTCCAGGAACCCGAGCTCGAGGATCTCGCAGCTGAGCTCCAGGAACCGAAGCGTCGAGGATCCTGCAGCCAAGCTCCATGAACCCAGGCCTCGAAGATCCCGCAGCCGAGCTCCAGGAACCCGAGCCTAGAGGATCCAGCAGCTGAGCTCCAGGAACCCGAGCCTCGAGGATCCTGCAGCTGAGCTCCAAGAACCTGGGCCTCAGCAATCCGGCCCCGAGCTCCAAGAACCCGGGCCTCGAGGATCCCACAGCCGAGCTACAGGAACCCGAGTGTCGAGGATCCTGCAGCTGAGATCTGAGAACCCTAGCCACGACAATCCCGCAGCCCAGCTTCAAGAACCCGAACCTGGACGAACCCGTAGCCGAGCTCCAAGAAACCGAGCCTCAAGGATCCCGCAGTCGAGCTCCAACAAACCTAGCCTCGACGATCCTGCAGCCGAGCTCCAGGTACCCTCGCCTTGAGGATCCCGCAGCTGAGCTCCCTTTACCCGAGCCTCGACGATTCCGCAGCCAAGCTCCATTTTCCCAGGTCTCGAGGATCCCATAGCAGAGCTCCAGGAACTCTCATCTCGAGGATCTCGCAGCCGAGCTCCCGGAACCTGAGCCAAGAGGATCCAGCAGCCGAGCTCCAGGAACCCGAGCTCGAGGATCTCGCAGCTGAGCTCCAGGAACCGAAGCGTCGAGGATCTCACAGCTGAGCTCCAGGAACCGAGGCGTCGAGCATCCCGCAGCCAAGCTCCATTAACCCAGGCCTCGAAGATCCCACAGCCGAGCTCCAGGAACCCGAGCCAAGAGGATCCAGCAGCCGAGCTCCAGGAACCCGAGCCTCGAGGATCCTGCAGCTGAGCTCCAAGAACCTGGGCCTCAGCAATCCGGCCCCGAGCTCCAAGAACCCGGGCCTCGAGGATCCCGCAGCGAGCTCCAGGAACCCGAGTGTCGAGGATCCCGCAGCTGAGATCTGAGAACCCTAGCCACGACAATCCCGCAGCCCAGCTTCAAGAACCCGAACCTGGACGATCCCGTAGCCGAACTCCAAGAAACCGAGCCTCAAGGATCCCGTAGCCGAGCTCCAACAAACCTAGCCTCGACGATCCTGCAGCCGAGCTCCAGGTACCCTCGCCTTGAGGATCCCGCAGCTGAGCTCCCTTTACCCGAGCCTCGACGATCCCGCAGCCAAGCTCCATTTTCCCAGGTCTCGAGGATCCCATAGCAGAGCTCCAGGAACTCTCGTCTCAAGGATCCCGCAGCTGAGCTCCTGGGACCCGACCCTCGACGATCCCGCTGCCGAGCTCCACGAACCCGGTCCACGACGATCCCGCAGCCTAGCTCCATGAACCCGAGCCTGGAGCATCCAGCAGCCGAGCTCCAGGAACCCGAGCCTCCAGGATGCCGTAGCTGAGCTCCAAGAGCCCGGGCCTCGGCAATCCGGCCCCGAGCTCCAACAAACCTAGCCTCGACGATCCCGCAGCCGAGCTCCGAGAACCCAAGTCTCGAGGATTCCGCAGACGAGCTCCCGGAACCCGAGTCTGGAGGATCCAGCAGCCGAGCTCCAGGAACCCAAGCCTCGAGGATCTCGCAGCTGAGCTCCAGGAACCGAAGCGTCAAGGATCCCGCAGCCAAGCTCCATGAACCCAGGCCTCGAAGATCCCACAGCCGAGCTCCACGAACCCGAGCCTCGAGGATCCTGCAGCTGAGCTCCAAGAACCCGGGCCTCAGTAATCCGGCCCCGAGCTCCAAGAACCCGGGCCTCGAGGATCCCGCAACCGAGCTCCAGGAACCCGAGCGTCGAGGATCCCGCAGCCGAGCTCCTGGGACCCGAGCCTCAACGATCCCACAGCCAAGCTCCATGAACCCAGGCCTCAAAGATCCCGCAGCCGAGCTCCAGGAACCCGAGCCTTGAGGGTCTCGCAGCCGAGCACCGGGAACTCGAGCGTCGAGGATCCCACAGCCAAGCTCCGAGAACCCAAGCCTAGAGAATTGGCAGCCCAGCTCCAAGCCTAGAGAATTCTGCAGCCCAGCTCCGAGAACTCTACCCTCGACGATCCCGCAGCCGAGCTCCAGGTACCCTCGCCTCGACGATCCCGCAGCCGAGCTCCAGGTACCCTCGCCTCGACGATCCCGCAGCCGAGCTCCGAGAACCGGAGCCTCGAGGATCCCACAGCCGAGCTCCAAGAACCCGGTCGTCTAGTATCCCGCAGCAGAGCTCCAAGACCCCAAGTTTCTACGATCCTGCAGCCGAGCTCCGAGAACCGGAGCCCTGACGTTCACCCAACCAAGTTCCAAGAACTGGAGCCTCGACAATCCCGCAGCCAAGCTCCAGGAACTCTCGTCCCGAGGATCCCGCAGCTGAGCTCCTAGGACCCGAGCCTCGACGATCCCGCAGCCGAGCTCCACGAACCCGGTCCACGACGATCCAGCAGCCGAGCTCCAGGAACCCGAGCCTCCAGGATCCCGCAGCTGAGCTCCAAGAACCCGGGTCTCGGCAATCCAGTCCCGAGCTCCAACAAACCTAGCCTCGACGATCCCGCAGCCGAGCTCCAGGAACCCGAGCGTCGAGGATCCCGCAGCCGAGCTCCCTTCACCCGAGCCTCGACGATCCCGCAGCCAAGCTCCATGAACCCAGGCCTCGAAGATCCCGCAGCCGAGCTCCAGGAACCAGAGCCTAGAAGATCCAGCAGCCGAGCTCCAGGAACCCAAGCGTCGAGGATCCCGTAGCTGAGCTCCAGGAACCGGAGCGTCGAGGATCCCGCAGCCCAACTCCATGAACTCAAGCCTCGAAGATCCCGCAGCCAAGCTCCATGAACCCAGGCCTCGAAGGTCCCACAGCCGAGCTCCAGGAACCCGAGCCTAGAGGATCCAGCAGCCGAGCTCCAGGAACCCGAGCCTCGAGGATCCCACAGCTGAGCTCCAAGAACCAGGGCCTCAGCAATCTGGTCCCGAGCTCCAAGAACCCGGGCCTCGAGGATCCCGCAGCTGACCTCTGAGAACCCTAGTCATGACAATCCCGCAGCCCAGCTTCAAGAACCCGAACCTGGACGATCCCGCAGCCGAGCTCCAAGAAACCGAGCCTCAAGGATCCCACAGTCGAGCTCCAACAAACCTAGCCTCGACGATCCCGCAGTCGAGCTCCGAGAAACGGAGCCTTGACGATCACGCAGCCGACCTTCCTGAACCCGAGCCGCGAGGATCCCGCAGCCGAGCTCCCGGAACCGGAGTCTCGAAAATCCCGCAGCCAAGCACCACGAACCTGTTCCACGACGATCCCGCAACTGAGCTCCATGAACCCGGGCTCGAGGATCCCGCAGCCGAGCTCCAGGAACCCGAGCCTAGAGGATCCAGCAGCCGAGCTCCAGGAACCCGAGCCTCGAGGATCCCACAGCTGAGCTCCAAGAACCAGGGCCTCAGCAATCTGGTCCCGAGCTCCAAGAACCCGGGCCTCGAGGATCCCGCAGCTGACCTCTGAGAACCCTGGTCATGACAATCCCGCAGCCCAGCTTCAAGAACCCGAACCTGGACGATCCCGCAGCCGAGCTCCAAGAAACCGAGCCTCAAGGATCCCACAGTCGAGCTCCAACAAACCTAGCCTCGACGATCCCGCAGTCGAGCTCCGAGAAACGGAGCCTTGACGATCACGCAGCCGACCTTCCTGAACCCGAGCCGCGAGGATCCCGCAGCCGAGCTCCCGGAACCGGAGTCTCGAAGATCCCGCAGCCAAGCACCACGAACCTGTTCCACGACGATCCCGCAACTGAGCTCCATGAACCCGGGCTCGAGGATCCCGCAGCCGAGCTCCAGGAACCCAGGTCTCGACGATCACGCAACCGATCTCCAAGAACCGGAGCCTCAACGATCGCGCAGCCGATCTCCAGGAACAGTCGCCTCGAGGATCCTGCAGCTGAGTTCCAAGAACCTGGGCCTCGGCAATCCGGCCCCGAACTCCAAGAACCCGGGCCTGGAGGATCCCACAGCCGAGCTCGGAGAACCGGAGCCTCGAGGATCCCCCAGCCGAGCTCCAGGAACCCGAGCGTCGAGGATCCCACAGCTGAGCTCTGAGAACCCTAGCCACGACAATCCCGCAGCCCAGCTTCAAGATCCCGAACCTGGACGATCCCGCAGCCGAGCTCCAAGAAACCGAGCCTCAAGGATCCCGCAGTCGAGCTCCAACAAACCTAGCCTCGACGATCCCGCAGCCAAGCTTCGAGAACCGGAGCTTTGAGAATCACGCAGCCGACCTTCCGGAACCTGAGCCGCGAGGATCCCGCAGCCGAGCTCCCGGAACCCGAGTCTTGACGATCCCGCAGCCAAGCTCCACGAACCTGGTCCACGACGATCCCGCAGCTGAGCTCCATGAACCCGGGCTCGAGGATCCCGCAGCCGAGCTCCAAGAACACGGGCCTCGGCAATCCCACAGCCGAGCTCCAGGAACCCAGGTCTCGACGATCACGCAACCGATCTCCAAGAACCGGAGCCTCAACGGTCGCGCAGCCGATCTCCAGGAACAGGTGGCTCGAGGATATCCACAGCCGAGCTCCAGGAACCGGAGCGTCGAGGATCCCGCAGTCAAGCTCCAGGAACCCGAGCCTCCAGGATCCCACAGCTGAGCTCCAAGAATTTGGGCCTCGGCAATCCGGCCCCGAGCTCCAACAAACCTAGCCTCGACGATCCCGCAGCCGAGCTCCAGGAACTCTCGTCTCCAGGATCCCGCAGCTGAGCTCCTAGGACCCGAGCCTCGACAATCCCGCAGCCGAGCTCCACGAACCCGGTCACGACGATCCCGCAACTGAGCTCCATGAACCCGGGCTCGAGGATCCCGCAGCCGAGCTCCGAGAACCCGAGCTGTGACGATCACGCAACCGATCTCCAAGAACCGGAGCCTCAACGATCGCGCAGCCGATCTCCAGGAACAGTCGCCTCAAGGATCCTGCAGCTGAGTTCCAAGAACCTGGGCCTCGGCAATCCGGCCCCGAACTCCAAGAACCCGGGCCTGGTGGATCCCACAGCCGAGCTCCGAGAACCGGAGCCTCGAGGATCCCGCAGCCGAGCTCCAGGAACCCGAGCGTCGAGGATCCCGCAGCTGAGATCTGAGAACCCTAGCCACGACAATCCCGCAGCCCAGCTTCAAGAACCCGAACCTGGACGATCCTGCAGCCGAGCTCCAAGAAACCTAGCCTCAAGGATCCCGCAGTCGAGCTCCAACAAACCTAGCCTCGATGATCCCGCAGCCGAGCTCCGAGAACTCAAGTCTCGACGATCTCGCAGCCAAGCTCCACGAACCTGGTCCACGACAATCCCGCAGCTGAGCTCCATGAACCCGGGCTCGTGGATCCCGCAGGCGAGCTCCAAGAACCTGGGCCTCGGCAATCCCGCAGCCGAGCTCCAAGAACCCGGGCTTCAGCAATCCCACAGCCGAGCTCCGAGAACCCAGGTCTCGACGATCCCACAGCCGAGCTCCGAGAACCTGAGCTGTGACGATCACGCAACCGATCTCCAAGAACCGGAGCCTCAATGATCGCGCAGCCGATCTCTAGGAACAGTCACCTCAAGGATATCCACAGCTGAGCTCCAGGAACCCGAGCCTGGAGGATCCCGCAGCTGAGCTCCAGGAACCCGAGCGTCGAGGATCCCGCAGCCGAGCTCCTGGGACCCGAGCCTCAACGATCCCACAGCCAAGCTCCATGAACCCAGGCCTCAAAGATCCCGCAGCCGAGCTCCAGGAACCCGAGCCTTGAGGGTCTCGCAGCCGAGCACCGGGAACTCGAGCGTCGAGGATCCCACAGCCAAGCTCCGAGAACCCAAGCCTAGAGAATTGGCAGCCCAGCTCCAAGCCTAGAGAATTCTGCAGCCCAGCTCCGAGAACCGGAGCCTCGAGGATCCCGCAGCCGAGCTCCAGGAACCCGAGCGTCGAGGATCCCGCAGCTGAGCTCTGAGAACCCTAGCCACGACAATCCCGCAGCCCAGCTTCAAGAACCCGAACCTGGACGATCCCGCAGCCGGGCTCCAAGAAACCGAGCCTCAAGGATCCCGCAGTCGAGCTCCAACAAACCTAGCCTCGACGATCCAGCAGCCGAGCTCTGAGAACTCAAGTCTCGACGATCCCGCAGCCAAGCTTCGAGAACTGGAGCCTTGAGAATCACGCAGTCGACCTTCCGGAACCTGAGCCGCGAGGATCCCGCAGCCGAGCTCCCGGAACCCGAGTCTTGACGATCACGCAACCGATCTCCAAGAACCGGAGCCTCAACGGTCGCACAGCCGATCTCCAGGAACAGGTGGCTCGAGGATACCCACAGCCGAGCTCCTGCAACCCGAGCTGCGAGGATCCCTCAGCCGAGCTCCAGGAACCCGAGCCTTGAGGATCTCGCAGCCGAGCACCAGGAACCCGAGCCTCAAGGATCCCGCAGTCGAGCTCCAGGAACCGGAGCGTCGAGGATCCCGCAGCCAAGCTCCATGAACCCGAGCCTGGAGGATCCAGCAGCCGAGCTCCAACAAACCTAACCTCGACGATCCCGCAGCCGAGCTCCAGGAACCCGAGCCTAGAGGATCCAGCAGCCGAGCTCCAGGAACCCAGGCCTCGAAGATCCCACAGCCAAGCTCCATGAACCCAGGCCTCGAAGATCCTGCAGCCAAGCTCCAGGAACCTGAGCCTAGAGGATCCAGCAGCCGAGCTCCAGGAACCCAAGCCTCGAAGATCCTGCAGCTGAGCTCCAGGAACCGGAGTGTCGAGGATCCCGCAGGCAAGCTCCATGAACCCAGGCCTCGAAGATCCCGCAGCTAAGCTCCATGAACCCAGGCCTCGAAGATCCCGCAGCCGAGCTCCAGGAACCCGAGCCTCGAGGATCCTGCAGCTGAGCTCCAAGAACCCGGGCTTCGAGGATCCCGCAGCCGAGCTCCGAGAACCGGAGCCTCGAGGATCCCGCAGCCCAGCTTCAAGAACCCAAACCTGGATGATCCCGCAGCTGAGCTCCAAGAAACTGAGCCTCAAGGATCCCGAAGCCGAGCTCCGAGAACTCAAGTCTCGACGATCCTGCAGCCAAGCTCCACGAACCTGGTCCACAACGATCCCGCAGTTGAGCTCCATGAACCCGGGCTCGAGGATCCCGCAGCCGAGCTGCAAGAACCCGGGCCTCGGCAATCCCACAGCCGAGCTCCGAGAACCTGAGCTGTGACGATCACGCAACCGATCTCCAAGAACCGGAGCCTCAACAATCGCGCAGCCGATCTCTAGGAACAGTCACCTCAAGGATATCCACAGCTGAGCTCCTGCAACCTGAGCCGCGAGGATCCTGCAGCCGAGCTCCAACAAACCTAGCCTCGACGATCCCGCAGCCGAGCTCCAGGAACCCGAGCGTCGAGGATCCCGCAGCCGAGCTCCCTTCACCCGAGCCTCGACGATCCCGCAGCCAAGCTCCATGTACCCAGGCCTCGAAGATCCTGCAGCCGAGCTCCAGGAACCCGAGCCTAGAGGATCCCGCAGCCGAGCTCCCGGAACCGGAGTCTCGACGATCCCGCAGCCAAGCACCACGAACCTGTTCCATGACGATCCTGCAACTGAGCTCCATGAACCCGGGCTCGAGGATCCCGCAGCCGTGCTCCGAGAACCCGAGCTGTGACGATCACGCAACCGATCTCCAAGAACTGAGTTCCAAGAACCCGGGCCTCGGCAATCCGGCCCCGAGCTCCAAGAACCCGGGCCTGGAGGTTCCCGCAGCCGAGCTCCGAGAACCGGAGCCTCGAGGATCCTGCAGCGAGCTCCAGGAAGCCGAGCGTCGAGGATCCCGCAGCTGAGCTCTGAGAACCCTAGCCACGACAATCCTGCAGCCCAGCTTCAAGAACCCGAACCTGGACGATCCCGCAGCCGAGCTTCAAGAAACCGAGCCTCAAGGATCCCGCAGTCAAGCTCCAACAAACCTAGCCTCGACGATCCCGCAGCCGAGCTCCAGGAACCCGAGCGTCGAGGATCCCGCAGCCGAGCTCCCTTCACCCGAGCCTCGACGATCCCGCAGCCAAGCTCCCTTCACCCGAGCCTCGACGATCCCGCAGCCAAGCTCCATGTACCCAGGCCTCGAAGATCCTGCAGCCGAGCTCCAGGAACCCGAGCCTAGAGGATTCAGCAGCCGAGCTCCAGGAACCCGAGCGTCGAGGATCCCGCAGCTGAGCTCCAGGAACCGGAGCGTCGAGGATCCCGCAGCCCAACTCCATGAACCCAAGCCTCGAAGATCCCGCAGCCAAGCTCCATGAACCCAGGCCGCGAAGGTCCCACAGCCGAGCTCCAGGAACCCGAGCCCAGAGGATCCAGCAGCCGAGTTCCAGGAACCCGAGCCTCAAGGATCCCGCAGCTAAGCTCCAAGAACCCGGGCCTCGGCAATCTGGTCCCGAGCTCCAAGAACCCGGGCCTTGAGGATCCCGCAGCTGACCTCTGAGAACCCTAGCCATGACAATCCCGCAGTCCAGCTTCAAGAACCCGAACCTGGACGATCCCGCAGCCGAGCTCCAAGAAACCGAGCCTCAAGGATCCCGCAGTCGAGCTCCAACAAACCTAGCCTCGACGATCCCGCAGTCGAGCTCCGAGAAACGGAGCCTTGACGATCACGCAGCCGACCTTCCTGAACCCGAGCCGCGAGGATCCCGCAGCCGAGCTCCCGGAACCGGAGTCTCGACGATCCCGCAGCCAAGCACCACGAACCTGTTCCACGACGATCCTGCAACTGAGCTCCATGAACCCGGGCTCGAGGATCCCGCAGCCGTGCTCCGAGAACCCGAGCTGTGACGATCACGCAACCGATCTCCAAGAACCGGAGCCTCAACGATCGCGCAGCCGATCTCCAGGAACAGTCGCCTCGAGGATCCTGCAGCTGAGTTCCAAGAACCCGGGCCTCGGCAATCCGGCCCCAAACTCCAAGAACCCGGGCCTGGAGGATCCCACAGCCGAGCTCCGAGTACCGGAGCCTCGAGGATCCCGCAGCCGAGCTCCAGGAACCCGAGTGTCGAGGATCCCGCAGCTGAGCTCCATGAACCCGGGCTCGTGGATCCCGCAGGCGAGCTCCAAGAACCTGGGCCTCGGCAATCCCGCAGCCGAGCTCCTGGGACCCGAGCCTCAACGATCCCACAGCCAAGCTCCATGAACCCAGGCCTCATAGATCCCGCAGCCAAGCTCCAGGAACCCGAGCCTTGAGGGTCTCGCAGCCGAGCACCGGGAACTCGAGCGTCGAGGATCCCACAGCCAAGCTCCGAGAACCCAAGCCTAGAGAATTGGCAGCCCAGCTCCAAGCCTAGAGAATTCTGCAGCCCAGCTCCGAGAACTCTACCCTCGACGATCCCGCAGCCGAGTTCCCGGAACCAGAGTCTCGACGATCCCGCAACCAAGCACCACATACCTGTTCCACGACGATCCCGCAACTGAGCTCCATGAACCCGGGCTCGAGGATCCCGCAGCCGAGCTCCGAGAACCCGGGCTTCGAGGATCCCGCAGCCGAGCTCCGAGAACCGGAGCCCCGAGGATCCCGCAGCCCAGCTTCAAGAACCCAAACCTGGATGATCCCGCAGCTGAGCTCCAAGAAACTGAGCCTCAAGGATCCCGAAGCCGAGCTCCGAGAACTCAAGTCTCGACGATCCTGCAGCCAAGCTCCATGAACCTGGTCCACAACGATCCCGCAGTTGAGCTCCATGAACCCGGGCTCGAGGATCCCGCAGCCGAGCTGCAAGAACCCGGGCCTCGGCAATCCCACAGCCGAGCTCCGAGAACCCAGGTCTCGACGATCCCACAGCCGAGCTCCGAGAACCTGAGCTGTGACGATCACGCAACCGATCTCCAAGAACCGGAGCCTCAACAATCGCGCAGCCGATCTCTAGGAACAGTCACCTCAAGGATATCCACAGCTGAGCTCCTGCAACCTGAGCCGCGAGGATCCTGCAGCCGAGCTCCAACAAACCTAGCCTCGACGATCCCGCAGCCGAGCTCCAGGAACCCGAGCGTCGAGGATCCCGCAGCCGAGCTCCCTTCACCCGAGCCTCGACGATCCCGCAGCCAAGCTCCATGTACCCAGGCCTCGAAGATCCTGCAGCCGAGCTCCAGGAACCCGAGCGTCGAGGATCCCGCAGCTGAGCTCCAGGAACCGGAGCGTCGAGGATCCCGCAGCCCAACTCCATGAACCCAAGCCTCGAAGATCCCGCAGCCAAGCTCCATGAACCCAGGCCGCGAAGGTCCCACAGCCGAGTTCCAGGAACCCGAGCCTCGAGGATCCCGCAGCTAAGCTCCAAGAACCCGGGCCTCGGCAATCTGGTCCCGAGCTCCAAGAACCCGGGCCTTGAGGATCCCGCAGCTGACCTCTGAGAACCCTAGCCATGACAATCCCGCAGTCCAGCTTCAAGAACCCGAACCTGGACGATCCCGCAGCCGAGCTCCAAGAAACCGAGCCTCAAGGATCCCGCAGTCGAGCTCCAACAAACCTAGCCTCGACGATCCCGCAGTCGAGCTCCGAGAAACGGAGCCTTGACGATCACGCAGCCGACCTTCCTGAACCCGAGCCGCGAGGATCCCGCAGCCGAGCTCCCGGAACCGGAGTCTCGACGATCCCGCAGCCAAGCACCACGAACCTGTTCCATGACGATCCTGCAACTGAGCTCCATGAACCCGGGCTCGAGGATCCCGCAGCCGTGCTCCGAGAACCCGAGCTGTGACGATCACGCAACCGATCTCCAAGAACTGAGTTCCAAGAACCCGGGCCTCGGCAATCCGGCCCCGAGCTCCAAGAACCCGGGCCTGGAGGTTCCCGCAGCCGAGCTCCGAGAACCGGAGCCTCGAGGATCCTGCAGCGAGCTCCAGGAAGCCGAGCGTCGAGGATCCCGCAGCTGAGCTCTGAGAACCCTAGCCACGACAATCCTGCAGCCCAGCTTCAAGAACCCGAACCTGGACGATCCCGCAGCCGAGCTTCAAGAAACCGAGCCTCAAGGATCCCGCAGTCAAGCTCCAACAAACCTAGTCTCGACGATCCCGCAGCCGAGCTCCAGGAACCCGAGCGTCGAGGATCCCGCAGCCGAGCTCCCTTCACCCGAGCCTGGACGATCCCGCAGCCAAGCTCCATGTACCCAGGCCTCGAAGATCCTGCAGCCGAGCTCCAGGAACCCGAGCCTAGAGGATTCAGCAGCCGAGCTCCAGGAACCCGAGCGTCGAGGATCCCGCAGCTGAGCTCCAGGAACTGGAGCGTCGAGGATCCCGCAGCCCAACTCCATGAACCCAAGCCTCGAAGATCCCGCAGCCAAGCTCCATGAACCCAGGCCGCGAAGGTCCAACAGCCGAGCTCCAGGAACCCGAGCCCAGAGGATCCAGCAGCCGAGTTCCAGGAACCCGAGCCTCAAGGATCCCGCAGCTAAGCTCCAAGAACCCGGGCCTCGGCAATCTGGTCCCGAGCTCCAAGAACCCGGGCCTTGAGGATCCCGCAGCTGACCTCTGAGAACCCTAGCCATGACAATCCCGCAGTCCAGCTTCAAGAACCCGAACCTGGACGATCCCGCAGCCGAGCTCCAAGAAACCGAGCCTCAAGGATCCCGCAGTCGAGCTCCAACAAACCTAGCCTCGACGATCCCGCAGTCGAGCTCCGAGAAACGGAGCCTTGACGATCACGCAGCCGACCTTCCTGAACCCGAGCCGCGAGGATCCCGCAGCCGAGCTCCCGGAACCGGAGTCTCGACGATCCCGCAGCCAAGCACCACGAACCTGTTCCACGATGATCCTGCAACTGAGCTCCATGAACCCGGGCTCGAGGATCCCGCAGCCGTGCTCCGAGAACCCGAGCTGTGACGATCACGCAACCGATCTCCAAGAACCGGAGCCTCAACGATCGCGCAGCCGATCTCCAGGAACAGTCGCCTCGAGGATCCTGCAGCTGAGTTCCAAGAACCCGGGCCTCGGCAATCCGGCCCCAAACTCCAAGAACCCGGGCCTGGAGGATCCCACAGCCGAGCTCCGAGTACCGGAGCCTCGAGGATCCCGCAGCCGAGCTCCAGGAACCCGAGTGTCGAGGATCCCGCAGCTGAGCTCCATGAACCCGGGCTCGTGGATCCCGCAGGCGAGCTCCAAGAACCTGGGCCTCGGCAATCCCGCAGCCGAGCTCCAAGAACCCGGGCCTCGGCAATCCCATAGCCGAGCTCCGAGAACCCAGGTCTCGACGATCCCACAGCCGAGCTCCGAGAACCTGAGCTGTGACGATCACGCAACCGATCTCCAAGAACCGGAGCCTCAATGATCGCGCAGCCGATCTCTAGGAACCGTCACCTCAAGGATATCCACAGCTGAGCTCCAGGAACCCGAGCCTGGAGGATCCCGCAGCTGAGCTCCAGGAACCCGAGCGTCGAGGATCCCGCAGCCGAGCTCCTGGGACCCGAGCCTCAACGATCCCACAGCCAAGCTCCATGAACCCAGGCCTCATAGATCCCGCAGCCAAGCTCCAGGAACCCGAGCCTTGAGGGTCTCGCAGCCGAGCACCGGGAACTCGAGCGTCGAGGATCCCACAGCCAAGCTCCGAGAACCCAAGCCTAGAGAATTGGCAGCCCAGCTCCAAGCCTAGAGAATTCTGCAGCCCAGCTCCGAGAACTCTACCCTCGACGATCCCGCAGCCGAGTTCCCGGAACCAGAGTCTCGACGATCCCGCAACCAAGCACCACATACCTGTTCCACGACGATCCCGCAACTGAGCTCCATGAACCCGGGCTCGAGGATCCCGCAGCCGAGCTCCGAGAACCCGAGCTGTGACGATCACGCAACCGATCTCCAAGAACCGGAGCCTCAACGATCGCGCAGCCGATCTCCAGGAACAGTCGCCTCAAGGATCCTGCAGCTGAGTTCCAAGAACCCGGGCCTCGGCAATCCGGCCCCGAACTCCAAGAACCCGGGCCTGGTGGATCCCACAGCCGAGCTCCGAGAACCGGAGCCTCGAGGATCCCGCAGCCGAGCTCCAGGAACCCGAGCGTCGAGGATCCCGCAGCTGAGCTCTGAGAACCCTAGCCACGACAATCCCGCAGCCCAGCTTCAAGAACCCGAACCTGGACGATCCCGCAGCCGGGCTCCAAGAAACCGAGCCTCAAGGATCCCGCAGTCGAGCTCCAACAAACCTAGCCTCGACGATCCAGCAGCCGAGCTCTGAGAACTCAAGTCTCGACGATCCCGCAGCCAAGCTTCGAGAACTGGAGCCTTGAGAATCACGCAGTCGACCTTCCGGAACCTGAGCCGCGAGGATCCTGCAGCCGAGCTCCCGGAACCCGAGTCTTGACGATCCCGCAGCCAAGCTCCACGAACCTGATCCACGACGATCCCGCAGCTGAGCTCCAGGAACCCAGGTCTCGACGATCACGCAACCGATCTCCAAGAACCGGAGCCTCAACGGTCGCACAGCCGATCTCCAGGAACAGGTGGCTCGAGGATATCCACAGCCGAGCTCCTGCAACCCGAGCTGCGAGGATCCCTCAGCCGAGCTCCAGGAACCCGAGCCTTGAGGGTCTCGCAGCCGAGCACCAGGAACCCGAGCCTCAAGGATCCCGCAGTCGAGCTCCAGGAACCGGAGCGTCGAGGATCCCGCAGCCAAGCTCCATGAACCCGAGCCTGGAGGATCCAGCAGCCGAGCTCCAACAAACCTAACCTCGACGATCCCGCAGCCGAGCTCCAGGAACCCGAGCCTAGAGGATCCAGCAGCCGAGCTCCAGGAACCCAGGCCTCGAAGATCCTGCAGCCAAGCTCCAGGAACCTGAGCCTAGAGGATCCAGCAGCCGAGCTCCAGGAACCCAAGCCTCGAAGATCCTGCAGCTGAGCTCCAGGAACCGGAGTGTCGAGGATCCCGCAGGCAAGCTCCATGAACCCAGGCCTCGAAGATCCCGCAGCTAAGCTCCATGAACCCAGGCCTCGAAGATCCCGCAGCCGAGCTCCAGGAACCCAAGCCTCGAGGATCCTGCAGCTGAGCTCCAAGAAACTGAGCCTCAAGGATCCCGAAGCCGAGCTCCGAGAACTCAAGTCTCGAGAATCCCGCAGCCAAGCTCCATGAACCTGGTCCACAACGATCCCGCAGTTGAGCTCCATGAACCCGGGCTCGAGGATCCCGCAGCCGAGCTGCAAGAACCCGGGCCTCGGCAATCCCACAGCCGAGCTCCGAGAACCCAGGTCTCGACGATCCCACAGCCGAGCTCCGAGAACCTGAGCTGTGACGATCACGCAACCGATCTCCAAGAACCGGAGCCTCAACAATCGCGCAGCCGATCTCTAGGAACCGTCACCTCAAGGATATCCACAGCTGAGCTCCTGCAACCCGAGCCGCGAGGATCCTGCAGCCGAGCTCCAACAAACCTAGCCTCGACGATCCCGCAGCCGAGCTCCAGGAACCCGAGCGTCGAGGATCCCGCAGCTGAGCTCCAGGAACCGGAGCATCGAGGATCCCGCAGCCCAACTCCAGGAACCCAAGCCTCGAAGATCCCGCAGCCAAGCTCCATGAACCCAGGCCGCGAAGGTCCCACAGCCGAGCTCCAGGAACCCGAGCCCAGAGGATCCAGCAGCCGAGTTCCAGGAACCCGAGCCTCGAGGATCCCGCAGCTAAGCTCCAAGAACCCGGGCCTCGGCAATCTGGTCCCGAGCTCCAAGAACCCGGGCCTTGAGGATCCCGCAGCTGACCTCTGAGAACCCTAGCCATGACAATCCCGCAGTCCAGCTTCAAGAACCCGAACCTGGACGATCCCGCAGCCGAGCTCCAAGAAACCGAGCCTCAAGGATCCCGCAGTCGAGCTCCAACAAACCTAGCCTCGACGATCCCGCAGTCGAGCTCCGAGAAACGGAGCCTTGACGATCACGCAGCCGACCTTCCTGAACCCGAGCCGCGAGGATCCCGCAGCCGAGCTCCCGGAACCGGAGTCTCGACGATCCCGCAGCCAAGCACCACGAACCTGTTCCATGACGATCCTGCAACTGAGCTCCATGAACCCGGGCTCGAGGATCCCGCAGCCGTGCTCCGAGAACCCGAGCTGTGACGATCACGCAACCGATCTCCAAGAACTGAGTTCCAAGAACCCGGGCCTCGGCAATCCGGCCCCGAGCTCCAAGAACCCGGGCCTGGAGGTTCCCGCAGCCGAGCTCCGAGAACCGGAGCCTCGAGGATCCTGCAGCCGAGCTCCAGGAAGCCGAGCGTCGAGGATCCCGCAGCTGAGCTCTGAGAACCCTAGCCACGACAATCCTGCAGCCCAGCTTCAAGAACCCGAACCTGGACGATCCCGCAGCCGAGCTCCAAGAAACCGAGCCTCAAGGATCCCGCAGTCAAGCTCCAACAAACCTAGCCTCGACGATCCCGCAGCCGAGCTCCAGGAACCCGAGCGTCGAGGATCCCGCAGCCGAGCTCCCTTCACCCGAGCCTCGACGATCCCGCAGCCAAGCTCCATGTACCCAGGCCTCGAAGATCCTGCAGCCGAGCTCCAGGAACCCGAGCCTAGAGGATTCAGCAGCCGAGCTCCAGGAACCCGAGCGTCGAGGATCCCGCAGCTGAGCTCCAGGAACCGGAGCGTCGAGGATCCCGCAGCCCAACTCCATGAACCCAAGCCTCGAAGATCCCGCAGCCAAGCTCCATGAACCCAGGCCGCGAAGGTCCCACAGCCGAGCTCCAGGAACCCGAGCCCAGAGGATCCAGCAGCCGAGTTCCAGGAACCCGAGCCTCGAGGATCCCGCAGCTAAGCTCCAAGAACCCGGGCCTCGGCAATCTGGTCCCGAGCTCCAAGAACCCGGGCCTTGAGGATCCCGCAGCTGACCTCTGAGAACCCTAGCCATGACAATCCCGCAGTCCAGCTTCAAGAACCCGAACCTGGACGATCCCGCAGCCGAGCTCCAAGAAACCGAGCCTCAAGGATCCCGCAGTCGAGCTCCGAGAAACGGAGCCTTGACGATCACGCAGCCGACCTTCCTGAACCCGAGCCGCGAGGATCCCGCAGCCGAGCTCCCGGAACCGGAGTCTCGACGATCCCGCAGCCAAGCACCACGAACCTGTTCCACGACGATCCTGCAACTGAGCTCCATGAACCCGGGCTCGAGGATCCCGCAGCCGTGCTCCGAGAACCCGAGCTGTGACGATCACGCAACCGATCTCCAAGAACCGGAGCCTCAACGATCGCGCAGCCGATCTCCAGGAACAGCCGCCTCGAGGATCCTGCAGCTGAGTTCCAAGAACCCGGGCCTCGGCAATCCGGCCCCAAACTCCAAGAACCCGGGCCTGGAGGATCCCACAGCCGAGCTCCGAGAACCGGAGCCTCGAGGATCCCGCAGCCGAGCTCCAGGAACCCGAGCCTTGAGGGTCTCGCAGCCGAGCACCAGGAACCCGAGCCTCGAGGATCCAGCAGCCGAGCTCCAGGAACCCGAGCCTCCAGGATCCCACAGCTGAGCTCCAAGAATTTGGGCCTCGGCAATCCGGCCTCGAGCTCCAACAAACCTAGCCTCGACAATCCCACAGCCGAGCTCCAGGAACTCTCGTCTCGAGGATCCCGCAGCTCAGCTCCTAGGACCCGAGCCTCGACGATCCCGCAGCCGAGCTCCACGAACCCGGTCACGACGATCCTGCAGCCGAGCTCCTTGAACCCGAGCCTGGAGCATCCAGCAGCCAAGCTCCAGGAACCCGAGCCTCCAGGATCCCGCAGCTGAGGTCCAAGAACCCGGGTCTCGGCAATCCGCACCGATCTCAAACAAACCTAGCCTCGACGATCCCGCAGCCAAGCTCCAGGAACCCGAGCCTAGAGGATCCAGCAGCCGAGCTCCAGGAACCCGAGCTTAGAGGATCCAGCAGCCGAGCTCCAGGAACTCGATCCTCGAGGATCCCGCAGCTGAGCTCTAGGAACCGGAGCATCGAGGATCCCGCAGCCCAACTCCATGAACCCAGGCCTCGAAGATCCTGTAGCCGAGCTCCAGGAACCTGAGCCTAGAGGATCCAGCAGCCGAGCTCCAGGAACCCGAGCCTCGAGGATCCCGCAGCTGAGCTACATGAACCCAGGTCTCGAGGATCCCATAGCAGAGCTCCAGGAACTCTCGTCTCGAGGATCCTGCAGCTGAGCTCCTGGGACCCGAGCCTCGACGATCCCGCTGCCGAGCTGCACCAACTCGGTCCACGACAATCCCGCAGCCTAGCTCCATGAACCCGAGCCTGGAGGATCCAGCAGCCGAGCTCCAGGAACCCGAGCCTCCAGGATGCCGCAGCTGAGCTCCAAGAACCCGGGCCTCGGCAATCCGGCCCCGAGCTCCAACAAACCTAGCCTCGATGATCCCGCAGCCGAGCTCCGAGAACCCAAGTCTCGAGGATCCCGCAGCCGAGTTCCCGGAACCCAAGCCGCGAGGATCCCGCAGCCGAGCTCCAGGAACCCGAGCGTCGAGGATCCCGCAGCCGAGCTCCCTTCACCTGAGCCTCGACGGTCCCGCAGCCAAGCTCCAGGAACCCAAGCCTAGAGGATCAAGCAGCCGAGCTCCAAGAACCCGGGCCTCAGCAATCCGGCCCCGAGCTCCAAGAACCCGGGCCTCGAGGATCCCGCAGCCGAGCTCCAGGAACCCGAGCGTCGAGGATCCCGCAGCTGAGATCTGAGAACCCTAGCCACGACAATCCCGCAGCCCAGCTTCAAGAACCCAAACCTGGACGATCCCGCAGCCGAGCTCCAAGAAACCGAGCCTCAAGGATCCCGCAGTCGAGCTCCAACAAACCTAGCCTCGATGATCCCGCAGCCGAGCTCCGAGAACTCAAGTCTTGACGATCCCGCAGCCAAGCTTCGAGAACTGGAGCCTTGAGAATCACGCAGCCGACCTTCCGGAACCCGAGTCTCGACGATCCCGCAGCCAAGCTCCACGAACCTGGTCCACGACGATCCCGCAGCTGAGCTCCATGAACCCGGGCTCAAGGATACCGCAGCCGAGCTCCAAGAACGCGGGCCTCGGCAATCCCACAGCCGAGCTCCGGCAACCCGAGCTGCGAGGATCCCGCAGCCGAGCTCCAGGAACCCGAGCCTTGAGGGTCTCGCAGCCGAGCTCCAGGAACTCGAGCCTCGAGGATCCCACAGCTGAGCTCCAAGAATTTGGGCCTCGGCAATCCGGCCCCGAGCTCCAACAAACCGAGCCTCGACGATCCCACAGCCGAGCTCCCGGAACTCTCGTCTCGAGGATCCCGCAGCTGAGCTCCTAGGACCTGAGCCTCGACGATCCCGCAGCCGAGCTCCATGAACCCGGTCACGATGATCCTGCAGCCGAGCTCCTTGAACCCGAGCCTGGAGGATCCAGCAGCCAAGCTCCAGGAACCCGAGCCTCCAGGATCCCGCAGCTGAGCTCCAAGAACCCGGGCCTCGGCAATCCGGCCCCGAGCTCCAACAAACCTAGCCTCGACGATCCCGTAGCCGAGCTCCAGGAACTCTCGTCTCGAGGATCCCGCAGCTGAGCTCCTAGGATCCGAGCCCCGACAATCCCGCAGCCGAGCTCCACGAACCTGGTCACGAACGATCCTGCAGCCGAGCTCCTTGAATCCGAGCCTGGAGGATCCAGCAGCCGAGCTCCAGGAACCCGAGCCTCCAGGATCCCGAAGCTGAGCTCCAAGAACCGGAGTGTCGAGGATCCCGCAGGCAAGCTCCATGAACCCAGGCCTCGAAGATCCCGCAGCCAAGCTCCATGAACCCAGGCCTCGAAGATCCCGCAGCCGAGCTCCAGGAACCCAAGCCTAGAGGATCCAGCAGCCGAGCTCCAGGAACCCGAGCCTCGAGGATCCTGCAGCTGAGCTTCAAGAACCCAAACCTGGATGATCCCGCAGCCGAGCTCCGAGAACCGGAGCCTCAAGGATCCCGCAGTCAAGCTCCAACAAACCTAGCCTCGACGATCCCGCAGCCGAGCTCCGAGAACTGAAGTCTCGACGATCCTGCAGCCAAGCTCCACGAACCTGGTCCACAACGATCCCGCAGTTGAGCTCCATGAACCCGGGCTCGAGGATCTCGCAGCCGAGCTCCGAGAACCGGAGCCTCGAGGATCCTACAACCGAGCTCCAGGAACCCGAGCGTCGAGGATCCCGCAGCCGAGCACCAAGAACTCGAGCGTCGAGTATCCCACAGCCAAGCTCCGAGAACCCAAGCCTAGACAATTGGCAGCCTAGCTCCAAGAACCCAAGCCTAGAGAATCCCGAAGCCCAGCTCCGATAGCTCTAGCCTCGACGATCCTGCAGCCGAGCTCCAGGTACCCTCGCCTTGAGGATCCCGCAGCCGAGCTCCCTTCACCTGAGCCTCGACAATCCCGCAGCCAAGCTCCATGAACCCAGGTCTCGAGGATCCCATAGCAGAGCTCCAGGAACTCTCGTCTCGAGGATCCCGCAGCTGAGCTCCTGGGACCTGAGCCTCGACGATCCCGCTGCCGAGCTCCACGAACCCGGTCCATGACGATCCCGCAGCCAAGCTCCATGAACCCGAGCCTGGAGGATCCAGCAGCCGAGCTCCAGGAACCCGAGCCTCCAAGATGCCGCAGCTGAGCTCCAAGAACCCGGGCCTTGGCAATCCGGCCCCGAGCTCCAACAAACCTAGCCTCGACGATCCCGCAGCCGAGCTCCAACAAACCTAGCCTCGACGATCCCGCAGCCGAGCTCCGAGAACCCAAGCCGCGAGGATCCCGCAGCCGAGCTCCAGGAACCCGAGCGTCGAGGATCCCGCAGCCGAGCTCCCTTCACCCGAGCCTCGACGGTCCTGCAGCCAAGCTCCAGGAACCCGAGCCTAGAGGATCAAGCAGCCGAGCTCCAGGAACCCGAGCTTAGAGGATCCAGCAGCCGAGCTCCAGGAACTCGATCCTCGAGGATCCCGCAGCTGAGCTCCAAGAACCCGGGCCTCAGCAATCCGGCCCCGAGCTCCAAGAACCCGGGCCTCGAGGATCCCGCAGCCAAGCTCCAGGAACCCGAGCGTCGAGGATCCCGCAGCTGAGATCTGAGAACCCTAGCCACGACAATCCCGCAGCCCAGCTTCAAGAACCCGAACCTGGACGATCCCGCAGCCGAGCTCCAAGAAACTGAGCCTCAAGGATCCTGCAGTCGAGCTCCAACAAACCTAGCCTCGATGATCCCGCAGCCGAGCTCCGAGAACTCAAGTCTCGACGATCCCACAGCCAAGCTTCAAGAACTGGAGCCTTGAGAATCGCGCAGCCGACCTTCCGGAACCCGAGTCTCGACGATCCCGCAGCCAAGCTCCACGAACCTGGTCCACGATGATCCCGCAGCTGAGCTCCATGAACCCGGGCTCAAGGATACCGCAGCCGAGCTCCAAGAACACGGGCCTCGGCAATCCCACAGCCGAGCTCCAGGAACCCAGGTCTCGACGATCACGCAAACGATCTCCAAGAACCGGAGCCTCAACGGTCGCGCAGCCGATCTCCGGGAACAGGTGGCTCAAGGATATCCACAGCCGAGCTCCTGCAACCCGAGCTGCGAGGATCCCGCAGCCGAGCTCCAGGAACCCGAGCCTTGAGGGTCTCGCAGCCGAGCACCAGGAACCCGAGCCTCGAGGATCCAGCAGCCGAGCTCCAGGAACCCGAGCCTCCAGGATCCCACAGCTGAGCTCCAAGAATTTGGGCCTCGGCAATCCGGCCTCGAGCTCCAACAAACCTAGCCTCGACAATCCCACAGCCGAGCTCCAGGAACTCTCGTCTCGAGGATCCCGCAGCTGAGCTCCTAGGACCCGAGCCTCGACGATCCCGCAGCCGAGCTCCACGAACCCGGTCACGACGATCCTGCAGCCGAGCTCCTTGAACCCGAGCCTGGAGGATCCAGCAGCCAAGCTCCAGGAACCCGAGCCTCCAGGATCCCGCAGCTGAGCTCCAAGAACCCGGGTCTCGGCAATCCGCACCGATCTCAAACAAACCTAGCCTCGACGATCCCGCAGCCAAGCTCCAGGAACCCCAGCCTAGAGGATCCAGCAGCCGAGCTCCAGGAACCCGAGCTCCAGGAACTCGATCCTCGAGGATCCCGCAGCTGCGCTCTAGGAACTGGAGCGTCGAGGATCCCGCAGCCCAACTCCATGAACCCAGGCCTCGAAGATCCTGTAGCCAAGCTCCAGGAACCTGAGCCTAGAGGATCCAGCAGCCGAGCTCCAGGAACCCGAGCCTCGAGGATCCCGCAGCTGAGCTACATGAACCCAGGTCTCGAGGATCCCATAGCAGAGCTCCAGGAACTCTCGTCTCGAGGATCCTGCAGCTGAGCTCCTGGGACCCGAGCCTCGACGATCCCGCTGCCGAGCTCCACCAACCCGGTCCACGACAATCCCGCAGCCTAGCTCCATGAACCCGAGCCTGGAGGATCCAGCAGCCGAGCTCCAGGAACCCGAGCCTCCAGGATGCCGCAGCTGAGCTCCAAGAACCCGGGCCTCGGCAATCCGGCCCTGAGCTCCAACAAACCTAGCCTCGACGATTCCGCAGCCGAGCTCCGAGAACCCAAGTCTCGAGGATCCCGCAGCCGAGTTCCCGGAACCCAAGCCGCGAGGATCCCGCAGCCGAGCTCCAGGAACCCGAGCGTCGAGGATCCCGCAGCCGAGCTCCCTTCACCCGAGACTCGACGGTCCCGCAGCCAAGCTCCAGGAACCCGAGCCTAGAGGATCAAGCAGCCGAGCTCCAGGAACCCGAGCCTCGAGGATCCTGCAGCTGAGCTCCAAGAACCCGGGCCTCAGCAATCCGGCCCCGAGCTCCAAGAACCCGGGCCTCGAGGATCCCGCAGCCGAGCACCAGGAACCCGAGCGTCGAGGATCCCGCAGCTGAGATCTGAGAACCCTAGCCATGACAATCCCGCAGCCGAGCTCCAAGAAACCGAGCCTCAAGGATCCCGCAATCGAGCTCCAACAAACCTAGCCTCGATGATCCCGCAGCCGAGCTCCGAGAACTCAAGTCGTGACGATCCCGCAGCCAAGCTTCGAGAACTGGAGCCTTGAGAATCACGCAGCCGACCTTCCGGAACCCGAGTCTCGACGATCCCGCAGCCAAGCTCCACGAACCTTGTCCACGACGATCCCGCAGCTGAGCTCCATGAACCCGGGCTCAAGGATACCGCAGCCGAGCTCCAAGAACACGGGCCTCGGCAATCCCACAGCCGAGGTCCGGCAACCCGAGCTGCGAGGATCCCGCAGCCGAGCTCCAGGAACCCGAGCCTTGAGGGTCTCGCAGCCGAGCACCAGGAACCCGAGCCTCGAGGATCCAGCAGCCGAGCTCCAGGAACCCGAGCCTCCAGGATCCCACAGCTGAGCTCCAAGAATTTGGGCCTCGGCAATCCGGCCCCGAGCTCCAACAAACCTAGCCTCGACAATCCCACAGCCGAGCTCCCGGAACTCTCGTCTCGAGGATCCTGCAGCCGAGCTCCTTGAACCCGAGCCTGGAGGATCCAGCAGCCAAGCTCCAGGAACCCGAGCCTCCAGGATCCCGCAGCTGAGCTCCAAGAACCCGGGTCTCGGCAATCCGCACCGAGCGCTAACAAACCTAGCCTCGACGATCCCGCAGCCAAGCTCCAGGAACCTGAGCCTAGAGGATCCAGCAGCCGAGCTCCAGGAACCCGAGCTTAGAGGATCCAGCAGCCGAGCTCCAGGAACTCGATCCTCCAGGATCCCGCAGCCCAACTCCATGAACCCAGGCCTCGAAGATCCCACAGCCAAGCTCCATGAACCCAGGCCTCGAAGATCCTGCAGCCGAGCTCCAGGAACCTGAGCCTAGAGGATCCAGCAGCCGAGCTCCAGGAACCTGAGCCTCGAGGATCCCGCAGCTGAGCTCCAAGAACCCGGGCCTCGGCAATCCAGTCCCGAGCTCCAAGAACCCGGGCCTCGAGGATCCCGCTGTTGACCCTAGCCATGACAATCCCGCAGCCCAGCTTCAAGAACCCGAACCTGGACGATCCCGCAGCCGAGCTCCAAGAAACCGAGCCTCAAGGATCCCGCAGTCGAGCTCCAACAAACCTAGCCTTGACGATCCCGCAGCCGAGCTCCGAGAACTCAAGTCTCGATGATCCCGCAGTCAACCTTCCAGAACCGGAGCCTTGACGATCACGCAGCCGACCTTCCGGAACCCGAGCCGCGAGGATCCCGCAGCCGAGCTCCCAGAACTGGAGTCTGGACGATCCCGCAGCCAAGCTCTACGAACCTGTTCCACGATGATCCCGCAGCTGAGCTCCATGAACCTGGGCTCGAGGATCTCGCAGCCGAGCTCCAAGAACCCGAGCTTCGACGATCCCGCAGCTGAGCTCCAGGAACCCAAGCATCGAGGATACCGCAGCCGAGCTCCAAGAACTCGAGCCTCGAAGATCCAGCACCCGCGCTCCGAGAACCCGAGCCTAGAGGATCCCACAGCTAAGCTCCGAGAACCCAAGCCTGGAGAATCAGCAGCCCAGATCTGAGAACCCAAGCCTAGAGAATCCCGCAGCCCAGCTCCGAGAAGTCTAGCCTCGACGATCCCGCAGCCGAGCTCCATGAACCCGGTCCACTACGATCCCGCTGCCGAGCGCCAGGAACCCGAGCCTTGAGGATCCCGCAGCCGAGCTCCGAGAACTGGAGCCTCGAGGATCCTGCAGCCGAGCTCCAGGAACCCAAACCTCGACGATCCCGCAGCCGAGCTCCAAGAAGCCGAGACTTGAGGATCTCACAGCCAAACTCCAGGTACCCTCTCCTCGAGGATCCCGCAGCCGAGCTCCAAAAACCCGGGCCTCTAGGATCCCACAGCTGAGCTCCAAGAATTTGGGCCTCGGCAATCCGGCCCCGAGCTCCAACAAACCTAGCCTCGACGATCCCACAGCCGAGCTCCCGGAACTATCGTCTCGAGGATCCCGCAGCTGAGCTCCTAGGACCTGAGCCTCGACGATCCCGCAGCCGAGCTCCATTAACCCGGTCACGATGATCCCGCAGCTGAGCTCCAGGAACCCGAGCCTCGACGATCCCGCAGCCGAGCTCCACGAACCCGGTCCACGACGATCCCGCAGCCAAGCTCCATGAACCCGAGCCTGGAGGATCCAGCAGTGGAGCTCCAGGAACCCGAGCCTCCAGGATCCCGCAGCTGAGCTCCGAGACTCCAAGTTTCTACGATCCTGCAGCCGAGCTCCGAGACCCCGAGCCGTGACGATCACGCAACCAAGTTCCAAGAACCGGAGCCTCGACGATCTCGCAGCCAAGCTCCAGGAACTCTCGCCTCGAGGATCCTGCAGCTGAGCTTCTGGAACACTAGCCTCGAGGATCCCGCATCCGAGCTCCCAGAACCCGAGCCTCAAGGATCCCGCAGCCGAGCTCCAGGAAACCGAGCCTCGAGGATCCCGCAGCCGAGCTCCCGGAACCCGAGCCGCGAAGATCCCGCAGCCGGGCTCCAGGAACCCGGTGCATGACGGTCCCGCAGCCGAGCTCCAGGAACCCGAGTCCAGAGGATCCCGCAGCCGAGCTCCAAGAACACGGGCCTTGATGATCTGGCCACGGAGATCCAAGATCCCGGGCCTCGAGGATCCCGCAGCCGAGCTCCACGAACCCAGACCTCGATGATCCCGCAGCCAAGCTCCGAGAACCCTAGCCACGATAATCCCACAGCCCAGCTTCAAGAACCCGAACCTGGACGATCCCGCAGCCGAGCTCCAAGAAACCGAGCCTCAAGGATCCCGCAGCTGAGCTCCAACAAACCTAGCCTCGACGATCCCGCAGCTGAGCTCCGAGAGCACAAGTCTTGACGATCCCGCAGCCAAGCTTCGAGAACCGGAGCCTCGAGGGTCCTGCAGCCGAGCTCCAGGAACCCGAGAGTTGAGGATCCCGCAGCCCAGCTCTGAGAACCCTAGCCACGACAATCCCGCAGCCCAGCTTCAAGAACCCGAACCTGGACGATCCCGCAGCCGAGCTCCAAGAAACCGAGCCTCAAGGATCCCGCAGTAGAGCTCCAACAAACCTAGCCTCGACGATCTCGCAGCCAAGCTCCAGGAACTCTCGCCTCGAGGATCCTGCAGCTCAGATTCCGGAACCCGAGCCTCGAGGATCCCGCAGCCGAGCTTTGAGTATCCCACACCTAAACTGCAGGTACCCTCTTCTCGAGGATCCACAACCGAGCTCCAAGAACCCGAGCCTCGAGGATCCCGAAGCCGAGCTCCAAGTACCCGGGTCTCGAGGATCCCGCAGCCGAGCTCCAAGAATCCTAGCTTCGAGGGTCCCGCAGCCCAGCTTCAGAACCTGAACCTGGACGATCCCGCAGCCGAGCTCCAAGAAACCGAGCCTCAAGGATCCCGCAGTCGAGCTCCAACAAACCTAGCCACGACGATCCACCAGCCGAGCTCCAAGAAACCAAGTCTCGAGGATCCCGCAGCCGAGCTCTCGGAACCCGAGCCGCGAGGATCCCGCAGCCGAGCTCCCTTCACCCGAGCCTCGACGATCCCGCAGCCAAGCTCCATGAACCCAGGCCTTGAAAATCCAGCAGCCGAGGTCCAGAAACCCGAGCCTCGAGGATCCCGCAGCCGAGCTCCGAGAACCCTTGCCACGATAATCCTGCAGCCCAGCTTCAAGAAGCCGAACCTGGACGATCCCGCAGCCGAGCTCCAAGAAACCGAGCCTCAAGGATCCCGCAGTCGAGCTCCAACAAACCTAGCCTCGACGATCCCGCAGCTGAGCTCCGAGAAGTCAAGTCTCAACGATCCCGCAGCCAAGCTTCGAGAACCAGAGACTCGGGGATCCCGCAGCCGAGCTCCAGGAACCCGAGCATTGAGGATCCTGCAGCCGAGCTCTGAGAACCCTAGCCACGAAAATTCCGCAGCCCAGCTTCAAGAACTCGAACCTGGACGATCCCGCAGCCGAGCTCCAAGAAACCGAGCCTCAAGGATCCCGCAGTCGAGCTCCAACAAACCTAGCCTCGACGATCCACCAGCCGAGCTCCGAGAAACCAAGTCTCGAGGATCCCGCAGCCGAGCTCCCTTCACCCAGGCCTCGAAGATCCTGCAGCCGAGCTCCAGGAACCCGAGCCGAGAGGATCCAGCAGCCGAGCTCCAGGAACCCGAGCCTCGGGGATCCCGCAGCTGCGCTCCAAGAACTCGGGCCTCGGCAATCCAGCCCTGAGCTCCAAGATCCCAGGCCTCGAGGATCCCACAGATGAGCTCCGAGAACCGGAGCCTCGAGGATCCCGCAGCCGAGCTCCAGGAACCAGAGCGTCGAGGATCCCGCAGCAGAGCTCTGAGAACCCTAGCCACGACAATCCCGCAGCCCAGCTTCAAGAACCTGAACCTGGACGATCCCGCAGCCGAGCTCCAAGAAACCGAGCCTCAAGGATCCCGCAGTCGAGCTCCAACAAACCTAGCCTCAACGATCCCACAGCTGAGCTCCGAGAACTCAATTCTCCACGATCCCGCAGCCAAGCTCCACGAACCTGGTCCACGACAATCCCGCAGTTGAGCTTCATGAACCCGGGCTCGAGGATCCCGCAGCCAAGCTGCAAGAACCCGGGCCTCGGCAATCGCACAGCCGAGCTCCGAGAACCCAGGTCTCGACGGTCCCGCAGCCGAGCTCCGAGAACCGGAGCTGTGACGATCACGCAACCGATCTCCAAGAACCGGAGCCTCAACGATCTCGCAGCCGATTTTAGGAACAGTCGCCTCGAGGATATCCACAGCCGAGCTCCTACAACCCGAGCCGCGAGGATACCGCAGCCGAGCTCCGAGAACCCGAGCCTAGAGAATCGGCAGCTCAGCTCCAAGAACCCAAGCCTCGGCGGTCCCGCAGCCCAGCTCCAGGTACCCTTGCCTCGACGAACCCGCAGCCGAGCTTCGAGAACCGGAGCCTCGAGGATCCCGTAGCCGAGCTCGAAGAACCGGGTCCTCTAGGATCCCGTAGCAGAGCTCCAAAACCCCAAGTTTCTACGATCCTGCAGCTGAGCTCCAAGAACCCGAGCTCTGACGATCACACAATCAAGTTCCAAGAACCGGAGCCACGACAATCCCGCAGCCAAGCTCCAGAAACTCACGTCTCGAGTATCCCGCAGCTGAGCTCCAAGGACCCGAGCCTCGACGATCCCGCAGCCGAGCTCCACGAACCCGGTCCACGACGATCCCGCAGCCAAGCTCCATGAACCTGAGCCTGGAGGGTCCAGCAGCAGAGCTCCAGGAACCCGAGCCTCCAGGATCCCGCAGCTGGGCTCCAAGAACCTGGGCCTCGGCAATCCGGCCCCGAGCTCCAACAAACCTAGCCTCGACAATCCCGCAGCCGAGCTCGGAGAACCCAAGTCTCGAGGATCCCGCAGCCGAGCTCCCGGAACCCAAGCCGCGAGGATCCCGCAGCCGAGCACCAAGAACTCGAGTGTCGAGGATCCCACAGCCAAGCTCCGAGAACCCAAGCCTAGAGAATTGGCAGCCCAGCTCCAAGAACCCAAGCCTAGAGAATCCCGAAGCCCAGCTCCGTTAACTCCAGCCTCAACGATCCTGCAGCCGAGCTCCAGGTACCCTCGCCTTGAGGATCCCGCAGCTGAGCTCCTGGGACCCGAGCCTCGACGATCCCGCTGCCTAGCTCCACGAACCCGGTCCACGACGATCCTGCAGCCAAGCTCCATGAACCTGAGCCTGGAGGGTCCAGCAGTGGAGCTCCAAGAACCCGAGCCTCCAGGATCCCGCAGCTGGGCTCCAAGAACCTGGGCCTCGGCAATCCGGCCCCGAGCTCCAACAAACCTAGCCTCGACAATCTCGCAGCCGAGCTCCAGGAACCCGAGCTCGAGGATCTCGCAGCTGAGCTCCAGGAACCGAAGCGTCGAGGATCCTGCAGCCAAGCTCCATGAACCCAGGCCTCGAAGATCCCGCAGCCGAGCTCCAGGAACCCGAGCCTAGAGGATCCAGCAGCTGAGCTCCAGGAACCCGAGCCTCGAGGATCCTGCAGCTGAGCTCCAAGAACCTGGGCCTCAGCAATCCGGCCCCGAGCTCCAAGAACCCGGGCCTCGAGGATCCCACAGCCGAGCTACAGGAACCCGAGTGTCGAGGATCCTGCAGCTGAGATCTGAGAACCCTAGCCACGACAATCCCGCAGCCCAGCTTCAAGAACCCGAACCTGGACGAACCCGTAGCCGAGCTCCAAGAAACCGAGCCTCAAGGATCCCGCAGTCGAGCTCCAACAAACCTAGCCTCGACGATCCTGCAGCCGAGCTCCAGGTACCCTCGCCTTGAGGATCCCGCAGCTGAGCTCCCTTTACCCGAGCCTCGACGATTCCGCAGCCAAGCTCCATTTTCCCAGGTCTCGAGGATCCCATAGCAGAGCTCCAGGAACTCTCATCTCGAGGATCTCGCAGCCGAGCTCCCGGAACCTGAGCCAAGAGGATCCAGCAGCCGAGCTCCAGGAACCCGAGCTCGAGGATCTCGCAGCTGAGCTCCAGGAACCGAAGCGTCGAGGATCTCACAGCTGAGCTCCAGGAACCGAGGCGTCGAGCATCCCGCAGCCAAGCTCCATTAACCCAGGCCTCGAAGATCCCACAGCCGAGCTCCAGGAACCCGAGCCAAGAGGATCCAGCAGCCGAGCTCCAGGAACCCGAGCCTCGAGGATCCTGCAGCTGAGCTCCAAGAACCTGGGCCTCAGCAATCCGGCCCCGAGCTCCAAGAACCCGGGCCTCGAGGATCCCGCAGCGAGCTCCAGGAACCCGAGTGTCGAGGATCCCGCAGCTGAGATCTGAGAACCCTAGCCACGACAATCCCGCAGCCCAGCTTCAAGAACCCGAACCTGGACGATCCCGTAGCCGAACTCCAAGAAACCGAGCCTCAAGGATCCCGTAGCCGAGCTCCAACAAACCTAGCCTCGACGATCCTGCAGCCGAGCTCCAGGTACCCTCGCCTTGAGGATCCCGCAGCTGAGCTCCCTTTACCCGAGCCTCGACGATCCCGCAGCCAAGCTCCATTTTCCCAGGTCTCGAGGATCCCATAGCAGAGCTCCAGGAACTCTCGTCTCAAGGATCCCGCAGCTGAGCTCCTGGGACCCGACCCTCGACGATCCCGCTGCCGAGCTCCACGAACCCGGTCCACGACGATCCCGCAGCCTAGCTCCATGAACCCGAGCCTGGAGCATCCAGCAGCCGAGCTCCAGGAACCCGAGCCTCCAGGATGCCGTAGCTGAGCTCCAAGAGCCCGGGCCTCGGCAATCCGGCCCCGAGCTCCAACAAACCTAGCCTCGACGATCCCGCAGCCGAGCTCCGAGAACCCAAGTCTCGAGGATTCCGCAGACGAGCTCCCGGAACCCGAGTCTGGAGGATCCAGCAGCCGAGCTCCAGGAACCCAAGCCTCGAGGATCTCGCAGCTGAGCTCCAGGAACCGAAGCGTCAAGGATCCCGCAGCCAAGCTCCATGAACCCAGGCCTCGAAGATCCCACAGCCGAGCTCCACGAACCCGAGCCTCGAGGATCCTGCAGCTGAGCTCCAAGAACCCGGGCCTCAGTAATCCGGCCCCGAGCTCCAAGAACCCGGGCCTCGAGGATCCCGCAACCGAGCTCCAGGAACCCGAGCGTCGAGGATCCCGCAGCCGAGCTCCTGGGACCCGAGCCTCAACGATCCCACAGCCAAGCTCCATGAACCCAGGCCTCAAAGATCCCGCAGCCGAGCTCCAGGAACCCGAGCCTTGAGGGTCTCGCAGCCGAGCACCGGGAACTCGAGCGTCGAGGATCCCACAGCCAAGCTCCGAGAACCCAAGCCTAGAGAATTGGCAGCCCAGCTCCAAGCCTAGAGAATTCTGCAGCCCAGCTCCGAGAACTCTACCCTCGACGATCCCGCAGCCGAGCTCCAGGTACCCTCGCCTCGACGATCCCGCAGCCGAGCTCCAGGTACCCTCGCCTCGACGATCCCGCAGCCGAGCTCCGAGAACCGGAGCCTCGAGGATCCCACAGCCGAGCTCCAAGAACCCGGTCGTCTAGTATCCCGCAGCAGAGCTCCAAGACCCCAAGTTTCTACGATCCTGCAGCCGAGCTCCGAGAACCGGAGCCCTGACGTTCACCCAACCAAGTTCCAAGAACTGGAGCCTCGACAATCCCGCAGCCAAGCTCCAGGAACTCTCGTCCCGAGGATCCCGCAGCTGAGCTCCTAGGACCCGAGCCTCGACGATCCCGCAGCCGAGCTCCACGAACCCGGTCCACGACGATCCAGCAGCCGAGCTCCAGGAACCCGAGCCTCCAGGATCCCGCAGCTGAGCTCCAAGAACCCGGGTCTCGGCAATCCAGTCCCGAGCTCCAACAAACCTAGCCTCGACGATCCCGCAGCCGAGCTCCAGGAACCCGAGCGTCGAGGATCCCGCAGCCGAGCTCCCTTCACCCGAGCCTCGACGATCCCGCAGCCAAGCTCCATGAACCCAGGCCTCGAAGATCCCGCAGCCGAGCTCCAGGAACCAGAGCCTAGAAGATCCAGCAGCCGAGCTCCAGGAACCCAAGCGTCGAGGATCCCGTAGCTGAGCTCCAGGAACCGGAGCGTCGAGGATCCCGCAGCCCAACTCCATGAACTCAAGCCTCGAAGATCCCGCAGCCAAGCTCCATGAACCCAGGCCTCGAAGGTCCCACAGCCGAGCTCCAGGAACCCGAGCCTAGAGGATCCAGCAGCCGAGCTCCAGGAACCCGAGCCTCGAGGATCCCACAGCTGAGCTCCAAGAACCAGGGCCTCAGCAATCTGGTCCCGAGCTCCAAGAACCCGGGCCTCGAGGATCCCGCAGCTGACCTCTGAGAACCCTAGTCATGACAATCCCGCAGCCCAGCTTCAAGAACCCGAACCTGGACGATCCCGCAGCCGAGCTCCAAGAAACCGAGCCTCAAGGATCCCACAGTCGAGCTCCAACAAACCTAGCCTCGACGATCCCGCAGTCGAGCTCCGAGAAACGGAGCCTTGACGATCACGCAGCCGACCTTCCTGAACCCGAGCCGCGAGGATCCCGCAGCCGAGCTCCCGGAACCGGAGTCTCGAAAATCCCGCAGCCAAGCACCACGAACCTGTTCCACGACGATCCCGCAACTGAGCTCCATGAACCCGGGCTCGAGGATCCCGCAGCCGAGCTCCAGGAACCCGAGCCTAGAGGATCCAGCAGCCGAGCTCCAGGAACCCGAGCCTCGAGGATCCCACAGCTGAGCTCCAAGAACCAGGGCCTCAGCAATCTGGTCCCGAGCTCCAAGAACCCGGGCCTCGAGGATCCCGCAGCTGACCTCTGAGAACCCTGGTCATGACAATCCCGCAGCCCAGCTTCAAGAACCCGAACCTGGACGATCCCGCAGCCGAGCTCCAAGAAACCGAGCCTCAAGGATCCCACAGTCGAGCTCCAACAAACCTAGCCTCGACGATCCCGCAGTCGAGCTCCGAGAAACGGAGCCTTGACGATCACGCAGCCGACCTTCCTGAACCCGAGCCGCGAGGATCCCGCAGCCGAGCTCCCGGAACCGGAGTCTCGAAGATCCCGCAGCCAAGCACCACGAACCTGTTCCACGACGATCCCGCAACTGAGCTCCATGAACCCGGGCTCGAGGATCCCGCAGCCGAGCTCCAGGAACCCAGGTCTCGACGATCACGCAACCGATCTCCAAGAACCGGAGCCTCAACGATCGCGCAGCCGATCTCCAGGAACAGTCGCCTCGAGGATCCTGCAGCTGAGTTCCAAGAACCTGGGCCTCGGCAATCCGGCCCCGAACTCCAAGAACCCGGGCCTGGAGGATCCCACAGCCGAGCTCGGAGAACCGGAGCCTCGAGGATCCCGCAGCCGAGCTCCAAGAACACGGGCCTCGGCAATCCCACAGCCGAGCTCCAGGAACCCAGGTCTCGACGATCACGCAACCGATCTCCAAGAACCGGAGCCTCAACGGTCGCGCAGCCGATCTCCAGGAACAGGTGGCTCGAGGATATCCACAGCCGAGCTCCAGGAACCGGAGCGTCGAGGATCCCGCAGCCAAGCTCCAGGAACCCGAGCCTCCAGGATCCCACAGCTGAGCTCCAAGAATTTGGGCCTCGGCAATCCGGCCCCGAGCTCCAACAAACCTAGCCTCGACGATCCCGCAGCCGAGCTCCAGGAACTCTCGTCTCCAGGATCCCGCAGCTGAGCTCCTAGGACCCGAGCCTCGACAATCCCGCAGCCGAGCTCCACGAACCCGGTCACGACGATCCCGCAACTGAGCTCCATGAACCCGGGCTCGAGGATCCCGCAGCCGAGCTCCGAGAACCCGAGCTGTGACGATCACGCAACCGATCTCCAAGAACCGGAGCCTCAACGATCGCGCAGCCGATCTCCAGGAACAGTCGCCTCAAGGATCCTGCAGCTGAGTTCCAAGAACCTGGGCCTCGGCAATCCGGCCCCGAACTCCAAGAACCCGGGCCTGGTGGATCCCACAGCCGAGCTCCGAGAACCGGAGCCTCGAGGATCCCGCAGCCGAGCTCCAGGAACCCGAGCGTCGAGGATCCCGCAGCTGAGATCTGAGAACCCTAGCCACGACAATCCCGCAGCCCAGCTTCAAGAACCCGAACCTGGACGATCCTGCAGCCGAGCTCCAAGAAACCTAGCCTCAAGGATCCCGCAGTCGAGCTCCAACAAACCTAGCCTCGATGATCCCGCAGCCGAGCTCCGAGAACTCAAGTCTCGACGATCTCGCAGCCAAGCTCCACGAACCTGGTCCACGACAATCCCGCAGCTGAGCTCCATGAACCCGGGCTCGTGGATCCCGCAGGCGAGCTCCAAGAACCTGGGCCTCGGCAATCCCGCAGCCGAGCTCCAAGAACCCGGGCTTCAGCAATCCCACAGCCGAGCTCCGAGAACCCAGGTCTCGACGATCCCACAGCCGAGCTCCGAGAACCTGAGCTGTGACGATCACGCAACCGATCTCCAAGAACCGGAGCCTCAATGATCGCGCAGCCGATCTCTAGGAACAGTCACCTCAAGGATATCCACAGCTGAGCTCCAGGAACCCGAGCCTGGAGGATCCCGCAGCTGAGCTCCAGGAACCCGAGCGTCGAGGATCCCGCAGCCGAGCTCCTGGGACCCGAGCCTCAACGATCCCACAGCCAAGCTCCATGAACCCAGGCCTCAAAGATCCCGCAGCCGAGCTCCAGGAACCCGAGCCTTGAGGGTCTCGCAGCCGAGCACCGGGAACTCGAGCGTCGAGGATCCCACAGCCAAGCTCCGAGAACCCAAGCCTAGAGAATTGGCAGCCCAGCTCCAAGCCTAGAGAATTCTGCAGCCCAGCTCCGAGAACCGGAGCCTCGAGGATCCCGCAGCCGAGCTCCAGGAACCCGAGCGTCGAGGATCCCGCAGCTGAGCTCTGAGAACCCTAGCCACGACAATCCCGCAGCCCAGCTTCAAGAACCCGAACCTGGACGATCCCGCAGCCGGGCTCCAAGAAACCGAGCCTCAAGGATCCCGCAGTCGAGCTCCAACAAACCTAGCCTCGACGATCCAGCAGCCGAGCTCTGAGAACTCAAGTCTCGACGATCCCGCAGCCAAGCTTCGAGAACTGGAGCCTTGAGAATCACGCAGTCGACCTTCCGGAACCTGAGCCGCGAGGATCCCGCAGCCGAGCTCCCGGAACCCGAGTCTTGACGATCACGCAACCGATCTCCAAGAACCGGAGCCTCAACGGTCGCACAGCCGATCTCCAGGAACAGGTGGCTCGAGGATACCCACAGCCGAGCTCCTGCAACCCGAGCTGCGAGGATCCCTCAGCCGAGCTCCAGGAACCCGAGCCTTGAGGATCTCGCAGCCGAGCACCAGGAACCCGAGCCTCAAGGATCCCGCAGTCGAGCTCCAGGAACCGGAGCGTCGAGGATCCCGCAGCCAAGCTCCATGAACCCGAGCCTGGAGGATCCAGCAGCCGAGCTCCAACAAACCTAACCTCGACGATCCCGCAGCCGAGCTCCAGGAACCCGAGCCTAGAGGATCCAGCAGCCGAGCTCCAGGAACCCAGGCCTCGAAGATCCCACAGCCAAGCTCCATGAACCCAGGCCTCGAAGATCCTGCAGCCAAGCTCCAGGAACCTGAGCCTAGAGGATCCAGCAGCCGAGCTCCAGGAACCCAAGCCTCGAAGATCCTGCAGCTGAGCTCCAGGAACCGGAGTGTCGAGGATCCCGCAGGCAAGCTCCATGAACCCAGGCCTCGAAGATCCCGCAGCTAAGCTCCATGAACCCAGGCCTCGAAGATCCCGCAGCCGAGCTCCAGGAACCCGAGCCTCGAGGATCCTGCAGCTGAGCTCCAAGAACCCGGGCTTCGAGGATCCCGCAGCCGAGCTCCGAGAACCGGAGCCTCGAGGATCCCGCAGCCCAGCTTCAAGAACCCAAACCTGGATGATCCCGCAGCTGAGCTCCAAGAAACTGAGCCTCAAGGATCCCGAAGCCGAGCTCCGAGAACTCAAGTCTCGACGATCCTGCAGCCAAGCTCCACGAACCTGGTCCACAACGATCCCGCAGTTGAGCTCCATGAACCCGGGCTCGAGGATCCCGCAGCCGAGCTGCAAGAACCCGGGCCTCGGCAATCCCACAGCCGAGCTCCGAGAACCCAGGTCTCGACGATCCCACAGCCGAGCTCCGAGAACCTGAGCTGTGACGATCACGCAACCGATCTCCAAGAACCGGAGCCTCAACAATCGCGCAGCCGATCTCTAGGAACAGTCACCTCAAGGATATCCACAGCTGAGCTCCTGCAACCTGAGCCGCGAGGATCCTGCAGCCGAGCTCCAACAAACCTAGCCTCGACGATCCCGCAGCCGAGCTCCAGGAACCCGAGCGTCGAGGATCCCGCAGCCGAGCTCCCTTCACCCGAGCCTCGACGATCCCGCAGCCAAGCTCCATGTACCCAGGCCTCGAAGATCCTGCAGCCGAGCTCCAGGAACCCGAGCCTAGAGGATCCCGCAGCCGAGCTCCCGGAACCGGAGTCTCGACGATCCCGCAGCCAAGCACCACGAACCTGTTCCATGACGATCCTGCAACTGAGCTCCATGAACCCGGGCTCGAGGATCCCGCAGCCGTGCTCCGAGAACCCGAGCTGTGACGATCACGCAACCGATCTCCAAGAACTGAGTTCCAAGAACCCGGGCCTCGGCAATCCGGCCCCGAGCTCCAAGAACCCGGGCCTGGAGGTTCCCGCAGCCGAGCTCCGAGAACCGGAGCCTCGAGGATCCTGCAGCGAGCTCCAGGAAGCCGAGCGTCGAGGATCCCGCAGCTGAGCTCTGAGAACCCTAGCCACGACAATCCTGCAGCCCAGCTTCAAGAACCCGAACCTGGACGATCCCGCAGCCGAGCTTCAAGAAACCGAGCCTCAAGGATCCCGCAGTCAAGCTCCAACAAACCTAGCCTCGACGATCCCGCAGCCGAGCTCCAGGAACCCGAGCGTCGAGGATCCCGCAGCCGAGCTCCCTTCACCCGAGCCTGGACGATCCCGCAGCCAAGCTCCATGTACCCAGGCCTCGAAGATCCTGCAGCCGAGCTCCAGGAACCCGAGCCTAGAGGATTCAGCAGCCGAGCTCCAGGAACCCGAGCGTCGAGGATCCCGCAGCTGAGCTCCAGGAACCGGAGCGTCGAGGATCCCGCAGCCCAACTCCATGAACCCAAGCCTCGAAGATCCCGCAGCCAAGCTCCATGAACCCAGGCCGCGAAGGTCCCACAGCCGAGCTCCAGGAACCCGAGCCCAGAGGATCCAGCAGCCGAGTTCCAGGAACCCGAGCCTCAAGGATCCCGCAGCTAAGCTCCAAGAACCCGGGCCTCGGCAATCTGGTCCCGAGCTCCAAGAACCCGGGCCTTGAGGATCCCGCAGCTGACCTCTGAGAACCCTAGCCATGACAATCCCGCAGTCCAGCTTCAAGAACCCGAACCTGGACGATCCCGCAGCCGAGCTCCAAGAAACCGAGCCTCAAGGATCCCGCAGTCGAGCTCCAACAAACCTAGCCTCGACGATCCCGCAGTCGAGCTCCGAGAAACGGAGCCTTGACGATCACGCAGCCGACCTTCCTGAACCCGAGCCGCGAGGATCCCGCAGCCGAGCTCCCGGAACCGGAGTCTCGACGATCCCGCAGCCAAGCACCACGAACCTGTTCCACGACGATCCTGCAACTGAGCTCCATGAACCCGGGCTCGAGGATCCCGCAGCCGTGCTCCGAGAACCCGAGCTGTGACGATCACGCAACCGATCTCCAAGAACCGGAGCCTCAACGATCGCGCAGCCGATCTCCAGGAACAGTCGCCTCGAGGATCCTGCAGCTGAGTTCCAAGAACCCGGGCCTCGGCAATCCGGCCCCAAACTCCAAGAACCCGGGCCTGGAGGATCCCACAGCCGAGCTCCGAGTACCGGAGCCTCGAGGATCCCGCAGCCGAGCTCCAGGAACCCGAGTGTCGAGGATCCCGCAGCTGAGCTCCATGAACCCGGGCTCGTGGATCCCGCAGGCGAGCTCCAAGAACCTGGGCCTCGGCAATCCCGCAGCCGAGCTCCAAGAACCCGGGCCTCGGCAATCCCACAGCCGAGCTCCGAGAACCCAGGTCTCGACGATCCCACAGCCGAGCTCCGAGAACCTGAGCTGTGACGATCACGCAACCGATCTCCAAGAACCGGAGCCTCAATGATCGCGCAGCCGATCTCTAGGAACAGTCACCTCAAGGATATCCACAGCTGAGCTCCAGGAACCCGAGCGTCGAGGATCCCGCAGCCGAGCTCCTGGGACCCGAGCCTCAACGATCCCACAGCCAAGCTCCATGAACCCAGGCCTCATAGATCCCGCAGCCAAGCTCCAGGAACCCGAGCCTTGAGGGTCTCGCAGCCGAGCACCGGGAACTCGAGCGTCGAGGATCCCACAGCCAAGCTCCGAGAACCCAAGCCTAGAGAATTGGCAGCCCAGCTCCAAGCCTAGAGAATTCTGCAGCCCAGCTCCGAGAACTCTACCCTCGACGATCCCGCAGCCGAGTTCCCGGAACCAGAGTCTCGACGATCCCGCAACCAAGCACCACATACCTGTTCCACGACGATCCCGCAACTGAGCTCCATGAACCCGGGCTCGAGGATCCCGCAGCCGAGCTCCGAGAACCCGGGCTTCGAGGATCCCGCAGCCGAGCTCCGAGAACCGGAGCCTCGAGGATCCCGCAGCCCAGCTTCAAGAACCCAAACCTGGATGATCCCGCAGCTGAGCTCCAAGAAACTGAGCCTCAAGGATCCCGAAGCCGAGCTCCGAGAACTCAAGTCTCGACGATCCTGCAGCCAAGCTCCACGAACCTGGTCCACAACGATCCCGCAGTTGAGCTCCATGAACCCGGGCTCGAGGATCCCGCAGCCGAGCTGCAAGAACCCGGGCCTCGGCAATCCCACAGCCGAGCTCCGAGAACCCAGGTCTCGACGATCCCACAGCCGAGCTCCGAGAACCTGAGCTGTGACGATCACGCAACCGATCTCCAAGAACCGGAGCCTCAACAATCGCGCAGCCGATCTCTAGGAACAGTCACCTCAAGGATATCCACAGCTGAGCTCCTGCAACCTGAGCCGCGAGGATCCTGCAGCCGAGCTCCAACAAACCTAGCCTCGACGATCCCGCAGCCGAGCTCCAGGAACCCGAGCGTCGAGGATCCCGCAGCCGAGCTCCCTTCACCCGAGCCTCGACGATCCCGCAGCCAAGCTCCATGTACCCAGGCCTCGAAGATCCTGCAGCCGAGCTCCAGGAACCCGAGCGTCGAGGATCCCGCAGCTGAGCTCCAGGAACCGGAGCGTCGAGGATCCCGCAGCCCAACTCCATGAACCCAAGCCTCGAAGATCCCGCAGCCAAGCTCCATGAACCCAGGCCGCGAAGGTCCCACAGCCGAGTTCCAGGAACCCGAGCCTCGAGGATCCCGCAGCTAAGCTCCAAGAACCCGGGCCTCGGCAATCTGGTCCCGAGCTCCAAGAACCCGGGCCTTGAGGATCCCGCAGCTGACCTCTGAGAACCCTAGCCATGACAATCCCGCAGTCCAGCTTCAAGAACCCGAACCTGGACGATCCCGCAGCCGAGCTCCAAGAAACCGAGCCTCAAGGATCCCGCAGTCGAGCTCCAACAAACCTAGCCTCGACGATCCCGCAGTCGAGCTCCGAGAAACGGAGCCTTGACGATCACGCAGCCGACCTTCCTGAACCCGAGCCGCGAGGATCCCGCAGCCGAGCTCCCGGAACCGGAGTCTCGACGATCCCGCAGCCAAGCACCACGAACCTGTTCCATGACGATCCTGCAACTGAGCTCCATGAACCCGGGCTCGAGGATCCCGCAGCCGTGCTCCGAGAACCCGAGCTGTGACGATCACGCAACCGATCTCCAAGAACTGAGTTCCAAGAACCCGGGCCTCGGCAATCCGGCCCCGAGCTCCAAGAACCCGGGCCTGGAGGTTCCCGCAGCCGAGCTCCGAGAACCGGAGCCTCGAGGATCCTGCAGCGAGCTCCAGGAAGCCGAGCGTCGAGGATCCCGCAGCTGAGCTCTGAGAACCCTAGCCACGACAATCCTGCAGCCCAGCTTCAAGAACCCGAACCTGGACGATCCCGCAGCCGAGCTTCAAGAAACCGAGCCTCAAGGATCCCGCAGTCAAGCTCCAACAAACCTAGTCTCGACGATCCCGCAGCCGAGCTCCAGGAACCCGAGCGTCGAGGATCCCGCAGCCGAGCTCCCTTCACCCGAGCCTGGACGATCCCGCAGCCAAGCTCCATGTACCCAGGCCTCGAAGATCCTGCAGCCGAGCTCCAGGAACCCGAGCCTAGAGGATTCAGCAGCCGAGCTCCAGGAACCCGAGCGTCGAGGATCCCGCAGCTGAGCTCCAGGAACTGGAGCGTCGAGGATCCCGCAGCCCAACTCCATGAACCCAAGCCTCGAAGATCCCGCAGCCAAGCTCCATGAACCCAGGCCGCGAAGGTCCAACAGCCGAGCTCCAGGAACCCGAGCCCAGAGGATCCAGCAGCCGAGTTCCAGGAACCCGAGCCTCAAGGATCCCGCAGCTAAGCTCCAAGAACCCGGGCCTCGGCAATCTGGTCCCGAGCTCCAAGAACCCGGGCCTTGAGGATCCCGCAGCTGACCTCTGAGAACCCTAGCCATGACAATCCCGCAGTCCAGCTTCAAGAACCCGAACCTGGACGATCCCGCAGCCGAGCTCCAAGAAACCGAGCCTCAAGGATCCCGCAGTCGAGCTCCAACAAACCTAGCCTCGACGATCCCGCAGTCGAGCTCCGAGAAACGGAGCCTTGACGATCACGCAGCCGACCTTCCTGAACCCGAGCCGCGAGGATCCCGCAGCCGAGCTCCCGGAACCGGAGTCTCGACGATCCCGCAGCCAAGCACCACGAACCTGTTCCACGACGATCCTGCAACTGAGCTCCATGAACCCGGGCTCGAGGATCCCGCAGCCGTGCTCCGAGAACCCGAGCTGTGACGATCACGCAACCGATCTCCAAGAACCGGAGCCTCAACGATCGCGCAGCCGATCTCCAGGAACAGTCGCCTCGAGGATCCTGCAGCTGAGTTCCAAGAACCCGGGCCTCGGCAATCCGGCCCCAAACTCCAAGAACCCGGGCCTGGAGGATCCCACAGCCGAGCTCCGAGTACCGGAGCCTCGAGGATCCCGCAGCCGAGCTCCAGGAACCCGAGTGTCGAGGATCCCGCAGCTGAGCTCCATGAACCCGGGCTCGTGGATCCCGCAGGCGAGCTCCAAGAACCTGGGCCTCGGCAATCCCGCAGCCGAGCTCCAAGAACCCGGGCCTCGGCAATCCCATAGCCGAGCTCCGAGAACCCAGGTCTCGACGATCCCACAGCCGAGCTCCGAGAACCTGAGCTGTGACGATCACGCAACCGATCTCCAAGAACCGGAGCCTCAATGATCGCGCAGCCGATCTCTAGGAACCGTCACCTCAAGGATATCCACAGCTGAGCTCCAGGAACCCGAGCCTGGAGGATCCCGCAGCTGAGCTCCAGGAACCCGAGCGTCGAGGATCCCGCAGCCGAGCTCCTGGGACCCGAGCCTCAACGATCCCACAGCCAAGCTCCATGAACCCAGGCCTCATAGATCCCGCAGCCAAGCTCCAGGAACCCGAGCCTTGAGGGTCTCGCAGCCGAGCACCGGGAACTCGAGCGTCGAGGATCCCACAGCCAAGCTCCGAGAACCCAAGCCTAGAGAATTGGCAGCCCAGCTCCAAGCCTAGAGAATTCTGCAGCCCAGCTCCGAGAACTCTACCCTCGACGATCCCGCAGCCGAGTTCCCGGAACCAGAGTCTCGACGATCCCGCAACCAAGCACCACATACCTGTTCCACGACGATCCCGCAACTGAGCTCCATGAACCCGGGCTCGAGGATCCCGCAGCCGAGCTCCGAGAACCCGAGCTGTGACGATCACGCAACCGATCTCCAAGAACCGGAGCCTCAACGATCGCGCAGCCGATCTCCAGGAACAGTCGCCTCAAGGATCCTGCAGCTGAGTTCCAAGAACCCGGGCCTCGGCAATCCGGCCCCGAACTCCAAGAACCCGGGCCTGGTGGATCCCACAGCCGAGCTCCGAGAACCGGAGCCTCGAGGATCCCTCAGCCGAGCTCCAGGAACCCGAGCGTCGAGGATCCCGCAGCTGAGCTCTGAGAACCCTAGCCACGACAATCCCGCAGCCCAGCTTCAAGAACCCGAACCTGGACGATCCCGCAGCCGGGCTCCAAGAAACCGAGCCTCAAGGATCCCGCAGTCGAGCTCCAACAAACCTAGCCTCGACGATCCAGCAGCCGAGCTCTGAGAACTCAAGTCTCGACGATCCCGCAGCCAAGCTTCGAGAACTGGAGCCTTGAGAATCACGCAGTCGACCTTCCGGAACCTGAGCCGCGAGGATCCTGCAGCCGAGCTCCCGGAACCCGAGTCTTGACGATCCCGCAGCCAAGCTCCACGAACCTGATCCACGACGATCCCGCAGCTGAGCTCCAGGAACCCAGGTCTCGACGATCACGCAACCGATCTCCAAGAACCGGAGCCTCAACGGTCGCACAGCCGATCTCCAGGAACAGGTGGCTCGAGGATATCCACAGCCGAGCTCCTGCAACCCGAGCTGCGAGGATCCCTCAGCCGAGCTCCAGGAACCCGAGCCTTGAGGGTCTCGCAGCCGAGCACCAGGAACCCGAGCCTCAAGGATCCCGCAGTCGAGCTCCAGGAACCGGAGCGTCGAGGATCCCGCAGCCAAGCTCCATGAACCCGAGCCTGGAGGATCCAGCAGCCGAGCTCCAACAAACCTAACCTCGACGATCCCGCAGCCGAGCTCCAGGAACCCGAGCCTAGAGGATCCAGCAGCCGAGCTCCAGGAACCCAGGCCTCGAAGATCCTGCAGCCAAGCTCCAGGAACCTGAGCCTAGAGGATCCAGCAGCCGAGCTCCAGGAACCCAAGCCTCGAAGATCCTGCAGCTGAGCTCCAGGAACCGGAGTGTCGAGGATCCCGCAGGCAAGCTCCATGAACCCAGGCCTCGAAGATCCCGCAGCTAAGCTCCATGAACCCAGGCCTCGAAGATCCCGCAGCCGAGCTCCAGGAACCCAAGCCTAGAGAATCCAGCAGCCGAGCTCCAGGAACCCGAGCCTCGAGGATCCTGCAGCTGAGCTCCAAGAAACTGAGCCTCAAGGATCCCGAAGCCGAGCTCCGAGAACTCAAGTCTCGAGGATCCCGCAGCCAAGCTCCATGAACCTGGTCCACAACGATCCCGCAGTTGAGCTCCATGAACCCGGGCTCGAGGATCCCGCAGCCGAGCTGCAAGAACCCGGGCCTCGGCAATCCCACAGCCGAGCTCCGAGAACCCAGGTCTCGACGATCCCACAGCCGAGCTCCGAGAACCTGAGCTGTGACGATCACGCAACCGATCTCCAAGAACCGGAGCCTCAACAATCGCGCAGCCGATCTCTAGGAACCGTCACCTCAAGGATATCCACAGCTGAGCTCCTGCAACCTGAGCCGCGAGGATCCTGCAGCCGAGCTCCAACAAACCTAGCCTCGACGATCCCGCAGCCGAGCTCCAGGAACCCGAGCGTCGAGGATCCCGCAGCTGAGCTCCAGGAACCGGAGCATCGAGGATCCCGCAGCCCAACTCCATGAACCCAAGCCTCGAAGATCCCGCAGCCAAGCTCCATGAACCCAGGCCGCGAAGGTCCCACAGCCGAGCTCCAGGAACCCGAGCCCAGAGGATCCAGCAGCCGAGTTCCAGGAACCCGAGCCTCGAGGATCCCGCAGCTAAGCTCCAAGAACCCGGGCCTCGGCAATCTGGTCCCGAGCTCCAAGAACCCGGGCCTTGAGGATCCCGCAGCTGACCTCTGAGAACCCTAGCCATGACAATCCCGCAGTCCAGCTTCAAGAACCCGAACCTGGACGATCCCGCAGCCGAGCTCCAAGAAACCGAGCCTCAAGGATCCCGCAGTCGAGCTCCAACAAACCTAGCCTCGACGATCCCGCAGTCGAGCTCCGAGAAACGGAGCCTTGACGATCACGCAGCCGACCTTCCTGAACCCGAGCCGCGAGGATCCCGCAGCCGAGCTCCCGGAACCGGAGTCTCGACGATCCCGCAGCCAAGCACCACGAACCTGTTCCATGACGATCCTGCAACTGAGCTCCATGAACCCGGGCTCGAGGATCCCGCAGCCGTGCTCCGAGAACCCGAGCTGTGACGATCACGCAACCGATCTCCAAGAACTGAGTTCCAAGAACCCGGGCCTCGGCAATCCGGCCCCGAGCTCCAAGAACCCGGGCCTGGAGGTTCCCGCAGCCGAGCTCCGAGAACCGGAGCCTCGAGGATCCTGCAGCCGAGCTCCAGGAAGCCGAGCGTCGAGGATCCCGCAGCTGAGCTCTGAGAACCCTAGCCACGACAATCCTGCAGCCCAGCTTCAAGAACCCGAACCTGGACGATCCCGCAGCCGAGCTCCAAGAAACCGAGCCTCAAGGATCCCGCAGTCAAGCTCCAACAAACCTAGCCTCGACGATCCCGCAGCCGAGCTCCAGGAACCCGAGCGTCGAGGATCCCGCAGCCGAGCTCCCTTCACCCGAGCCTCGACGATCCCGCAGCCAAGCTCCATGTACCCAGGCCTCGAAGATCCTGCAGCCGAGCTCCAGGAACCCGAGCCTAGAGGATTCAGCAGCCGAGCTCCAGGAACCCGAGCGTCGAGGATCCCGCAGCTGAGCTCCAGGAACCGGAGCGTCGAGGATCCCGCAGCCCAACTCCATGAACCCAAGCCTCGAAGATCCCGCAGCCAAGCTCCATGAACCCAGGCCGCGAAGGTCCCACAGCCGAGCTCCAGGAACCCGAGCCCAGAGGATCCAGCAGCCGAGTTCCAGGAACCCGAGCCTCGAGGATCCCGCAGCTAAGCTCCAAGAACCCGGGCCTCGGCAATCTGGTCCCGAGCTCCAAGAACCCGGGCCTTGAGGATCCCGCAGCTGACCTCTGAGAACCCTAGCCATGACAATCCCGCAGTCCAGCTTCAAGAACCCGAACCTGGACGATCCCGCAGCCGAGCTCCAAGAAACCGAGCCTCAAGGATCCCGCAGTCGAGCTCCGAGAAACGGAGCCTTGACGATCACGCAGCCGACCTTCCTGAACCCGAGCCGCGAGGATCCCGCAGCCGAGCTCCCGGAACCGGAGTCTCGACGATCCCGCAGCCAAGCACCACGAACCTGTTCCATGACGATCCTGCAACTGAGCTCCATGAACCCGGGCTCGAGGATCCCGCAGCCGTGCTCCGAGAACCCGAGCTGTGACGATCACGCAACCGATCTCCAAGAACCGGAGCCTCAACGATCGCGCAGCCGATCTCCAGGAACAGTCGCCTCGAGGATCCTGCAGCTGAGTTCCAAGAACCCGGGCCTCGGCAATCCGGCCCCAAACTCCAAGAACCCGGGCCTGGAGGATCCCACAGCCGAGCTCCGAGAACCGGAGCCTCGAGGATCCCGCAGCCGAGCTCCAGGAACCCGAGCCTTGAGGGTCTCGCAGCCGAGCACCAGGAACCCGAGCCTCGAGGATCCAGCAGCCGAGCTCCAGGAACCCGAGCCTCCAGGATCCCACAGCTGAGCTCCAAGAATTTGGGCCTCGGCAATCCGGCCTCGAGCTCCAACAAACCTAGCCTCGACAATCCCACAGCCGAGCTCCAGGAACTCTCGTCTCGAGGATCCCGCAGCTCAGCTCCTAGGACCCGAGCCTCGACGATCCCGCAGCCGAGCTCCACGAACCCGGTCACGACGATCCTGCAGCCGAGCTCCTTGAACCCGAGCCTGGAGCATCCAGCAGCCAAGCTCCAGGAACCCGAGCCTCCAGGATCCCGCAGCTGAGGTCCAAGAACCCGGGTCTCGGCAATCCGCACCGATCTCAAACAAACCTAGCCTCGACGATCCCGCAGCCAAGCTCCAGGAACCCGAGCCTAGAGGATCCAGCAGCCGAGCTCCAGGAACCCGAGCTTAGAGGATCCAGCAGCCGAGCTCCAGGAACTCGATCCTCGAGGATCCCGCAGCTGAGCTCTAGGAACCGGAGCGTCGAGGATCCCGCAGCCCAACTCCATGAACCCAGGCCTCGAAGATCCTGTAGCCGAGCTCCAGGAACCTGAGCCTAGAGGATCCAGCAGCCGAGCTCCAGGAACCCGAGCCTCGAGGATCCCGCAGCTGAGCTACATGAACCCAGGTCTCGAGGATCCCATAGCAGAGCTCCAGGAACTCTCGTCTCGAGGATCCTGCAGCTGAGCTCCTGGGACCCGAGCCTCGACGATCCCGCTGCTGAGCTGCACCAACTCGGTCCACGACAATCCCGCAGCCTAGCTCCATGAACCCGAGCCTGGAGGATCCAGCAGCCGAGCTCCAGGAACCCGAGCCTCCAGGATGCCGCAGCTGAGCTCCAAGAACCCGGGCCTCGGCAATCCGGCCCCGAGCTCCAACAAACCTAGCCTCGATGATCCCGCAGCCGAGCTCCGAGAACCCAAGTCTCGAGGATCCCGCAGCCGAGTTCCCGGAACCCAAGCCGCGAGGATCCCGCAGCCGAGCTCCAGGAACCCGAGCGTCGAGGATCCCGCAGCCGAGCTCCCTTCACCTGAGCCTCGACGGTCCCGCAGCCAAGCTCCAGGAACCCAAGCCTAGAGGATCAAGCAGCCGAGCTCCAGGAACCCGAGCCTCGAGGATCCTGCAGCTGAGCTCCAAGAACCCGGGCCTCAGCAATCCGGCCCCGAGCTCCAAGAACCCGGGCCTCGAGGATCCCGCAGCCGAGCTCCAGGAACCCGAGCGTCGAGGATCCCGCAGCTGAGATCTGAGAACCCTAGCCACGACAATCCCGCAGCCCAGCTTCAAGAACCCAAACCTGGACGATCCCGCAGCCGAGCTCCAAGAAACCGAGCCTCAAGGATCCCGCAGTCGAGCTCCAACAAACCTAGCCTCGATGATCCCGCAGCCGAGCTCCGAGAACTCAAGTCTTGACGATCCCGCAGCCAAGCTTCGAGAACTGGAGCCTTGAGAATCACGCAGCCGACCTTCCGGAACCCGAGTCTCGACGATCCCGCAGCCAAGCTCCACGAACCTGGTCCACGACGATCCCGCAGCTGAGCTCCATGAACCCGGGCTCAAGGATACCGCAGCCGAGCTCCAAGAACGCGGGCCTCGGCAATCCCACAGCCGAGCTCCGGCAACCCGAGCTGCGAGGATCCCGCAGCCGAGCTCCAGGAACCCAGGCCTCGAAGATCCCGCAGCCAAGCTCCATGAACCCAGGCCTCGAAGATCCCGCAGCCGAGCTCCAGGAACCCAAGCCTAGAGGATCCAGCAGCCGAGCTCCAGGAACCCGAGCCTCGAGGATCCTGCAGCTGAGCTTCAAGAACCCAAACCTGGATGATCCCGCAGCCGAGCTCCGAGAACCGGAGCCTCAAGGATCCCGCAGTCAAGCTCCAACAAACCTAGCCTCGACGATCCCGCAGCCGAGCTCCGAGAACTGAAGTCTCGACGATCCTGCAGCCAAGCTCCACGAACCTGGTCCACAACGATCCCGCAGTTGAGCTCCATGAACCCGGGCTCGAGGATCTCGCAGCCGAGCTCCGAGAACCGGAGCCTCGAGGATCCTACAACCGAGCTCCAGGAACCCGAGCGTCGAGGATCCCGCAGCCGAGCACCAAGAACTCGAGCGTCGAGTATCCCACAGCCAAGCTCCGAGAACCCAAGCCTAGACAATTGGCAGCCTAGCTCCAAGAACCCAAGCCTAGAGAATCCCGAAGCCCAGCTCCGATAGCTCTAGCCTCGACGATCCTGCAGCCGAGCTCCAGGTACCCTCGCCTTGAGGATCCCGCAGCCGAGCTCCCTTCACCTGAGCCTCGACAATCCCGCAGCCAAGCTCCATGAACCCAGGTCTCGAGGATCCCATAGCAGAGCTCCAGGAACTCTCGTCTCGAGGATCCCGCAGCTGAGCTCCTGGGACCTGAGCCTCGACGATCCCGCTGCCGAGCTCCACGAACCCGGTCCATGACGATCCCGCAGCCAAGCTCCATGAACCCGAGCCTGGAGGATCCAGCAGCCGAGCTCCAGGAACCCGAGCCTCCAAGATGCCGCAGCTGAGCTCCAAGAACCCGGGCCTTGGCAATCCGGCCCCGAGCTCCAACAAACCTAGCCTCGACGATCCCGCAGCCGAGCTCCAACAAACCTAGCCTCGACGATCCCGCAGCCGAGCTCCGAGAACCCAAGTCTCGAGGATCCCGCAGCCGAGCTCCCGGAACCCAAGCCGCGAGGATCCCGCAGCCGAGCTCCAGGAACCCGAGCGTCGAGGATCCCGCAGCCGAGCTCCCTTCACCCGAGCCTCGACGGTCCTGCAGCCAAGCTCCAGGAACCCGAGCCTAGAGGATCAAGCAGCCGAGCTCCAGGAACCCGAGCTTAGAGGATCCAGCAGCCGAGCTCCAGGAACTCGATCCTCGAGGATCCCGCAGCTGAGCTCCAAGAACCCGGGCCTCAGCAATCCGGCCCCGAGCTCCAAGAACCCGGGCCTCGAGGATCCCGCAGCCAAGCTCCAGGAACCCGAGCGTCGAGGATCCCGCAGCTGAGATCTGAGAACCCTAGCCACGACAATCCCGCAGCCCAGCTTCAAGAACCCGAACCTGGACGATCCCGCAGCCGAGCTCCAAGAAACTGAGCCTCAAGGATCCTGCAGTCGAGCTCCAACAAACCTAGCCTCGATGATCCCGCAGCCGAGCTCCGAGAACTCAAGTCTCGACGATCCCACAGCCAAGCTTCAAGAACTGGAGCCTTGAGAATCGCGCAGCCGACCTTCCGGAACCCGAGTCTCGACGATCCCGCAGCCAAGCTCCACGAACCTGGTCCACGATGATCCCGCAGCTGAGCTCCATGAACCCGGGCTCAAGGATACCGCAGCCGAGCTCCAAGAACACGGGCCTCGGCAATCCCACAGCCGAGCTCCAGGAACCCAGGTCTCGACGATCACGCAAACGATCTCCAAGAACCGGAGCCTCAACGGTCGCGCAGCCGATCTCCGGGAACAGGTGGCTCAAGGATATCCACAGCCGAGCTCCTGCAACCCGAGCTGCGAGGATCCCGCAGCCGAGCTCCAGGAACCCGAGCCTTGAGGGTCTCGCAGCCGAGCACCAGGAACCCGAGCCTCGAGGATCCAGCAGCCGAGCTCCAGGAACCCGAGCCTCCAGGATCCCACAGCTGAGCTCCAAGAATTTGGGCCTCGGCAATCCGGCCTCGAGCTCCAACAAACCTAGCCTCGACAATCCCACAGCCGAGCTCCAGGAACTCTCGTCTCGAGGATCCCGCAGCTGAGCTCCTAGGACCCGAGCCTCGACGATCCCGCAGCCGAGCTCCACGAACCCGGTCACGACGATCCTGCAGCCGAGCTCCTTGAACCCGAGCCTGGAGGATCCAGCAGCCAAGCTCCAGGAACCCGAGCCTCCAGGATCCCGCAGCTGAGCTCCAAGAACCCGGGTCTCGGCAATCCGCACCGATCTCAAACAAACCTAGCCTCGACGATCCCGCAGCCAAGCTCCAGGAACCCCAGCCTAGAGGATCCAGCAGCCGAGCTCCAGGAACCCGAGCTCCAGGAACTCGATCCTCGAGGATCCCGCAGCTGCGCTCTAGGAACTGGAGCGTCGAGGATCCCGCAGCCCAACTCCATGAACCCAGGCCTCGAAGATCCTGTAGCCAAGCTCCAGGAACCTGAGCCTAGAGGATCCAGCAGCCGAGCTCCAGGAACCCGAGCCTCGAGGATCCCGCAGCTGAGCTACATGAACCCAGGTCTCGAGGATCCCATAGCAGAGCTCCAGGAACTCTCGTCTCGAGGATCCTGCAGCTGAGCTCCTGGGACCCGAGCCTCGACGATCCCGCTGCCGAGCTCCACCAACCCGGTCCACGACAATCCCGCAGCCTAGCTCCATGAACCCGAGCCTGGAGGATCCAGCAGCCAAGCTCCAGGAACCCGAGCCTCCAGGATCCCGCAGCTGAGCTCCAAGAACCCGGGTCTCGGCAATCCGCACCGAGCGCTAACAAACCTAGCCTCGACGATCCCGCAGCCAAGCTCCAGGAACCTGAGCCTAGAGGATCCAGCAGCCGAGCTCCAGGAACCCGAGCTTAGAGGATCCAGCAGCCGAGCTCCAGGAACTCGATCCTCCAGGATCCCGCAGCCCAACTCCATGAACCCAGGCCTCGAAGATCCCACAGCCAAGCTCCATGAACCCAGGCCTCGAAGATCCTGCAGCCGAGCTCCAGGAACCTGAGCCTAGAGGATCCAGCAGCCGAGCTCCAGGAACCTGAGCCTCGAGGATCCCGCAGCTGAGCTCCAAGAACCCGGGCCTCGGCAATCCAGTCCCGAGCTCCAAGAACCCGGGCCTCGAGGATCCCGCTGTTGACCCTAGCCATGACAATCCCGCAGCCCAGCTTCAAGAACCCGAACCTGGACGATCCCGCAGCCGAGCTCCAAGAAACCGAGCCTCAAGGATCCCGCAGTCGAGCTCCAACAAACCTAGCCTTGACGATCCCGCAGCCGAGCTCCGAGAACTCAAGTCTCGATGATCCCGCAGTCAACCTTCCAGAACCGGAGCCTTGACGATCACGCAGCCGACCTTCCGGAACCCGAGCCGCGAGGATCCCGCAGCCGAGCTCCCAGAACTGGAGTCTGGACGATCCCGCAGCCAAGCTCTACGAACCTGTTCCACGATGATCCCGCAGCTGAGCTCCATGAACCTGGGCTCGAGGATCTCGCAGCCGAGCTCCAAGAACCCGAGCTTCGACGATCCCGCAGCTGAGCTCCAGGAACCCAAGCATCGAGGATACCGCAGCCGAGCTCCAAGAACTCGAGCCTCGAAGATCCAGCACCCGCGCTCCGAGAACCCGAGCCTAGAGGATCCCACAGCTAAGCTCCGAGAACCCAAGCCTGGAGAATCAGCAGCCCAGATCTGAGAACCCAAGCCTAGAGAATCCCGCAGCCCAGCTCCGAGAAGTCTAGCCTCGACGATCCCGCAGCCGAGCTCCATGAACCCGGTCCACTACGATCCCGCTGCCGAGCGCCAGGAACCCGAGCCTTGAGGATCCCGCAGCCGAGCTCCGAGAACTGGAGCCTCGAGGATCCTGCAGCCGAGCTCCAGGAACCCAAACCTCGACGATCCCGCAGCCGAGCTCCAAGAAGCCGAGACTTGAGGATCTCACAGCCAAACTCCAGGTACCCTCTCCTCGAGGATCCCGCAGCCGAGCTCCAAAAACCCGGGCCTCTAGGATCCCACAGCTGAGCTCCAAGAATTTGGGCCTCGGCAATCCGGCCCCGAGCTCCAACAAACCTAGCCTCGACGATCCCACAGCCGAGCTCCCGGAACTATCGTCTCGAGGATCCCGCAGCTGAGCTCCTAGGACCTGAGCCTCGACGATCCCGCAGCCGAGCTCCATTAACCCGGTCACGATGATCCCGCAGCTGAGCTCCAGGAACCCGAGCCTCGACGATCCCGCAGCCGAGCTCCACGAACCCGGTCCACGACGATCCCGCAGCCAAGCTCCATGAACCCGAGCCTGGAGGATCCAGCAGTGGAGCTCCAGGAACCCGAGCCTCCAGGATCCCGCAGCTGAGCTCCGAGACTCCAAGTTTCTACGATCCTGCAGCCGAGCTCCGAGACCCCGAGCCGTGACGATCACGCAACCAAGTTCCAAGAACCGGAGCCTCGACGATCTCGCAGCCAAGCTCCAGGAACTCTCGCCTCGAGGATCCTGCAGCTGAGCTTCTGGAACACTAGCCTCGAGGATCCCGCATCCGAGCTCCCAGAACCCGAGCCTCAAGGATCCCGCAGCCGAGCTCCAGGAAACCGAGCCTCGAGGATCCCGCAGCCGAGCTCCCGGAACCCGAGCCGCGAAGATCCCGCAGCCGGGCTCCAGGAACCCGGTGCATGACGGTCCCGCAGCCGAGCTCCAGGAACCCGAGTCCAGAGGATCCCGCAGCCGAGCTCCAAGAACACGGGCCTTGATGATCTGGCCACGGAGATCCAAGATCCCGGGCCTCGAGGATCCCGCAGCCGAGCTCCACGAACCCAGACCTCGATGATCCCGCAGCCAAGCTCCGAGAACCCTAGCCACGATAATCCCACAGCCCAGCTTCAAGAACCCGAACCTGGACGATCCCGCAGCCGAGCTCCAAGAAACCGAGCCTCAAGGATCCCGCAGCTGAGCTCCAACAAACCTAGCCTCGACGATCCCGCAGCTGAGCTCCGAGAGCACAAGTCTTGACGATCCCGCAGCCAAGCTTCGAGAACCGGAGCCTCGAGGGTCCTGCAGCCGAGCTCCAGGAACCCGAGAGTTGAGGATCCCGCAGCCCAGCTCTGAGAACCCTAGCCACGACAATCCCGCAGCCCAGCTTCAAGAACCCGAACCTGGACGATCCCGCAGCCGAGCTCCAAGAAACCGAGCCTCAAGGATCCCGCAGTAGAGCTCCAACAAACCTAGCCTCGACGATCTCGCAGCCAAGCTCCAGGAACTCTCGCCTCGAGGATCCTGCAGCTCAGATTCCGGAACCCGAGCCTCGAGGATCCCGCAGCCGAGCTTTGAGTATCCCACACCTAAACTGCAGGTACCCTCTTCTCGAGGATCCACAACCGAGCTCCAAGAACCCGAGCCTCGAGGATCCCGAAGCCGAGCTCCAAGTACCCGGGTCTCGAGGATCCCGCAGCCGAGCTCCAAGAATCCTAGCTTCGAGGGTCCCGCAGCCCAGCTTCAGAACCTGAACCTGGACGATCCCGCAGCCGAGCTCCAAGAAACCGAGCCTCAAGGATCCCGCAGTCGAGCTCCAACAAACCTAGCCACGACGATCCACCAGCCGAGCTCCAAGAAACCAAGTCTCGAGGATCCCGCAGCCGAGCTCTCGGAACCCGAGCCGCGAGGATCCCGCAGCCGAGCTCCCTTCACCCGAGCCTCGACGATCCCGCAGCCAAGCTCCATGAACCCAGGCCTTGAAAATCCAGCAGCCGAGGTCCAGAAACCCGAGCCTCGAGGATCCCGCAGCCGAGCTCCGAGAACCCTTGCCACGATAATCCTGCAGCCCAGCTTCAAGAAGCCGAACCTGGACGATCCCGCAGCCGAGCTCCAAGAAACCGAGCCTCAAGGATCCCGCAGTCGAGCTCCAACAAACCTAGCCTCGACGATCCCGCAGCTGAGCTCCGAGAAGTCAAGTCTCAACGATCCCGCAGCCAAGCTTCGAGAACCAGAGACTCGGGGATCCCGCAGCCGAGCTCCAGGAACCCGAGCATTGAGGATCCTGCAGCCGAGCTCTGAGAACCCTAGCCACGAAAATTCCGCAGCCCAGCTTCAAGAACTCGAACCTGGACGATCCCGCAGCCGAGCTCCAAGAAACCGAGCCTCAAGGATCCCGCAGTCGAGCTCCAACAAACCTAGCCTCGACGATCCACCAGCCGAGCTCCGAGAAACCAAGTCTCGAGGATCCCGCAGCCGAGCTCCCTTCACCCAGGCCTCGAAGATCCTGCAGCCGAGCTCCAGGAACCCGAGCCGAGAGGATCCAGCAGCCGAGCTCCAGGAACCCGAGCCTCGGGGATCCCGCAGCTGCGCTCCAAGAACTCGGGCCTCGGCAATCCAGCCCTGAGCTCCAAGATCCCAGGCCTCGAGGATCCCACAGATGAGCTCCGAGAACCGGAGCCTCGAGGATCCCGCAGCCGAGCTCCAGGAACCAGAGCGTCGAGGATCCCGCAGCAGAGCTCTGAGAACCCTAGCCACGACAATCCCGCAGCCCAGCTTCAAGAACCTGAACCTGGACGATCCCGCAGCCGAGCTCCAAGAAACCGAGCCTCAAGGATCCCGCAGTCGAGCTCCAACAAACCTAGCCTCAACGATCCCACAGCTGAGCTCCGAGAACTCAATTCTCCACGATCCCGCAGCCAAGCTCCACGAACCTGGTCCACGACAATCCCGCAGTTGAGCTTCATGAACCCGGGCTCGAGGATCCCGCAGCCAAGCTGCAAGAACCCGGGCCTCGGCAATCGCACAGCCGAGCTCCGAGAACCCAGGTCTCGACGGTCCCGCAGCCGAGCTCCGAGAACCGGAGCTGTGACGATCACGCAACCGATCTCCAAGAACCGGAGCCTCAACGATCTCGCAGCCGATTTTAGGAACAGTCGCCTCGAGGATATCCACAGCCGAGCTCCTACAACCCGAGCCGCGAGGATACCGCAGCCGAGCTCCGAGAACCCGAGCCTAGAGAATCGGCAGCTCAGCTCCAAGAACCCAAGCCTCGGCGGTCCCGCAGCCCAGCTCCAGGTACCCTTGCCTCGACGAACCCGCAGCCGAGCTTCGAGAACCGGAGCCTCGAGGATCCCGTAGCCGAGCTCGAAGAACCGGGTCCTCTAGGATCCCGTAGCAGAGCTCCAAAACCCCAAGTTTCTACGATCCTGCAGCTGAGCTCCAAGAACCCGAGCTCTGACGATCACACAATCAAGTTCCAAGAACCGGAGCCACGACAATCCCGCAGCCAAGCTCCAGAAACTCACGTCTCGAGTATCCCGCAGCTGAGCTCCAAGGACCCGAGCCTCGACGATCCCGCAGCCGAGCTCCACGAACCCGGTCCACGACGATCCCGCAGCCAAGCTCCATGAACCTGAGCCTGGAGGGTCCAGCAGCAGAGCTCCAGGAACCCGAGCCTCCAGGATCCCGCAGCTGGGCTCCAAGAACCTGGGCCTCGGCAATCCGGCCCCGAGCTCCAACAAACCTAGCCTCGACAATCCCGCAGCCGAGCTCGGAGAACCCAAGTCTCGAGGATCCCGCAGCCGAGCTCCCGGAACCCAAGCCGCGAGGATCCCGCAGCCGAGCACCAAGAACTCGAGTGTCGAGGATCCCACAGCCAAGCTCCGAGAACCCAAGCCTAGAGAATTGGCAGCCCAGCTCCAAGAACCCAAGCCTAGAGAATCCCGAAGCCCAGCTCCGTTAACTCCAGCCTCAACGATCCTGCAGCCGAGCTCCAGGTACCCTCGCCTTGAGGATCCCGCAGCTGAGCTCCTGGGACCCGAGCCTCGACGATCCCGCTGCCTAGCTCCACGAACCCGGTCCACGACGATCCTGCAGCCAAGCTCCATGAACCTGAGCCTGGAGGGTCCAGCAGTGGAGCTCCAAGAACCCGAGCCTCCAGGATCCCGCAGCTGGGCTCCAAGAACCTGGGCCTCGGCAATCCGGCCCCGAGCTCCAACAAACCTAGCCTCGACAATCTCGCAGCCGAGCTCCAGGAACCCGAGCTCGAGGATCTCGCAGCTGAGCTCCAGGAACCGAAGCGTCGAGGATCCTGCAGCCAAGCTCCATGAACCCAGGCCTCGAAGATCCCGCAGCCGAGCTCCAGGAACCCGAGCCTAGAGGATCCAGCAGCTGAGCTCCAGGAACCCGAGCCTCGAGGATCCTGCAGCTGAGCTCCAAGAACCTGGGCCTCAGCAATCCGGCCCCGAGCTCCAAGAACCCGGGCCTCGAGGATCCCACAGCCGAGCTACAGGAACCCGAGTGTCGAGGATCCTGCAGCTGAGATCTGAGAACCCTAGCCACGACAATCCCGCAGCCCAGCTTCAAGAACCCGAACCTGGACGAACCCGTAGCCGAGCTCCAAGAAACCGAGCCTCAAGGATCCCGCAGTCGAGCTCCAACAAACCTAGCCTCGACGATCCTGCAGCCGAGCTCCAGGTACCCTCGCCTTGAGGATCCCGCAGCTGAGCTCCCTTTACCCGAGCCTCGACGATTCCGCAGCCAAGCTCCATTTTCCCAGGTCTCGAGGATCCCATAGCAGAGCTCCAGGAACTCTCATCTCGAGGATCTCGCAGCCGAGCTCCCGGAACCTGAGCCAAGAGGATCCAGCAGCCGAGCTCCAGGAACCCGAGCTCGAGGATCTCGCAGCTGAGCTCCAGGAACCGAAGCGTCGAGGATCTCACAGCTGAGCTCCAGGAACCGAGGCGTCGAGCATCCCGCAGCCAAGCTCCATTAACCCAGGCCTCGAAGATCCCACAGCCGAGCTCCAGGAACCCGAGCCAAGAGGATCCAGCAGCCGAGCTCCAGGAACCCGAGCCTCGAGGATCCTGCAGCTGAGCTCCAAGAACCTGGGCCTCAGCAATCCGGCCCCGAGCTCCAAGAACCCGGGCCTCGAGGATCCCGCAGCGAGCTCCAGGAACCCGAGTGTCGAGGATCCCGCAGCTGAGATCTGAGAACCCTAGCCACGACAATCCCGCAGCCCAGCTTCAAGAACCCGAACCTGGACGATCCCGTAGCCGAACTCCAAGAAACCGAGCCTCAAGGATCCCGTAGCCGAGCTCCAACAAACCTAGCCTCGACGATCCTGCAGCCGAGCTCCAGGTACCCTCGCCTTGAGGATCCCGCAGCTGAGCTCCCTTTACCCAAGCCTCGACGATCCCGCAGCCAAGCTCCATTTTCCCAGGTCTCGAGGATCCCATAGCAGAGCTCCAGGAACTCTCGTCTCAAGGATCCCGCAGCTGAGCTCCTGGGACCCGACCCTCGACGATCCCGCTGCCGAGCTCCACGAACCCGGTCCACGACGATCCCGCAGCCTAGCTCCATGAACCCGAGCCTGGAGCATCCAGCAGCCGAGCTCCAAGAACCCGGGTCTCGGCAATCCAGTCCCGAGCTCCAACAAACCTAGCCTCGACGATCCCGCAGCCGAGCTCCAGGAACCCGAGCGTCGAGGATCCCGCAGCCGAGCTCCCTTCACCCGAGCCTCGACGATCCCGCAGCCAAGCTCCATGAACCCAGGCCTCGAAGATCCCGCAGCCGAGCTCCAGGAACCAGAGCCTAGAAGATCCAGCAGCCGAGCTCCAGGAACCCAAGCGTCGAGGATCCCGTAGCTGAGCTCCAGGAACCGGAGCGTCGAGGATCCCGCAGCCCAACTCCATGAACTCAAGCCTCGAAGATCCCGCAGCCAAGCTCCATGAACCCAGGCCTCGAAGGTCCCACAGCCGAGCTCCAGGAACCCGAGCCTAGAGGATCCAGCAGCCGAGCTCCAGGAACCCGAGCCTCGAGGATCCCACAGCTGAGCTCCAAGAACCAGGGCCTCAGCAATCTGGTCCCGAGCTCCAAGAACCCGGGCCTCGAGGATCCCGCAGCTGACCTCTGAGAACCCTAGTCATGACAATCCCGCAGCCCAGCTTCAAGAACCCGAACCTGGACGATCCCGCAGCCGAGCTCCAAGAAACCGAGCCTCAAGGATCCCACAGTCGAGCTCCAACAAACCTAGCCTCGACGATCCCGCAGTCGAGCTCCGAGAAACGGAGCCTTGACGATCACGCAGCCGACCTTCCTGAACCCGAGCCGCGAGGATCCCGCAGCCGAGCTCCCGGAACCGGAGTCTCGAAAATCCCGCAGCCAAGCACCACGAACCTGTTCCACGACGATCCCGCAACTGAGCTCCATGAACCCGGGCTCGAGGATCCCGCAGCCGAGCTCCAGGAACCCGAGCCTAGAGGATCCAGCAGCCGAGCTCCAGGAACCCGAGCCTCGAGGATCCCACAGCTGAGCTCCAAGAACCAGGGCCTCAGCAATCTGGTCCCGAGCTCCAAGAACCCGGGCCTCGAGGATCCCGCAGCTGACCTCTGAGAACCCTGGTCATGACAATCCCGCAGCCCAGCTTCAAGAACCCGAACCTGGACGATCCCGCAGCCGAGCTCCAAGAAACCGAGCCTCAAGGATCCCACAGTCGAGCTCCAACAAACCTAGCCTCGACGATCCCGCAGTCGAGCTCCGAGAAACGGAGCCTTGACGATCACGCAGCCGACCTTCCTGAACCCGAGCCGCGAGGATCCCGCAGCCGAGCTCCCGGAACCGGAGTCTCGAAGATCCCGCAGCCAAGCACCACGAACCTGTTCCACGACGATCCCGCAACTGAGCTCCATGAACCCGGGCTCGAGGATCCCGCAGCCGAGCTCCAGGAACCCAGGTCTCGACGATCACGCAACCGATCTCCAAGAACCGGAGCCTCAACGATCGCGCAGCCGATCTCCAGGAACAGTCGCCTCGAGGATCCTGCAGCTGAGTTCCAAGAACCTGGGCCTCGGCAATCCGGCCCCGAACTCCAAGAACCCGGGCCTGGAGGATCCCACAGCCGAGCTCTGAGAACCGGAGCCTCGAGGATCCCGCAGCCGAGCTCCAGGAACCCGAGCGTCGAGGATCCCACAGCTGAGCTCTGAGAACCTTAGCCACGACAATCCCGCAGCCCAGCTTCAAGATCCCGAACCTGGACGATCCCGCAGCCGAGCTCCAAGAAACCGAGCCTCAAGGATCCCGCAGTCGAGCTCCAACAAACCTAGCCTCGACGATCCCGCAGCCAAGCTTCGAGAACCGGAGCTTTGAGAATCACGCAGCCGACCTTCCGGAACCTGAGCCGCGAGGATCCCGCAGCCGAGCTCCCGGAACCCGAGTCTTGACGATCCCGCAGCCAAGCTCCACGAACCTGGTCCACGACGATCCCGCAGCTGAGCTCCATGAACCCGGGCTCGAGGATCCCGCAGCCGAGCTCCAAGAACACGGGCCTCGGCAATCCCACAGCCGAGCTCCAGGAACCCAGGTCTCGACGATCACGCAACCGATCTCCAAGAACCGGAGCCTCAACGGTCGCGCAGCCGATCTCCAGGAACAGGTGGCTCGAGGATATCCACAGCCGAGCTCCAGGAACCGGAGCGTCGAGGATCCCGCAGCCAAGCTCCAGGAACCCGAGCCTCCAGGATCCCACAGCTGAGCTCCAAGAATTTGGGCCTCGGCAATCCGGCCCCGAGCTCCAACAAACCTAGCCTCGACGATCCCGCAGCCGAGCTCCAGGAACTCTCGTCTCCAGGATCCCGCAGCTGAGCTCCTAGGACCCGAGCCTCGACAATCCCGCAGCCGAGCTCCACGAACCCGGTCACGACGATCCCGCAACTGAGCTCCATGAACCCGGGCTCGAGGATCCCGCAGCCGAGCTCCGAGAACCCGAGCTGTGACGATCACGCAACCGATCTCCAAGAACCGGAGCCTCAACGATCGCGCAGCCGATCTCCAGGAACAGTCGCCTCAAGGATCCTGCAGCTGAGTTCCAAGAACCTGGGCCTCGGCAATCCGGCCCCGAACTCCAAGAACCCGGGCCTGGTGGATCCCACAGCCGAGCTCCGAGAACCGGAGCCTCGAGGATCCCGCAGCCGAGCTCCAGGAACCCGAGCGTCGAGGATCCCGCAGCTGAGATCTGAGAACCCTAGCCACGACAATCCCGCAGCCCAGCTTCAAGAACCCGAACCTGGACGATCCTGCAGCCGAGCTCCAAGAAACCTAGCCTCAAGGATCCCGCAGTCGAGCTCCAACAAACCTAGCCTCGATGATCCCGCAGCCGAGCTCCGAGAACTCAAGTCTCGACGATCTCGCAGCCAAGCTCCACGAACCTGGTCCACGACAATCCCGCAGCTGAGCTCCATGAACCCGGGCTCGTGGATCCCGCAGGCGAGCTCCAAGAACCTGGGCCTCGGCAATCCCGCAGCCGAGCTCCAAGAACCCGGGCTTCAGCAATCCCACAGCCGAGCTCCGAGAACCCAGGTCTCGACGATCCCACAGCCGAGCTCCGAGAACCTGAGCTGTGACGATCACGCAACCGATCTCCAAGAACCGGAGCCTCAATGATCGCGCAGCCGATCTCTAGGAACAGTCACCTCAAGGATATCCACAGCTGAGCTCCAGGAACCCGAGCCTGGAGGATCCCGCAGCTGAGCTCCAGGAACCCGAGCGTCGAGGATCCCGCAGCCGAGCTCCTGGGACCCGAGCCTCAACGATCCCACAGCCAAGCTCCATGAACCCAGGCCTCAAAGATCCCGCAGCCGAGCTCCAGGAACCCGAGCCTTGAGGGTCTCGCAGCCGAGCACCGGGAACTCGAGCGTCGAGGATCCCACAGCCAAGCTCCGAGAACCCAAGCCTAGAGAATTGGCAGCCCAGCTCCAAGCCTAGAGAATTCTGCAGCCCAGCTCCGAGAACCGGAGCCTCGAGGATCCCGCAGCCGAGCTCCAGGAACCCGAGCGTCGAGGATCCCGCAGCTGAGCTCTGAGAACCCTAGCCACGACAATCCCGCAGCCCAGCTTCAAGAACCCGAACCTGGACGATCCCGCAGCCGGGCTCCAAGAAACCGAGCCTCAAGGATCCCGCAGTCGAGCTCCAACAAACCTAGCCTCGACGATCCAGCAGCCGAGCTCTGAGAACTCAAGTCTCGACGATCCCGCAGCCAAGCTTCGAGAACTGGAGCCTTGAGAATCATGCAGTCGACCTTCCGGAACCTGAGCCGCGAGGATCCCGCAGCCGAGCTCCCAGAACCCGAGTCTTGACGATCACGCAACCGATCTCCAAGAACCGGAGCCTCAACGGTCGCACAGCCGATCTCCAGGAACAGGTGGCTCGAGGATACCCACAGCCGAGCTCCTGCAACCCGAGCTGCGAGGATCCCTCAGCCGAGCTCCAGGAACCCGAGCCTTGAGGATCTCGCAGCCGAGCACCAGGAACCCGAGCCTCAAGGATCCCGCAGTCGAGCTCCAGGAACCGGAGCGTCGAGGATCCCGCAGCCAAGCTCCATGAACCCGAGCCTGGAGGATCCAGCAGCCGAGCTCCAACAAACCTAACCTCGACGATCCCGCAGCCGAGCTCCAGGAACCCGAGCCTAGAGGATCCAGCAGCCGAGCTCCAGGAACCCAGGCCTCGAAGATCCCACAGCCAAGCTCCATGAACCCAGGCCTCGAAGATCCTGCAGCCAAGCTCCAGGAACCTGAGCCTAGAGGATCCAGCAGCCGAGCTCCAGGAACCCAAGCCTCGAAGATCCTGCAGCTGAGCTCCAGGAACCGGAGTGTCGAGGATCCCGCAGGCAAGCTCCATGAACCCAGGCCTCGAAGATCCCGCAGCTAAGCTCCATGAACCCAGGCCTCGAAGATCCCGCAGCCGAGCTCCAGGAACCCGAGCCTCGAGGATCCTGCAGCTGAGCTCCAAGAACCCGGGCTTCGAGGATCCCGCAGCCGAGCTCCGAGAACCGGAGCCTCGAGGATCCCGCAGCCCAGCTTCAAGAACCCAAACCTGGATGATCCCGCAGCTGAGCTCCAAGAAACTGAGCCTCAAGGATCCCGAAGCCGAGCTCCGAGAACTCAAGTCTCGACGATCCTGCAGCCAAGCTCCACGAACCTGGTCCACAACGATCCCGCAGTTGAGCTCCATGAACCCGGGCTCGAGGATCCCGCAGCCGAGCTGCAAGAACCCGGGCCTCGGCAATCCCACAGCCGAGCTCCGAGAACCCAGGTCTCGACGATCCCACAGCCGAGCTCCGAGAACCTGAGCTGTGACGATCACGCAACCGATCTCCAAGAACCGGAGCCTCAACAATCGCGCAGCCGATCTCTAGGAACAGTCACCTCAAGGATATCCACAGCTGAGCTCCTGCAACCTGAGCCGCGAGGATCCTGCAGCCGAGCTCCAACAAACCTAGCCTCGACGATCCCGCAGCCGAGCTCCAGGAACCCGAGCGTCGAGGATCCCGCAGCCGAGCTCCCTTCACCCGAGCCTCGACGATCCCGCAGCCAAGCTCCATGTACCCAGGCCTCGAAGATCCTGCAGCCGAGCTCCAGGAACCCGAGCCTAGAGGATCCCGCAGCCGAGCTCCCGGAACCGGAGTCTCGACGATCCCGCAGCCAAGCACCACGAACCTGTTCCATGACGATCCTGCAACTGAGCTCCATGAACCCGGGCTCGAGGATCCCGCAGCCGTGCTCCGAGAACCCGAGCTGTGACGATCACGCAACCGATCTCCAAGAACTGAGTTCCAAGAACCCGGGCCTCGGCAATCCGGCCCCGAGCTCCAAGAACCCGGGCCTGGAGGTTCCCGCAGCCGAGCTCCGAGAACCGGAGCCTCGAGGATCCTGCAGCGAGCTCCAGGAAGCCGAGCGTCGAGGATCCCGCAGCTGAGCTCTGAGAACCCTAGCCACGACAATCCTGCAGCCCAGCTTCAAGAACCCGAACCTGGACGATCCCGCAGCCGAGCTTCAAGAAACCGAGCCTCAAGGATCCCGCAGTCAAGCTCCAACAAACCTAGCCTCGACGATCCCGCAGCCGAGCTCCAGGAACCCGAGCGTCGAGGATCCCGCAGCCGAGCTCCCTTCACCCGAGCCTCGACGATCCCGCAGCCAAGCTCCATGTACCCAGGCCTCGAAGATCCTGCAGCCGAGCTCCAGGAACCCGAGCCTAGAGGATTCAGCAGCCGAGCTCCAGGAACCCGAGCGTCGAGGATCCCGCAGCTGAGCTCCAGGAACTGGAGCGTCGAGGATCCCGCAGCCCAACTCCATGAACCCAAGCCTCGAAGATCCCGCAGCCAAGCTCCATGAACCCAGGCCGCGAAGGTCCCACAGCCGAGCTCCAGGAACCCGAGCCCAGAGGATCCAGCAGCCGAGTTCCAGGAACCCGAGCCTCAAGGATCCCGCAGCTAAGCTCCAAGAACCCGGGCCTCGGCAATCTGGTCCCGAGCTCCAAGAACCCGGGCCTTGAGGATCCCGCAGCTGACCTCTGAGAACCCTAGCCATGACAATCCCGCAGTCCAGCTTCAAGAACCCGAACCTGGACGATCCCGCAGCCGAGCTCCAAGAAACCGAGCCTCAAGGATCCCGCAGTCGAGCTCCAACAAACCTAGCCTCGACGATCCCGCAGTCGAGCTCCGAGAAACGGAGCCTTGACGATCACGCAGCCGACCTTCCTGAACCCGAGCCGCGAGGATCCCGCAGCCGAGCTCCCGGAACCGGAGTCTCGACGATCCCGCAGCCAAGCACCACGAACCTGTTCCACGACGATCCTGCAACTGAGCTCCATGAACCCGGGCTCGAGGATCCCGCAGCCGTGCTCCGAGAACCCGAGCTGTGACGATCACGCAACCGATCTCCAAGAACCGGAGCCTCAACGATCGCGCAGCCGATCTCCAGGAACAGTCGCCTCGAGGATCCTGCAGCTGAGTTCCAAGAACCCGGGCCTCGGCAATCCGGCCCCAAACTCCAAGAACCCGGGCCTGGAGGATCCCACAGCCGAGCTCCGAGTACCGGAGCCTCGAGGATCCCGCAGCCGAGCTCCAGGAACCCGAGTGTCGAGGATCCCGCAGCTGAGCTCCATGAACCCGGGCTCGTGGATCCCGCAGGCGAGCTCCAAGAACCTGGGCCTCGGCAATCCCGCAGCCGAGCTCCAAGAACCCGGGCCTCGGCAATCCCACAGCCGAGCTCCGAGAACCCAGGTCTCGACGATCCCACAGCCGAGCTCCGAGAACCTGAGCTGTGACGATCACGCAACCGATCTCCAAGAACCGGAGCCTCAATGATCGCGCAGCCGATCTCTAGGAACAGTCACCTCAAGGATATCCACAGCTGAGCTCCAGGAACCCGAGCCTGGAGGATCCCGCAGCTGAGCTCCAGGAACCCGAGCGTCGAGGATCCCGCAGCCGAGCTCCTGGGACCCGAGCCTCAACGATCCCACAGCCAAGCTCCATGAACCCAGGCCTCATAGATCCCGCAGCCAAGCTCCAGGAACCCGAGCCTTGAGGGTCTCGCAGCCGAGCACCGGGAACTCGAGCGTCGAGGATCCCACAGCCAAGCTCTGAGAACCCAAGCCTAGAGAATTGGCAGCCCAGCTCCAAGCCTAGAGAATTCTGCAGCCCAGCTCCGAGAACTCTACCCTCGACGATCCCGCAGCCGAGTTCCCGGAACCAGAGTCTCGACGATCCCGCAACCAAGCACCACATACCTGTTCCACGACGATCCCGCAACTGAGCTCCATGAACCCGGGCTCGAGGATCCCGCAGCCGAGCTCCGAGAACCCGGGCTTCGAGGATCCCGCAGCCGAGCTCCGAGAACCGGAGCCTCGAGGATCCCGCAGCCCAGCTTCAAGAACCCAAACCTGGATGATCCCGCAGCTGAGCTCCAAGAAACTGAGCCTCAAGGATCCCGAAGCCGAGCTCCGAGAACTCAAGTCTCGACGATCCTGCAGCCAAGCTCCACGAACCTGGTCCACAACGATCCCGCAGTTGAGCTCCATGAACCCGGGCTCGAGGATCCCGCAGCCGAGCTGCAAGAACCCGGGCCTCGGCAATCCCACAGCCGAGCTCCGAGAACCCAGGTCTCGACGATCCCACAGCCGAGCTCCGAGAACCTGAGCTGTGACGATCACGCAACCGATCTCCAAGAACCGGAGCCTCAACAATCGCGCAGCCGATCTCTAGGAACAGTCACCTCAAGGATATCCACAGCTGAGCTCCTGCAACCTGAGCCGCGAGGATCCTGCAGCCGAGCTCCAACAAACCTAGCCTCGACGATCCCGCAGCCGAGCTCCAGGAACCCGAGCGTCGAGGATCCCGCAGCCGAGCTCCCTTCACCCGAGCCTCGACGATCCCGCAGCCAAGCTCCATGTACCCAGGCCTCGAAGATCCTGCAGCCGAGCTCCAGGAACCCGAGCGTCGAGGATCCCGCAGCTGAGCTCCAGGAACCGGAGCGTCGAGGATCCCGCAGCCCAACTCCATGAACCCAAGCCTCGAAGATCCCGCAGCCAAGCTCCATGAACCCAGGCCGCGAAGGTCCCACAGCCGAGCTCCAGGAACCCGAGCCCAGAGGATCCAGCAGCCGAGTTCCAGGAACCCGAGCCTCGAGGATCCCGCAGCTAAGCTCCAAGAACCCGGGCCTCGGCAATCTGGTCCCGAGCTCCAAGAACCCGGGCCTTGAGGATCCCGCAGCTGACCTCTGAGAACCCTAGCCATGACAATCCCGCAGTCCAGCTTCAAGAACCCGAACCTGGACGATCCCGCAGCCGAGCTCCAAGAAACCGAGCCTCAAGGATCCCGCAGTCGAGCTCCAACAAACCTAGCCTCGACGATCCCGCAGTCGAGCTCCGAGAAACGGAGCCTTGACGATCACGCAGCCGACCTTCCTGAACCCGAGCCGCGAGGATCCCGCAGCCGAGCTCCCGGAACCGGAGTCTCGACGATCCCGCAGCCAAGCACCACGAACCTGTTCCATGACGATCCTGCAACTGAGCTCCATGAACCCGGGCTCGAGGATCCCGCAGCCGTGCTCCGAGAACCCGAGCTGTGACGATCACGCAACCGATCTCCAAGAACTGAGTTCCAAGAACCCGGGCCTCGGCAATCCGGCCCCGAGCTCCAAGAACCCGGGCCTGGAGGTTCCCGCAGCCGAGCTCCGAGAACCGGAGCCTCGAGGATCCTGCAGCGAGCTCCAGGAAGCCGAGCGTCGAGGATCCCGCAGCTGAGCTCTGAGAACCCTAGCCGCGACAATCCTGCAGCCCAGCTTCAAGAACCCGAACCTGGACGATCCCGCAGCCGAGCTTCAAGAAACCGAGCCTCAAGGATCCCGCAGTCAAGCTCCAACAAACCTAGTCTCGACGATCCCGCAGCCGAGCTCCAGGAACCCGAGCGTCGAGGATCCCGCAGCCGAGCTCCAGGAACCCGAGCCTAGAGGATTCAGCAGCCGAGCTCCAGGAACCCGAGCGTCGAGGATCCCGCAGCTGAGCTCCAGGAACTGGAGCGTCGAGGATCCCGCAGCCCAACTCCATGAACCCAAGCCTCGAAGATCCCGCAGCCAAGCTCCATGAACCCAGGCCGCGAAGGTCCAACAGCCGAGCTCCAGGAACCCGAGCCCAGAGGATCCAGCAGCCGAGTTCCAGGAACCCGAGCCTCAAGGATCCCGCAGCTAAGCTCCAAGAACCCGGGCCTCGGCAATCTGGTCCCGAGCTCCAAGAACCCGGGCCTTGAGGATCCCGCAGCTGACCTCTGAGAACCCTAGCCATGACAATCCCGCAGTCCAGCTTCAAGAACCCGAACCTGGACGATCCCGCAGCCGAGCTCCAAGAAACCGAGCCTCAAGGATCCCGCAGTCGAGCTCCAACAAACCTAGCCTCGACGATCCCGCAGTCGAGCTCCGAGAAACGGAGCCTTGACGATCACGCAGCCGACCTTCCTGAACCCGAGCCGCGAGGATCCCGCAGCCGAGCTCCCGGAACCGGAGTCTCGACGATCCCGCAGCCAAGCACCACGAACCTGTTCCACGACGATCCTGCAACTGAGCTCCATGAACCCGGGCTCGAGGATCCTGCAGCCGTGCTCCGAGAACCCGAGCTGTGACGATCACGCAACCGATCTCCAAGAACCGGAGCCTCAACGATCGCGCAGCCGATCTCCAGGAACAGTCGCCTCGAGGATCCTGCAGCTGAGTTCCAAGAACCCGGGCCTCGGCAATCCGGCCCCAAACTCCAAGAACCCGGGCCTGGAGGATCCCACAGCCGAGCTCCGAGTACCGGAGCCTCGAGGATCCCGCAGCCGAGCTCCAGGAACCCGAGTGTCGAGGATCCCGCAGCTGAGCTCCATGAACCCGGGCTCGTGGATCCCGCAGGCGAGCTCCAAGAACCTGGGCCTCGGCAATCCCGCAGCCGAGCTCCAAGAACCCGGGCCTCGGCAATCCCACAGCCGAGCTCCGAGAACCCAGGTCTCGACGATCCCACAGCCGAGCTCCGAGAACCTGAGCTGTGACGATCACGCAACCGATCTCCAAGAACCGGAGCCTCAATGATCGCGCAGCCGATCTCTAGGAACAGTCACCTCAAGGATATCCACAGCTGAGCTCCAGGAACCCGAGCCTGGAGGATCCCGCAGCTGAGCTCCAGGAACCCGAGCGTCGAGGATCCCGCAGCCGAGCTCCTGGGACCCGAGCCTCAACGATCCCACAGCCAAGCTCCATGAACCCAGGCCTCATAGATCCCGCAGCCAAGCTCCAGGAACCCGAGCCTTGAGGGTCTCGCAGCCGAGCACCGGGAACTCGAGCGTCGAGGATCCCACAGCCAAGCTCTGAGAACCCAAGCCTAGAGAATTGGCAGCCCAGCTCCAAGCCTAGAGAATTCTGCAGCCCAGCTCCGAGAACTCTACCCTCGACGATCCCGCAGCCGAGTTCCCGGAACCAGAGTCTCGACGATCCCGCAACCAAGCACCACATACCTGTTCCACGACGATCCCGCAACTGAGCTCCATGAACCCGGGCTCGAGGATCCCGCAGCCGAGCTCCGAGAACCCGGGCTTCGAGGATCCCGCAGCCGAGCTCCGAGAACCGGAGCCTCGAGGATCCCGCAGCCCAGCTTCAAGAACCCAAACCTGGATGATCCCGCAGCTGAGCTCCAAGAAACTGAGCCTCAAGGATCCCGAAGCCGAGCTCCGAGAACTCAAGTCTCGACGATCCTGCAGCCAAGCTCCACGAACCTGGTCCACAACGATCCCGCAGTTGAGCTCCATGAACCCGGGCTCGAGGATCCCGCAGCCGAGCTGCAAGAACCCGGGCCTCGGCAATCCCACAGCCGAGCTCCGAGAACCCAGGTCTCGACGATCCCACAGCCGAGCTCCGAGAACCTGAGCTGTGACGATCACGCAACCGATCTCCAAGAACCGGAGCCTCAACAATCGCGCAGCCGATCTCTAGGAACAGTCACCTCAAGGATATCCACAGCTGAGCTCCTGCAACCTGAGCCGCGAGGATCCTGCAGCCGAGCTCCAACAAACCTAGCCTCGACGATCCCGCAGCCGAGCTCCAGGAACCCGAGCGTCGAGGATCCCGCAGCCGAGCTCCCTTCACCCGAGCCTCGACGATCCCGCAGCCAAGCTCCATGTACCCAGGCCTCGAAGATCCTGCAGCCGAGCTCCAGGAACCCGAGCGTCGAGGATCCCGCAGCTGAGCTCCAGGAACCGGAGCGTCGAGGATCCCGCAGCCCAACTCCATGAACCCAAGCCTCGAAGATCCCGCAGCCAAGCTCCATGAACCCAGGCCGCGAAGGTCCCACAGCCGAGCTCCAGGAACCCGAGCCCAGAGGATCCAGCAGCCGAGTTCCAGGAACCCGAGCCTCGAGGATCCCGCAGCTAAGCTCCAAGAACCCGGGCCTCGGCAATCTGGTCCCGAGCTCCAAGAACCCGGGCCTTGAGGATCCCGCAGCTGACCTCTGAGAACCCTAGCCATGACAATCCCGCAGTCCAGCTTCAAGAACCCGAACCTGGACGATCCCGCAGCCGAGCTCCAAGAAACCGAGCCTCAAGGATCCCGCAGTCGAGCTCCAACAAACCTAGCCTCGACGATCCCGCAGTCGAGCTCCGAGAAACGGAGCCTTGACGATCACGCAGCCGACCTTCCTGAACCCGAGCCGCGAGGATCCCGCAGCCGAGCTCCCGGAACCGGAGTCTCGACGATCCCGCAGCCAAGCACCACGAACCTGTTCCATGACGATCCTGCAACTGAGCTCCATGAACCCGGGCTCGAGGATCCCGCAGCCGTGCTCCGAGAACCCGAGCTGTGACGATCACGCAACCGATCTCCAAGAACTGAGTTCCAAGAACCCGGGCCTCGGCAATCCGGCCCCGAGCTCCAAGAACCCGGGCCTGGAGGTTCCCGCAGCCGAGCTCCGAGAACCGGAGCCTCGAGGATCCTGCAGCGAGCTCCAGGAAGCCGAGCGTCGAGGATCCCGCAGCTGAGCTCTGAGAACCCTAGCCGCGACAATCCTGCAGCCCAGCTTCAAGAACCCGAACCTGGACGATCCCGCAGCCGAGCTTCAAGAAACCGAGCCTCAAGGATCCCGCAGTCAAGCTCCAACAAACCTAGTCTCGACGATCCCGCAGCCGAGCTCCAGGAACCCGAGCGTCGAGGATCCCGCAGCCGAGCTCCAGGAACCCGAGCCTAGAGGATTCAGCAGCCGAGCTCCAGGAACCCGAGCGTCGAGGATCCCGCAGCTGAGCTCCAGGAACTGGAGCGTCGAGGATCCCGCAGCCCAACTCCATGAACCCAAGCCTCGAAGATCCCGCAGCCAAGCTCCATGAACCCAGGCCGCGAAGGTCCAACAGCCGAGCTCCAGGAACCCGAGCCCAGAGGATCCAGCAGCCGAGTTCCAGGAACCCGAGCCTCAAGGATCCCGCAGCTAAGCTCCAAGAACCCGGGCCTCGGCAATCTGGTCCCGAGCTCCAAGAACCCGGGCCTTGAGGATCCCGCAGCTGACCTCTGAGAACCCTAGCCATGACAATCCCGCAGTCCAGCTTCAAGAACCCGAACCTGGACGATCCCGCAGCCGAGCTCCAAGAAACCGAGCCTCAAGGATCCCGCAGTCGAGCTCCAACAAACCTAGCCTCGACGATCCCGCAGTCGAGCTCCGAGAAACGGAGCCTTGACGATCACGCAGCCGACCTTCCTGAACCCGAGCCGCGAGGATCCCGCAGCCGAGCTCCCGGAACCGGAGTCTCGACGATCCCGCAGCCAAGCACCACGAACCTGTTCCACGACGATCCTGCAACTGAGCTCCATGAACCCGGGCTCGAGGATCCCGCAGCCGTGCTCCGAGAACCCGAGCTGTGACGATCACGCAACCGATCTCCAAGAACCGGAGCCTCAACGATCGCGCAGCCGATCTCCAGGAACAGTCGCCTCGAGGATCCTGCAGCTGAGTTCCAAGAACCCGGGCCTCGGCAATCCGGCCCCAAACTCCAAGAACCCGGGCCTGGAGGATCCCACAGCCGAGCTCCGAGTACCGGAGCCTCGAGGATCCCGCAGCCGAGCTCCAGGAACCCGAGTGTCGAGGATCCCGCAGCTGAGCTCCATGAACCCGGGCTCGTGGATCCCGCAGGCGAGCTCCAAGAACCTGGGCCTCGGCAATCCCGCAGCCGAGCTCCAAGAACCCGGGCCTCGGCAATCCCATAGCCGAGCTCCGAGAACCCAGGTCTCGACGATCCCACAGCCGAGCTCCGAGAACCTGAGCTGTGACGATCACGCAACCGATCTCCAAGAACCGGAGCCTCAATGATCGCGCAGCCGATCTCTAGGAACCGTCACCTCAAGGATATCCACAGCTGAGCTCCAGGAACCCGAGCCTGGAGGATCCCGCAGCTGAGCTCCAGGAACCCGAGCGTCGAGGATCCCGCAGCCGAGCTCCTGGGACCCGAGCCTCAACGATCCCACAGCCAAGCTCCATGAACCCAGGCCTCATAGATCCCGCAGCCAAGCTCCAGGAACCCGAGCCTTGAGGGTCTCGCAGCCGAGCACCGGGAACTCGAGCGTCGAGGATCCCACAGCCAAGCTCCGAGAACCCAAGCCTAGAGAATTGGCAGCCCAGCTCCAAGCCTAGAGAATTCTGCAGCCCAGCTCCGAGAACTCTACCCTCGACGATCCCGCAGCCGAGTTCCCGGAACCAGAGTCTCGACGATCCCGCAACCAAGCACCACATACCTGTTCCACGACGATCCCGCAACTGAGCTCCATGAACCCGGGCTCGAGGATCCCGCAGCCGAGCTCCGAGAACCCGAGCTGTGACGATCACGCAACCGATCTCCAAGAACCGGAGCCTCAACGATCGCGCAGCCGATCTCCAGGAACAGTCGCCTCAAGGATCCTGCAGCTGAGTTCCAAGAACCCGGGCCTCGGCAATCCGGCCCCGAACTCCAAGAACCCGGGCCTGGTGGATCCCACAGCCGAGCTCCGAGAACCGGAGCCTCGAGGATCCCGCAGCCGAGCTCCAGGAACCCGAGCGTCGAGGATCCCGCAGCTGAGCTCTGAGAACCCTAGCCACGACAATCCCGCAGCCCAGCTTCAAGAACCCGAACCTGGACGATCCCGCAGCCGGGCTCCAAGAAACCGAGCCTCAAGGATCCCGCAGTCGAGCTCCAACAAACCTAGCCTCGACGATCCAGCAGCCGAGCTCTGAGAACTCAAGTCTCGACGATCCCGCAGCCAAGCTTCGAGAACTGGAGCCTTGAGAATCACGCAGTCGACCTTCCGGAACCTGAGCCGCGAGGATCCTGCAGCCGAGCTCCCGGAACCCGAGTCTTGACGATCCCGCAGCCAAGCTCCACGAACCTGATCCACGACGATCCCGCAGCTGAGCTCCAGGAACCCAGGTCTCGACGATCACGCAACCGATCTCCAAGAACCGGAGCCTCAACGGTCGCACAGCCGATCTCCAGGAACAGGTGGCTCGAGGATATCCACAGCCGAGCTCCTGCAACCCGAGCTGCGAGGATCCCTCAGCCGAGCTCCAGGAACCCGAGCCTTGAGGGTCTCGCAGCCGAGCACCAGGAACCCGAGCCTCAAGGATCCCGCAGTCGAGCTCCAGGAACCGGAGCGTCGAGGATCCCGCAGCCAAGCTCCATGAACCCGAGCCTGGAGGATCCAGCAGCCGAGCTCCAACAAACCTAACCTCGACGATCCCGCAGCCGAGCTCCAGGAACCCGAGCCTAGAGGATCCAGCAGCCGAGCTCCAGGAACCCAGGCCTCGAAGATCCTGCAGCCAAGCTCCAGGAACCTGAGCCTAGAGGATCCAGCAGCCGAGCTCCAGGAACCCAAGCCTCGAAGATCCTGCAGCTGAGCTCCAGGAACCGGAGTGTCGAGGATCCCGCAGGCAAGCTCCATGAACCCAGGCCTCGAAGATCCCGCAGCTAAGCTCCATGAACCCAGGCCTCGAAGATCCCGCAGCCGAGCTCCAGGAACCCAAGCCTAGAGAATCCAGCAGCCGAGCTCCAGGAACCCGAGCCTCGAGGATCCTGCAGCTGAGCTCCAAGAAACTGAGCCTCAAGGATCCCGAAGCCGAGCTCCGAGAACTCAAGTCTCGAGGATCCCGCAGCCAAGCTCCATGAACCTGGTCCACAACGATCCCGCAGTTGAGCTCCATGAACCCGGGCTCGAGGATCCCGCAGCCGAGCTGCAAGAACCCGGGCCTCGGCAATCCCACAGCCGAGCTCCGAGAACCCAGGTCTCGACGATCCCACAGCCGAGCTCCGAGAACCTGAGCTGTGACGATCACGCAACCGATCTCCAAGAACCGGAGCCTCAACAATCGCGCAGCCGATCTCTAGGAACCGTCACCTCAAGGATATCCACAGCTGAGCTCCTGCAACCCGAGCCGCGAGGATCCTGCAGCCGAGCTCCAACAAACCTAGCCTCGACGATCCCGCAGCCGAGCTCCAGGAACCCGAGCGTCGAGGATCCCGCAGCTGAGCTCCAGGAACCGGAGCATCGAGGATCCCGCAGCCCAACTCCATGAACCCAAGCCTCGAAGATCCCGCAGCCAAGCTCCATGAACCCAGGCCGCGAAGGTCCCACAGCCGAGCTCCAGGAACCCGAGCCCAGAGGATCCAGCAGCCGAGTTCCAGGAACCCGAGCCTCGAGGATCCCGCAGCTAAGCTCCAAGAACCCGGGCCTCGGCAATCTGGTCCCGAGCTCCAAGAACCCGGGCCTTGAGGATCCCGCAGCTGACCTCTGAGAACCCTAGCCATGACAATCCCGCAGTCCAGCTTCAAGAACCCGAACCTGGACGATCCCGCAGCCGAGCTCCAAGAAACCGAGCCTCAAGGATCCCGCAGTCGAGCTCCAACAAACCTAGCCTCGACGATCCCGCAGTCGAGCTCCGAGAAACGGAGCCTTGACGATCACGCAGCCGACCTTCCTGAACCCGAGCCGCGAGGATCCCGCAGCCGAGCTCCCGGAACCGGAGTCTCGACGATCCCGCAGCCAAGCACCACGAACCTGTTCCATGACGATCCTGCAACTGAGCTCCATGAACCCGGGCTCGAGGATCCCGCAGCCGTGCTCCGAGAACCCGAGCTGTGACGATCACGCAACCGATCTCCAAGAACTGAGTTCCAAGAACCCGGGCCTCGGCAATCCGGCCCCGAGCTCCAAGAACCCGGGCCTGGAGGTTCCCGCAGCCGAGCTCCGAGAACCGGAGCCTCGAGGATCCTGCAGCCGAGCTCCAGGAAGCCGAGCGTCGAGGATCCCGCAGCTGAGCTCTGAGAACCCTAGCCACGACAATCCTGCAGCCCAGCTTCAAGAACCCGAACCTGGACGATCCCGCAGCCGAGCTCCAAGAAACCGAGCCTCAAGGATCCCGCAGTCAAGCTCCAACAAACCTAGCCTCGACGATCCCGCAGCCGAGCTCCAGGAACCCGAGCGTCGAGGATCCCGCAGCCGAGCTCCCTTCACCCGAGCCTCGACGATCCCGCAGCCAAGCTCCATGTACCCAGGCCTCGAAGATCCTGCAGCCGAGCTCCAGGAACCCGAGCCTAGAGGATTCAGCAGCCGAGCTCCAGGAACCCGAGCGTCGAGGATCCCGCAGCTGAGCTCCAGGAACCGGAGCATCGAGGATCCCGCAGCCCAACTCCATGAACCCAAGCCTCGAAGATCCCGCAGCCAAGCTCCATGAACCCAGGCCGCGAAGGTCCCACAGCCGAGCTCCAGGAACCCGAGCCCAGAGGATCCAGCAGCCGAGTTCCAGGAACCCGAGCCTCAAGGATCCCGCAGCTAAGCTCCAAGAACCCGGGCCTCGGCAATCTGGTCCCGAGCTCCAAGAACCCGGGCCTTGAGGATCCCGCAGCTGACCTCTGAGAACCCTAGCCATGACAATCCCGCAGTCCAGCTTCAAGAACCCGAACCTGGACGATCCCGCAGCCGAGCTCCAAGAAACCGAGCCTCAAGGATCCCGCAGTCGAGCTCCAACAAACCTAGCCTCGACGATCCCGCAGTCGAGCTCCGAGAAACGGAGCCTTGACGATCACGCAGCCGACCTTCCTGAACCCGAGCCGCGAGGATCCCGCAGCCGAGCTCCCGGAACCGGAGTCTCGACGATCCCGCAGCCAAGCACCACGAACCTGTTCCACGACGATCCTGCAACTGAGCTCCATGAACCCGGGCTCGAGGATCCCGCAGCCGTGCTCCGAGAACCCGAGCTGTGACGATCACGCAACCGATCTCCAAGAACCGGAGCCTCAACGATCGCGCAGCCGATCTCCAGGAACAGTCGCCTCGAGGATCCTGCAGCTGAGTTCCAAGAACCCGGTCCTCGGCAATCCGGCCCCAAACTCCAAGAACCCGGGCCTGGAGGATCCCACAGCCGAGCTCCGAGTACCGGAGCCTCGAGGATCCCGCAGCCGAGCTCCAGGAACCCGAGTGTCGAGGATCCCGCAGCTGAGCTCCATGAACCCGGGCTCGTGGATCCCGCAGGCGAGCTCCAAGAACCTGGGCCTCGGCAATCCCGCAGCCGAGCTCCAAGAACCCGGGCCTCGGCAATCCCACAGCCGAGCTCCGAGAACCCAGGTCTCGACGATCCCACAGCCGAGCTCCGAGAACCTGAGCTGTGACGATCACGCAACCGATCTCCAAGAACCGGAGCCTCAATGATCGCGCAGCCGATCTCTAGGAACAGTCACCTCAAGGATATCCACAGCTGAGCTCCAGGAACCCGAGCCTGGAGGATCCCGCAGCTGAGCTCCAGGAACCCGAGCGTCGAGGATCCCGCAGCCGAGCTCCTGGGACCCGAGCCTTGAGGGTCTCGCAGCCGAGCACCGGGAACTCGAGCGTCGAGGATCCCACAGCCAAGCTCCGAGAACCCAAGCCTAGAGAATTGGCAGCCCAGCTCCAAGCCTAGAGAATTCTGCAGCCCAGCTCCGAGAACTCTACCCTCGACGATCCCGCAGCCGAGTTCCCGGAACCAGAGTCTCGACGATCCCGCAACCAAGCACCACATACCTGTTCCACGACGATCCCGCAACTGAGCTCCATGAACCCGGGCTCGAGGATCCCGCAGCCGAGCTCCGAGAACCCGGGCTTCGAGGATCCCGCAGCCGAGCTCCGAGAACCGGAGCCTCGAGGATCCCGCAGCCCAGCTTCAAGAACCCAAACCTGGATGATCCCGCAGCTGAGCTCCAAGAAACTGAGCCTCAAGGATCCCGAAGCCGAGCTCCGAGAACTCAAGTCTCGACGATCCTGCAGCCAAGCTCCACGAACCTGGTCCACAACGATCCCGCAGTTGAGCTCCATGAACCCGGGCTCGAGGATCCCGCAGCCGAGCTGCAAGAACCCGGGCCTCGGCAATCCCACAGCCGAGCTCCGAGAACCCAGGTCTCGACGATCCCACAGCCGAGCTCCGAGAACCTGAGCTGTGACGATCACGCAACCGATCTCCAAGAACCGGAGCCTCAACAATCGCGCAGCCGATCTCTAGGAACAGTCACCTCAAGGATATCCACAGCTGAGCTCCTGCAACCTGAGCCGCGAGGATCCTGCAGCCGAGCTCCAACAAACCTAGCCTCGACGATCCCGCAGCCGAGCTCCAGGAACCCGAGCGTCGAGGATCCCGCAGCCGAGCTCCCTTCACCCGAGCCTCGACGATCCCGCAGCCAAGCTCCATGTACCCAGGCCTCGAAGATCCTGCAGCCGAGCTCCAGGAACCCGAGCGTCGAGGATCCCGCAGCTGAGCTCCAGGAACCGGAGCGTCGAGGATCCCGCAGCCCAACTCCATGAACCCAAGCCTCGAAGATCCCGCAGCCAAGCTCCATGAACCCAGGCCGCGAAGGTCCCACAGCCGAGCTCCAGGAACCCGAGCCCAGAGGATCCAGCAGCCGAGTTCCAGGAACCCGAGCCTCGAGGATCCCGCAGCTAAGCTCCAAGAACCCGGGCCTCGGCAATCTGGTCCCGAGCTCCAAGAACCCGGGCCTTGAGGATCCCGCAGCTGACCTCTGAGAACCCTAGCCATGACAATCCCGCAGTCCAGCTTCAAGAACCCGAACCTGGACGATCCCGCAGCCGAGCTCCAAGAAACCGAGCCTCAAGGATCCCGCAGTCGAGCTCCAACAAACCTAGCCTCGACGATCCCGCAGTCGAGCTCCGAGAAACGGAGCCTTGACGATCACGCAGCCGACCTTCCTGAACCCGAGCCGCGAGGATCCCGCAGCCGAGCTCCCGGAACCGGAGTCTCGACGATCCCGCAGCCAAGCACCACGAACCTGTTCCATGACGATCCTGCAACTGAGCTCCATGAACCCGGGCTCGAGGATCCCGCAGCCGTGCTCCGAGAACCCGAGCTGTGACGATCACGCAACCGATCTCCAAGAACTGAGTTCCAAGAACCCGGGCCTCGGCAATCCGGCCCCGAGCTCCAAGAACCCGGGCCTGGAGGTTCCCGCAGCCGAGCTCCGAGAACCAGAGCCTCGAGGATCCTGCAGCGAGCTCCAGGAAGCCGAGCGTCGAGGATCCCGCAGCTGAGCTCTGAGAACCCTAGCCACGACAATCCTGCAGCCCAGCTTCAAGAACCCGAACCTGGACGATCCCGCAGCCGAGCTTCAAGAAACCGAGCCTCAAGGATCCCGCAGTCAAGCTCCAACAAACCTAGTCTCGACGATCCCGCAGCCGAGCTCCAGGAACCCGAGCGTCGAGGATCCCGCAGCCGAGCTCCCTTCACCCGAGCCTGGACGATCCCGCAGCCAAGCTCCATGTACCCAGGCCTCGAAGATCCTGCAGCCGAGCTCCAGGAACCCGAGCCTAGAGGATTCAGCAGCCGAGCTCCAGGAACCCGAGCGTCGAGGATCCCGCAGCTGAGCTCCAGGAACTGGAGCGTCGAGGATCCCGCAGCCCAACTCCATGAACCCAAGCCTCGAAGATCCCGCAGCCAAGCTCCATGAACCCAGGCCGCGAAGGTCCAACAGCCGAGCTCCAGGAACCCGAGCCCAGAGGATCCAGCAGCCGAGTTCCAGGAACCCGAGCCTCAAGGATCCCGCAGCTAAGCTCCAAGAACCCGGGCCTCGGCAATCTGGTCCCGAGCTCCAAGAACCCGGGCCTTGAGGATCCCGCAGCTGACCTCTGAGAACCCTAGCCATGACAATCCCGCAGTCCAGCTTCAAGAACCCGAACCTGGACGATCCCGCAGCCGAGCTCCAAGAAACCGAGCCTCAAGGATCCCGCAGTCGAGCTCCAACAAACCTAGCCTCGACGATCCCGCAGTCGAGCTCCGAGAAACGGAGCCTTGACGCTCACGCAGCCGACCTTCCTGAACCCGAGCCGCGAGGATCCCGCAGCCGAGCTCCCGGAACCGGAGTCTCGACGATCCCGCAGCCAAGCACCACGAACCTGTTCCACGACGATCCTGCAACTGAGCTCCATGAACCCGGGCTCGAGGATCCCGCAGCCGTGCTCCGAGAACCCGAGCTGTGACGATCACGCAACCGATCTCCAAGAACCGGAGCCTCAACGATCGCGCAGCCGATCTCCAGGAACAGTCGCCTCGAGGATCCTGCAGCTGAGTTCCAAGAACCCGGGCCTCGGCAATCCGGCCCCAAACTCCAAGAACCCGGGCCTGGAGGATCCCACAGCCGAGCTCCGAGTACCGGAGCCTCGAGGATCCCGCAGCCGAGCTCCAGGAACCCGAGTGTCGAGGATCCCGCAGCTGAGCTCCATGAACCCGGGCTCGTGGATCCCGCAGGCGAGCTCCAAGAACCTGGGCCTCGGCAATCCCGCAGCCGAGCTCCAAGAACCCGGGCCTCGGCAATCCCATAGCCGAGCTCCGAGAACCCAGGTCTCGACGATCCCACAGCCGAGCTCCGAGAACCTGAGCTGTGACGATCACGCAACCGATCTCCAAGAACCGGAGCCTCAATGATCGCGCAGCCGATCTCTAGGAACCGTCACCTCAAGGATATCCACAGCTGAGCTCCAGGAACCCGAGCCTGGAGGATCCCGCAGCTGAGCTCCAGGAACCCGAGCGTCGAGGATCCCGCAGCCGAGCTCCTGGGACCCGAGCCTCAACGATCCCACAGCCAAGCTCCATGAACCCAGGCCTCATAGATCCCGCAGCCAAGCTCCAGGAACCCGAGCCTTGAGGGTCTCGCAGCCGAGCACCGGGAACTCGAGCGTCGAGGATCCCACAGCCAAGCTCCGAGAACCCAAGCCTAGAGAATTGGCAGCCCAGCTCCAAGCCTAGAGAATTCTGCAGCCCAGCTCCGAGAACTCTACCCTCGACGATCCCGCAGCCGAGTTCCCGGAACCAGAGTCTCGACGATCCCGCAACCAAGCACCACATACCTGTTCCACGACGATCCCGCAACTGAGCTCCATGAACCCGGGCTCGAGGATCCCGCAGCCGAGCTCCGAGAACCCGAGCTGTGACGATCACGCAACCGATCTCCAAGAACCGGAGCCTCAACGATCGCGCAGCCGATCTCCAGGAACAGTCGCCTCAAGGATCCTGCAGCTGAGTTCCAAGAACCCGGGCCTCGGCAATCCGGCCCCGAACTCCAAGAACCCGGGCCTGGTGGATCCCACAGCCGAGCTCCGAGAACCGGAGCCTCGAGGATCCCGCAGCCGAGCTCCAGGAACCCGAGCGTCGAGGATCCCGCAGCTGAGCTCTGAGAACCCTAGCCACGACAATCCCGCAGCCCAGCTTCAAGAACCCGAACCTGGACGATCCCGCAGCCGGGCTCCAAGAAACCGAGCCTCAAGGATCCCGCAGTCGAGCTCCAACAAACCTAGCCTCGACGATCCAGCAGCCGAGCTCTGAGAACTCAAGTCTCGACGATCCCGCAGCCAAGCTTCGAGAACTGGAGCCTTGAGAATCACGCAGTCGACCTTCCGGAACCTGAGCCGCGAGGATCCTGCAGCCGAGCTCCCGGAACCCGAGTCTTGACGATCCCGCAGCCAAGCTCCACGAACCTGATCCACGACGATCCCGCAGCCAAGCACCACGAACCTGTTCCACGACGATCCTGCAACTGAGCTCCATGAACCCGGGCTCGAGGATCCCGCAGCCGTGCTCCGAGAACCCGAGCTGTGACGATCACGCAACCGATCTCCAAGAACCGGAGCCTCAACGATCGCGCAGCCGATCTCCAGGAACAGTCGCCTCGAGGATCCTGCAGCTGAGTTCCAAGAACCCGGGCCTCGGCAATCCGGCCCCAAACTCCAAGAACCCGGGCCTGGAGGATCCCACAGCCGAGCTCCGAGTACCGGAGCCTCGAGGATCCCGCAGCCGAGCTCCAGGAACCCGAGTGTCGAGGATCCCGCAGCTGAGCTCCATGAACCCGGGCTCGTGGATCCCGCAGGCGAGCTCCAAGAACCTGGGCCTCGGCAATCCCGCAGCCGAGCTCCAAGAACCCGGGCCTCGGCAATCCCATAGCCGAGCTCCGAGAACCCAGGTCTCGACGATCCCACAGCCGAGCTCCGAGAACCTGAGCTGTGACGATCACGCAACCGATCTCCAAGAACCGGAGCCTCAATGATCGCGCAGCCGATCTCTAGGAACCGTCACCTCAAGGATATCCACAGCTGAGCTCCAGGAACCCGAGCCTGGAGGATCCCGCAGCTGAGCTCCAGGAACCCGAGCGTCGAGGATCCCGCAGCCGAGCTCCTGGGACCCGAGCCTCAACGATCCCACAGCCAAGCTCCATGAACCCAGGCCTCATAGATCCCGCAGCCAAGCTCCAGGAACCCGAGCCTTGAGGGTCTCGCAGCCGAGCACCGGGAACTCGAGCGTCGAGGATCCCACAGCCAAGCTCCGAGAACCCAAGCCTAGAGAATTGGCAGCCCAGCTCCAAGCCTAGAGAATTCTGCAGCCCAGCTCCGAGAACTCTACCCTCGACGATCCCGCAGCCGAGTTCCCGGAACCAGAGTCTCGACGATCCCGCAACCAAGCACCACATACCTGTTCCACGACGATCCCGCAACTGAGCTCCATGAACCCGGGCTCGAGGATCCCGCAGCCGAGCTCCGAGAACCCGAGCTGTGACGATCACGCAACCGATCTCCAAGAACCGGAGCCTCAACGATCGCGCAGCCGATCTCCAGGAACAGTCGCCTCAAGGATCCTGCAGCTGAGTTCCAAGAACCCGGGCCTCGGCAATCCGGCCCCGAACTCCAAGAACCCGGGCCTGGTGGATCCCACAGCCGAGCTCCGAGAACCGGAGCCTCGAGGATCCCGCAGCCGAGCTCCAGGAACCCGAGCGTCGAGGATCCCGCAGCTGAGCTCTGAGAACCCTAGCCACGACAATCCCGCAGCCCAGCTTCAAGAACCCGAACCTGGACGATCCCGCAGCCGGGCTCCAAGAAACCGAGCCTCAAGGATCCCGCAGTCGAGCTCCAACAAACCTAGCCTCGACGATCCAGCAGCCGAGCTCTGAGAACTCAAGTCTCGACGATCCCGCAGCCAAGCTTCGAGAACTGGAGCCTTGAGAATCACGCAGTCGACCTTCCGGAACCTGAGCCGCGAGGATCCTGCAGCCGAGCTCCCGGAACCCGAGTCTTGACGATCCCGCAGCCAAGCTCCACGAACCTGATCCACGACGATCCCGCAGCTGAGCTCCAGGAACCCAGGTCTCGACGATCACGCAACCGATCTCCAAGAACCGGAGCCTCAACGGTCGCACAGCCGATCTCCAGGAACAGGTGGCTCGAGGATATCCACAGCCGAGCTCCTGCAACCCGAGCTGCGAGGATCCCTCAGCCGAGCTCCAGGAACCCGAGCCTTGAGGGTCTCGCAGCCGAGCACCAGGAACCCGAGCCTCAAGGATCCCGCAGTCGAGCTCCAGGAACCGGAGCGTCGAGGATCCCGCAGCCAAGCTCCATGAACCCGAGCCTGGAGGATCCAGCAGCCGAGCTCCAACAAACCTAACCTCGACGATCCCGCAGCCGAGCTCCAGGAACCCGAGCCTAGAGGATCCAGCAGCCGAGCTCCAGGAACCCAGGCCTCGAAGATCCTGCAGCCAAGCTCCAGGAACCTGAGCCTAGAGGATCCAGCAGCCGAGCTCCAGGAACCCAAGCCTCGAAGATCCTGCAGCTGAGCTCCAGGAACCGGAGTGTCGAGGATCCCGCAGGCAAGCTCCATGAACCCAGGCCTCGAAGATCCCGCAGCTAAGCTCCATGAACCCAGGCCTCGAAGATCCCGCAGCCGAGCTCCAGGAACCCAAGCCTAGAGAATCCAGCAGCCGAGCTCCAGGAACCCGAGCCTCGAGGATCCTGCAGCTGAGCTCCAAGAAACTGAGCCTCAAGGATCCCGAAGCCGAGCTCCGAGAACTCAAGTCTCGAGGATCCCGCAGCCAAGCTCCATGAACCTGGTCCACAACGATCCCGCAGTTGAGCTCCATGAACCCGGGCTCGAGGATCCCGCAGCCGAGCTGCAAGAACCCGGGCCTCGGCAATCCCACAGCCGAGCTCCGAGAACCCAGGTCTCGACGATCCCACAGCCGAGCTCCGAGAACCTGAGCTGTGACGATCACGCAACCGATCTCCAAGAACCGGAGCCTCAACAATCGCGCAGCCGATCTCTAGGAACCGTCACCTCAAGGATATCCACAGCTGAGCTCCTGCAACCCGAGCCGCGAGGATCCTGCAGCCGAGCTCCAACAAACCTAGCCTCGACGATCCCGCAGCCGAGCACCACGAACCTGTTCCATGACGATCCCGCAGCCGAGCTCCAGGAACCCGAGCGTCGAGGATCCCGCAGCCGAGCTCCCTTCACCCGAGCCTCGACGATCCCGCAGCCAAGCTCCATGTACCCAGGCCTCGAAGATCCTGCAGCCGAGCTCCAGGAACCCGAGCCTAGAGGATTCAGCAGCCGAGCTCCAGGAACCCGAGCGTCGAGGATCCCGCAGCTGAGCTCCAGGAACCGGAGCGTCGAGGATCCCGCAGCCCAACTCCATGAACCCAAGCCTCGAAGATCCCGCAGCCAAGCTCCATGAACCCAGGCCGCGAAGGTCCCACAGCCGAGCTCCAGGAACCCGAGCCCAGAGGATCCAGCAGCCGAGTTCCAGGAACCCGAGCCTCGAGGATCCCGCAGCTAAGCTCCAAGAACCCGGGCCTCGGCAATCTGGTCCCGAGCTCCAAGAACCCGGGCCTTGAGGATCCCGCAGCTGACCTCTGAGAACCCTAGCCATGACAATCCCGCAGTCCAGCTTCAAGAACCCGAACCTGGACGATCCCGCAGCCGAGCTCCAAGAAACCGAGCCTCAAGGATCCCGCAGTCGAGCTCCGAGAAACGGAGCCTTGACGATCACGCAGCCGACCTTCCTGAACCCGAGCCGCGAGGATCCCGCAGCCGAGCTCCCGGAACCGGAGTCTCGACGATCCCGCAGCCAAGCACCACGAACCTGTTCCACGACGATCCTGCAACTGAGCTCCATGAACCCGGGCTCGAGGATCCCGCAGCCGTGCTCCGAGAACCCGAGCTGTGACGATCACGCAACCGATCTCCAAGAACCGGAGCCTCAACGATCGCGCAGCCGATCTCCAGGAACAGTCGCCTCGAGGATCCTGCAGCTGAGTTCCAAGAACCCGGGCCTCGGCAATCCGGCCCCAAACTCCAAGAACCCGGGCCTGGAGGATCCCACAGCCGAGCTCCGAGAACCGGAGCCTCGAGGATCCCGCAGCCGAGCTCCAGGAACCCGAGCCTTGAGGGTCTCGCAGCCGAGCACCAGGAACCCGAGCCTCGAGGATCCAGCAGCCGAGCTCCAGGAACCCGAGCCTCCAGGATCCCACAGCTGAGCTCCAAGAATTTGGGCCTCGGCAATCCGGCCTCGAGCTCCAACAAACCTAGCCTCGACAATCCCACAGCCGAGCTCCAGGAACTCTCGTCTCGAGGATCCCGCAGCTCAGCTCCTAGGACCCGAGCCTCGACGATCCCGCAGCCGAGCTCCACGAACCCGGTCACGACGATCCTGCAGCCGAGCTCCTTGAACCCGAGCCTGGAGCATCCAGCAGCCAAGCTCCAGGAACCCGAGCCTCCAGGATCCCGCAGCTGAGGTCCAAGAACCCGGGTCTCGGCAATCCGCACCGATCTCAAACAAACCTAGCCTCGACGATCCCGCAGCCAAGCTCCAGGAACCCGAGCCTAGAGGATCCAGCAGCCGAGCTCCAGGAACCCGAGCTTAGAGGATCCAGCAGCCGAGCTCCAGGAACTCGATCCTCGAGGATCCCGCAGCTGAGCTCTAGGAACCGGAGCGTCGAGGATCCCGCAGCCCAACTCCATGAACCCAGGCCTCGAAGATCCTGTAGCCGAGCTCCAGGAACCTGAGCCTAGAGGATCCAGCAGCCGAGCTCCAGGAACCCGAGCCTCGAGGATCCCGCAGCTGAGCTACATGAACCCAGGTCTCGAGGATCCCATAGCAGAGCTCCAGGAACTCTCGTCTCGAGGATCCTGCAGCTGAGCTCCTGGGACCCGAGCCTCGACGATCCCGCTGCCGAGCTGCACCAACTCGGTCCACGACAATCCCGCAGCCTAGCTCCATGAACCCGAGCCTGGAGGATCCAGCAGCCGAGCTCCAGGAACCCGAGCCTCCAGGATGCCGCAGCTGAGCTCCAAGAACCCGGGCCTCGGCAATCCGGCCCCGAGCTCCAACAAACCTAGCCTCGACGATCCCGCAGCCGAGCTCCGAGAACCCAAGTCTCGAGGATCCCGCAGCCGAGTTCCCGGAACCCAAGCCGCGAGGATCCCGCAGCCGAGCTCCAGGAACCCGAGCGTCGAGGATCCCGCAGCCGAGCTCCCTTCACCTGAGCCTCGACGGTCCCGCAGCCAAGCTCCAGGAACCCAAGCCTAGAGGATCAAGCAGCCGAGCTCCAGGAACCCGAGCCTCGAGGATCCTGCAGCTGAGCTCCAAGAACCCGGGCCTCAGCAATCCGGCCCCGAGCTCCAAGAACCCGGGCCTCGAGGATCCCGCAGCCGAGCTCCAGGAACCCGAGCGTCGAGGATCCCGCAGCTGAGATCTGAGAACCCTAGCCACGACAATCCCGCAGCCCAGCTTCAAGAACCCAAACCTGGACGATCCCGCAGCCGAGCTCCAAGAAACCGAGCCTCAAGGATCCCGCAGTCGAGCTCCAACAAACCTAGCCTCGATGATCCCGCAGCCGAGCTCCGAGAACTCAAGTCTTGACGATCCCGTAGCCAAGCTTCGAGAACTGGAGCCTTGAGAATCACGCAGCCGACCTTCCGGAACCCGAGTCTCGACGATCCCGCAGCCAAGCTCCACGAACCTGGTCCACGACGATCCCGCAGCTGAGCTCCATGAACCCGGGCTCAAGGATACCGCAGCCGAGCTCCAAGAACGCGGGCCTCGGCAATCCCACAGCCGAGCTCCGGCAACCCGAGCTGCGAGGATCCCGCAGCCGAGCTCCAGGAACCCGAGCCTTGAGGGTCTCGCAGCCGAGCTCCAGGAACTCGAGCCTCGAGGATCCCACAGCTGAGCTCCAAGAATTTGGGCCTCGGCAATCCGGCCCCGAGCTCCAACAAACCGAGCCTCGACGATCCCACAGCCGAGCTCCCGGAACTCTCGTCTCGAGGATCCCGCAGCTGAGCTCCTAGGACCTGAGCCTCGACGATCCCGCAGCCGAGCTCCATGAACCCGGTCACGATGATCCTGCAGCCGAGCTCCTTGAACCCGAGCCTGGAGGATCCAGCAGCCAAGCTCCAGGAACCCGAGCCTCCAGGATCCCGAAGCTGAGCTCCAAGAACCGGAGTGTCGAGGATCCCGCAGGCAAGCTCCATGAACCCAGGCCTCGAAGATCCCGCAGCCAAGCTCCATGAACCCAGGCCTCGAAGATCCCGCAGCCGAGCTCCAGGAACCCAAGCCTAGAGGATCCAGCAGCCGAGCTCCAGGAACCCGAGCCTCGAGGATCCTGCAGCTGAGCTTCAAGAACCCAAACCTGGATGATCCCGCAGCCGAGCTCCGAGAACCGGAGCCTCAAGGATCCCGCAGTCAAGCTCCAACAAACCTAGCCTCGACGATCCCGCAGCCGAGCTCCGAGAACTGAAGTCTCGAAGATCCTGCAGCCAAGCTCCACGAACCTGGTCCACAACGATCCCGCAGTTGAGCTCCATGAACCCGGGCTCGAGGATCTCGCAGCCGAGCTCCGAGAACCGGAGCCTCGAGGATCCTACAACCGAGCTCCAGGAACCCGAGCGTCGAGGATCCCGCAGCCGAGCACCAAGAACTCGAGCGTCGAGTATCCCACAGCCAAGCTCCGAGAACCCAAGCCTAGACAATTGGCAGCCTAGCTCCAAGAACCCAAGCCTAGAGAATCCCGAAGCCCAGCTCCGATAGCTCTAGCCTCGACGATCCTGCAGCCGAGCTCCAGGTACCCTCGCCTTGAGGATCCCGCAGCCGAGCTCCCTTCACCTGAGCCTCGACAATCCCGCAGCCAAGCTCCATGAACCCAGGTCTCGAGGATCCCATAGCAGAGCTCCAGGAACTCTCGTCTCGAGGATCCCGCAGCTGAGCTCCTGGGACCTGAGCCTCGACGATCCCGCTGCCGAGCTCCACGAACCCGGTCCATGACGATCCCGCAGCCAAGCTCCATGAACCCGAGCCTGGAGGATCCAGCAGCCGAGCTCCAGGAACCCGAGCCTCCAAGATGCCGCAGCTGAGCTCCAAGAACCCGGGCCTTGGCAATCCGGCCCCGAGCTCCAACAAACCTAGCCTCGACGATCCCGCAGCCGAGCTCCAACAAACCTAGCCTCGACGATCCCGCAGCCGAGCTCCGAGAACCCAAGTCTCGAGGATCCCGCAGCCGAGCTCCCGGAACCCAAGCCGCGAGGATCCCGCAGCCGAGCTCCAGGAACCCGAGCGTCGAGGATCCCGCAGCCGAGCTCCCTTCACCCGAGCCTCGACGGTCCTGCAGCCAAGCTCCAGGAACCCGAGCCTAGAGGATCAAGCAGCCGAGCTCCAGGAACCCGAGCTTAGAGGATCCAGCAGCCGAGCTCCAGGAACTCGATCCTCGAGGATCCCGCAGCTGAGCTCCAAGAACCCGGGCCTCAGCAATCCGGCCCCGAGCTCCAAGAACCCGGGCCTCGAGGATCCCGCAGCCAAGCTCCAGGAACCCGAGCGTCGAGGATCCCGCAGCTGAGATCTGAGAACCCTAGCCACGACAATCCCGCAGCCCAGCTTCAAGAACCCGAACCTGGACGATCCCGCAGCCGAGCTCCAAGAAACTGAGCCTCAAGGATCCTGCAGTCGAGCTCCAACAAACCTAGCCTCAATGATCCCGCAGCCGAGCTCCGAGAACTCAAGTCTCGACGATCCCACAGCCAAGCTTCAAGAACTGGAGCCTTGAGAATCGCGCAGCCGACCTTCCGGAACCCGAGTCTCGACGATCCCGCAGCCAAGCTCCACGAACCTGGTCCACGATGATCCCGCAGCTGAGCTCCATGAACCCGGGCTCAAGGATACCGCAGCCGAGCTCCAAGAACACGGGCCTCGGCAATCCCACAGCCGAGCTCCAGGAACCCAGGTCTCGACGATCACGCAAACGATCTCCAAGAACCGGAGCCTCAACGGTCGCGCAGCCGATCTCCGGGAACAGGTGGCTCAAGGATATCCACAGCCGAGCTCCTGCAACCCGAGCTGCGAGGATCCCGCAGCCGAGCTCCAGGAACCCGAGCCTTGAGGGTCTCGCAGCCGAGCACCAGGAACCCGAGCCTCGAGGATCCAGCAGCCGAGCTCCAGGAACCCGAGCCTCCAGGATCCCACAGCTGAGCTCCAAGAATTTGGGCCTCGGCAATCCGGCCTCGAGCTCCAACAAACCTAGCCTCGACAATCCCACAGCCGAGCTCCAGGAACTCTCGTCTCGAGGATCCCGCAGCTGAGCTCCTAGGACCCGAGCCTCGACGATCCCGCAGCCGAGCTCCACGAACCCGGTCACGACGATCCTGCAGCCGAGCTCCTTGAACCCGAGCCTGGAGGATCCAGCAGCCAAGCTCCAGGAACCCGAGCCTCCAGGATCCCGCAGCTGAGCTCCAAGAACCCGGGTCTCGGCAATCCGCACCGATCTCAAACAAACCTAGCCTCGACGATCCCGCAGCCAAGCTCCAGGAACCCCAGCCTAGAGGATCCAGCAGCCGAGCTCCAGGAACCCGAGCTCCAGGAACTCGATCCTCGAGGATCCCGCAGCTGCGCTCTAGGAACTGGAGCGTCGAGGATCCCGCAGCCCAACTCCATGAACCCAGGCCTCGAAGATCCTGTAGCCAAGCTCCAGGAACCTGAGCCTAGAGGATCCAGCAGCCGAGCTCCAGGAACCCGAGCCTCGAGGATCCCGCAGCTGAGCTACATGAACCCAGGTCTCGAGGATCCCATAGCAGAGCTCCAGGAACTCTCGTCTCGAGGATCCTGCAGCTGAGCTCCTGGGACCCGAGCCTCGACGATCCCGCTGCCGAGCTCCACCAACCCGGTCCACGACAATCCCGCAGCCTAGCTCCATGAACCCGAGCCTGGAGGATCCAGCAGCCGAGCTCCAGGAACCCGAGCCTCCAGGATGCCGCAGCTGAGCTCCAAGAACCCGGGCCTCGGCAATCCGGCCCTGAGCTCCAACAAACCTAGCCTCGACGATTCCGCAGCCGAGCTCCGAGAACCCAAGTCTCGAGGATCCCGCAGCCGAGTTCCCGGAACCCAAGCCGCGAGGATCCCGCAGCCGAGCTCCAGGAACCCGAGCGTCGAGGATCCCGCAGCCGAGCTCCCTTCACCCGAGACTCGACGGTCCCGCAGCCAAGCTCCAGGAACCCGAGCCTCGAGGATCCTGCAGCTGAGCTCCAAGAACCCGGGCCTCAGCAATCCGGCCCCGAGCTCCAAGAACCCGGGCCTCGAGGATCCCGCAGCCGAGCACCAGGAACCCGAGCGTCGAGGATCCCGCAGCTGAGATCTGAGAACCCTAGCCATGACAATCCCGCAGCCGAGCTCCAAGAAACCGAGCCTCAAGGATCCCGCAATCGAGCTCCAACAAACCTAGCCTCGATGATCCCGCAGCCGAGCTCCGAGAACTCAAGTCGTGACGATCCCGCAGCCAAGCTTCGAGAACTGGAGCCTTGAGAATCACGCAGCCGACCTTCCGGAACCCGAGTCTCGACGATCCCGCAGCCAAGCTCCACGAACCTTGTCCACGACGATCCCGCAGCTGAGCTCCATGAACCCGGGCTCAAGGATACCGCAGCCGAGCTCCAAGAACACGGGCCTCGGCAATCCCACAGCCGAGGTCCGGCAACCCGAGCTGCGAGGATCCCGCAGCCGAGCTCCAGGAACCCGAGCCTTGAGGGTCTCGCAGCCGAGCACCAGGAACCCGAGCCTCGAGGATCCAGCAGCCGAGCTCCAGGAACCCGAGCCTCCAGGATCCCACAGCTGAGCTCCAAGAATTTGGGCCTCGGCAATCCGGCCCCGAGCTCCAACAAACCTAGCCTCGACAATCCCACAGCCGAGCTCCCGGAACTCTCGTCTCGAGGATCCCGCGGCTGAGCTCCTAGGACCTGAGCCTCGACGATCCCGCAGCCGAGCCCCATGAACCCGGTCACGACGATCCTGCAGCCGAGCTCCTTGAACCCGAGCCTGGAGGATCCAGCAGCCAAGCTCCAGGAACCCGAGCCTCCAGGATCCCGCAGCTGAGCTCCAAGAACCCGGGTCTCGGCAATCCGCACCGAGCGCTAACAAACCTAGCCTCGACGATCCCGCAGCCAAGCTCCAGGAACCCGAGCCTAGAGGATCCAGCAGCCGAGCTCCAGGAACCCGAGCTTAGAGGATCCAGCAGCCGAGCTCCAGGAACTCGATCCTCCAGGATCCCGCAGCCCAACTCCATGAACCCAGGCCTCGAAGATCCCACAGCCAAGCTCCATGAACCCAGGCCTCGAAGATCCTGCAGCCGAGCTCCAGGAACCTGAGCCTAGAGGATCCAGCAGCCGAGCTCCAGGAACCTGAGCCTCGAGGATCCCGCAGCTGAGCTCCAAGAACCCGGGCCTCGGCAATCCAGTCCCGAGCTCCAAGAACCCGGGCCTCGAGGATCCCGCTGTTGACCCTAGCCATGACAATCCCGCAGCCCAGCTTCAAGAACCCGAACCTGGACGATCCCGCAGCCGAGCTCCAAGAAACCGAGCCTCAAGGATCCCGCAGTCGAGCTCCAACAAACCTAGCCTTGACGATCCCGCAGCCGAGCTCCGAGAACTCAAGTCTCGATGATCCCGCAGTCAACCTTCCAGAACCGGAGCCTTGACGATCACGCAGCCGACCTTCCGGAACCCGAGCCGCGAGGATCCCGCAGCCGAGCTCCCAGAACTGGAGTCTGGACGATCCCGCAGCCAAGCTCTACGAACCTGTTCCACGATGATCCCGCAGCTGAGCTCCATGAACCTGGGCTCGAGGATCTCGCAGCCGAGCTCCAAGAACCCGAGCTTCGACGATCCCGCAGCTGAGCTCCAGGAACCCAAGCATCGAGGATACCGCAGCCGAGCTCCAAGAACTCGAGCCTCGAAGATCCAGCACCCGCGCTCCGAGAACCCGAGCCTAGAGGATCCCACAGCTAAGCTCCGAGAACCCAAGCCTGGAGAATCAGCAGCCCAGATCTGAGAACCCAAGCCTAGAGAATCCCGCAGCCCAGCTCCGAGAAGTCTAGCCTCGACGATCCCGCAGCCGAGCTCCATGAACCCGGTCCACTACGATCCCGCTGCCGAGCGCCAGGAACCCGAGCCTTGAGGATCCCGCAGCCGATGTCCAAGAACCTGGGCATCGGCAATCCGGCCCTGAGCTCCAAGAATCCGGGCCTTGACGATCCCGCAGCCGAGCTCCGAGAACTGGAGCCTCGAGGATCCTGCAGCCGAGCTCCAGGAACCCAAACCTCGACGATCCCGCAGCCGAGCTCCAAGAAGCCGAGACTTGAGGATCTCACAGCCAAACTCCAGGTACCCTCTCCTCGAGGATCCCGCAGCCGAGCTCCAAAAACCCGGGCCTCTAGGATCCCACAGCTGAGCTCCAAGAATTTGGGCCTCGGCAATCCGGCCCCGAGCTCCAACAAACCTAGCCTCGACGATCCCACAGCCGAGCTCCCGGAACTATCGTCTCGAGGATCCCGCAGCTGAGCTCCTAGGACCTGAGCCTCGACGATCCCGCAGCCGAGCTCCATTAACCCGGTCACGATGATCCTGCAGCCGAGCTCCTTGAACCCGAGCCTGGAGGATCCAGCAGCCAAGCTCCAGGAACCCGAGCCTCCAGGATCCCGCAGCTGAGCTCCAAGAACCCGAGCCTAGAGGATCCAGCAGCCGAGCTCCAGGAACACAGGCCTCGAAGATCCCACAGCCAAGCTCCATGAACCCAGGCCTCGAAGATCCTGCAGGCAAGCTCCAGGAACCTGAGCCTAGAGGATCCAGCAGCTGAGCTCCAGGAACCGGAGTGTCGAGGATCCCGCAGGCAAGCTCCATGAACCCAGGCCTCGAAGATCCCGCAGCCAAGCTCCATGAACCCAGGCCTCAAAGATCCCGCAGCCGAGCTCCAGGAACCCAAGCCTAGAGGATCCAGCAGCCGAGCTCCAGGAACCCGAGCCTGGAGGATCCAGCAGCCAAGCTCCAGGAACCCGAGCCTCTAGGATCCCGCAGCTGAGCTCCAAGAACCCGAGCCTAGAGGATCCAGCGGCCGAGCTCCAGGAACACAGGCCTCGAAGATCCCACAGCCAAGCTCCATGAACCCAGGCCTCGAAGATCCTGCAGCCAAGCTCCAGGAACCTGAGCCTAGAGGATCCAGCAGCTGAGCTCCAGGAACCCGAGCCTCGAGGATCCCGCAGCTGAGCTCCAGGAACCGGAGTATCGAGGATCCCGCAGGCAAGCTCCATGAACCCAGGCCTCGAAGATCCCGCAGCCAAGCTCCAGGAACCCAAGCCTAGAGGATCCAGCAGCCGAGCTCCAGGAACCCGAGCCTCGAGGATCCTGCAGCTGAGCTCCAAGAACCCGGGCCTCAGCAATCCGGCCCCGAGCTCCAAGAACCCGGGCCTCGAGGATCCCGCAGCCGAGCTCCAGGAACCCGAGCGTCGAGGATCCCGCAGCTGAGATCTGAGAACCCTAGCCACGACAATCCCGCAGCCCAGCTTCAAGAACCCGAACCTGGACGATCCCGCAGCCGAGCTCCAAGAAACCGAGCCTCGATGATCCCGCAGCCGAGCTCCGAGAACTCAAGTCTTGACGATCCCGCAGCCAAGCTTCGAGAACTGGAGCCTTGAGAATCGCGCAGCCGACCTTCCGGAACCCGAGTCTCGACGATCCCGCAGCCAAGCTCCACGAACCTGGTCCACGACGATCCCGCAGCTGAGCTCCATGAACCCGGGCTCAAGGATACCGCAGCCGAGCTCCAAGAACACGGGCCTCGGCAATCCCACAGCCGAGCTCCGGCAACTCGAGGTGCGAGGATCCCGCAGCCGAGCTCCAGGAACCCAAGCCTTGAGGGTCTCGCAGCCGAGCACCAGGAACCCGAGCCTCGAGAATCCAGCAGCCGAGCTCCAGGAACCCGAGCCTCCAGGATCCCACAGCTGAGCTCCAAGAATTTGGGCCTCGGCAATCCGGCCCCGAGCTCAAACAAACATAGCCTCGACGATCCCACAGCCGAGCTCCAGGAACTCTCGTCTCGAGGATCCCGCAGCTGAGCTCCTAGGACCCGAGCCTCGACGATCCCGCAGCCTAGCTCCACGAACCCGGTCACGACGATCCTGCAGCCGAGCTCCTTGAACCCGAGCCTGGAGGATCCAGCAGCCAAGCTCCAGGAACCCGAGCCTCCAGGATCCCGCAGCTGAGCTCCAAGAACCCGGGTCTCGGCAATCCGCACCGATCTCAAACAAACCTAGCCTCGACGATCCCGCAGCCAAGCTCCAGGAACCCGAGCCCAGAGGATCCAGCAGCTGAGCTCCAGGAACCCGAGCTTAGAGGATCCAGCAGCCGAGCTCCAGGAACTCGATCCTCGAGGATCCCGCAGCTGAGCTCTAGGAACCGGAGCGTCGAGGATCCCGCAGCCCAACTCCATGAACCCAGGCCTCGAAGATCCTGCAGCCGAGCTCCAGGAACCTGAGCCTAGAGGATCCAGCAGCCGAGCTCCAGGAACCCGAGCCTCGAGGATCCCGCAGCTGAGCTACATGAACCCAGGTCTCGACGATCCCGCTGCCGAGCTCCACGAACCCGGTCCACGACAATCCCGCAGCCTAGCTCCATGAACCCGCGCTTGGAGGATCCAGCAGCCGAGCTCCAGGAACCCGAGCCTCCAGGATGCCGCAGCTGAGATCCAAGAACCCGGGCCTCGGCAATCCGGCCCCGAGCTCCAACAAACCTAGCCTCGACGATCCCGCAGCTGAGCTCCGAGGACCCAAGTCTTGAGGATCCCGCAGCCGAGCTCCAGGAACCCGAGCGTCGAGGATCCCGCAGCCGAGCTCCCTTCACCCGAGCCTCGACGGTCCCGCAGCCAAGCTCCAGGAACCCGAGCCTAGAGGATCAAGCAGCCGAGCTCCAGGAACCCGAGCCTCGAGGATCCTGCAGCTGAGCTCCAAGAACCCGGGCCTCAGCAATCCGGCCCCGAGCTCCAAGAACCCGGGTTTCGAGGATCCCGCAGCCGAGCTCCAGGAACCCGAGCGTCGAGGATCCCGCAGCTGAGATCTGAGAACCCTAGCCACGACAATCCCGCAGCCCAGCTACAAGAACCCGAACCTGGACGATCCCGCAGCCGAGCTCCAAGAATCCGAGCCTCAAGGATCCCGCAGTCGAGCTCCAACAAACCTAGCCTCGATGATCCCGCAGCCGAGCTCCGAGAACTCAAGTCTCGATGATCCCGCAGTCAACCTTCGAGAACCGGAGCCTTGACGATCACGCAGCCGACCTTCCGGAACCCGAGCCACGAGGATCCCGCAGCCGAGCTCCCAGAACTGGAGTCTGGACGATCCCGCAGCCAAGCTCTACGAACCTGTTCCACGATGATCCCGCAGCTGAGCTCCATGAACCTGGGCTCGAGGATCTCGCAGCCGAGCTCCAAGAACCCGAGCTTCGACGATCCCGCAGCCGAGCTCCGAGAACCCGAGCTGTGACGATCACGCAACCGATCTCCAAGAACCGGAGCCTCAACGATCGCGCAGCCAATCTCCAGGAACAGTCGCCTCGAGGATATCCGCAGCCGAGCTCCTGCAACCCGAGCGGCGAAGATCCCGCAGCCGAGCTCCAGGAACCCGGGCCTCTAGGATCCCGCAGCCGAGCTCCAGGAACCCGAGCCTCGACGATCCCGCAGCCGACCTGCCGGAACCCGAGCCTCAAGGATCCCGCAGCCAATCTCCAGGAACCCAAGCGTCGAGGATCCCACAGCCGAGCTCCAGGAACCCAAGCATCGAGGATCCTGCAGCCGAGCCTCGAGGATCCCACAGCCGAGCTTTAAGAAGCCGAGCCTTGAGGATCCCGCAGCCAAACTCCAGGTACCCTCTCCTCGAGGATCCCGCAGCCGAGCTCTAGGATCCCGAGCCTCAAGCATCCCACAGCCGAGCTCTAGGAACCCAAGCATCGAGGATCCCGCAGCCAAGCTCCCGGAACCCGAGCCTCGAGGATCCTGCAGCCGAGCTCCAAGACCCCAAGTTTCTACGATCCCGCAGCCAAGCTCCAGGAACTCTCGCCTCAAGGATCCCGCAGCTGAGCTTCCGGAACTCGAGCCTCAAGGATCCTGCAGCCGAGCTCCAAGAAACCGAGCCATGAGGATCGCGCAGTCGAGCTCCAGGTACCCAATCTTGAAGGATCCCGCAGCAGAGCTCCACGAACCCAGGCCTCGAGGATCCCGCAGCCGAGCTCCAAGTACCCAAGCCTCGACGATCCCGCAGCCAAATTCCAGGTACCCTCTCCACGAGGATCCCGCAGCCGAGCTCCAAGAACCCGGGCCTCTAGAATCCCGCAGCCGAGCTCCAGGAACCCAAGCATCGAGGATACCGCAGCCGAGCTCCAAGAACTCGAGCCTCGAAGATCCAGCACCCGCGCTCCGAGAACCCGAGCCTAGAGGATCCCACAGCTAAGCTCCGAGAACCCAAGCCTAGAGAATCAGCAGCCCAGATCTGAGAACCCAAGCCTAGAGAATCCCGCAGCCCAGCTCCGAGAAGTCTAGCCTCGACGATCCCGCAGCCGAGCTCCATGAACCCGGTCCACTACGATCCCGCTGCCGAGCACCAGGAACCCGAGCCTTGAGGATCCCGCAGCGGATGTCCAAGAACCTGGGCATTGGCAATCAGGCCCTGAGCTCCAAGAATCCGGGCCTCGACGATCCCGCAGCCGAGCTCCGAGAACTGGAGCCTCGAGGATCCTGCAGCCGAGCTCCAGGAACCCAAACCTCGACGATCCCGCAGCCGAGCTCCAAGAAGCCGAGACTTGAGGATCTCGCAGCCAAACTCCAGGTACCCTCTCCTCGAGGATCCCGCAGCCGAGCTCCAAGAACCCGGGCCTCTAGGATCCAGCAGCCGAACTCCAAGAACCCAAGTTTCTACGATCCTGCAGCCGAGCTCCGAGAACCTGAGCCGTGACGATCACGTAACCGAGTTCCAAGAACCGGAACCTCGAGGATCCTGCAGCTGAGCTCCCGGAACCCGAGCCTCAAGGATCCTGCAGCCGGGCTCCAGGAACCAAAGCGTCGAGGATCCCGCAGCCAAGCTCCTAGGATCCAAGCCTCGACGATCCCGCAGCCGAGCTCCACGAACCCGGTCACAACGATCCAGCAGCCAAGCTCCAGGAACCCGCGCCTCCAGGATCCCGCAGCTGAGCTCCAAGAACCCGGGTCTCGGCAATCCGCACCGATCTCAAACAAACCTAGCCTCGATGATCCCGCAGCCAAGCTCCAGGAACCCGAGCCTAGAGGATCCAGCAGTCGAGCTCCAGGAACCCGAGCTTAGAGGATCCAGCAGCCGAGCTCCAGGAACTCGATCCTCGAGGATCCCGCAGCTGAGCTCTGGGAACCGGAGCGTCGAGGATCCCGCAGCCCAACTCCATGAACCCAGGCCTCGAAGATCCTGTAGCCGAGCTCCAGGAACCTGAGCCTAGAGGATCCAGCAGCCGAGCTCCAGGAACCCGAGCCTCGAGGATCCCGCAGCTGAGCTACATGAACCCAGGTCTCGAGGATCCCATAGCAGAGCTCCAGGAACTCTCGTCTCGAGGATCCTGCAGCTGAGCTCCTGGGACCCGAGCCTCGACGATCCCGCTGCCGAGCTCCACGAACCCGGTCCACGACAATCCCGCAGCCTAGCTCCATGAACCCGAGCCTGGAGGATCCAGCAGCCGAGCTCCAGGAACACAGGCCTCGAAATCCCACAGCCAAGCTCCATGAACCCAGGCCTCGAAGATCCTGCAGCCAAGCTCCAGGAACCTGAGCCTAGAGGATCCAGCAGCTGAGCTCCAGGAACCCGAGCCTCGAGGATCCCGCAGCTGAGCTCCAGGAACCCGAGCCGCGAGGATCCCGCAGCCGAGCTCCCAGAACTGGAGTCTGGACGATCCCGCAGCCAAGCTCTACGAACCTGTTCCACGATGATCCCGCAGCTGAGCTCCATGAACCTGGGCTCGAGGATCTCGCAGCCGAGCTCTAAGAACCCGAGCTTCGACGATCCCGCAGCCGAGCTCCGAGAACCCGAGCTGTGACGATCACGCAACCGATCTCCAAGAACCGGAGCCTCAACGATCGCGCAGCCAATCTCCAGGAACAGTCGCCTCGAGGATATCCGCAGCCGAGCTCCTGCAACCCGAGCGGCGAAGATCCCGCAGCCGAGCTCCAGGAACCCGAGCCTCGACGATCCCGCAGCCGACCTGCCGGAACCCGAGCCTCAAGGATCCCGCAGCCAATCTCCAGGAACCCAAGCGTCGAGGATCCCACAGCCGAGCTCCAGGAACCCAAGCATCGAGGATCCTGCAGCCGAGCCTCGAGGATCCCACAGCCGAGCTTTAAGAAGCCGAGCCTTGAGGATCCCGCAGCCAAACTCCAGGTACCCTCTCCTCGAGGATCCCGCAGCCGAGCTCTAGGATCCCGAGCCTCAAGCATCCCACAGCCGAGCTCTAGGAACCCAAGCATCGAGGATCCCGCAGCCAAGCTCCCGGAACCCGAGCCTCGAGGATCCTGCAGCCGAGCTCCAAGACCCCAAGTTTCTACGATCCTGTAGCCAAGCTCCGAGAACCCGAGCCGTGACGATCACGCAACCAAGTTCCAAGAACCGGAGCCTTGACGATCCCGCAGCCAAGCTCCAGGAACTCTCGCCTCAAGGATCCCGCAGCTGAGCTTCCGGAACTCGAGCCTCAAGGATCCTGCAGCCGAGCTCCAAGAAACCGAGCCATGAGGATCGCGCAGTCGAGCTCCAGGTACCCAATCTTGAAGGATCCCGCAGCAGAGCTCCACGAACCCAGGCCTCGAGGATCCCGCAGCCGAGCTCCAAGTACCCAAGCCTCGACGATCCCGCAGCCAAATTCCAGGTACCCTCTCCACGAGGATCCCGCAGCCGAGCTCCAAGAACCCGGGCCTCTAGAATCCCGCAGCCGAGCTCCAGGAACCCAAGCATCGAGGATACCGCAGCCGAGCTCCAAGAACTCGAGCCTCGAAGATCCAGCACCCGCGCTCCGAGAACCCGAGCCTAGAGGATCCCACAGCTAAGCTCCGAGAACCCAAGCCTAGAGAATCAGCAGCCCAGATCTGAGAACCCAAGCCTAGAGAATCCCGCAGCCCAGCTCCGAGAAGTCTAGCCTCGACGATCCCGCAGCCGAGCTCCATGAACCCGGTCCACTACGATCCCGCTGCCGAGCACCAGGAACCCGAGCCTTGAGGATCCCGCAGCGGATATCCAAGAACCTGGGCATTGGCAATCAGGCCCTGAGCTCCAAGAATCCGGGCCTCGACGATCCCGCAGCCGAGCTCCGAGAACTGGAGCCTCGAGGATCCTGCAGCCGAGCTCCAGGAACCCAAACCTCGACGATCCCGCAGCCGAGCTCCAAGAAGCCGAGACTTGAGGATCTCGCAGCCAAACTCCAGGTACCCTCTCCTCGAGGATCCCGCAGCCGAGCTCCAAGAACCCGGGCCTCTAGGATCCAGCAGCCGAACTCCAAGAACCCAAGTTTCTACGATCCTGCAGCCGAGCTCCGAGAACCTGAGCCGTGACGATCACGTAACCGAGTTCCAAGAACCGGAGCCTCGAGGATCCTGCAGCTGAGCTCCCGGAACCCGAGCCTCAAGGATCCTGCAGCCGGGCTCCAGGAACCAAAGCGTCGAGGATCCCGCAGCCAAGCTCCTGGAACCCGAGCCTCGAGGATCCCACAGCCAAGCTCCAGGATCCCGAGCCTCGAGGATCCCACAGCCAAGCTCCAGGATCCCGAGCCTCGAGGATCCCACAGCCAAGCTCCAGGATCCCGAGCCGAGCTCCCGGAAGCCAAACCTCGAGGATCCTGCAGCGGAGCTCCAGGAAACCAAGCGTCGAGGATCCCACGGCCAAGCTCCCGGAACCCGAGCCTTGACGATCCCGCAGCCAAGCTCCACGAACCTGGTCCACGATGATCCCGCAGCCGAGCTCCAAGAACACGGGCCTCGGCAATCCCACAGCCGAGCTCCAGGAACCCAGGTCTCGACGATCACGCAACCGATCTCCAAGAACTGGAGCCTCAACGGTCGCGCAGCTGATCTCCGAGAACAGGTGGCTCGAGGATATCCACAGCCGAGCTCCTGCAACCCGAGCTGCGAGGATCCCGCAGCCGAGCTCCAGGAACCCGAGCCTTGAGGGTCTCGCAGCCGAGCACCAGGAACCCGAGCCTCGAGGATCCAGCAGCCGAGCTCCAGGAACCCGAGCCTCCAGGATCCCACAGCTGAGCTCCAAGAATTTGGGCCTCGGCAATCCGGCCTCGAGCTCCAACAAACCTAGCCTCGACAATCCCACAGCCGAGCTCCAGGAACTCTCGTCTCGAGGATCCCGCAGCTGAGCTCCTAGGACCCGAGCCTCGACGATCCCGCAGCCGAGTTCCACGAACCCGGACACAACGATCCAGCAGCCAAGCTCCAGGAACCCGCGCCTCCAGGATCCCGCAGCTGAGCTCCAAGAACCCGGGTCTCGGCAATCCGCACCGATCTCAAACAAACCTAGCCTCGATGATCCCGCAGCCAAGCTCCAGGAACCCGAGCCTAGAGGATCCAGCAGTCGAGCTCCAGGAACCCGAGCTTAGAGGATCCAGCAGCCGAGCTCCAGGAACTCGATCCTCGAGGATCCCGCAGCTGAGCTCTGGGAACCGGAGCGTCGAGGATCCCGCAGCCCAACTCCATGAACCCAGGCCTCGAAGATCCTGTAGCCGAGCTCCAGGAACCTGAGCCTAGAGGATCCAGCAGCCGAGCTCCAGGAACCCGAGCCTCGAGGATCCCGCAGCTGAGCTACATGAACCCAGGTCTCGAGGATCCCATAGCAGAGCTCCAGGAACTCTCGTCTCGAGGATCCTGCAGCTGAGCTCCTGGGACCCGAGCCTCGACGATCCCGCTGCCGAGCTCCACGAACCCGGTCCACGACAATCCCGCAGCCTAGCTCCATGAACCCGAGCCTGGAGGATCCAGCAGCCGAGCGCCAGGAACCCGAGCCTCCAGGATGCCGCAGCTGAGCTCCAAGAACCCGGGCCTCGGCAATCCGGCCCCGAGCTCCAACAAACCTAGCCTCGACGATCCCGCAGCCGAGCTCCGAGATCCCAAGTCTCGAGGATCCCGCAGCCGAGTGCCCGGAACCCAAGCCGCGAGGATCCCGCAGCCGAGCTCCAGGAACCCGAGCGTCGAGGATCCCGCAGCCGAGCTCCCTTCACCCGAGCCTCGACGGTCCCGCAGCCAAGCTCCAGGAACCCGAGCCTAGAGGATCAAGCAGCCGAGCTCCAGGAACCCGAGCCTTGAGGGTCTCGCAGCCGAGCACCAGGAACCCGAGCCTCGAGGATCCAGCAGCCGAGCTCCAGGAACCCGAGCCTCCAGGATCCCACAGCTGAGCTCCAAGAATTTGGGCCTCGGCAATCCGGCCTCGAGCTCCAACAAACCTAGCCTCGACAATCCCACAGCCGAGCTCCAGGAACTCTCGTCTCGAGGATCCCGCAGCTGAGCTCCAAGGACCCGAGCCTCGACGATCCCGCAGCCGAGCTCCACGAACCCGGTCACAACGATCCAGCAGCCAAGCTCCAGGAACCCGCGCCTCCAGGATCCCTCAGCTGAGCCCCAAGAACCCGGGTCTCGGCAATCCGCACCGATCTCAAACAAACCTAGCCTCGATGATCCCGCAGCCAAGCTCCAGGAACCCGAGCCTAGAGGATCCAGCAGTCGAGCTCCAGGAACCCGAGCTTAGAGGATCCAGCAGCCGAGCTCCAGGAACTCGATCCTCGAGGATCCCGCAGCTGAGCTCTGGGAACCGGAGCGTCGAGGATCCCGCAGCCCAACTCCATGAACCCAGGCCTCGAAGATCCTGTAGCCGAGCTCCAGGAACCTGAGCCTAGAGGATCCCATAGCAGAGCTCCAAGAACTCTCGTCTCGAGGATCCTGCAGCTGAGCTCCTGGGACCCGAGCCTCGACGATCCCGCTGCCGAGCTCCACGAACCCGGTCCACGACAATCCCGCAGCTGAGCTCCAAGAACCCGGGCCTCGGCAATCCGGCCCCGAGCTCCAACAAACCTAGCCTCGAGGATCCCGCAGCCGAGCTCCAAGAACCCAAGTCTCGAGGATCCCGCAGCCGAGTTCCCGGAACCCAAGCCACGAGGATCCCGCAGCCGAGCTCCAGGAACCCGAGCGTCGAGGATCCCGCAGCCGAGCTCCCTTCACCCGAGCCTCGACGGTCCCGCAGCCAAGCTCCAGGAACCCGAGCCTAGAGGATCAAGCAGCCGAGCTCCAGGAACCCGAGCCTCGAGGATCCTGCAGCTGAGCTCCAAGAACCCGGGCCTCAGCAATCCGGCCCCGAGCTCCAAGAACCCGGGCCTCGAGGATCCCGCAGCCGAGCTCCAGGAACCCGAGCCTAGAGGATCCAGCAGCCGAGCTCCAGGAACCCGAGCCTCGAGGATCCTGCAGCTGAGCTCCAAGAACCCGGGCCTCAGCAATCCGGCCCCGAGCTCCAAGAACCCGGGCCTCGAGGATCCCGCAGCCGAGCTCCAGGAACCCGAGCCTAGAGGATCCAGCAGCCGAGCTCCAGGAACCCGAGCCTCGAGGATCCTGCAGCTGAGCTCCGAGAACCGGAGCCTCGAGGATCCCGCAGCCCAGCTTCAAGAAGCCAAACCTGGATGATCCCGCAGCCGAGCTCCAAGAAACTGAGCCTCAAGGATCCCGCAGTCAAGCTCCAACAAACCTAGCCTCGACGATCCCGCAGCCGAGCTCCGAGAACTGAAGTCTCGACGATCCTGCAGCCAAGCTCCACGAACCTGGTCCACAACGATCCCGCAGTTGAGCTCCATGAACCCGGGCTCGAGGATCCCGCAGCCGAGCTGCAAGAACCCGGGCCTCGGCAATCCCACAGCCGAGCTCCGAGAACCCAGGTCTCGACGATCCCACAGCCGAACTCCGAGAACCTGAGCTGTGACGATCACGCAACCGATCTCCAAGAACCGGAGCCTCAACGATCGCGCAGCCAATCTCTAGGAACAGTCACCTCAAGGATATCCACAGCTGAGCTCCTGCAACCCGAGCCGCGAGGATCCCGCAGCCGAGCTCCAGGAACCCGAGCCTTGAGGATCCTGCAGCTGAGTTCCAAGAACCCGGGCCTCGGCAATCCGGCCCCGAGCTCCAAGAACCTGGGCCTGGAGGTTCCCGCAGCCGAGCTCCGAGAACCGGAGCCTCGAGGATCCTACAGCCGAGCTCCAGGAACCCGAGCGTTGAGGATCCCGCAGCCGAGCACCAAGAACTCGAGCGTCGAGTATCCCACAGCCAAGCTCCGAGAACCCAAGCCTAGAGAATTGGCAGCCTAGCTCCAAGAACCCAAGCCTAGAGAATCCCGAAGCCCAGCTCCGATAGCTCTTGCCTCGACAATCCTGCAGCCGAGCTCCAGGTACCCTCGCCTTGAGGATCCCGCAGCCGAGCTCCCTTCACCTGAGCCTCGACAATCCCGCAGCCAAGCTCCATGAACCCAGGTCTCGAGGATCCCATAGCAGAGCTCCAGGAACTCTCGTCTCGAGGAATCCGCAGCTGAGCTCCTGGGACCCGAGCCTCGACGATCCCGCTGCCGAGCTCCACGAACCCGGTCCACGACGATCCCGCAGCAAAGCTCCATGAACCCGAGCCTGGAGGATCCCGCAGCCGAGCTCCCGGAACCCAAGCCGCGAGGATCCCGCAGCCGAGCTCCAGGAACCCGAGCGTCGAGGATCCCGCAGCCGAGCTCCCTTCACCCGAGACTCGACGGTCCCGCGTCCAAGCTCCAGGAACCCGAGCCTAGAGGATCAAGCAGCCGAGCTCCAGGAACCCGAGCCTCGAGGATCCTGCAGCTGAGCTCCAAGAACCCGGGCCTCAGCAATCCGGCCCCGAGCTCCAAGAACCCGGACCTCGAGGATCCCGCAGCCAAGCTCCAGGAACCCGAGCGTCGAGGATCCCGCAGCTGAGATCTGAGAACCCTAGCCACGACAATCCCGCAGCCCAGCTTCAAGAACCCGAACCTGGACGATCCCGCAGCCGAGCTCCAAGAAACCGAGCCTCAAGGATCCCGCAGCCGAGCTCCGAGAACTCAAGTCTCGACGATCCCGCAGCCAAGCTTCAAGAACTGGAGCCTTGAGAATCGCGCAGCCGACCTTCCGGAACCCGAGTCTCGACGATCCCGCAGCCAAGCTCCACGAACCTGGTCCACAATGATCCCGCAGCTGAGCTCCATGAACCCGGGCTCAAGGATACCGCAGCCGAGCTCCAAGAACACGGGCCTCGGCAATCCCACAGCCGAGCTCCAGGAACCCAGGTCTCGACAATCACGCAACCGATCTCCAAGAACTGGAGCCTCAACGGTCGCGCAGCCGATCTCCGGGAACAGGTGGCTCGAGGATATCCACAGCCGAGCTCCTGCAACCCGAGCCTCCAGGATCCCGCAGCTGAGCTCCAAGAACCCGGGTCTCGGCAATCCGCACCGAGCGCTAACAAACCTCGCCTCGACGATCCCGCAGCCGAGCTCCAGGAACCCGAGCCTAGAGGATCCAGCAGCCGAGCTCCAGGAACCCGAGCTTAGAGGATCCAGCAGCCGAGCTCCAGGAACTCGATGCTCGAGGATCCCGCAGCTGAGCTCTAGGAACCGGAGCGTCGAGGATCCCGCAGCCCAACTCCATGAACCCAGGCCTCGAAGATCCCACAGCCAAGCTCCATGAACCCAGGCCTCGAAGATCCTGCAGCCGAGCTCCAGGAACCTGAGCCTAGAGGATCCAGCAGCCGAGCTCCAAGAACCCGGGCCTCGGCAATCCAGTCCCGAGCTCCAAGAACCCGGGCCTCGAGGATCCCGCTGTTGACCCTAGCCATGACAATCCCGCAGCCCAGCTTCAAGTACCCGAACCTGGACGATCCCGCAGCCGAGCTCCAAGAATCCGAGCCTCAAGGATCCCGCAGTCGAGCTCCAACAAACCTAGCCTTGACGATCCCGTAGCCGAGCTCCGAGAACTCAAGTCTCGATGATCCCGCAGTCAACCTTCGAGAACCGGAGCCTTGACGATCACGCAGCTGACCTTCCGGAACCCGAGCCGCGAGGATCCCGCAGCCGAGCTCCCAGAACTGGAGTCTGGACGATCCCGCAGCCAAGCTCTACGAACCTGTTCCACGATGATCCCGCAGCTGAGCTCCATGAACCTGGGCTCGAGGATCTCGCAGCCGAGCTCCAAGAACCCGAGCTTCGACGATCCCGCAGCCGAGCTCCGAGAACCCGAGCTGTGACGATCACGCAACCGATCTCCAAGAACCGGAGCCTCAACGATCGCGCAGCCAATCTCCAGGAACAGTCGCCTCGAGGATATCCGCAGCCGAGCTCCTGCAACCCGAGCCGCGAAGATCCCGCAGCCGAGCTCCAGGAACCCGGGCCTCTAGGATCCCGCAGCCGAGCTCCAGGAACCCGAGCCTTGACGATCCCGCAGCCGACCTGCCGGAACCCGAGCCTCAAGGATCCCGCAGCCAATCTCCAGTAACCTAAGCGTCGAGGATCCCACAGCCGAGCTCTAAGATCCCGAGCCTCGAGCATCCCACAGCCGAGCTCCAGGAACCCAAGCATCAAGGATCCTGCAGCCGAGCCTCGAGGATCCCACAGCCGAGCTTTAAGATGCCGAGCCTTGAGGATCCCGCAGCCAAACTCCAGGTACCCTCTCCTCGAGGATCCCGCAGCCGAGCTCTAGGATCCCGAGCCTCGAGCATCCCACAGCCGAGCTCTAGGAACCCAAGCATCGAGGATCCCGCAGCCAAGCTCCAAGACCCCAAGTTTCTACGATCCTGTAGCCAAGCTCTGAGAACCCGAGCCGTGACGATCACGCAACCAAGTTCCAAGAACCGGAGCCTTGACGATCCCGCAGCCAAGCTCCAGGAACTCTCGCCTCAAGGATCCCGTAGCTGAGCTTCCTGAACTCGAGCCTCAAGGATCCTGCAGCCGAGCTCCAAGAAACCGAGCCACGAGGATCGCGCAGTCGAGCTCCAGGTACCCAATCCTGGAGGATCCCGTAGCAGAACTCCAAGAACCTAGGCCTCAAGGATCCCGCAGCCAAGCTCCAAGAAAACTAGCCACGAAGATCCTGCAGCCGAGCTCCAGGAACCCAAGCATTGAGGATCTCGCAGCCGAGCTCCCGGAACCGGAGCCATGAAGATCTCGCAGCTGAGCTCCAGGAACCCGAGCTTCAACGATCCCGCAGCTGAGCTCCACGAACCCGGTCCACGACGATCGCGCAGCCGAGCTCCAGGAACCCGAGCCTCGAGGATCCCGCAGCCGATCTCCAAGAACCCGGGCCTCGGCAATCCGGCCCTGAGCTCCAAGAATCCGGGCCTTGACGATCCCGCAGCCGAGCTCCAAGAACCGGAGCCTCGAGGATCCCGCAGCCGAGCTTCGGGAACCCAAGTGTCGAGGATCCTGCAGCCGAGCTCCAGGAACCCAAGCCTCGATGATCCCACAGCCGAGCTCCAAGAAGCCGAGCCTTGAGGATCTCACAGCCAAACTCCAGGTACCCTCTCCTCGAGGATCCCGCAGCCGAGCTCCAAGAACCCAGGCCTCTAGGATTCCGCAGCCGAGCTCCAAGAACCAAAGCGTCGAGGATCCCACAGCCAAACTCCCGGAACCCGAGCCTCGATGATTTCGCAGCCCAGCTCCAGTAACCCGAGCCTTGCGGATCCCACAGCCGAGCTCCAAGAAACCGAGCCACGGGGATCCCGCAGTCAACCTTCGAGAACCGGAGCCTTGACGATCACGCAGCTGACCTTCCGGAGCCCGAGCCGCGAGGATCCCGCAGCCGAGCTCCCAGAAATGGAGTCTGGACGATCCCGCAGCCAAGCTCTACGAACCTGTTCCACGATGATCCCGCAGCTGAGCTCCATGAACCTGGGCTCGAGGATCTCGCAGCCGAGCTCCAAGAACCCGAGCTTCGACGATTCCGCAGCCGAGCTCCGAGAACCCGAGCTGTGACGATCACGCAACCGATCTCCAAGAACCGGAGCCTCAACGATCGCGCAGCCAATCTCCAGGAACAGTCGCCTCGAGGATATCCGCAGCCGAGCTCCTGCAACCCGAGCCGCGAAGATCCCGCAGCCGAGCTCCAGGAACCCGGGCCTCTAGGATCCCGCAGCCGAGCTCCAGGAACCCGAGCCTCGACGATCCCGCAGCCGACCTGCCGGAATCCGATCCTCAAGGATCCCGCAGCCAATCTCCAGGAACCCAAGCGTCGAGGATCCCACAGCCGAGCTTTAAGAAGCCGAGCCTTGAGGATCCCGCAGCCAAACTCCAGGTACCCTCTCCTCGAGGATCCCGCAGCCGAGCTCTAGGATCCCGAGCCTCGAGCATCCCACAGCCGAGCTCTAGGAACCCAAGCATCGAGGATCCCGCAGCCAAGCTCCAAGACCCCAAGTTTCTACGATCCTGTAGCCAAGCTCCGAGAACCCGAGCCGTGACGATCATGCAACCAAGTTCCAAGAACCGGAGCCTTGACGATCCCGCAGCCAAGCTCCAGGAACTCTCGCCTCAAGGATCCCGCAGCTGAGCTTCCTGAACTCGAGCCTCAAGGATCCTGCAGCCGAGCTCCAAGAAACCGAGCCACGAGGATCGCGCAGTCGAGCTCCAGGTACCCAATCCTGGAGGATCCCGTAGCAGAACTCCAAGAACCTAGGCCTCAAGGATCCCGCAGCCAAGCTCCAAGAAAACTAGCCACGAAGATCCTGCAGCCGAGCTCCAGGAACCCAAGCGTTGAGGATCTCGCAGCCGAGCTCCCGGAACCGGAGCCATGAAGATCTCGCAGCTGAGCTCCAGGAACCCGAGCTTCAACGATCCCGCAGCTGAGCTCCACGAACCCGGTCCACGACGATCCCGCAGCCGAGCTCCAGGAACCCGAGGTTCAACGATCCCGCAGCTGAGCTCCACGAACCCGGTCCACGACGATCCCGCAGCCGAGCTCCAGGAACCCGAGCCTCGAGGATCCCGCAGCCGATCTCCAAGAACCCGGGCCTCGGCAATCCGGCCCTGAGCTCCAAGAATCCGGGCCTTGACGATCCCGCAGCCGAGCTCCAAGAACCGGAGCCTCGAGGATCCCGCAGCCGAGCTCCAGGAACCCAAGTGTCGAGGATCCTGCAGCCGAGCTCCAGGAACCCAAGCCTCGATGATCCCACAGCCGAGCTCCAAGAAGCCGAGCCTTGAGGATCTCACAGCCAAACTCCAGGTACCCTCTCCTCGAGGATCCCGCAGCCGAGCTCCAAGAACCCAGGCCTCTAGGATCCCGCAGCCGAGCTCCAAGAACCCGAGCCGTGACGATCACGCAACCAAGTTCCAAGAACCGGAGCCTCGACGATCTCGCAGCCAAGCTCCCGGAACTCTCACCTCGAGGATCCCGCAGCCGAGCTCCCGGAACCCGAGCCTCAAGGATCCCGCAGCCGAGCTCCCGGAACCTGAGCCTCGAGGATCCTGCAGCGGAGCTCCAGGAACCCAAGCGTCGAGGATCCCACAGCCGAGCTCCCGAAACCCGAGCCTCGACGATCCCGCAGCCCAGCTCCAGGAACCCGAGCCTCGAGGATCCTGCAGCCGAGCTCCCGGAACCCGAGCCCGAGGATCCTGCAGCGGAGCTCCAGGAACCCAAACGTCGAGGATCCCACAGCCGAGCTCCCGAAACCCGAGCCTCGACGATCCCGCAGCCCAGCTCCAGGAACCTGAGCCTCGAGGATCTCGCAGCCGAGCTCTGAGAACCCAAGTCTCGATGGTCCCGCAGCCGAGCTCCGAGAACCGGAGCCTCGATGATTCCGCAGCCGAGCTCCACGAACCTGGTCCACGATGATCCTGCAGCCGAGCTCCAGGAACCCGAGCCTCGAGGATCCAGCAGCTGAGCTCCAGGAACCCGGGCCTCGGCAATCCAGCCCCGAGCTCCAAGAACCCAGGTCTCGACGATCCTGCAGCCGAGCTCCGAGAACCCGAGCTGTGACGATCACGCAACCGATCTCCAAGAACTGGAGCCTCAACGATCGCGCAGCCGATCTCCAGGAACAGTCGCCTCGAGGATATCCGCAGCCGAGCTCCAGGAAACCAAACCTCGAGGGTCTCGTAGCCAAGCACCAGGAACTCGAGCGTCGAGGATCCTGCAGCCGGACTCCCGGAACCCGAGCCTTGACGGTCCCGCAGCTGAGCTCCAGGTGCCCTCGCCTCGAGGATCCCGCAGCCGAGCTCCAGGAACCTAAGCCTCGAGGATCCCGCAGCCGAGCTCCGAGAACCCGAGCCTAGAGAATCGGCAGCCCAGCTCCGAGAACCCAAGCCTCGACGATCCCGCAGCCGAGCTCCGAGAACCGGAGCCTCGAGGATCCCGCAGCCGAGCTCCGAAAACCCTAGCCAGGACAATCCTGTAGCCGAGCTTCAAGAACCCGAATCTTGACGATCCCGCAGCCGAGCCCCAAGAACCCTAGCCTCAAGGATACCGCAGCCGAGTTCCAAGAACCCAAGCCTCGACGATCCCACAGCCAAGCTCCAAGAACCCGAGCCGCGACGATCCCGCAGCCGAGCTCCGAGAACTGGAGCCTCGAGGGTCCTGCAGCCGAGCTCCAGGAACCGGAGCGTTGACGATCCTGCAGCCGAGCTCTGAGAACCCAAGTCTCGAGGATCCCGCAGCCGAGGTCCAGGAAACCTGGCGTCGGTGATCCTGCAGCCGAGCTCCCAGAACCCGAGCCTCGACGATCCTGCAGCCGAGCTCCAAGAACCCAAGCCTTGACGATTCTGCAGCAGGGCTCCAGGAACTCTCGCCTCGAGGATCCCGCAGCCGAGCTCTGAGAACCCAAGCTCGAGGATCTCGCAGCCGAGCTCCGAGAACCCTAGATACGACAATCCCACAGCTGAGCTTCAAGAACCCGAACCTTGACGATCCCGCAGCCGAACCCAAGAACCTTAGCCTCAAGGATACCACAGCCGAGTTCCAAGAACCCAAGCCTCGATGATTCCACAGCCGAGCTCCAAGAACCTGAGCCGCGATGATCCCGCAGCCGAGCTCCGAGAACCGGAGCCTCGAGGATCCTGCAACCGAGCTCCAGGAACCCGAGCGTTGAGGATCCTGCAGCCGAGCTCTGAGAACCCAAGTCTCGAGGATCCCGCAGCCGAGGTCCAAGAACCCGGGCCTCGACGATCCCCCAGCTGAGCTCCAGGAATCCTGGCGTCGGTGATCCTGCAGCTGAGCTCCCGGAACCAGAGCCTCGAGCATCCCACAGCCCAGCTCCAGGAACCCAAGCCTCAAGGATCCCTCAGCCGAGCTTCCGGAACCCGAGCCTCGAGGATCCCGCAGCCTAGCTCAAAGAACCCAAGCCTCGACGATTCCGCAGCCGAGCTGCAGGAACCAGATTCTCGAGGATCCCACAGCCGAGCTCGAAGAAGCCGAGCCTTGAGGATCCCGCAGTCGAGCTCTAGGTACCCTGTCCTCGACGATCCCGCAGTCGAGCTCCAAGAACCCGGGCCTCAGCGATCACGCAGCCGATCCCCAAGTACCCTAGCCTCGACGATCCCCCAGCCGAGCTCCAAGAACCCTGGCGTCGGTGATCCAGCAGCCAAGCTCCAAGAATCCGGGCCTCGACGATTCCGCAGCCGAGCTCCAGGAACCCGAGCCTCGAGGATCCCGCAGCCAAGCTCCAGGAACCCAAGCCTCGACCATCCCGCAGCCGAGCTCCAAGAATCCAGGCTTTAGCGATCCAGCCCCCAAGCTCCACGAACCCAGGCCTCGACGATCCTGCACCCGATCTCCGAGAATTCTAGCCTCGATGATCCCATAGCCGAGCTCCAAGAACCCAAGTCTCGAAGATCCCACAGCCGAGCACCAAGAACCCTAGCCTTGAGAACTATGCAGTCGAGCTCCAAGAATCCTAGCCTCGACGATCCTGCAGCCGAGATCCGAGAACCCAAGCCGTGATGATCACGCAACTGCTTTCCAAGAACCGGAGCCTCGACGATTCCGCAGCCGAGCTGCAGGAACTGTCGCCTCGAGGATCCTGCAGCGGAGCTCCAGGAAACCAAGCGTCAAGGATCCCACGGCCAAGCTCCCGGAACCCGAGCCTTGACGATCCCGCAGCCCAGCTCCAGTAACCCGAGCCTCGCAAATCCTGCAGCCGAGCTCCAAGAAACCGAGCCACGAGGATCGCGCAGTCGAGCTCCTGGTACCCTATCCTGGAGGACCCCGCAGCAGAGCTCCAAGAACCCAGGCCTCGAGGATCCCGCAGCCGAGCTCCAAGTACCTGGGTCTCGGCAATCCGGCCCCGAGCTCCAAGAACCCCGGCATCGACGATCCCGCAGCCGAGCTCCGAGAACCCAGGTCTCGACGATCCTGCAGCCGAGCTCCAGGAACCCGAGCCTCGAGGGTCTCGCAGCCGATCAGCAGGAACTCGAGCGTCGAAGATCCTGCAGCTGAGCTCCCGGAACCCGAGCTGTGACGGTCCCGCAGCCGAGCTCCAGGTACCTTCGCCTCGACGATCCCGCAGCCGAGCTCCAAGAACCCGGGCCTCGAAGATCCCACACCGGAGCTCCGAGAACCCGAGCCTAGAGGATCCCACAGCCAAGCTCCGAGAACCCAAGCCTAGAGAATCGGCAGCCCAGATCCGAGAACCCAAGCCTAGAGAATCCTGCAGCTCAGCTCCGAGAACTCTAGCCTCGACGATCCCGCAGTCGAGCTTCGAGAACCGGAGCCTCGACGATTCTGCAGCCGACCTCCCGGAACCCGAGCCTCGAGGATCCCGCAGCCGAGCTCCAAGAATCCTAGCTTCGAGGATCCGACAGCCGAGCTCTGAGAACCCTAGCCACGACAATCCCGCAGCCGAGCTTCAAGAAACCTAGCCTCGACGATCCCGCAGCCGAGCTCCAAGAACCCAAGTCTCGACGATCCCTCAGCCGAGCTTCGAGAACCGGAGCCTTGACAATCACGCAGCCGACCTTCCGGAACCCGGGCATTGACGATCCCGCAGCCGAGCTCCGAGAACCCAGGTCTGGACGATCCCGCAGCCCAGCTCTGAGAACCTGAACTGTGACGATCACGCAGCCGATCTCCAGGAACAGTCACCTCGAGGATCTCCGCAGCCGAGCTCTCGCAACCTGAGCCACGAGGATCCCGCAGCTGAGCACCAGGAACCCGAACCTCGAGGGTCTCGCAGCCGAGCACCAGGAACTCGAGCGTCGAGGATCCTGCAGCCGAGCTGCCGGAACCCGAGCCTTGACGGTCCTGCAGCCGAGCTCCAGGTACCCTCGCCTTGAGGATCCCGCAGCCGAGCTCCAGGAACCTGAGCCTCGAGGATCCCGCAGCCGAGCTCCAAGAACCCGGGCCTCGAGGATCCCGCACCCGAGCTCCAAGAACCTGAGCCTAGAGGATCCCACAGCCAAGCTCCGAGAACCCAAGCCTAGAGAATCGGCAGCCTAGCTCCGAGAACCCAAGCCTAGAGAATCCCGCAGCCCAGCTCCGAGTACTCTAGCCTTGACGATCCCGCAGCCGAGCTCCAGGAACCCGAGCCTCGAGCATCCCACAGCCCAGCTCCAGGAACCCAAGCCTCGACGATTCCACAGCCGAACTCCAGGAACTCTCGCCTCAACGATCCCGCAGCCAAGCTCCGAGAACCGGAGCCTCGAGGATCCCGCAGCCGAGCTCTGAGAACCCAAGCTCGAGGATTTCGCAGCTGAGCTCCAAGAACCCTAGCCACAACAATCCCGCAGCCGAGCTCCAGGAACCCGAACCTTGAGGATCCCACAGCCAAACTCCAGGTACCCTCTCCTTGAGGATCCCGCAGCCGAGTTCCAAGAACCCGGGCTTCTAGGATCCCGCAGCCGAGCTCCAAGAACCCAAGTTTCTACGATCCTGCAGCCGAGCTCCGAGAACCCGAGCCATGACGATCATGCAACCAAGTTCCAAGAACCGGAGCCTCGACGATCTCACAGCCAACCTCCAGAAACTCTCGCCTTGAGGATCCTGCAGCCGAGCTCCCAGAACCCGAGCCTCAAGGATCCCGCAGCCGAGCTCCAGGAAACCGAGCCTCAAGGATCCCGCAGCCGAGCTCCGAGAACCCAACTTTCGAGTATCCCGCAGCTGAGCTCCGAGAACCGGAGCCTCGACGATTCTGCAGCCGAGCTCCCGGAACCCGAGCCTCGACGATCCTGCAGCCGAGCTCCATGAACCCGGGCCTCGAGGATCCTGCAGCTGAGTTCCAGGAACCTGAGCCTAGAGGATCCAGACGCTGAACTCCAAGAACCCGGGCCTCGGCAATCTGTCTCCAAGCTCCAAGAACCCGGGCCTTGATGATCCCGCAACCGAGCTCCGAGAACCGGAGCCTCAAGGATCCCGCAGCCGAGCCCCAGGAACCCGAGCGTCGAGGATCCCACAGCCGAGCTCTGAGAACCCTAGCCACGACAATCCCGCAGCCGAGCTTCAAGAACCGGAACCTCGACGATCCCGCAGCCGAACTCCAAGAAACCTAGCCTCGATGATCCCGCAGCCGAGCTCCAAGAACCCAAGTCTCGACGATCCCTCAGCCGAGCTTCGAGAACCGGAGCCTTGACGATCACGCAGCCGACCTTCCGGAACCCGGGCATCAACGATCCCGCAGCCGAGCTCTGAGAACCCAGGTCTGGACGATCCCGCAGCCTAGCTCTAAGAACCTGAGCTGTGACGATCACGCAGCCGATCTCCAGGAACGGTCGCCTCGAGGATATCCGCAGCCGAGCTCTCGCAACCTGAGCCGCGAGGATCCCGCAGCCGAGCTCCGAGAACCCAGGTCTGGACGATCCCGCAGCCGAGCTCCCGGAACCCGAGCCTTGATGGTCCCGCAGCTGAGCTCCAGGTACTCTCGCCTCGACGATCCCGCAGCCGAGCTCCAGGAACCTGAGCCTCGAGGATCCCGCAGCCGAGCTCCAAGAACCCGAGCCTAGAGGATCCCACAGTCAAGCTCCGAGAACCCAAGCCTAGAGAATCCCGCAGCCCAGCTCCGAGAACTCTAGCCTCGACGATCCCGCAGCCGAGCTCCAGGAACCCGAGCCTCGAGCATCCCACAGCCCAGCTCTAGGAACCCAAGCATCGAGGATCCCTCAGCCGAGCTCCCGGAACCCGAGCCTCAAGGGTCCTGCAGCCGACCTCCAAGAACCCAAGCCTTGACGATTCCACAGCCAAGCTCCAGGAACTCTCGCCTCAATGATCCCGCAGCCAAGCTCCAAGAACCGGAGCCTCGAGGATCCCGCAGCCGAGCTCTGAGAACCCAAGCTCGAGGATCTCGCAGCCGAGCTCCGAGAACCCTAGCCATAACAATCCTGCAGCCGAGCTTCAAGAACCCGAACCTCGACATTCCCGCAGCCGAGCCCCAAGAACCCTAGCCTCAAGGATACCGCAGCCGAGCTCCAAGAACCCAAGCCTCAACGATCCCACAGCTGAGCTCCAAGAACCCAAGCCATGACGATCCCGCAGCCGAGCTCCGAGAACCGGAGCCTCGAGGATATCGCAGCCCAGCTCCAGGAACCTGAGCGTTGAGGATCCTGCAGCCGAGCTCTGAGAACCCAAGTCATGAGGATCCCGCAGCCGAAGTCGAAGAACCCGAGGCTCAACAATCCCCCAGCCAAGCTCCAGGAACCCTGGCGCCGGTGATCCTGCAGCCGAGTTCCCAGAACCCGAGCCTCAACGATCCACAGCCGAGCTCCAGGAACCCGAACCTCGAGCATCCCACAGCCCAGCTCCAGGAACCCAAGCATCGAGGATCCCTCAGCCGAGCTACCGGAACCGGAGCCTCGAGGATCCCGCAGCCAAGCTCCAGGAACTCTCGCCTCAAGGATCCCGCAGCCGAGCTCCTGGAACCTGAGCGTTGAGGATCCCGCAGCCGAGCTCTGAGAACCCAAGCTCGAGGATCTCGCAGCTGAACTCCGAGAACCCGAACCTTGACGATCCCGCAGCCGAGCTTCAAGAACCTTAACCTCGACGATCCCACAGCCGAGCCCCAAGAACCCTAGCCTCAAGGATACCACAGCCGAGTTCCAAGAACCCAAGCCTCGATGATCCCACAGCCGAGATCCAAGAACCCGAAACTCGACGATCCCACAGCCGAGCCCCAACAGCCCTAGCCTCGACGATCCCACAGCCGAGCTCCAAGAACCCGAGCCGCGACGATCCCGCAGCTGAGCTCCAGGAACCCGAGCGTCAAGGATCCCGCAGCTGAGTTTCCGGAACCCGAGCCTCGAGGATTCCGCAGCTGAGCTTCCGGAACCCGAGCCTCGACAATCCCACAGCCGAGCTCCAGGTACCCTCGCCTCGACGATCCCGCAGCTGAGCTTCCGGAACCCGAGCCTCGACAATCCCACAGCCGAGCTCCAGGTACCCTCGCCCCGACGATCCCGCAGTCAAGCTCCGAGAACCCAAGCCGTGACGATCGTGCAGCCAAGCTCCGAGAATCTAAGCCTCAAGGATCCCGCAGCCGAGCTCCAAGAACCCTAGCCTCAACGATCCCACAGCCGAGCTCCTGGAGCCCAAGTCTCGACGAATCTAAGTCTTAAGGTAAGAGTAAAATTTCGGCATGGACTAGAAGGGCCGAGATGGCCTGTTTCTGCACTGTAATTGTTATATGGTTATATGATTAAACACTTGGCACGATATGCAAAATCTGTAGAGAAAGGTTTTTCAGCTAGAAGTTGTTGCCAGCAAGATGCTGCTTACAAATGCAACTACCTTATGGAAAAATGGATAGCTTTGATTTGCAGATATTGATGTTGATTTGCTGGTAAGTCAGACCTGGGTGCAGAATGGTGAGCTCTTCTACAGTGCAGGGCCTAACTTGGTTAGATGTTAACACTTGTACGCTGGCCAGAGCACACCTTGTCCATTTCGTCACAGAGCTACACACCACAGATATAGAACTTTTGCTCCATCTTGTCCATCCCAATCTTGTCTACACTACCCCCATTTGCTTGCATTAAGCCCATATTCCTCTGCTCCTTCACTATCCAAGTACCTGTCCAAATACCTTTTAAATGTTATGATTGTATCTGCCTTCACCTTTAGCAACCCTTTCAATAAAACCAACCCCCCTTTTTCTGATAGTTTTGCCCTCAGAACTCTTTTAATATTTTCCCCTCTCACCATATATGATCCAGCTTTAGATTAACATATGCTAGAGAAAAGTCTCTGACCATCTAACATATTTTTGCCCCTCCTAATCTTACAAACCCCTATAAGTTTACCACTCAGCCTCCTATGTCCCATGAGATCAAACACACCTGATCCAATCTCTTCTTGTAACTAAGGCCCTTCATTCCAGGTAACATGTGTATAAGATGATGAGAGCCATTGATCGTGTGGATAGTCAGAGGCTTTTTCCCAGGGCTGAATTGGCTAACATTAGAGGGCACAGTTTTAAGGTGCTTGGAAGTAGGTACAGAGGAGATGTCATGGATAAGTTTTTTACACAGAGAATGGTGATTGTGTGGAATGGGCTGCTGGTGATGGTGGTGGAGGCGGATACGATAGGGTCTTTTAAGAGACTTTTGGATAGGTACATGGAGCTTAGAAAAATAAAGGGCTATGGGTAACCCTCGGTAATTTCTAAAGTAAGTACATGTTCGGCACAGCGTTGTGGGCCAAAGGGCCTGGATTGTGCTGTAGATTTTCTCTGTTTCTAAGTTTCTACATCCCTGGTGAATCTCTTCTGCATTTTTTTTCTAATGCCAGTACAATCTTCCTACAGAGTGTCAAGTAGAACAATACAGAATAATGTAACCTAACCAACATTTTTACAGCTGTAATATGATGTCCTATCTCTTACTGTCAATGCCCCCAGTCTATGGAGGCAAGCATACCAAATCATAAACACAAAAGGTTCTGCAGATGTCAGAAAGCAGGCGCAACATGCAAAATTCAGGAAGAGATCATAAATACAAAATACTCTGCAGATGCTGGGGTCAAAGCGACACTCACAGCACACTGGAAGAACTCAGCAGGTCGGGCAGCATCCATGGAAATGATCAGTCAACGTTTCAGGACTGAAGAGGGAAGGGGCAGAGGCCCTATAAAGAAGGTGGGCGAAGGGTGGGAAGGAGAAAGGTGATAGGTTCCAGGTGAAAAACCAATAAAGGGAAAGATGAAGGGGTGGGGGAGGGGATAGGCAGGAAAGGTGAAGAAGGAATAGGGGTAAGCACAGTAGTTAGTAGAAGGAGGCGAAACCATGAGGGAGGTGATAGGCAGCTGGGGAAGGGGGTAGAGTGAAAATGGGATGGGGGAAGGGAGGGGGAGGGAATTACCAGAATTTGGAGAATTCAAGGTTCATGCCCAGGGGCTGGAGACTACCCAGGTGGTATATGAGGTGTTGCTCCTCCAACCTGAGTTTAGCCTCATCATGGCAGTAGAGGAGGCCATGTATGGACATATCCGAATGGGAATGTGAAGCAGAGTTGAAGTAGGTGGCAACCGGGAGATCCTGTCTGTTCTGGAGAACGGAGTAGAGGTGCTCGACGAAGCGGTCTCCCGATCTGCGTCGGGTTTCACCGATGTAGAGGAGGCCGCACCGGATGCAATAGATGACCCCAACAGACTCACAAGTGAAGTGTTGCCTCAACTGGAAAGACTGTTTGGGGCCCTGAATGGTGGTGATGGAGGAAGTGTAGGGACAGGTGTAGCACTTACGCTTGCAGGGATAAGTGTCGGATGGGAGATCCGTGGGGAGGGACATGTGGACCAGGGAGTCGCGGAGGGAACGATCCCTGCGGAAAGCGGAGAGGGTGGAGAGGGAAAGATGTGCTCAGCGGTGGGGGTCCTGTTGAAGGTGGTGGAATTTGTGGAGGATAACGTGCTGGATCCGGAGGCTGGTGGGGTGGTAGGAGAGTACAAGGGGAACTCTGTCCCTGTTGTGGTGACAGGAGGATGGGGTGAGGGCCGAAGTGTGGGAATTGGAGGAGATGTGGGTGAGGGCGTCATTGATGACGGCAGAAGGGAAACCTTTATCCTTAAAGAAAGAGGACATTTGAGATGTCCTGGAACGGAAGGCCTCATCCTGGGAGCAGATGCGGCGGAGATGGAGGAACTGGGAATAGGGAATGGCATTTTTGCATGTGGCAGGGTGGGAAGAGGTTTCGTCGAGGTAGTTATGAGAGTCAGTGGTCTTGTAGAAGATGTCAGTGGACAGTCTGTCTCCAGAGATGGAGACTGAGAAATGGAGAAAGAGCAGAGAAGTGTCCGAGATGGACCAAGTGAATTTGAGGGCTGGGTGGAAGTTAGAAGCAAAGTTGATGAAATTGATGAGCTCAGCATGGGTGCAGGAAGCAGCACCAATATAGTCATCAATGTAGCGAAGGAAAAGTTGGGGAGCAGTACCAGTGCAGGTTTGGAGCACAGACTGTTCCACCTAACCAACGAAGAGGCAGGCATAGCTGGGGCCCATGTGAGTGCCCATAGCTACGCCCTTGGTCTGAAGAAAGTGGGAAGAGCCAAAAAAGAAGTTATTAAGTGTGAGTACCAGTTCCGCCAACTGGAGGAGGGTATTGGTGGTGGGGAACTGGTGAGATCTATTGTCCAGAAAGTAGTGGAGGGCTTTGAGGGCTTCTTGATGGGGAACGGAAGTGAATAAGGATTGGACATGCATAGTGAAAATGAGGTGGTCAGAATTGTGGAACTGCATACGTAATTCTGTCCATACACAAGGGTGTGGATCGAAAGTTAAACTGAGATTGTAACGGCAAAAACTGGTTGTAACTTCGTTTGTTTTGTTTCGCGACCCTCTTCTGGCACTTAAACATCGAAAACCGATAAAGAAATTAGAACCCGAAAAAGTCTTTGTTGTCCTGAGCGTGTAGTTTTCCCCAGGCTACAAAATCTGGTACCAGGAGTGGGGCTAATTCCAAGCCAGTTTAGAGGGTCTCTGATTGTTGTGTGCAGGTTAATATACAGTACCTAATACAGTAGTGATGAAGACAGGACCGGGTTCCCGTCGGGCGGAAGGAGAGAGTGCAGTTGAGCCTCATGGAAAGCGCGCTGGAGCCTCGCGAATGGGCCGGGACGTCAGCGACTGACGTCAGGACGCAGAGCGGTGACGTGGACCCCGGGAACTGCGGGCCATGAAGCCATCGCGTTTGCAGCGAAGGACGGCAGCAGCTCCTTTTGCAGGCTTGTGTGAATTTTGAAGACTTCAGGTTTTACTATGTCACGCTCAGAGGACACACCAGTTGAACTTGATTTGAATGAACAAATTAGGGAATTGTGTAGTAGGTATGATGAAGCCAAGGCAACCATTGATAAATTAAGCAGAAGGTCCTATATATATGTCCCAAGGAAAAGACACATAGTTCCATTTACGGGGGATGTTGAGGAAGATGGGAGGTCTGTTGATGACTTTATTGTAGAAGTACAACGTGCACTTAATAGTAGAAATCAGCCTGACCAGGATCAGTCTGACTTCGTTATGTCCCTGCTCAGGGGTGCAGCCTTAGAGGAAGCACGAATGCGCAGTGATGCTGGGGAAGATCGCGTTGATGACTTGTTCACCTATCTCAGGGAAGCTCTTAGAGATAAGTGTTGTGCTCCCCAGCTGTGGCATAACTTTTACAGTCGTAAACAGCATGAGGGTGAAGATGTAAGAGAGTTTTTACATGCCCTAGCCCAAGCTCTTAACTTGATACTGAAGCACTCCTCTGTTGCCGTGACCAATGAGAGGGTGGTGCTAAGAGATCAATTTATAGAGGGGATCCCGGATCCTTCCCTCAGAAGGGAGCTCCACATATTCGTGCGGGACCACACTGAGTCCTCAGTGATAGAAGTGAGAGAGGAGGCTTGTTTGTGGCTCGTAGAAGAGCCCCTGGGAAATACAAGGTCTGGAAAGTCAAAGTGTAGCAGTGGCCAGGCACAGTGCTCGATTCTTAAAGCTCGGGAATCTGAGTCTGTCACACTAGATGACGTCCTTAAAGTGGTCGCAGAGCAGGGCAAAGCGCTTTGTGAATTGACTCAAGCAGTGAAAGATCTGACTGTACAGAGGGATTTTACACGCGCTACTAGCAGTAGACGTAATTTACAGCCTAGTTTCGCAGAAGATGGGCAACCAATATGTTTCAAGTGTCAGGTGGGAGGGCATTTGGCCAAGAATTGCCCACAGAAGCGGGGTGCAAGCGAAGTGGCATCTGCATCCTCCTGCCCTCAAGAGGTTGGGAGTCGGGCAATTCGGTGGAACCTCATAGATACAGATAATGTACAGCTACCCTGTGACCAGTTGCTGCAACGTGCTGTAGGGACATGTCCAGCACCCTGACCGAGCAGTTCTTTCGAGAACACTTGAATGGAGAGGATGAGGGTATGTTGTCCACTGCTGGCTGGCTTAGGCTAGCAGCTGCAAACGGTCGTGATATTCCTTACCTTGGGTATCTAGAGCTAGAGGTTCAGGCAATGGGCATGAAGATACCCAATTGTGGCTTTCTAGTAGTCAGGGAACCTATTAGCACCGAACCACCTATCCCATGTATTGTAGGCATGAACATTATCAGCCAGTGTAAGCAACTTGTCTATGCAGTGTTTGTCTTCGATGTCCAGTATCGTCCGGGTCGGAGCAATACCGTGGCTGACGCACTCTCTAGGCAGCCATTTGCGGGGGAGCTTGAGCCTGCCCCAGAGGATGTGGAGTTTGATGGGGCTGTAGCGACCTGTAGTTTGATCAATCGCGGCACTGGTTACTGCTGGTCTTAACAGCTGCAGGGCAAAGTGTAGCAGTGGCCAGGCACCGTGCTCGATTCTTAAAGCTCAGGAATCTGAGTCTGTCACACTAGATGACGTCCCTAAAGTGGTCGCAGAGCAAATTTGAGCCTGGGAAGCTGGTACTGGTGAGGTAAGTGGTCCGACGCAAGGGAACACTCCAACCCTCCCAGGTTACTCTAATGGGGACTTGTGTACTTTTCAGCAGCAAGGCCCTGTGTTAGGTGTCCTAAGAGACTTATGGGATCAGAAAAGAAAGCTGAGTGGCCAGGAGTGTAAATCTCTGCCTAAACCCGTTTTGTCTCTGTTAAGGCACTGGGACAGTATCAGGGAGCGTAAAGGGTTACTGTATAGGGTAGTTGAGGATGAGAAGCTTGGGACGTGTTACCAGCTTCTGGTACCTAACAGCTTGAGGAGCAAAGTGTTAGTGTATGTACGTGACTGTATGGGCCATCAAGGCATACGAGCGTACTCTGCAGTTGTTGAGAAGCCGATGTTTTTGGGTGGGCATACACGAGGATGTGGCACGGTGGGTCAAGAATTGTCCACGTGGTATACTAACTAAGATGCCGCAGCCTAGGATCCACCCCCCACCCCCCCATTAAGTCATTTCTGGCTTCTAGGCCGCTTGAAGTTGTAGCGTTCAATTTCACAGTGTTGGAGCCAGCAACTGACAGGCGTGAGAATGTCTTAATGGTCACGGACATTTTCACTAAATTTACCCAAGCATTTCCGACTCGGGATCAAAAGGCGTATACCACAGCAAGGGTGCTCTTGAGGGAAAGGTTCATAAAGTACGGTGTCCCTGAGAGATTGCATTCTGACCAGGCAGTTACTTCAAAAGTGAGGTCATTGCGGAGCTTTGCAAACTATACGGGGTAAAGAAAAGCCGTACCACACCTCATCATCTTACTGGAAACGCACAGTGCGAGCGTTTCAACAGGACAATGCATGAGTTGTTGTGTACGTTGCCTCCAGAAAAGAAGCGCAGGTGGCCAGAACATCTACCTGAGTTGGTGTATGCATATAATGCAACACCTCACGCACTCACCGGGTATTCGCCTTACTGTCTGTTGTTTGGGGTGGATCCCCACTTGCCCATGGATGCTCTGTTGGGGCAAGAGCAGACGGTGGACCGGAACCGGAAACGTGACTGGCTAGACTCAGTTCAGTTCTCTTTAGTGAAGCAGTTAAGGAGGTTAAAAGTACCCTTGTAGTGAGCGAGTAATCGAGGACAATTACTTGAATGCAGGGGAGAATGTAAACGGGTGACTGTTGGATCTTACTCAGTGTCGTTAAATGTGTACTTAGGCATCCATCCGGGTAATGCTAGAATAGTTGTCTGTGCCTTTAAGGGAGACGATGATGTCATTACGCACGCGCGGGACGGTGGGGAGACCATTTTGCTTTCTGCTGAAGATGTGGTTAGGCGTTGGAAAGTGGGTTCTTCCCAGAGTGTGCTGGACATGGTGAGGAAAGATTTTCTCGAGTGAATGACTCAATGCTGGATTGCGTAGCTCGGGCAAAGTTCCTCACTGTCCAAGTAGGATTGCCACTACCATATTTGTACTGGTACTTTTATACTGCATATGCAGTTCTGTCCATACACAAGGGTGTGGATCGAAAGTTAAACTGAGGTTGTAACGGCAAGAACTGGCTGTAACTTCGTTCGGACCCGTTACATCATATAACCCTTTCCCCAGGTAGAGCACTACCTTTTTCTATCATTCACATGCTCTGTACAGATATTTCTTCAATGTCCCTAATGTATCTGCCTCTACCACCACCCCTGAGGTGGTTCTCCACACACACCACTCTCTGTGTACACTCCCTGCTATTTGCCATTCCCACCCTGGGAAAATCTCTCTGGCTGTCAACTCAATCTGTGTTTGTTATGACTTTGTACACCTCTCTCAGGTCCCTTCTCACCCCACTTCACTCCAAAGAGAAAAGCACTCGCGTGCTCATCCTGTCCTCATAAGACTACATGAGGATGGGTTAAACTAGTCCAGGCAGCATCCTGGTGAATCTCCTCTGCACAATCGACACGAGGAAAGGGGGAGATTGGAAGCTTTCCATTGAACTTGGAGGAAATCCATGGTGTCTTGGGGTGAATGTACCAACTCCTTACAGAGAGCAGTGGAACTGCACCCCGATCGGTGATCACTGGCCCTGTGGAGCGTCGCACTAACTGCTTCTCTACTGTGCCATGCCAGTGGCAAGGAGAGTGAGATAGTTAATGTGGGTGGGAGACTGCAGGTAAAGAAAAGATCTGTGAGGTCATGACGTGTCGAGAGATCTGCACAGAAACAGGTCCTTCGACCCACCATTTCAATGATGTCTTCTATACTAGCCCCAGAAATCAGCATTAGATCAGTAGCCTTCTACAACTTGGATATTTCAGTGCCCCAAAGTCTTTGGAACACAGCCCCCTTTACATAAAAAACCATACAGCAATTGTGCCTATACATTTATTCTTACCTTCATCGACTTCACAAGATTGTGAATTCCAGCCTTCTGTGCTTCCTCGAGGACGAAACGATTCCTCTTTCCATTTCCCTACTTTCATTGACCCATCTTCACGCACCGGTTCCCTAAATCTGAGAACTCTTCTACAGGCTCTGCGTTGCCCCCTTCCACTTCACTGCCTAACTCTTGGCTGTCCTCTTTGGAATTTTGTCTGCCACTTCCTCATCCGCTTCCTCTCTCCAGCCAACTTCTCCAGGGATCTCTTTCTCTTGCCCAACAATTTTATTCCCCTGCTCAGCTGCACCCCTCTCTTGCCCACTTGCACATTGGTGAAGTCACCCAACCCACCCCTCAGCCTCTCTTCGTCATTCTGCTCCTGCTGATCTCTGATAGTTCCTTTGTCCTCACATCCATTTTCCTCCCTGTTACCCTCTCCATTCCAGTGTTAGTCCATTGGGCTTAGGTCCAGTTCAGTCACCTCTGTTTGGATATGCCCAAGAGGCAGTTCAGGACTTAGCCTTCAATCTTCCAGAGCCGGTTCAGGACTTTAGCCTTCGATCTTCCAGAGCCGGTTCAGGACTTAGCCTTCGATCTTCCAGAGCCGGTTGAGGACTTAGCCTTCGATCTTCCAGAGCCGGTTCAGGACTTAGCCTTCGATCTGCCAGTTCCTGTGACGAGATCCCCTGCTCGTTTCTTCCATTCCCTGATTCTGTACTCCCCTCCTCCATATTCTGGCTTCTAACCTCCAGATGCACAGTGTTGATTCTCTTGACCGGTAGTCCAGAGCCTGCAGGAAAGCCCCCTGGCTTCAATTCCTGAGTGTTGGGCTTCACTTCGCGATCTACTGGCTGGGCTGTGCCGATTACGGGCTTGGCCTTCACAGCTTGGCGGTGCTTCTTGACGAACTTCTGGCAGGCCCACCAGCCGATGATGATGGTAGCTCTGACCATCGACAGGCCAAGGAATGCCAGCCGGAATAGTTCGCAGAAATCCATTGACTTTTTGCGTGATTCCAGAAAATGTTGATGAAGCAACTCAGCACCTCAAGGAGACTAGCCTCTCCTTGTGCACTCAGATGAACTGCACTCAGCCTGCAGTTTGTGGTCAGTTACTGGTCATAATGACTTCACAATCCACCTCATCATGATCAAGCATGTGACTGCAGGAAAATACAGGTTGTTACAGATACAGAGGCACATAACAGAAAACATCCCCTCCTCCTTGGACTCTTCTACGTTTCTCACTGCCTCAGTAAAACAGCTGGCACAATCAAAGACCCCTCCCATATTCTGTCTTATCCCCCTTCCCATCGGGCAGGAGATAGGAAAGCCCAAAAACACTTTCCAACAGGCTCGAGGATAGCTTCTACCCCGTCCGTCATTGTATTTAGGTCAGACACAATTGGAACAATTAAACTCTTAGATAGGCACATGGATGAGTGAGAGATTGAGGGCCATGTAGGAGGGAAGGGTTACATAGATCTTAGATTAGGATCAAATATCAGCAGAACATTGTGGGCTGAATGGTCTGTATTGTACTGTAATGTTCTATGTTCTATTGAACAGTCCTCTACTGTGATAAGATGGACTGTTGACCTCACAATGTCAATACTTACAATCTTGTTTACCAGCACTGCACTTTCTCTGTAGCTGTTACACTTTATTCTGCATTCTGTTACTGTTTTACCTGGTTCTACCTCAATACATTGTGTGATGTTTTGATCGGTATGAACAGTTTGCAAGTCAGGCTTTTCACTGTATCTCAGTACATGAGACAATAATAAACCAACAGCAAATAGTGAAAGTAAAGAGTGAAGCCTCTAGTGACTGATGTTCGTGGGACTCAGAGAGGAATTGTCTATTTTCATTTCAACATGGTAATTTTGTGGCCATGCTTCCTGCAAGTGCCCCTCACTCTCCCTTGACCATGACTCTGAGGCAATGCTGATAATGGAATTCCTTGTTCTACTGGATATCACCATACATTGTCTTTTTGCAATTGATAGACCCATTTTTGCACTTTCTTCAACAATTATATCAATTAAGTTTTGTAGTTCTTCCTCCGTACTTGCAATTAACACAGTGTCATCTGTATATCTGAAATTATTGATGTTTTCACCGCCAACTTTGATTCCCAAGTTGTCTCTTATTTTTTGTAATATTATTTCACTGTACACATTAAACAAATCAGGGGAGAAAACTCACCCTTGTCTATCTATCAATTGCAAAAAGATAGAATGTATGGCGATATCCAAAAAGGAAGATCTTATCTGAAGCCTGAAAATAAACGGGAAAGACACAAAACAAGTACAGAACTTTTTCTACTCAGTAAGCTGGGTGAAATCAAATGCAAGGTTTGACTTGGACATCAAAAGAAGATTAGAGATGGCAAAAGACAGCTTCACGAGAATGAAGAGTATACTGACCAACACTAGACTAGGCATGACAATTTGCCTCTTGCCTTTGCCCCGCTGGGGGTCATGTCTTGTCTTGTATTCGCCTCCGTGGGGTAAGTCAGGCTGTTTTGCCGTTGCCCCGCGCGGGGTCATGTCTTGTCCTCGCCTCCGTGGGGTAAGTCAGGGCGCCTAGCCATTGCCCAACAGATGGACCTGTCCCACCTTGGTGTGGAGAAGTTGAGTTCCGGCTTGTCGTGGGATAAGTCCCAGCTCTATGTCTATGTTCTGTCCTGTTACATGTTAGTGTCATGTTAAAGATGAGTCCCGGCTTGTCGAAGGACAATTCGTGGCTGTACGCTGGTGTTTAGTTCCCAGTCTGTCTCTAAGCGCCAAGAACCCAATCCTCGACGATCCCGCAGCTGTGCTCCAAGAACCCTACCTTTGACGATCTCACAGCCGAGCTCCAAGGACCCGAGCCTTGACGATCCCGCAGCCGAGCTCCAGGAACCCGAGCCTTGACGATCCTGCAGCCGAGCTCCAAGAACCCGAGCCTCGAGGATCCCACTGCCAAGTTCCAGGAACACTCGCCTCAACGATCACTCAGCCGAGCTCCAGGAACCCTCGTCTCGACGATCCCGCAGCCGAGCTCCAGGAACCCTCGCCTCGACGGTCCCGCAGCCGAGCTCCAGGAACCCTTGCCTCGACGGTCCCGCAGCCGAGCTCCAAGAACCCGAGCCTCGACGATCCCGCAGCCGAGCTCCAAGAACCCGAGCCTCGACGATCCCGCAGCTGAGCTCCAAGAACCCGAGCCTCGACGATCCCGCAGCCTAGCTCCACAAACCCGGGCCTCGAGGATACCGCAGCCGAGCTCCAAGAACCCGAGCCTTGACGATCCCCCAGCACAGCTCCAAGAACCCGAGCCTTGACGATCCCCCAGCACAGCTCCAAGAACCCGAGCCTCGACGATCCCCCAGCCGAGCTCCAAGAACCCGAGCCTCGACAGTCCCCCAGCCGAGCTCCAAAACCTGAGCATTGAGAATCCCGCAGCCGAGTTCCAGGAACACTCGCCTCGACAATCCCACAGCTGAGCTCCAGGATCCCTCGCCTCGACGATCCCGCAGCCGAGCTCCGGGAACCCTCGCCTTGCGGATCCCGCAGCTGAGCTCCAAGATCCCGAGCGTCGACGATCTTGCAGCCGAGCTCCAGGAATGGCAAGGCTCGAGGATCCCACAGCCGAGCTCCAAGAACCCTCGCCTCGACGATCCCGCAGCCGAGATCCAAGAACCTGAGCCTCGACGATCCCGCAGCCGAGATCCAAGAACCTGAGCCTCGACGATCCCGCAGCTGGGCTCCACGAACCTGGGCTCGAGGATCCCGCAGCCTAGCTCCAAGAACCTGAACCTCGACGATCCCGCAGCTGAGCTCCACGAACCTGGGCTCGAGGATCACGCAGCCTAGCTCCAAGAACCTGAACCTCGACGATACCGCAGCTGAGCTCCACGAACCTGGGCTCGAGGATCACGCAGCCTAGCTCCAAGAACCTGAACCTTGACGATCTCGCAGCTGAGCTCCACGGACCTGAACCTCGACGATCTCGCAGCTGAGCTCCATGAACCTGGGCTCGAGGATCCCGCAGCTGAGCTCCACGAACCCGGACCTCGAGGATCCCGCAGCCGAGCTCCAAGGACCCGAGCTCCAAGAACCCGAGCCTCGACGATCCCGCAGCCGAGCTCCAGGAACCCTCGCCTCGACGATCCCACAGCCGAGCTCCAGGAACACTCGCCTCGACGATCCTGCAGCCGAGCTCCAAGAACCTGAGCCTCGACGATCCCGCAGCTGAGCTCCAGGAACCCTCGCCTCGATGATCCCGCGGCTGAGCTCCAGGAACCCTCGCCTTGACGATCCCGTGCCTGAGATCCAGGAAACTTCGCCTCGAGGTTCCCGCAGCCGAGATCCAAGAACCCGAGCCTCGACGATCCTGCAGCCGCGCTGCAAGATCCCCAATCCTCGAGGATCCCGCAGCCGAGCTCCAAGAACCTGAGCCTCGACGATCCTGCAGCCAAGCTCCAGGAACCCTCGCCTCGACGATCCCGCGGCTGAGCTCCAGGAACCCTCACTCGAGGATCCCGTGGCCGAGCTGCAAGAACCCGGACCTCGAGGATCCCGCAGCCGAGCTCCAAGAACCCGAGCCTCGAGGATCCCGAAGCCGATTTCCAAGAACCCGAGCCTCGACAATCCCGCAGCCGAGCTCCAGGAACCCTCGCCTCGACGATCCCGCAGCCGAGCTCCAAGAATCCGAGCCTCGAGGATCCCGCAGCCGAGCTCCAATGACCTGAGCCTTGAGGATCCCGAAGCCGAGCTCCAAGAACCCGAGCCTCGACGATCCCGCAGCCGAGCTCCAGGAATCCTCGCCTCGACGATCCCACAGCCAAGCTCCAAGAATCCGAGCCTCGAGGATCCTGCAGCCGAGCTCCACGAACCCGGGCCTCGAGGATCCCGCAGCCGAGCTCCAGGAATCCTCGCCTTGACGATCCCGCAGCCGAGCTCCAAGAATCCTCGCCTCAATGATCCCGCAGCCGAGCTCCAAGAATCCGAGCCTCGAGGATCCCGCAGCCGAGCTCCACCAACCCAGGCCTCGAGGATCCCACAGCCTAGATCCACGAACCTGGGCCTCGAGGATCCCGCAGCCAAGCTCCAAGAACCCGAGTCTTGACGATCCCACAGCCGAGCTCCAAGAACCCGAGCCTCGACGATCCCACAGCCGAGCTCCAGGATCCCTCGCCTCAAGGATCCCGCAGCCGGTCTCCAGGAACCCTCGCCTCGACGATCCGGCTGCCAAGCTCCAAGATCCTGAGCGTCGACGATCTCGCAGCCGAGCTCCAGGAACGGCGAGCCTCGAGGATACTGCAGACGAGCTCCAAGAACCCTCGCCTCGACGATCCAGCAGCCGAGCTCCAAGAACCTGAGCCTCGACGATCCCGCAGCCAAGCTCCAGGAAACCTGGCCTCGAGGATCCCGCAGCCGAGCTCCAAGAACCCTCGCCTCGACGATCCAGCAGCCGAGCTCCAAGAACCTGAGCCTCGACGATCCCGCAGCCGAGCTCCAGGAATCCTCGCCTCAACGATCCCGCAGCCCAGCTCCAGGATTCCTCACCTCGAGGATCCCGCAGCTGAGCTCCACCAACCCAGGCCTCGAGGATCCCGAAGCTGAGCTCCAAGAACCCAAGCCTTGACGATCCCGCAGCCGAGCTCCAGGATCCCTCGCCTCAAGGATCCTGCAGCCGAGCTCCAAGAACCCTCGCCTCGACGATCCCGCAGCTGAGCTCCAGGAATCCTCGCCTCGACGATCCCGCAGCCAAGCTCCAGGAATCCTCGCCTCCACGATGCCGCAGCCGAGCTCCAAGAATCCGAGCCTCGAGGATCCCGCAGCCGAGCTCCACCAAACCAGGCCTCGAGGATCCCACAGCCGAGCTCCACCAAACCAGGCCTCGAGGATCCCACAGCCTAGCTCCACGAACCCGGGCTTCAAGGATCCCGCAGCCGAGATCCAAGAACCCTCGTCTCGACGATCCCGCAGCCGAGCTCCAGGATCCCTCGCCTCGAGGATCCCGCAGCCGAGCTCCAGGAAACCTAGCCTCGAGGATCCCGCAGCCGAGCTCCAAGAACCGGATCCTCGAGGATCCCGCAGCCGATCTCCAGGAACCCTCGCCTCGACGATCCCGCAGCCAAGCTCCAGGAACCCTCGCCTCGACGATCCCGCTGCCGAGCTCCAGGAACCCTTGCCTCAAGGAATCCGCAGCCGAGCTCCAGGAACCCTCACCTCGACGATCCCGCAGCCAAGCTCCAAGATCCCGAGCGTCGACGATCTCACAGCCGAGCTCCAGGAACGGCGAGCCTCGAGGATCCCGCAACCGAGCTCCAAGAACCAGAGCCTCGAGGATCATGCAGCCAAGCTCCAAGAACCCGAGCCTCAATGATCCCGCAGCCGCGCTGCAAGATCCCCAATCCTCGAGGATCCCGCGGCCGATCTCCAAGAACTCGAGCCTCGAGGATCCCGCAGCCGAGCTCCAAGAATCTGAGCCTCGAGGATCCCGCAGCCGAGCTCCACCAAACCAGGCCTCGAGGATCCCACAGCCGAGCTCCACCAAACCAGGCCTCGAGGATCCCACAGCCTAGCTCCACGAACCCGGGCTTCAAGGATCCCGCAGCCGAGATCCAAGAACCCTCGTCTCGACGATCCCGCAGCCGAGCTCCAGGATCCCTCGCCTCGAGGATCCCGCAGCCGAGCTCCAGGAAACCTAGCCTCGAGGATCCCGCAGCCGAGCTCCAAGAACCGGATCCTCGAGGATCCCGCAGCCGATCTCCAGGAACCCTCGCCTCGACGATCCCGCAGCCAAGCTCCAGGAACCCTCGCCTCGACGATCCCGCTGCCGAGCTCCAGGAACCCTTGCCTCAAGGAATCCGCAGCCGAGCTCCAGGAACCCTCACCTCGACGATCCCGCAGCCAAGCTCCAAGATCCCGAGCGTCGACGATCTCACAGCCGAGCTCCAGGAACGGCGAGCCTCGAGGATCCCGCAACCGAGCTCCAAGAACCAGAGCCTCGAGGATCATGCAGCCAAGCTCCAAGAACCCGAGCCTCAATGATCCCGCAGCCGCGCTGCAAGATCCCCAATCCTCGAGGATCCCGCGGCCGATCTCCAAGAACTCGAGCCTCGAGGATCCCGCAGCCGAGCTCCAAGAATCTGAGCCTCGAGGATCCCGCAGCCGAGCTCTAAGAACCCAAGCCTCGACCATCCCGCAGCTGAGCTCCAGGATCCCTTGCCTCAAGGATCCCGCAGCTGAGCTCCAAGAACCCTTGCCTCGACGATCCCGCAGCCGAGCTCCAGGAACCCTCGCCTCGACGATCCCGCAGCCGAGCTCCAGGATCCCTCGCCTCGACGAATCCGCAGCCGAGCTCCAGGAACCCTCGTCTCGACGATCCCACAGCCGAGCTCCAGGAACCCTTGCCTCGAGGAATCCGCAGCTGAGCTCCAAGAACCCTTGCCTCGACGATCCCGCAGCCGAGCTCCAGGAACCCTCGCCTCGACGATCCCGCAGCCGAGCTCCAGGATCCCTCGCCTCGACGAATCCGCAGCCGAGCTCCAGGAACCCTCGTCTCGACGATCCCACAGCCGAGCTCCAGGAACCCTTGCCTCGAGGAATCCGCAGCCGAGCTCCAGGAACCCTCGCCTCGACGATCCTGCAGCCAAGCTCCAAGATCCCGAGCATCGACAATCTCGCAGCCGAGCTCCAGGAATGGCGAGCCTCAAGGATCCCGCAGCCGAGCTCCAAGAACCCGAGCCTCAACGATCCCGCAGCCGAGCTCCAAAACCCGAGCCTTGACGATCTCCCAGCCAAGCCCCAAAACCCGAGCCTCGACGATCCCCCAGCCGAGCTCCAAGAACCCGAGCCCCGACGATCCCGCAGCCGAGTTCCAGGAACCCTTGCCTTGACGATCCCGCAGCCGAGCTCCAGGAACCCTCGCCTCGAGGAATCCGCAGCTGAGCTCCAGGAACCTTTGCCTCGACGATCCTGCAGCCGAGCTCCAGGAGCCCTCGCCTCGCGGATCCCATTGCCGAGCTCCAAGATCCTGAGCGTCGACTATCTTGCAGCCGAGCTTCAGGAACGGCGAGCCTCGAGGATCCCGCAGTGGAGTTCCAGGAGCCCGAGCCTCGATGATCCCGCAGCCGAGCACCAAGAACCCAAGCCTCAATACCGAAGACCCCAGCCTCAACCCATGTCATGTTCTTGCCTGTTTGTTGGGTCCGAGCCCGAGGCAAGACCCAGGTTCTGTGTCCTTGTCCAGTCTCGGGCTCGGAGTCCAAGCCTTGTCTCCTAGTCCGTGGTTCCTAGTCCTGGTCCTGCTTTCCATAGCCCAAGTCTGCTTTCTTGTCCCTGCTCCTTGCCTGAATTCTGTCTCGTCCCTACCCTGGTCAAGTCCTGTTCCTTGTACTTCAGTGTCTGTGTCTTGCCTTTGGGTCCATTCCCAGCACCCCCTTGTGACAATACCAGCTTGAAGCTGGGCTAGCAGCAAGTTTGTTGACCAATATAGTTGGATTAAATTTAGTTATCTGATTTTTTTTATCTGTGACACCACTCACATTATTATAGTGTTTGCTTAAGTGTTAATGATAAGAAATCATTCTGAAACTGTACAAAAGATATTTGTGGCATTGTCTGATTTGTGTAACAAATTTATTAACATAATGAGTAAAGCAATGTAAATTTAGCCTTGCCTGTATAGTATTGAACATTGTTCATTTCCGATGCTTTTGCAAAGGTTATTTGGGTAAAATAACTTATTCCATGTTTTCTTTTAAACAGGGAAATTTAAGTAATCCTATCTCACCGGCAGTGACATAAGATATTATTTCCATATCTATTTTACGCACCCGGATGATTCAGATTTGTGATATCTACCTCAACTCCACTGTGTTGACTTTGCAATGTAATTGAGACAAACAGGAGCCTATTAAAAGCTACATAGTAATTGTTTATTGTCCTCTGAATATGTTCATACTACAACAGCAAACACGAGTGAGTAAACGAGGGCAGGTGTTGTGCTTTTATGTAAGCTGCAGACAGATCAGTCACTGAAGGATGAAAAGGTCATCAAGCACAGCTCGCCAGCTTGTGTTTAGCAGGAGGAAGCAGAAGTATTGGAAGAAAAGATGACTGAAATGATCCTTTCACCAGAGTTGTTTCTTTACCATAGGGGTTCTCGAAACTATTTTAAAAAGCAGATGGAAAAAGTTCAGTGAGGCAAATAATTTACTTATATATACACATACACACAGTCACTCAATGGCCACCTTTTTTAGATACCACCTGTACCTAACAAAGTGGCCACTGAGTGTATGTTCTGCTGCAGTGGCTAATCTACTTCAAGGTTCAAGGTGTGTTGCAGCTTCAGAGATGCTCTTCTACATATCCCTGTCAGCTTGAACTAGCCTGACCATTCTCCTTTCATCTCGCTGATTAACACGGTGGTTTTGCCCACAGAACTGCCACTCACTGGATGTTTTTTTTGTTTTTACCACACCATTCTCTATAAACTTTAGAGACTGCTGTGCATGAAAATCCCAGGAGATCATCAGGTTCTGAGTTGGATAATCAGCCATGATCATAATAAATGGTGGTGCAGGCTCGAAGGGCCGAATGGCCTACTCCTGCACCTATTTTCTATGTTTTCTATGTTTTCTATCAGTTTCTGAGATCCTCAAACCACCCTATCTGGCATCAACAATCTTTCCACTTATTTGTCAGGTTATTTGGCCATGGCATCAAGATAGTGGATCAGGGCAGGTTATTGGTGATATTCAGTCCTGACTAGATATATAGATGAAGGCTTCGGTCCATTTTCTTTGTGATATTGTCTAATAGCTCCTGCTGTGCATGTAATATCTGAGAACACTCTGTTCTTTGTCCTTTTTTAAACTTCACTTTAGCCCAAGAATTATAAGGTGGTTGTGCTTCCTCTCATGATATATAATTTCCTTTCTCTCTCGAGCTGAGTTTCTGCCCGTGAGCTGACAGACCAATAGATCATTGACTTTCCTTTAGGAAGGTTGTGGACAATCCTTTTTGGAACAGTTGTCAAGGTGCTGCCAGCCAGCACTTGGTACAGCTCACTGGCTACTGATGAAAGTAATAGAAGTGGCTGGATCATTTTGTGGGTGAACAATGTACATTGTTAACTTGGAGGACAGAGTGACCAAAATTGCACAGCTGAGAAGGTATGAAGGATATGCATATCTATGCTTTCAATTTATATCTGTTCCCATTCGCTCATTGACCAGATAACTATGTTCATAGCATGTCCCTATGTTCATCCCAGTTTCACACTACCAGTGATATCTACCCTTCCTAGAGCATAACCAGCTTCCTTGGTCTCTTTCCCAGTTCTGATGAAGGGTCACAAAACATTTGCTGCAGCACTTGCAAATTGTCCCTAACAGTCTACATAGGGATAAACATTACACTTTGTAGATATGTAGATTTACATTTACTGAGCTGTTCAGGTGAAGTGTGGCAGACACAAATATAATCATCTCAGTACATACAAATTTTCCCTTTAAAGTCGTGAATTCTTTTAACTTGTACAGAACTGTCATTTCTGCAAGAAGCTGTCATTACAGTGAAACAGGTTTACTCAGGCAGTTTCCACTGTTGTTCTGTGAATGAGGTCACTGGAAAGAAGTACTGGTAGACATGAAGCAGCCTCTTTATTTGTCAAAACATCACAAATAAACTGACAGCCTTAGGAGTCACAGAGGGGAAGGGGGGAGGAAGGAGAAGAGAGGAGGGGAGGAGAGGCAACAATCACTCTAACACCACTATAAATATGGAATTAATCACTTATAATGAGAATTATGAAAAATACATGTATTTGCATCTATAATTTTAATGTATTGCTTTATATCTACAGCTCGACTTTTTGCATGGCAGGGCAGAGGATACAGTACACGCTCTCACTTATCTGGTAGCTATGTTTTTGTGTTACAGTTTCTTACTGTCTCTTCCTTTTAATTCACTTCTTTTGTCTTCTGCTTCATTATCGGCTTAGTTTTGCTTTATTCCTCTTGGGTGAGAGGTGGCCAAGAGTTTGGTAATGAAGGTTGACCCCTCTGATGCCCTCCTTTTAGCTGTTCAAGTGCCCGCTCTCTATTCCTCTTCTTACTGCAGTTTCATTACTGGAATAATCCATTCAGTCCAAGTTCCCATTGCTGTCTTGTTTTACTGTTGCTTATTTCACCTTTTAGTTTTCCAACATTCAACCCACTTCAACCTGCTTCCCATAAAGCTGATTGGAAAAAGCTAGAGATCTTCACCTTCAATTGGTTCCTTCCTTGCTTCCTACTATCTTATTTCTCATATCTAACAAAAAAAATTAAAATTTGGAGAGTAATTATATATCTATATTTTTCCACATCTGTTTGACTTTTGTCTGTCTCATGGGATTGGGAATGAAAATCTCACATACATATATAGCCTTGTTTATTTCTGTAAACACAACTTTAATGACTCTATTGCTCTCCCTCACAAACCCTGGCCCTCCAATCCTGAGTTTATCCATCTTCTCTTGTTTTAGTTCACTTTATAAGGTCATTGTACTTGGAATTTTTGTAACAAAAATGGAGGATTTGAGTGTAACTTGTATTGAAACATACTTTAAAGTTGTTAGATTCACGGCACTTGTGCAGTGGCTCAGAATTCTACTGCAAATTTGCCTCAGGTAGGCTCACAGAAATGAAAATTTGTTAAAAAGAAAATGCCAGGGGCCCTTATAGACTTTAGAGTTTGAAATGTTTTAATATTCCAACATTTGCAGAAATTAATTTCAAGAGAGGTTTAGCACTAGCCCAACACTGGACAGGGAATGAGCCAGTGGCCAATTGCCAAACATTTTGTCTTGGAGAGCCACAAAAGAACAGATCTGAGGTCATTTGTAACAGCTGCTGTGAGAAATAGGTCAAGATCAAGGCTGGGAATCGGATTTGAATTGGGACTGGACCAGAAGAAAAAATAAGCGAAGTGTGGGTAAGATATTGACGCTAAATATATAAAGGAACAAAGTGAGCATCTGCCCCTTCAAAAGTACTTCTGATTTGACATTATTGGTTTATACACTTAATTCAGTGAGGAGGTACCTGATAAAGAGGCTATTGAGTGTCTTTCTGTATGTTTGTGGTCTTCTGCTGCTGTAGCCCATTCTTTAAGTGGGCTACAGCACACACCACTGTTGTAATGTGTGGTTATTTGGATTACTGTCACCTTTTTGCCAGCTTGAATCAGTCTGGCCATTTACTGAACTCTCTCATTAACAAGGTGTGTTCACCTACAGAACTACTGCTCACTGGATGTTTCGCACCATTCTCTGAAAACTCCAGAGACTTGTGCATGAAAATCCCAGGAGATCAGCATCCGACACCAACAATCATTCCATGGTCAAAGTCACTTAGATTACATTTCTTCTCCATTCTGATGTTTGGTCTGAATAACAACTGAACTATTCGACTATGTCTGCATGCTTTCATATATTGAATTGCTGCACTTGATTGGCTGATTAGATATTTGCATTAACAGACCTAATAAAATGGTCACTGAGTGTAGATTACCATGCATAAGTGTTAGTAAAATGGTTTACTCTACACAATAAAATTTGACTTTTTTTTTCATTTTTCATTGATTGCACCAATCTGGAGCTCATTTCAGTAGCACCTTTCAGTGGAGTAGAAAAGCACAATTGAGGATACATAAAGTGAGCAAAGTCTAGTTCCTACAACTGAAGATTTTGTTGTCACAGACTGTATTATCCAATACATAGCTAGAAATGTATCAGATTGGAATACCTCCTGAATTTAATTGCATTGGTGTCAAAGGAATGGAATTTCAAAAACAGTTTAACAAGTGCAGCACTATAATATTACAATTTTAATTGTAAGGCTTGGGGATAACTATCTAACCCAAAGATTGCTTATGTAAGTAATCATTACTATTGAAATTGGATGAAACGCAAAGTCTTCGGGGTACTGCAAGTCTGTGAATTTGCTGGTGCTTTGCTCACGCTTGTGTGCTTGGTGGCGGATGCTGATGCTTTTTTTTGCTGGTGGGGGGAGAGGATTGTTGTTTGCTGCTGCTTACGCATGGGGGGGAGCTGGGGGGGAACTTTGGGGTTCTAATATTTAACTGTCGTTCATTCTTTGGGGCACTCTGTTTCTGTGGATGGTTGTGAAGAAAAAGCATTTAAGGATGTATATAGTATACACTTCTCTGACATTAAATTATACCTTTGAATCTTTGAACCCAAGAGAAAGTCTGAGGCAGGAAGCTATAAAATAGAATAGGCAATCCAAACTTACAACAGGTATAGGATTAGAACAATATTTTCTGTTCTCACTCTCATCTTCATATATATCATTTTATCAAAATTTTGTTTGCATTTTGACCTCTCATATTTCAAAGATAGTGGAACAAAGCTAAAAACTTTAGAAAGGTACTCCATCAGTGCAAAGGGATTATGATGAGATTAGAGGCTCACAGCACATATACTGTACATTAAGAATCAGGGCAGAAAGGAAACTGCTACAGAAACTAAGTGGGTCAGGCAGCTTTGCGGACAGAACTTGTTTTGGGTTGAGATTCTTCATCCGGACTGAAAGATCGAGGGGAGATGAGATCAGAGGAAGGGCTGGAACAAGAGCTAGGTAGAACCAGGGATGGAAGAGTGACAGGTCAATGAAGGAGGGAAGAGTTGAAGTAGTGACAGAGTCTGGGAGGTGATAGGTAGAGGCAACAAAGGGTGGTAGATGATGAAATCTGATATGAAAGGAAGGAGGAGCATTGAACTAAATAATGGAAGTTGTGTGGGCAGATGGCTTGGCTAGATTTGCAGCCAGTTCTGGAGAACAAGTCTTTAGTATTACGGCTGGGTATTGCTTGGTCAGTGCTGTCCATTGCTTTTGATGTCACTGAATTGAGTTGTCTAAAGACTGGCCTCTTTGACACTACAGATGGCAAGAAGAAATGGCTAAGGTATAGAATGAAATGGAGACAGAGAAAAAATAACGAGGAGGAAGAGAAGGAACAAAAAAAACAAACAAATGGAGTACATTTTCACTGGTTTTATTTGATGCATTTTCAATTCATTATTTGAGATAGATTGATGTTTAGGATGGTTGTGAATATTGGTAGCTTGGGTTGAGGTGTTGGACGTCGTGGTGTTCACCGAACTTGGCAATTATTTTGCAGACGTTTAGTCACCGGCCGAGGTAACATCCCCGGTGCTCAGTTGTTAGTGTTTGACATTCTCTGACACATAGGCACATAAATAGCTTTGTGAGCTAGCATTGCAATTGTTTTAAAAAGAGATGAACATAGTTATTTTTCATCACACAGGAGACAAACTGAAGCAATTCACCTCTCACAGAAACTTCTGAAATGTGACACAGAGATTTGGTGTCTTGCCCCTTGAATAAATTCTGAGACCACATTCAGTGAATTGCTGTGGTGGCTTGAGAGTTGCACTTCCCTAAAATAGAATAACAGCCATGAGTGAACTTGCATCAGCAATCATTAGAATGAATTTGGAATTAGCCTCACTTAATCCTGTCTGCAAGAGGGTTTACCTTCTTATTGTTTTACGGCAATTTATTTAATGCATTAAGCTGAAGTACCTGAAGGTGCAAGGTCTGGTTGCAGTGTTATTGTTGAAAGTCTCCTATCCTGACCTTGACAAGATTCTGACCGAGCAGATAGGATAGAAAATTACATACTTGCATAGGGTGCAAAGCATTGACCATCTCCAGCAAGAGTCATCCAACAATTTTCCCTTGACATTCGGCGGGGTTACCATTGGCAGATCCTCCACTATCAACATGCTAGGGATCACCACGGCCAAGAAACTGACCTTGACCAGGTGCCTAATTACTCAACTCCTTGTTTTTCTAAAGGCTTTCTATCTTCTCCAAGAAACAAACTGAGGATGTGGTGTGCTCTAATTTAATAACGATACGTTTTAATGAAGTGCACCTACCATACAATTTGAGATTTGGGTGCATCCAGCAATGTGCCTTGAGTTTCTAATTCCTATAATATCTTCCAGGATAATAATATATTTTGTACCAAGATTCAAATTTAGAATAGAATTAGGAATAAATGATAAATTAGTCAAATGTGGACATACTGCATGTGGGTGCAGCTCCTGTCCTCACCTTTATGGATAATAAACAGGGGTAGAAGTTAATGAGTGGAGTTGGAGAACAGAGCCACTGACCTATGAGAAAAGGTTAATCATACTTAGAGCCCTAATGTAGTGTAAATTAAATATAATACAAGACGTTTGAAGAAACAAATTATATTCAAGTGTATTGCCGTATGCACAAGTACAGTGTGAAAATGCAATAAAAAACTTACTTGTAGCTGCATCACAGGCACAAAGCAGATTTCACAAGAAAACATAAAGTATATACAATTTTTACAAGAAAGAACACAATAAAAACAAATTAAAACAAAATGAAAATCAAAGTTCACAAGGACAAAGTTCACAGGAATGAAAGGGTTATCATACGAGGAACGTTTGATGGCTCTGGGTCTGTACTCATTGGAATTTAGAAGGATGAGGGGGGATTTCATTGAAACCTTTTGAATGTTGAAAGGCCCAGACAGAGTAGATGTGGAAAGCATGTTTCCCATGGTGGGAAAGTCTAGGACAAGAGGGCACAGCCTCAGGATAGAGGGGCGTCCATTTAAAACAGAGATTCGGAGAAATTTCTTTAGCCAGAGGGTGGTGAATTCGTGGAATTTGTTACCATTGGCAGCTGTGGAGGCCAGGTCGTTGGGTGTATTTAAGGCAGAGATTGATAGGTTCTTGATTGGACATGGCATCAAAGGTTACGGGGAGAAGGTCAGGGAGTGGGACTGAGGAGGGGAAATACGGGATTGGCCATGATTGAATGGCAGAGCAGACTCAATGGGCCAAATGGCCTAATTTTGCTCCTACGGTTTTATAAAGTTGATTTTAGTGCAGAGTGGTCAAAGTGGTCATATTGTTGCTAAACTGTAGTGATTAGGGTTTTGCCAGTGGGTTCATGAACCGAATGGTTGAAGGGAGGTAGCTTTTCTTGAACTTGGTGGTGTGGAACTTGAAGCTTTTTGTATCTCCTGCTGCAAGGAGATGGCGTGGTTTGGATGGTGGAGATCCTGGATGAAGCAACACCTGCTGTAGATGCTAACAATGGATTGGATGTGCCCATGATGGGCAGAGCCTGGTATTCTCTGCAGCTTCTGAAATTCTTATGCATTTGAATTGCTGTACCAGACCATGATACAATCAGTCTGGACACTTTCAACAGTACATCTGCAGAAGTTTGTTAGACTGCTCTGTGCAAACTGAAAATAAAGATGTGGGTGCATTTTTCTTTTGATTGCATCTACAGTATGTACTGGGCCTAGGATACGTTATCTAATATGTTAATGCTTTATGGTCTCAATGGTATGATCAATGAACATAGATGAGAAAGAGTTGGTTTAATATGTATCAACAATACTTTGATATTATTGTTAAAAAGGGCTTCTCCACTCCAAAGTTGATAAATGGTATCAAATTTAAAAAAGGTTGAGAGGATCATGAAGGAGAATGTGAAGATTGTTACCAGTGACTGTAGCCTTATGGATGGAAACAGCAGTTCCTAGTTCTGAACACATGAGTATTGGACAATGAGTAAGAGGTGAGGGTGAGGTAAGATGATGAGTGGGAATTGGTTAATGGAATATTGTCTCAGTGCAGAAGGTCAACTAGCGATTAATTATGAGGAAAACAATCTCTGAAATAAGGAAAAGGGGAAGGAATTTTCATTGGTACTTTTCTCATTGTTGTTCTCTGGCACTTCTTTAGGTGATGGATGGAGTGCATATTCCAGTAAATAGGATTGGTATTGAGAGATGTCGTTTTTCCTTCCCACAACATAAAGGTTCGGAATACTTATACACATATGAGAAAAGCAATGAAAATCAAAAATAGATTTTGTGCATATAAGCTATTGAGCAAAGTTTAAATACAAAGATAAGGAGAAGAGAGTCACGATTTGACCTCAGTGTAAGCTATGGCAGCACTGGAATTCCAAAACAATCAGCGTAACCCTTGGCTCTTCAATACTTGGCTAAATGTACACTGACGTCAGATTAGCATAGGAAAAATAGATCTGCATAACCTTTTGAAAACATTCTACTGTAAGTGGATAGGTATTAATAGAAAACCCAATATGGAAGCATAAAGACCACTATTAATTCAAAAGCTCATTCTTACCTAGGGAGGAAAACATTTCCTCTTCACTTTAGTCTTACTCATATTGTTCAACGGTTGATAATGCAGTACAAAACACTTACAAGCGCATAATGGGTATAAATGAGATATTCTCTTCACAAAAGATCTATCTAAAATTCATTTTTTAATGTATAAGTTTAGTTGCTCTGTTTGAGTTAGAGAAATATTGATTAAAGGACACTGTCATTTTATTTTTGGAGAACTTGCATCAATGATAAGGGAACATCAGAGACTATAACCTTGAAAATCAAATGTCAGATATAAAAAATAGAGTTTCAAAGGTTGGTTTAATATTGAGAATTCATATTGTGAAACCTTGTTTTGTCATAATGTGAAAATAGTAACATGGAAATATTAAAAGTTATACTCTGTGTTGTCATATTCACTTGCTGTAAGATAATCTCACTACTTTATAGCTTAAAGGTTCTTTAAGGTTGTCATAGTTGGGGGAGCTAGTGGTGATAAGCTCCCATTACCTATTAATTGCTCCCAATGACATGCATGTCAAATAGCCCCTGACAACCAAGTCCAGCTCCTGGCCTTCATGTGCAGCTTAGCTACTAAGGCTTGCAGAGCCAATTGCTTTGGGCAGATGGGTCTCATCAGTTGTGGTAGGCAGCTCATCAATGAGAAGGAAAATTCTGATCTCAAACCTCCACTTATGTGGAAGGCTTAGTCCCCAAGGAGATCCTCTCTTGAGTTCAACACTGACTGGCAACTCCTAAGATGTTGCTGGTGCCAGACTGTTTTGGTCTATGCAGTTCCTTTGGATTCATCAGCTGTGCAGAGGGGGAGTCTGCTACATTGACTTGCTGTCCATATTGTACTGCCCTGGCCTGCATACTGGCTTGTGCATCAAGTAGACAGCTTGGATGCACCATCCATAGTTGACCCTGACCAACAGAGGATCTCAGTAATTGCTTAAACCATATTCTAATAGAATGCTTAATTTTTCAGGTACAAAAATTGACTAGTTGTATGCAAATACTAATCCAGTAGAAACTTTGTGCACTTCTGAATTCCATCATTTACATATTCAAGTACCAATCATATTTCAGGTGTTAATAAAGGCCAATAATACTTGAGAATTAGTAAAATAATTGTCTAATAGTAAGTGTTGCCCTGGAATCCTTCATTTGCATCTGTATCTTGTCTTGCTATGCTTGGTGATCTTGGTTCCCATGCTTGAACAGAAAAGCCGCACATAGGGGATTTAGGCTTTCAAGGGCCTTATTCAGCCTGGATGACCGCACTATGTCTGCACACTGTCTCAGTCAGCTTATCATCATGACTCTTACCTTACTTCTACATGCAGAAAAGGCTGTACGAAGGGAAGTCCAGCTGTCAGAAGTTTTGTTCAGTTTGAGACTGCGCAATCTTTGCACTTTTTTTCTCTCTGCACACCATTTTAACTTTTGTCTTGCTGCAACTTCGCAGGAGGAGGAGATCAGGATGAAGGGTGGGAAGAAGAGGAGATGTGTTCAAAATTCTGTACTTGTAGTCTGTGACAAGAATACACATAGATTACGATGTAGCTGTCCTGTGCTGGCACCAGTGGAATCAGCAGTTGGTCTACCACCTGTCTTCAGGAGAGAGAGAGATAAGGAAAACAATGGAGCAGCATTTGGAGATGTGTAATGAAGGGAAGGAGAGCTGTCAAGAGCGGCTCCCCCTTTGAACCCTGAACTGTTTGAAGTGATGGACAGGCGATACCCCAGCAGGGGGATAAAAAGGGACAGGTTAGCTGAGGCAGGACACACATGACACCCGAGGTAACAAGACCCTGGAAGCGGTGCGTCTCTCACAAGTCGGTGGGAAGTACCGGGCCATAAACGCACAGGGTGGAAAGACACGATCGGCGGGAACCTGGTGTGTGTCCACCCTTGCCTGAGTGCCAGGTTCAGCGCAGGGAAACGATCGTATCTGGAAACGGAGGGGTCACGGTCGGTGACCTCAGATGACATCACAAAGGACTTGCCCGAAAGCTGACTGCAAAGGTCTGTCTGGAAACCTTGAATATTCATTCGTTTGCTCTCTCTCTCCTTCCCCCCCACTGTCCATTGCCACGGCAGCGATTACTACGAACTGAACTGAACTAAATTGAACTGAACTTTGCATCACTTTGAAACTGGTCATTTACCCCTAGACAATGATTAGAGCTTGATTAATCCTGTTATCTTAATTCTGTGTACATGTGTGTTTATCATTGCTGAACTGTTGCATTTATTATCCTTTTGATTAGAGTACTGTGTTGCTTGTTTCTTTAATAAAACTTTCTTAGTTCTAGTAATCCAGACTCCAACTGAATGATCCATTTCTGCTGGTTTGGCAACCCAGTTACGGGGTACGTAACATAAGTAGGGTTCTCGTCCGCGATTTTGAACGCTAAATTTGGGATGGAGTAAATTGATTGGGTCAAAATTCCCGAAAGAAAGAAAAGACAAACAGCAGAAATAGAGGCTGAGGAAATTATAAAGGCGCCGACCTTGGAGGCATTAGAGGATGCCAGGAAAATGGAATTGGTAGCTGTGGCCAAACGGTTGAATCTTGCTAAGGGGAAGTCAACAATGAGGAGAGAGGAGATACACAGAGCTATCGTAGAGCACTATGTATCTAAAGGTGTGTTTCCCCAAGGTGAGCTGGAGGTGGTGTCTATTGAAAAACCTGCTGGAGACGCGGTACAGGTGCAGCTTGAAAAACTGAGACTCGAGCACGAGTTCGGGTACGACAGTTAGAACATGAAGAGAAGCAGTTAGAGAGGCGGGAGAAAGAGAGAGAGTTAGAAAGGCAGGAGAAAGAGAGAGAGTTAGAAAGGCGGGAGAAAGAGAGAGAGTTAGAAAGGCGGGAGAAAGAGAGAGAGTTAGAAAGGCAGGAGAGAGAGTTAGAAAGGCAGGAGAGAGAGTTCGAAAGGCAGGAGAGAGAGAGAGAGAGAGACAGCTGGAGCGAGAGGAGAAACAGAGGGAAAGGGAATTCGAGCTGGAGAAGTTAAAGATAAGGGCAGAGCAGGGGCCCATGCCGAACCAAGGTGGAGGGTTCCGGGCGACCCAGGAGGTTAGGCTGGTTCCCCCATTTGACGATACCGACGTGGATCGGTACTTTCTCCATTTCGAAAAAGTGGCTATAAGTCAGGACTGGCCGAGGGATAAGTGGGCTGTTTTGCTTCAGCGTGTACTGAAAGGGAAAGCCCAAGAAGCTTACTCAGCTTTGTCCGCGGAAGATGCCCAGAGGTATGAGGTGGTGAAAGAGGCCATCCTCAGGATTTATGAGTTGGTCCCGGAGGCATACCGGCAGAGGTTCCGGAATGCGAGGAAGCAGTGGGACCGCACGTACTTAGAGTTTGCCCGTGAGATGCAGACATATTGTGAGCGTTGGTTTGCCTCTAAGGGGTAGAGGGGGATTATGACAGACTGCTACAGCTGATCCTGATTGAGCAGTTTAAAGGTTGTGTCCCTGAGGGTATGAGACCCTACCTAGATGAGAAAGAGGCAGCCACGTTAGCCGCAACTGCTAGGTTAGCGGATGAGTATGCGTTGACGCATAAAATGAAGTTTGCCCCGAGTAAAGGCTACCAGAAGGGTAGTCAGGACGGCGGGGAGATTCCGCCGGAAAAGTCAGAAAGTAAGCCGGGGACTAGTGAGAAGGATAAGGTAGACCGGGAGCAGTCTAGTAGGAAGTCTCCTGGGGTCGTCTGTTATAATTGCGGGAAAGTCGGACACTTTGCGTCCAGGTGCTTTGCCCCAACGAAGGAGACCGGAAAAGGAAAAACGGCGATTTTGACTGGCTGTATCGAGCTGGTAAACAAACCGCTAGGGAAGGACAGGTCTGCCAAAGTTCAGGAAGGGCGCGAGAAGTTTATCTCGGCCGGATTGGTGTCGGTGAAGGAGGGGTTAAAACCAGTTCCAGTGCGGATCTGGAGAGACACGGGAGCATGTCAGCTACTAATACTGAAGAGTGTATTAGAGTTTAGCTCAGAGACTCAGACTGCGGAGGTCAAGATCAGAGGTATTGGAGAAGGGGCAGAGACAGTCCCTTTGCACCAGGTAGACTTACAAAGCAACCTGGTCTCTGGACTAGTCACGATCGGGGTGAGGTCCGAGTTACCGATGAAAGGCGTGGAAGTCTTGCTCGGTAATGACCTCGCCGGGGGAATTGTGTTCGAAGCAGTGAGATTGACAGGTCAGCCTGCCAGCATTGGGGCCCCGCCCATGGACTCACAGGTTCATCACGGGACCGCGGTAGTAAATTTAGCTGAGACATTTCTGCCAGCCTTGTACGAGAAGGGGGTAGAAAGTGAAAAGAAGGAGTGTAGTGAGACAAGAGGTAGTGAGGGAGCTGGGACAGACGTAGCAGTAGCCAGGAAAGAACTTTGTGCAGATGCAGGAGCGAGACGAGGGGCTGATGGTTTTGGCAGAGACAGCTCTCTCTGACACAGACTTAACAAGGGAACTAGAAGGCTATTGTGTAGAGGAGGAAGTGCTAAGGAAGCAAGGGAGACCAAGTGCCGTGCCCGCAGATGAGGAATGGGGGGTGGTGCAAGAGAGTTATGGGGATGAGGTTTTTAACCTGGCCCACAAGGTACCCCCCGGTGGACATTTTGCGGTACTGGAGGGAACAGTTGGTGGAATCATGAAAGAGGTTTACCGGCTGCCCAGGGGGAAGGATGTTATTGATTATGACCGACGCGAACTGAGATGGTCACAGGCTTTTGATATGCTAACAAACCTAGTCGGTGTCAGCGCGGAAATCAATGAAGCTAGGGTCCCCCGATAAGAGAAAAAAACCATTTTGAAAAGATGAGTATGGTATCGACCAGATGGGAGAAGGCTATTGTTTTGGCCAGGTCTGCTGATAAGGTCTCTCCCTTAATCCCCGAACAAAGCGACTCTTTAGGAGAAGTAATTAAATGACTCGCACCCGTGTGTTTGATTGTCCCAAGGCGATGCAAAGAACTGGGACGTTGGGTGGTGTTGTTATGCTAGGTCAGCCTAGCGAGCAACAACTATATAGAATGAGTAATTCAGTGACGAAAGGGCTGACGAACACAGAGGTGTGTATTGGCAATTTAATATGGCTGTCTGAAGCCAGCTTGATAGTGAACCTTGAAAAAAATGAGTTCGGCCACACGAAGGTCACTTACCTGGGAATTGTGGTGACACAGGGACAGCTGGCAGCGATGCAAGCTACAGTGCAGGCTATCGCTGACCTCCCAACCCCGACAGACAAGAGGGCCCTCAGAAGGCTCTTGGAGATGGTGGGGTACTGTAGGAAGTTTTGCAATAACTCTGCGGTCACTATCCCTCCCCCTCCTACTAAGCCCTTGCGAGAGAAAACTAAGTCGGAATGGGACGACCCTTGTTATTGTGGTCCGGGACAAAACCAAATGAGAGGTTACATTGATCGCAATTCATCAGTGTTTTTGGCCACTATGAAGTCTGCTAAGTTGGAGCCTGGTCTAAGGGATTATTAATAACATATAAAAGGAACGGAAAATGTGATTGCTGACTGTCTGTCAAGGTGTTGACAACTTCAAATTCGCTGTATTAGCCAAATAGCTGATAAAGATGTATATTTGTGTATATCAAATAATGTATTCATGTTTGTAATTTTTACCCCCGGTAAAAATCCTTAAAGGGGGGAAGTGTGACAAGAATACACATAGATTACGATGTAGCTGTCCTGTGCTGGCACCAGTGGAATCAGCAGTTGGTCTGCCACCTGTCTTCAGGAGAGAGAGAGAGATAAGGAAAACAATGGAGCAGCATTTGGAGATGTGTAATGAAGGGAAGGAGAGCTGTCAAGAGCGGCTCCCCCTTTGAACCCTGAACTGTTTGAAGTGATGGACAGGCGATACCCCAGCAGGGGGATAAAAAGGGACAGGTTAGCTGAGGCAGGACACACACGACACCCGAGGTAACAAGACCCTGGAAGCGGTGTGTCTCTCACAAGTCGGTGGGAAGTACTGGGCCATAAACGCACAGGGTGGAAAGGCATGATCGGCGGGAACCTGGTGTGTGTCTATCCCTTGCCTGGGTGCCAGGTTCAGCGCAGGGAAACGATCGTATCTGGAAACGGAGGGGTCACGGTCGGTGACCTCAGATGACATCACAAAGGACTCGCCCGAAAGCTGACTGTGAAGATCTGTCTGGAAACCTTGAATATTCATTCGTTTGCTCTCTCTCTCCTTCCCCCCACTGTCCATCGCCACGGCAGCGATTACTGCGAACTGAACTGAACTAAATTGAACTGAACCTTGCGTCACTTTGAAACTGGTCATTTACCCCTAGACAACGATTAGAGCTTGATTAATCCTGTTATCTTAATTCTGTGTTCATGTGTGTTTATCATTGCTGAACTGTTGCATTTATTATCCTTTTGATTAGAATACTGTGTTGCTTGTTCCTTTAATAAAACTTTAGTAATCCAGACTCCAACTGAGTGATCCATTTCTGCTGGTTTGGCAACCCAGTTACGGGGTACGTAACAAGTCTTAGTCAGACTATGGCTTCTTATTGTCGTGGATCTCCTTGGCATTAGACCAGGAACTTGTTCTGTCAAGGCTATGTTAAGTCTGTTGTGCAGGGGCTACCCCAGGTTAAAAAAAAATGACACACAGGCACCTTCCACTTCCCAGTAGAAGCCAGTCATCCTCTATCCCAAGGGAATGCCAAAGAAAACGCTAAAGTGATCTGACAAATCAAGGAGGATGCTTTTGCAATCTGGCCAATAAGCTGGATACTGTGCATTGGATTAATTACAAAATTCCGTTTATGGTTTTCCATGCCTTTAAGGATTAGGATTCCGTTTATGGAGACATAGCTTCTATTTGTTTTTGCTAGTATATTGAGAGTTAGGGAATAAGGCATAAAGTACTCTTTAGAAAAGAGTACTTTTTTTCGTAAAGTTAGCTTAGCAGCATTGAGAAAAATGACAATATTTGTGGGGTGAGTAAAATCATTCAAACTGGACAATTCCTGCCACATTTACTGGGCTTTGGTTCTTGAAATAAACGGGGAAGTTTGCTAGACTGGGGGAAGAGTCAAACTCCAATTTGGCCATATATGCACAAGCAGCTAGTGAACTTGCATTCTTAACATTTCAAACTTTGAAATGGAGGACCTAACTTCTCAATTATTTCTCCTCCTACTAGCCAAAAATACTTCTGGCAACCAAGGGATTACATTTTCTTTACATGCATGCAAAGGATGAATGCTTTCTCACTGCTCACTATACAACTCCAATAACTGCATGAAAATGTCCTCTCATCACTTTGTATTGGATATCTTTTATTAGAGTACTCATCGTTTTATCTCCAAGTATTCCAAGTGTTCTCTCTATTTTCAAATGACAGTACTGTAGTCTACGAGTAACTATTAAAAAGGATTTCACACTGTGGCAGGCTAGACAACCTGCAGTACATTTGCTGCTGTAGTCAGCAAGCAATTTAACTAATGGGGTTGGAGGCCATTCAGCAAATGGATAAGAAAGAGCTTTGTGCCAATCAAAGGAGGTTAGGATTTGCTTCAGCTTTGTCTTTATACTTCTATTTAATATTTAATCAGTATTTAACAGGCAGTCTGGCTCCCTTGTGCTATGGAACATTGTTGCCTTACTGTACCCACTTTTATTGGTTATAGATGCTAAACCATTGGATTGGACCTTGCCGGAAAATGCCAGCAGTTCTGCATGGAACACCCAGAACTTTTCCGTATGATGTAATGAAGTTTGGGATCCCCATGCAATTGCAGAAATCCCGAACATGCTGCCCACTCTTTGCTGGAGTTTTGCTGACTGTGCTCCACTGCTTATGGAAAGCATCTGTGAAGTGCGAACATCCTACAACTGCCCAGCACTTACACTGGGAAATCTCTCACCTCAACTGTGGAGAACAGAGGCAAAGGAGAAGGGTAAGTATTATGTCATTTACAGCTTTTTGAATTAATTGAACTTAAAGTATTTCTAATTGTTTATGTGTTCTAGGTACTTAATTTATGCCAATTTTATTCAGAAACATAGAGTTTCACATCCTTGAAAGCTGGCTAAACTGGGAATATAGCACAGTCAGCTGACATTTTGTTCAGCTGTTGTATGTGGGTGGGACTTGCTCTGAATCTTCTGCCCTCCCCGCCTGCCCTACTTCCCTTGATAAGCAGACTTTATACTTCAGGACCTCACTATTAGTGCCTGGACAGCCTCAGGGAGTGAAGGCATCTATCAGCAATAGGTAGAATGTGTTCTTACCATGTAGATTAGAGGTGAGTGTGGATGGCTTGGCAAGGAAAATAAACTTTGGCCAAAAACTGTATGTTTTGTTATGAGGATGACACCAGAAACAATTTTATATTCAGCAAACTACAGCCCTGCTCTAGCTGAAACAGAAGTGCTGGAAAAACTCAAGGATTGAGCTAAATTCCAAACCACTGCCTATCTTATCTTGTCATCCTGTGAGACTAGGATGGCAAATATGTGATTAAAAGATATGTGTTAGGAATATTTTAACAGAGCACAAAATTAACGTATATAATGCATCACAGTTTATCCAGAATCAAATATCAAAAAGTGATGTGGTACTCACTGTGCAGTGATCTCAAGTTCAATGCATATTTTGATGACACTTCCACAAAATTAATTTGCACATATGAAGCCCATCAAAATGACAGGTGTGAATTTCATTTGTGGTCTGTTTCACAATAACTTAAAGGGAAGCTGCTTGACTAGACTGGACTATATACTATAGCATTGGCAACCTCATACACACCATGTTTTTTCCTTCTCACTGTGGCCTTTAGAACCATAGAAAACTACGGCACAGAAACAGGCCTTTTGGCCCTTCTTGGCTGTGCCGAACCATTTTCTGCCTAGTCCCACTGACCTGCACATGGACCATATCCCTCCATACACCTCCCATCCATGTATCTGTCCAATTTATTCTTAAATGTTAAAAAAGGACCTGCATTTACCACCTCATCTGGCAGCTCATTCCATACTCCTACCACTCTCTGTGTGAAGAAGCCCCCCCCTAATGTTCCCTTTAAACTTTTCCCCCCTCATCCTTAACCCATGTCCTCTGGTTTCTTCCTCCCCTTGCCTCAGTGGAAAAAGCCTGCTTGCATTCACTGTATCTATACCCATCATAATTTTATATACCTCTATCAAACCTCCCCTCATTCTTCTACGCTCCAAGGAATAAAGTCTTAACCTATTCAACCTTTCTCTGTAACTGAGTTTCTCAAGTCCTGGCAACACCCTTGTAAACCTTCTCTGCACTCTTTCAACCTTATTAATATCCTTCCTGTAATTTGGTGACCAAAATTGAACACAATACTCCAGATTCGGCCTCACCAATGCCTTATACAACCTCATCATAACATTCCAGCTCTTATACGCAATACTTCGATTAATAAAGGCCAATGTACCAAAAGCTCTCTTTACGGCCCTATCTACCTGTGACGCCACTTTTAGGGAATTTTGTATCTGTATTCCCAGATCCCTCTGTTCCACTGCACTCCTCAGTGCCTTAGCATTAACCCTGTATGTTCTACGTTGGTTTGTCCTTCCAACGTGCAATACCTCACACTTGTCAGTATTAACCTCCATCTGCCATTTTTCAGCCCATTTTTCCAGCTGGTCCAAGTCCCTCTGCAGGCTCTGAAAACCTTCCTTACTGTCTACTCCACCTCCAATCTTTGTATCATCAGCAAATTTGTTGATCCAATTTACCACATTATCATCCAGATCATTGATATAGATGACAAATAACAATGGACCCAGCAGGCTTTCTTCAGGCTCTTTAGGACTTCAAAGTTCAAAGTAAAAAATTATTATCAGAGTACACTCATGCCATCACATTCAACCCTGAGATTCTTTTTCCTGTGGGCATACTCAGCAAATCTATAGAATAGTAACTGTAAACAGGATCAATGAAAGAGCAAGAGCACAGAAGAAAACAAATTGTTGAAATGTAACTACAAACATATAGCAATAAATAATGAGAGCATGTAATAACAAGATAAAGAGTCCTTAAATTCAGATAATTGGTGGGAACATCTCAGTAGATGAGTATAATTATCCTCTTTTGTTCAAGAGCCTGATGGTTGAGGGGTAGTAACTGTTCTTGAACCTGGTGGATCTGGTGGCCCCGATAGAGAGCAATCTAACCTCTTCCATGATTCTTTCATGCCTCTAACTTTGATACTCCCATGTTGATCATGACTCTCCCCTTGACCCAACCTAACTCTTGAATTCTTGATCTCCACTGATTAAAGCTCTTCTATTCCCACACATCTCTCACTTCACAAACTGTGAATGCGCTGTTCCCAGTATTTCTATTTTTATTTCAGATTACTGGCATCTGCACTTTTTTTTTCCATGAACATACAACTGCTGGGGAATTGCAGAGAGAATGGGTAGTGATTTTTGTGTTCAGAAAAAGTTGTTGCCAATAAGAAAGCTAGTTTCTGGCTGCAACTTTGTCAAATGTTACTGACAGTACTCTTAGAGTCCTATCGTCCGATGAAAGCGTTACATAGACGATCTTCCATCACTTCTATTACACTAATTTGTGGACACGAGTGTGACTGCTGAAGGAACAGACACCAAACATTAGGGGTCTGTGCCCTTCCTCAATGAAATAAGTGCACGATGGGTTTTGGAGCGAGACTGACCTCTTAAGTTTTTTTAGGTAACAATAATGAATGGGATCTTTTCTTTCGAAAATAATCCGGAATATCTGAATAATACTATGGGCCACCATCATTTCTTTTACAACACTAGAACGCCTCTCTTTTTGTAACATGAACTTAACGTGTTGTGAAATGTCCCTTCCATTACATCACTGGTTCAGAAATTTTCCAGTGCATGGTGAAGTTGCACGTTCTCCTTCCAGCGTGAAAAACGTGCTGTTTTGAGGAAATTATTCCATCCCAGTAACAGGCATTGACATAGCAAAAGCGGAAAGAGGGGTTTCATTTCAGTGGCAATAACAGGGCGAGTGTTCAGACAATAAAGTTCAACTTTTGTTAAATAAATTGACACCTAGCTTACTCGTGATCAACTTACCAATATAATCAGTGGTGGCATGCTATTGTGGAGACCATTCGGCCCGACGACTCTGCTACCTCTTGAGCATGAGGGTCCCGCCCTCTGTAAACTGTCCGTCAGCCCCCGCTTCTATAGGAAGAGGTACAGTCGACGTTTCGGTCCGAGACTCTTCGTCAGGGTCTCAGCCCGAAACGTCGATTGTATCTCTGCCTATAGGTGCTGCCTGGCTTGCTGCGTTCACCAGCAATTTTTATGTGTGTTGCTTGAAATTCCAGCATCTGCAGATTTCCTTGTGTTTGCGTCAGCTCCCGCTACCTGCTTACACTGAGGACAATTTACAGTAGTCACTTCATCTACCGGTGCATTTTGGAGGTGTGGGAAAGAACCGGAGCACTCCGGGGAAAAGCACGCACTAAAGTCGAGAACGTGAAAGATTTACTCGGACAGAGCCGGAGGGCAGGATCGAACCCCTGTCACTGAAGCGATGAGGCAGCAGCTCAGTTTGTTGGCTTCCGTGTCGCCCCATGGTTGGGAGTCTCAACTGAAATATTTCCGTTCTTTCCATTCTATTTACAACAGTTGGAATCTTTCTATTACTAATTATTTTCATCTTTCCACGTTGTGTATTAGGCTTTTGAAATTGGTTCGGCATTTCCCTCAGTTTGTTGGTGATCTTTTTTGTCCCGATATTTACATTTTGGTTACAAATGTGATCATTTTCGGTGATGACAATGAGATATTTGCATTTCACATCGCGATGATTTACGCGAGCTTCCCTAGTTTTCTTGAAGGGATACAAATTAAAAAAGTCTGCGCAACGATGACTATGAGAGCCTTTTGGACCGCTTTCCCCGAGCATGGTCTCTTAGGTTTAATATAAGTCATTCCGAAATGTGAAAAATGCACCACACATTGAATGACAGCGAAGTCGCCCTTGCAGTTGTGTCGTGTTGGTGAACCGAACGATTGGAGTACTGTATTAGGCATTGGGAAACCTTTGATCTATTCTTTGCGCCAGCGTTTTAAACAATAATGTAAAGCACAGCGCGTGGCAAACAATGCAACAAACCAAAGAATGATGGCGACGGAACCAGTTCAATAGACAGGGAGAAATTAAAGCGAAAACATGTTAATAAAGATACAAAAGGCAGGGAAACAGATGTAGCAAGTGCAAGTGCAAAAAGTCTTCGGTACATAGACAGAGCTAGGGTGCCCAAGACCTTCGCACAGTACAGTACTGTATATCATGTCTTTTCAGCTACCAAATAACTGAGCTAGTACTCTCATTTCTGTTTCCTATTTTAACCAATATACAGTACTGAGCAAAGGTCTTAAGCACCCCAGCTGTATATGTGTGTCGAAGACGTTTGCACAGTACCATATAATGAAAAAGGTAAACGACAGGGCAGTTCAGAGATGGAGAAACGACAGGAGCTATCGAGGGGAAATATAAAAGATAGTGAAAGAAACGAAACAGGGTGGGCAGATAGTGACTGATAGTGTTGAATGACAGTAACAGTCAGAATCAAATTCAAATTCAGGAAGGACGGGGGGGGGGGTGTTGATTAAGAAGCCGAAAAAGAGAGAAAGATGATCAGAAACGATGTGGAATAAATAAAGTGGCGGGAAACCGGAAGAAACGGACACGTGAACGAAACAGATGTAAAGTGAAATTAAAAGGTAGCAAAATAGATTTCAAAAAAGCAAAGGGAGACTGAACAAGATGCAAATGCACAAAAAGGAGTGAAAGGTAAAGTAATCGATGAGACGGAGATAGAGAGTGGTCGGTTAATACGAGTTGAAGAGAGACACAAGCGATTCAGATTTCAGGGAATGGTTACAATATTTCAACTAATTTGCGGAGTTATATGATTGCTCTCACTGCAAGGAAAACCTGTGAGATATATATATATGTATTTGTAGTTAGCAACTTGTTAAAACACAAAACAAGTTACTGCACTGAGCTAATCGTCGAACATTTTACTCTGCATATTGACATTCCGGCGTTCAATTCCTGATCTACCTTCCCCTTTCACCGCAGTAAGTGACACGAATCGGTTATTCGCTTTCCGGCTTATATTTTTATACTTCTAACGTCATCCGGCAACAACAGTTTGTTCCAGATTGTAAATTTAATAGGGTGAGGTGTAGAGGGTGGATGTTGATCAGATCCTACCCCCCACCCCCACCACTGCCCATCCTCCCGGTGCCCTCCGCTTGGGCAGTGCGGATGTTGTAAAGATGACGCGAATCCTCCCTGTTTGCCTTTTCCTTGGAGATTAAGAGGAGTTGGGGCGGTGGGCGGCGTGGCATCGGTTCCCCGGTCGGGTATAAATAGCAGAGCGCAGCAGTGGCGAGCAGAGCAGGAGGAGGCAGCAAGGCAAAGGGGCAGCTGAGTGGGGCGAATAACAGGAGAAACAGAGTGTGCGACAGGACAGAAGTGTGGGCGCAGTGTTAGGTCGGTCAAAGCTAGGGAACCAGACAGGAGCCACTAGGAGCCGGACAGAAGAGCGCATCGGATCGTGGCATCATGTACTCTTACAAGAACGAGGGACCCAGGAGAGGACGATCGTTTGAATCCATGAACTCCAACTTGGACGAGAAACTTCTAAATAACGAGGTTAGTCGCTTGAAGTCGATACGTCAGGTGAATGCGTCAGTTGTCGCCTGCAACACAATCTCATTATTTGAATAGGAAGGATTTGAAACTATTTTGGGGCGTTCGTCAAGATAAAGGTTGAATGTGCTTTGCCAGTTCTGTACTCTGCCTATTCCTTTAGGTGGGCAAAAGTTACCGGCCGTGGACTCCCTGTCACCAAGCTGAAGAAAACGTATACGGAATAAATGTATCCCTAGTGGGGTAATCCAGAGAGAAGGGTGGAAAGGCCTGAGAGAAGAGCGAGCATGCACAACAGTATTAGGCTAAATGTAGAGGGAAGCGCAGCGAACACGTAAAACGGGTTTTTGTTTAGCGTTATTTCTAAAATTACTCCGAGCGTAGCAATATTTGACGAGAGCAAGAATCTTTTTGTGTGTTACGTGTCATTTTATTTAACGCGCTTGGATGAGAATAAGCTGAAATAATGAGGAAGTTGGTGATAAATTGTGAGCTTTTCGATATAATTTTTTTGTTATTGAATTTATCTGGATCTAATAACCAATTGCGTTTTTAGGATACATATTCAGGATTCACAAAACTTCAAATGGATTCCCAACCCCCATTATCGGTCGCTTTCCCTCCTTCCTCCTACAAAAATATTTTGGCAGTCGGTTCCGATATCCTTATCATCCTTATAAATCTGAATTGTCCAGCTCAGGCTTCTGTCCAAGAGTGAGAATTTCTGGGGTTTAGAGAAGTTCTTTGGGTCGCAGTGATCTTGAAATATTACGACCGTGTAATCCACCAACAGGCGCTTTGACAGGATTTGAGAGGAGAGAGTCGGAATCCTCCATGCAAATTTAGATACAGTACTGACAAATACCAAATTCTTAACACACTGTGTTATTAACTAAAAGAAGAATCGGTCATCCAGTGATCATACACAAAGTTTCGCCAGAAATTTACCAAAAACTGAAAGCATCTCAGTTCCCTGAGTCTGGCCCATTGCCATGGCGATTCTACTGGCATTAAGGTATTAAGCAAAGAGATTTGTGCAAATCGATCCCCGCTTACTTTGAAGGTCACAAAATTCTACCTCACGCTTTCGTTACTTGGGTGCAGGCTGCGATATTTGAGGCTACACCATTAGTCGCTAAGTGCGAATAGGGATTTTTTAATTACTGTATTTCGCCTTGTTAATTAGACATAAAAGAGTTGGGAATTGGCGGCGTAAACATAGCGGTGGAGTTTTTTTTTTGATATTAGTTATTAAATGTTGACACCCCAAACTCACTTTTAGGTGTTTGTCTCTTGCCGCTGGAGCTTCATAGAGACGAAATTATTTAATCCAACGTCCAGAGAGCCTTGTTTATTGCGTATTAACTAAAGCCAGCTATTCATAGCCGACCTTCATTAAACTCGTAAAATTAAGTAGGATTGTAGGATGAACTTTGCACGTAGAAATAAATGATTGGAAAAATTGGAAAACTGATCTTGACGTTAATGTTACTGTTAATCTTGATGTCAGGCCCATGAAATTAACTGTGCGGTACACCTTTGGGTTTTAATTGCTTAAAAATTAACACCATGAATTATTTTTTAAAGAAACATTTCCGTTCTAGTTTTTCCTCCTCAGTTATTCAAACTTGCTATTACTTGCTGTAATTTCACCTGATTTTAAATGCTTTCACGCTTAACGATTCACAGTTCCTTACCAGTAAACGAACAGTCCTTCAATCTGAGAGCTTCCGGTGTTCACGGCTGCCTGTTCTGTTAGCTAAGGTCACAGTTATCAACCCACGGTTGCCGGCAATCTGTGGCGTAAAATGTTAGCATGACCGAGAGGGCAAGGAAAAGTCCAAATTGCTGCACTTTACCTTTCTCAATGAATGTATAACATTTAGATTTCCGGAGGACATTTAACAAGGTACCAAATTAAATATTACTGCAGAAAATAAAAGCTGACAGGACGTAACACTGCAATGGGCAGAAGACCGAATGACATGCTTGATCCGATAGGCAAGATGCAACAAAGACTGGTGCTGGACTTCCGCGTTTTACAATTTATAAAATGACTTGGATTGAGACCGCAATTGCTAAATTTGCTGATGATAACAATGAGAGGGTGCAAAGAAATGTTTGGGGACAATACAAGGAGGCTACAAGGGACTCACAGTCAGGTTACCCAAATCGGCAAATTTCTGGCAAGTGGGATTTAATGTTGGGGAAGGTAAAATTGAGTATTTTGGCAGGGGAAAGAAAAGAAAAGCACATTCTCAAAAACGTTGAGAAATTTCAGAGCACTGAGATGTGGATACCTGATTTGCAGGTACAACAGGCAACTAGGAAAGCTAACTCAATGATATCGTTGCAACACGCATCGAAGTTGCTGGTGAACGCAGCAGGCCAGGCAGCATCTCTACGAAGAGGTACAGTCGACGTTTCAGGCCGAGACCCTTCGTCAGGACTAACTGAAGGAAGAGTTAGTAAGAGAATTGAAAGTTGGAGGGGTCGGGGCCTCTTATTAACTCTTCCTTCAGTTAGTCCTGACGAAGAGTCTCGGCCTGAAACCTCGACTGTACCTCTTCCTAGAGATGCTGCCTGGCCTGCTGCGTTCACCAGCAACTTTGATGTGTGTTGCTTGAATTTCCAGCATCTGCAGAATTCCTGTTGTTTGCGTTGTCAATGATATCGTTTACTAGGGGAATTAAAGTGGTTTTAAAGGGCATTGGTGACCATATTGAGACAAGTGTATGCAGTATTGACTTATTTATGTAAGCAACGTGTTATTGCAAGGAAGTAGTTCGGTGCAGGTTTTCCGATAGCTCATACACTCTAGTCAGCATCCGGGCAGCGTCCTGATAAATCGTTTTGCAGCCCCTCCATCTTGATCGCGTGTTTCTTATTGACGAAAGCTGTACACAATAGTCCATGTGCAGTAACTTGCGCAAATGCAACATAATGTCCTTACTCCTAAACCTGATGAAGGCCAACATGCCCAATGCCGTTTTCACCATTCTGTCTACACGTTCAGCAAACCGTGCACTTTTATTCCCAGATCACCCTGTTTCGCCATATTCACCAGTGTACTACCATTCCGTGCATGTGTCCTACCTTGGTATGATTGTCCAAAATGCATCACTTCACATTTATCTAAGTTGAAACCAGTGACCTGGAGGAGATGACGATGATGCTACCCACTTCTCATCTTCTCTCCTCCATTTCCTGGACATCCATCCAAACCCATATTCCCACAGCGTCACGGGGATAGAGTTCTTCTTGTCCTTACCTACCACTCATCAGCCTCCACGTCCAGCACATCATGCAGCTTCCTCCATCTTCAACAGGACCCTACTACCAAACACATCTTTACCTTCACCCCTATACAGCTCTCTCTCTCTCTCTCCCTCCCTCCCTCCCCCCCCCCTTTCATTCCGTTGTCCATTTGTCCTTGCCACTGATCTCTCCCAGCACTTATCCTTGCAAGCGGAACAAGTGCTACACTTGTCTATTCACCTCCTTCCTCACCACCATTCAGGGTCCAAAACAACACTTTCAGATGTGACAACGTTTCACCTGCAAGTCCGTTGGGATGATCTACTGTATCTAATGTTCCCGGTGTGGCGTCTTCTACACTGGCGAGACCCGATGTAGGTTAGGGGATCGCTTTGTCGAGCACCGTTCACACCAGGGAAGATCTACCGGAGGCCAAACATTTTAATTCCAATCCTCATTCCCATTCAACATGTCGGTACTTGACCTCCTCTGCTGCCATGATGAGGCCACTCTCAGGATGGAGGAACAGCATCTCATATTCTGTTTGGGTAGCCTTCAACCTGACTACATGAACATCAATTTCTCCACCTTCCGGTAAATTCTCACCCATCCCCCTGCTCTCCTTTTCCATTCCCCATTCTGGCTTCCCTCTTATCCCTTCTCTTCTCACCTGCCTATCACCTTTTCTGGTAATCCTCCTCCATCCCTTTCTCCCATGGTCCATTCTCCTCTTCTATCAGATTCCTTCTTCTTCAATCTTATCCACCTATCACCTCTCAGCTTCTCACTTCAACTGCCCCCTTCCCCACCCACCTACTTCCCCCCTCACCTGGCTTCACCTATCACCTTCCAACTTGTACTCCTTCCCCTTCCCCACCTTCTTATTCTGGCTTCTTCCCCATCCTTTCCAAACCTGTTGGCCCAAAATGTCAACTCTTTATTCCTCTGCACAGGTGCTGCCTGACCTGCTGAGTTCCTCCACCATTTTATGTGTTTGCTGTAAATTGAAACCCATTTGCCATTGATCAGCCCATCTTCCTAACTGATCAAGACCGCTTTGCAATTCATTATAATCTGTTTCACTATCAACCCGATCTGCTAATTTAAGATCATCGGCAAACATACTGATTGTGCCATGCACATTATGAAGAAAGGTTGCACAGGCTCAGCAGGAGAGGGGGCGTGATTGAAGTATACAAGATCCTCAGGGATCTTGACAAGATGAATATGAAACTTCCCCTTGAAGAATCTAGAACAATGATCACTGTTTAAAGAAAAGGAATTGCCTTTTTAAGACAGAACTGAGATGATTTTTTTTCCTTGGAGGATCATGAGTATTCGAAATTTTCTTCTTCAAAGAGCGTTGAAACCAGAGTCCTTGAATATTTTAAGGCAGAAGTGGATGGATTGTTAATAAGTGAGAGATGGAAAGGTTACCATGGATAGATGAAAACGCAGAGTTGAATTTACCGTCATATCCATCATGATCTTATTAAATGACAGAGTAGGCTCGAGTGGTCAGGTAACCTACTCCTCTCTTAGTTCATAGATTCGTATGTGTGTCACCTTGTTGAGAAAATAATATCATTTTATATGGATAGGCATTCATATTCAGGATATTGAGCCACTAAAGGCACACAGATGAATAAACAAGGTTTCTAATAAAGATACACTCAGAGTGCATAACACACACAAATGGTGGTAAATATGCACACACTGGCCAAATAACTCATTACACAAAGGGTTGCTGCACACAAACAAACACAGAGATGCAATAATTAATTCCACTTCACCTTCAATTTACTAACAATTGGACAGTCAATAATGGGCATGAAGATTGAGGGTTCCCTGTTTTACCTCTTCATGCCATCACCTCCCATATTACTCTTCACTTTAAAGAGTAGTGCAGTATGGACTATCCACAGCAGATGAAAACATGGCAGAATGTTCTTCCAGTGGACGTTATCCAATTTAGCCAAAATTGGCAATACATACTGGGAAATATTGAGTGATTTTCCAGTATTGGCTATCAGTGAGTGAGATGCCCACCAGAAGACACATTAGTGATATTGTCATCCTTTGCACCAACATACTATTGCAGAAGACATCTCATTAACACAAAGGTATCCTACACTTTTACAAATACTTAATATATATAGTACACAACTTGACAGTTTACAGACAGTAAGCACATGAGGCACATTGACATAAATAAAACTTTAAAAAACTCTAATAATAGCCCCTGTTGTGCATTATCATTTCTTTATTTTTTAAGACCTGTCTGCAACTTTTGGTACAATCTGCCACACCATTTTTCCCCCAGGGCCTCTTCTCCCTTGTGCAATTGAGCAGAATTGTGTTAGTTACACTTTTAATGATGTAATTGAAGCGAGAGCCTGTGCATGGCCTTTCTGCCCTTTCTGTATCTCTGCCTCAGGCATCCACTTTTACATTTGTGTGCTGCCTCATGGAAATTGCTATCTCACTGGATTCACTACATTTGTAAATACACTAGATTCTATGCATTTGTTAATCACATCCAATTTAGTGAGACAACTTCATGTTACCAGAAGACACTTTTCTTAAGTAACCTCTCAGGACTATCCCTGTCACTCTTTTGTCATTATTGCAGATCAACAAATCGAATTTCTGCAAGATTGAAGAGAGCAAGGAGAATAAGGAGAATTGCAATGTGTCTGTGGAGCAGGGACGAGTGGCAGTTGTCTTCTCTTTGAAGAATGAGGTTGGAGGTCTGGCAAAGGCACTGAGACTTTTCCAGGTGACATTACTGCATTAAATTTGGAGTTAGCAACACAAATTCTTTTTATTCACTTTCCAGTTCATTCATATCCTTTTTAAAAAGCGTACTGCATGCTGTACATGGAGTTCTTTCGGCCCGTCATGTCGCGGTCAGTTCTCTGAGGAATCCTGTCAACTCAGTTCCCCCACTTACCTCCTAGTAACCGACTCTCATGCGCGTGCCTATTAAATTCACCCTGCTTCTTCTCCTACCCACCCAGACCTCTATATTAACCAATTAATCTACCAAAGAGTGAATGTGTAAAGTCCATACCTGCAGCAACACAGTACAAAATTGAACCCGAGCAGCAGAATCATTGAGACATCTGCATCACTGTGCCAACTTTCACACTGGGGACATGCACAAAGGAAGTCCTTAAGGAGTCTGAGAGTGAAACTTCAGTATCTTCAAATACAGATCCTAAGCAAACAATAACATCTACTTCCAAAGTTTGTTGAAGGAGCAGCTCCAAGTCTGATGACACTTACTGGATATGGATACTCACGTTCTGAGTCTACAACTTATTATTATTACAAATCAGCTCTCCCGATCATCTTGGTTGTCTTCATGCCTGTTCCTAAATTTGGGCATGCATTAAATATTATATCACAGCAACAGTACAGCATGGACCCACAATGACCTCACCTGTGATGATGCCAATTTAACCCAATCTCACCTGCCTGCACATCCTTTCAAGCCCTGCCGTTCATGTGCCTGCCTAACTGCTTCTTAAATGTTTCTGTTCTATCTGCCTCCCTTAGCAGCATGTTCCTACCCTTGTTAAAAGACTACCTTGCAAATCTCTTTTAAACCTCCCCAACCTCATCTAATAGAAAGATAATAAATCCATAGTCGTTCACCTGCAACTTTACAATTGCTTTCCACGTACTAAACTGACCTAAGTTCCATTAATAACAGAAGTCTAAACTGTAGCATCAGAAAATGTAGAACCAATGTGAATATTTAGGAGTGTTTCACTGTTAATACAAAAAAAGCTTAAATTAATGCTTTATGTAGCTAGCTTTCCTAAAGATATCTCCAGCATAGTTAATGCAAAAGCCATTTGAAGAAATTATGAATAGCACTGCGAAACAATAACAATGGAAGAGATTTTCATATTTATTTACTGGGGACACTGTTAGTGCTTCACAACTTGTGTTGCTCACTCCATCTCAAGTTGATTTGGTCCTTGTCATCTTCTACTTCAAAAGGTTTACTCAGTTGAGATAGGCTGATCCCTTGATCTAATATTCCACTTGCATGGATATTCTCTATTTGGAGCTGTACCTGAGGATTGTATAATAAGGAGCCAATTAGATTCAGTATTTATTACCTCCCTCTATTGGTTGTTTAATCATGGCAGCTTTTATTAAAGTTTAGTTAAAGAGAAGTAGATGCTCTCAAGGTTCTTTTGGAATATTTTACAGTCAAAGATAGCACAACATTTGTGAAATTCAAAGTCAGGTTGCTTACTGTTGTAAGTTTGCTGTGTAGCTTTGTCATTCTTAGTTTAAACCTCATTGGTTTTATCTATTGTGTCTTCTCACTCCCCAGGAGAAGCACGTGAATCTGCTTCACATCGAGTCCCGAAAGTCCAAACGGAGGAACTCTGAGTTTGAGATTTTTTTAGACTGTGACAGTAACAGAGAACAACTTAATGAAATCATCCAGATTCTGAAAAGTCACGTTAACGTAGTCACTCTGAACTCACCTGACAACTCTTATGCACAGGACGATGGTAAGAATCAAAGCAGTCTGTTTGTGTGAATGTGCTTTATTGGAGGAGTCCCAGTGAGTGTAAAAGTGGTTCTGTAAAAGTGTTTTATGAAAATATGTCTGTCATTATCATTGAGCTGATTTATGTGTATTTATGTTGAAGCTCAAGTTTATTGTCATTCGACCATAACTATGTACAGTACTGTGTACAGTATTGCCAAACCGAATAATGTTCTCTGGACTAAGGTGCACAACACAGTACATATAACTCATGCACAACACATAAAGTAATATTACCACAAATAAATCAACAAATAATAAGTTGCATTTACAACACAAGTTAAAAAGTAAAACAGTATAAATGCTACTGGTGCTTCATACTGTACAAGATGAGACCCGGATGGTGGCAGGTTGTCCAGTAGTCTCACGGCTTGGGGAAGAAGCTTTTTCCCATTGCAGTCCTTGTCATAATGCTATGGTTCCTCCTGCCCGTTGGTAGGGGGTCAAGGAGATTGTTGGATAGATCGGAGGGATCACTGACAATGCTAAGGATTGCTCTGATAAGTATCCCAGATGGGTAGAAGGGAGACCCTGATGATCCCCTCAGCAGATCTCACACTCCTTTGTAGAGTCTTGTGGTCTGGTGCCTTGCAATTCACGCACCAAATGGCAATACAGTAGATCAGGGTACTCTCAATGGTGCTCCTGTAAAACTTGGTTACAACGGGAGGGGGTGGGGAGCCTTGCTCAACTCAATCTCTTCAGGAAGTGGAAACATTGCTGTGCTTTTGTGACTAAAGAGGTGGTGTTGAGGGACCAGGTGAGATCATTGTTAGGTGCACTTCCAGATTCCTGGTATTCCTAACTCTGTCCATGGAGGAGCTGTTTATGTGCATTGAGGTTTGTTCAGCCTGCACTTCCCTAAACTCCGCAATCAAAACTTTGGCCTTGTCCAGGTTGAGACTCAAATTGTTGTGCCTGCACCATTCTACAAGCCACTCTACTTCTTCTCTGTGTGCCACCTCATCATTATTGTTGATGTGCCCAACGACTGTTATCTCATCAGCGAACACAATATTTGGTATGAAATGGGTCTAGCAGTGCGTTCATGCATCAGCAGTGGGCTAGATATGTTGCTGCCAACACAGACTGACTGTGGTCTTTCTGTCAAGAAATCCAAGGTCCAGGTATAGAGAGAGGTTTTGAGACCCAGCAGGCCACAGGCATTTATGAACCTGAGTGTTACTGTTCATATGTCAGTCCATGATAATATACACTCAGTGTCCACTTTATTAGGTACCTCCTCTGCTGCTGTAGCCTAAGCACTTCACTGCCAATGTTGACCATTCAGAGATGCTCTTCTGCCCACCACTGCTGTAACGTGTGGTCATTTGAGTTACTGTCACCTTCTTGTCAGCTTGAACCAGTCTGACTCTTCTCCTCTGACCGCTCTCATTAACAAGTGTTTTCACCCACAGAACTGCTGCTCACTGGATGTTTTGTTTTACATGCCATTTTCAATAAATCCTAGAGACTGCTGTGTGGGAAAATCCCAGGAAGTCTGCAGTTTCTGAGATACTCAGACCACTGAATTTCTTGACGTTATTTCTATGCTTTTATGCATTGAGTTACTGCCACATAATTGGCTGATTAGATAGTCGCATTAATGAGTAGGTGTGCAGGTGTACTTAATAGAGTAGTCACTGAGTGTATGTGTCATTTTCTATCAGTAAATGTGTTCGTAAGTGGGTGGAGCTGTATCACTGTGAGTGCATGTTACTCAGTATGTTAGTGTGATTCCATGGACGAGCCAGTAGCATATTTTATTAAACAATCCATAAGTGTTTAAACATTTAACCACAGATATAATAATTGGCACAGCAACAATAAAGTAAATGGGTCTTTTCAGAACAGACTGGTCATTGATGTCAGAGTTTGTATCAGTAATTAACACAGAGGAGGTGATGATGGAAGATTCTTCCATTGAGAATAGGGAATGAACAAGGAAAATTAAGAGGCCTACAAGAGAAAAGAAAATGATAATGTTGAGAGGTTGGTGGCAAACGTGGTTAAGTGAGGTAAAGAATGGATTTAAAAATGAAGGTGAGCATTTTAAAGTCAATACAATGAAGAAAGGGGGAAACGTAAAGGATTCAAACAAGGTGAGGGTCAATATCTGCAATGAGCCGTCAGAGGAGGTGGTGAAAGCAGATACAATTACTGTATATCATTTAAAAGGATTTGGACTGGTACTTGGAAGGAAGGGTGCAGAGGGATACGGGCCTGGTGGGCCTAGTGCAGGCTAATGGGATTAGGGTAGACACACATCGTTGTTAAGGTGGGTCAAAAGGACCTGCTTATGTATGATTTAATGTCTTTCCTTACATAAATACTTAAAACAGGATATTACTTGTCTTTAATCTTTGCTTGTCTCTACGTAAGTACATGTTATTACTCATTTTTTATCTCTCTACCAGTCTCAAAGGAAATTAATGTTATTTATCTGCAATATGTAGTTTCTCTTTATGGACATAGAATATAAACTGTTAGTAATATATTCATTTTTGTTTACAAACAAATAATAGTCATTAGTAATGTATAGCTTTCTTTGTATATAAAGAATCTTTATGGCATTATTTGTCTTCCTCTTATAAAGGGGTAATATTAATTTATAATATTTGCCTTTGCATTTACATATGTGATGTATCGTCTGTCTGCTGTGTGAGCATTATATGAATATAAACTGCTTTTCCATTTAAAATTGTAATACTTATTTGTCATATCTATCTTTATCTAATTATGGAATGCTACCGGTCATATGCCTCTGTCCCAGTGTAAATATGGACTGTTTCTTCTCTACAACAAGCATGTTTCTCAATATATAAGAGAGACATTACCATCTTTGTTTGTTAATAGACATGCAGACCAATTTTAAATTTCAATGCTGAGGAGAAGATGTTACTCAATTTTCACTCTGTGATTCTCATTTCAGCTGATGGAATAATGTTAAGTAGCATCGTCTCCTCAGCGTTGAAATTAAAAATGGTCTGTTTCATTTTTTTACAAATGAGTTCCAAGAGAAGCTAATACAAGTTCCCAAATGCTTCTATTCAGTACTAATGTTGCTTCTGTGTATAATGTGCTGACGTGACGACTGAACATATTCCTGTGTAAAGATGAAGACAGCACTTGCTTTATAATGTAAGTACTCTGCTCTCTGCAGATATGGAATTTACTCCATGGTTTCCAAGGAAGATCCAGGACCTGGATAAATGTGCAAACCGGGTGCTGATGTACGGTTCTGACCTGGATGCAGATCACCCGGTATGTAAAGGCAGTTACCTCATGAAGTCAGCCTTCTCCCCTGCTTTCACTGGCTGCTTATGGTTATGAAATAAATCACTTCTTAAATCAAAGTTTCTAGCCTTGTCATTCTACTCGAATGGCCAGCCATTCTCTCAGGAATGGATTATCCTCCTGCCTCTCCTCCTGGTTCCAGTAAAACAAAGTGGGCAGGTTTGAGGAAAGATTGGGTGGGAGCATGCTCACCCATGGCCAGCGTTTCCATAGGGAACTTTTTGGTGAAGTCCTCTGATGTACTATCAATTACTCCAAAAGACTGGAATTAGAGTAAGTACTGAAAGGCTTTTATAACAGTAAATGGACCAACGTCTATGCTGAGTATTTGTCCTGGACTGAGGGAGGAGCAGTGACACAATCGCCTTTATTCAGAGGTCTGTGGGAGGAACCACAGGAGCAGTCAGCAGAGGGGCGTGTCCAGACAGGTAACCCAGTTACAACATATATATATATATATATATATATATATGTAGTTTACCACATCCTCCTTGCTGGTCGCCCTGTCTTTGACTTCCAGACCTGTGCATTTAAAAGCAGAATCTGGAGATGATTGGTGCGCCTGCCACCTCCCCGTAGGACTCAAACTGGGTCCAGTGACAGAGCAGTCCCTGATGTTTTGGGGAAATGGGCTGGATGCACCTCGCATTCATGCTATCCCAACCATGGCTGACATATTGGATGAGGTTGCTGACTTTGAGTAAAAAGGTAGATGTAGATATGCAGTTTACTTCTTTTCCTTTATTTCTAGTACTTTAAGGCATTTTCAATTAAATTATTCTTTAATTTGTTAAATTAAGCCCATTTGCAAGTGTCTGATTTAAATATATGAATGATGCAAGGACCTTTGATAGTAGCAAGCTTTTGAAAAAGGCCATCAAGACTTGCTGTGATGAGCTTTTATTCGGAAACTTGCCCCCCCCCCCCACACACACCGTTTGCTGTGATGTGATGTTGGAGCTGCCCTTGTCACGGGACTCTGTGGGACAAGGTTGTGCAAGCACCATCACAGCTGCATCAGAAGCAGTATCCATTGGATTTAGTTTTACAGTGTTTAGTTTGGATTTGTTTGACTCCTACACATCTTGGGAACTGTGTGACTTCCTCGCAGGCTCTCTGTAGCACCTGCAGTCCCGCCCTCATCCTGTGTGAGCTGCAACAGTGAGTGTCAGTCTAACTCAGTTGCTCAAAATAGTTTTGTCATAGGTGAGGTTGAGGTGGTCACTCTATGGAGACTGAAAGTGAGCGTACAGATTGAACTTGTTACTGGGGCTCAATAGCCAGAGCACATTAGACCAGAGTCTGAATACAGTATATAATTAATTCATTGAATGTCCAGGTTATGTGAAGCACATTTAAGAACCCTTTGAGGTAATATAATTTAAAGTTTCTTTTCATTATGTATTACTGTCTTTCCTGAATGCGTCATTGATTTGGAGAATGTCTGATTACTTCCTCATTATTTATTCTGATTTCAAAAGGGATTCAAAGACAACGTCTACCGAAAAAGGAGAAAATATTTTGCTGATCTGGCCATGGACTATAAGCAGTAAGTGCACTGCCAATAACTCTGAATTGTGTATCCCCACAATTGGAGATGTAAGATTTTATCTTGCTTTGCTATATCAGCAAGTTCATTTATTGCATCGTCTTTGCACATACGTTGGGAGGTTATGCGATTGATGGAACTTACAGAGATGGTGAGGGAACCTGGCTAGAGAAGTTACTGTTAGACCAGCATGAACTTGGGGGATATAGTGGGATGAGTTGTGAGTTTATACTGGGATGAGGAATTCTGAGACATGGGATTCAAGCTCATTGTATTTTGCAGAGGCTAGTACCAGCATAGGTAGATTGCAAATACAACTCGGCTTTAGATCCAATGAGGATCTAGCCCAAGTAAACTGGAATCGAGTGCTATAAAATGGGCTGCATCTAAGGAAGGGGTGTTACATTGCCAGGCTTGGTTTGAGGAATGAGTGTGTCAAGTCAACAAGGTTTTTATGGAGGGAACATTCAGGAGATAGTGATCATAACATTATTAAATTTAGGAGAAGGAGTAAACCAACAAAGTTGGTTGAAGGTTAACTTCAGTGGGATGTAAATGGGTTTAGTCCTGAGAAAGTGGAAGCAAATATTGATAGGCAAAGCTCATGCACAACAAACATCAGAAGCAATAGAAAGGTTCCGGTTTATGTTCAGCTGAGGCACTTTCCCCATGAAGAGCAAAGGGGAAACAGACAAATCCAGAGCTCCATGGATGACGAAAGAGATACAAGTGAAGATATAGGGCAACAATGCTGCCTAGGGCAAAGAGACCTAGGCTTGTTGCAAATACATCAGGTGGGAAGTGAACATTAGCACTTTTCGGAGAGGGATGATTAAAAGCTGGCCATATAACAAGGAATCCAAAAGTGTTCTCTGGGCATGTGAGTAGCAAAAGAAATAGAACACGGAGAAGAGCAGTGCATTAAAGATGAACATGGATTACACATTCTTTGAAGGGAATGCTGAAGGAACCTTTACTAGAAGTAAATAAAATAATAAAATGATAAAGGGATAAATAAAATAAAATGATAAAGGATCTGCAGTGTGCATAATGAGAGGCTATTCACTTTACTGGAGGGGTTGTGAGTCAGATGTCACAGTTATAACCATAGTGATGTGAGTAAAAAATGCTTCTCTGCAGCATTTCTTTAGGAATCTGAAATTCATTGCCTCTCCTCCACCTGAGGTGGAAGCAGGTTCCATTGTGGCCTTGAGGAAGGAAATGAAAAATAATATGAGGAATAATTTGCAAAGCTATGATGAGGGGCTAGGACTGGAACTAGTGAGTTACTCTAGTACAGAGCTAGTACAGACATTGCAGCATGAATGGCCTCGTGCTGTAACCATTCTTTGATGCTATGAAAACAATTTATATAGCATAACACTTCTATCTCCATTGTTACCCAAGGCATTATTTTGATACAGTGTTAAAACATTTAGTTCTAACATTTTGTTTCTTCTTATTATTATTGATATATTGTTTAGCTTTGTTAATCAGTTATTTGATAATTTAATTCTTATTGTACATACTGACATGTTGACTTGATTACTTTAATGTTTTTGTTGATTTTCAATAATAATTAATAAAGATTTAAAAATAAAAATGATACAGAGTGAACTCCATTCTCTCTCTAACTCAATGAGAACCACAGCTGCTATTTGAGGTTAAGATGGCTTCTATCCACCCATCTTCCTGCCTCATGTTGATCTACGTTGGCTCATTACTAACCAACGCATAAAATTAAATTTTCACAATTTCTTTCACAACCACTTATGACCTCTTCCCTCACCATTTCTGTAAGCTCCATCAATCACATAACCTCCCAACGTATGTGCTCCACCAGTTCTGTGTACTTGAGTTCCTTATTTTCTCCAAAACTGGTCCCTGTATCGTCAGCTGTTAAGGCCTAAGATTTGAAATTCACTCCCTAAACACCCCCATCTCTCTCTACCTAACTTTCCCCTTTTACAATATTCCTTAAGGCTCAGCTTTGATCAAGCTTTTGGTCATTTGCCCTAATCTTTTCTTAAGCATGGAAGAGGCTCTGCAAGACTATTGTTGATGGGAAATATTAATGGTGGCACTATGAGAATAAATGAAAATGCAACTTGTTCCCACAAGAGTGAATTCCCTCAATTTGGATACAATCTTACAAAAAATTATTGCACAATGAGATGTCATAGTAATATGGACAGGTATACTCTGGTAACTTTTCACAGCTGTTATGCAAGGCCTTCCAAAGTTAATTGTCAACTTCCTCCTCAGTGGCGATCCCATTCCACGGATAGAATTCACGGAGGAAGAAGTAAGGACATGGGGTACTGTATTCCGAGAATTGACCAAGCTCTATCCAACCCATGCCTGTAGAGAATATTTGAAGAATCTGCCTCTGCTAATAAAGTATTGTGGCTACAGAGAAGACAACATTCCTCAGCTGGAAGATGTCTCCATGTTTCTAAAAGGCAAGTAGCAGAAATCATAATGCTGCGGGAAATCATTACACTGATTTTACTTTCCGATGAGATAATTACTATGGCATTGCACAATTGGTAAAGCATTGATTTACTGTCAGTGTCAGCTGGTATAATCAATAGGCATGTAGTGAAATCATACATTTTACCTTTGTTTTGTGGGTTGGTGTCTTGCATTACGCTTTATACGTTCACTGGCTTGGTGAAATGAATTACATTCTGCTTTGTTCTGTCCTGATGCCTTGAATCTCTTGCAGGTTTGGTGTTAAAACAGGTTGCATTTAAAAGTCTGTTAGCTATCTCCTTTGGATGTCTGGTTCTGTGGACTGGATGCAGTCATCCCAGTGCATTCTTCTAAAATCCAACATTAACACATTGGAGAGATGAGGCCAAATATTAGCAAATGAGTTAATTAAATAAAGCAAACTGAATGGACTAACACAACAGCTCAGTTTCATTCTGTAGAAAAAATATTATAATGAACTTATTAGTGGAACCTTTCTGCCAATCAGTTCCATTAAATGCATGTGTTCCTTGAAGGATTCCTGTAGGCTTCCTTCTTCCTTCCCAACCCACAAAGCAAGGGTAAGATGTATGACCGGTATGTGCCTTTTTATTATTTGCTACTGACACTATGACAGTAAATGGATGCTTTGCCATACCATACTCTAGGAGTCCATTCATCACATACACTCAGAGGCCACTTGAGTAGGTATTCATTAGAACCTGGTGTGATCTTCTGCTGCTGCAGCTCATCCACTCCAAGGTTCAATGTGTTGTGCATTCAGAGATGCTCTTCTGCACACCACTGTTGTAATGTGTGGTTACTTGAATAAAAAGTCATTTTCCTGTTAGCTTGAACCAGTCTGACCATTCTCCCCTGATCTCTCTCATTAACGAGGCATTTTCACCCATGGAATTGCCGCTCACCGGGTGTTTTTCTTTTTGTCTTTTGCACCATTCTCTGTAAATTCTACAGACTGTTGTCTATGAAAATCCCAGGAGTTCAGCAGTTTCTGAGATCCCCAAACCACCCTGTTTGGTGCCGACGATTATTCCATGGTCGGAGAACTTTAGATCATATTTCTTCCCCATTCTGATCGGTTTGAATAACAAATGAGCCTATTAAACACATCTACATGCTTTTATGCATTGAGTTGCTTCCACATGATTGGTTGATTAGATATTTGCAATAATGAGGAGGTGTACAGGTGTACTCAATAAAGTGACACCTGAGTGCATACTCCTGCTGACTCCATAGCCCACAGACTATATGGTGTCTGAAAGAACCAAGTAAAGTTTGCGACTAGTTAGCAGATATCTTACTTGAGGTGCTACCGCTCAAAATTCAGCAGCACACAGACTCTGAGAAACTGCCTGGCAATATAAAAGACTTTTTAAGAATCACATTCTACATGCGTAGTCCGCAAAGTTAAGTTATGGTCCATGTTGAGATTGGAGGAATTGTTGTTGGAAAGGAAGTTAGATGCACTTTTTGTGGAGTAAGAGAGGGAGGGAACGTCGACTCAGTCCATGAGAGACCTGCATCGGGCATTTTCATGCCTAACAAGGTGCAGATTCGAAGTCTGTATGGGGTGCCACTCCTCGCACAGACATTAGAGCAATGTGTGGTTAAGTGCCTTGCTCAAGGACACAAACATGTTGCCACAGCTGAGGCTCGAACTAGCGACCTTCAGATCACTAGACAAACTCTTTAACCACTTGGCCACGTGTGGAGTAAAGTCACTTGGAAAGGTTACCGTAGTGGACACTGAGAGACTCAATAGAAAGTTAATGTATTTTTGCAGGAATGGGAGAAGTGGTGTTCTCCGGTAGTTGGGTTAATTAACTCAAAGGGATAAACTTGTTGGTCCAAATCCTTCCTGCTGGTTGCCTAAAACTGCTATTTATTTATGGCATACCAATATGGAGTAATCCTCTGGTTGTATCTATCTTTGACACTTGTTTCATTACTCAATTTATTTCTTATGCTCTTGCCGTGATACCCTTTGGTCCTGTCTTTTAGAACGTACTGGGTTCACTATCCGACCGGTGGCTGGATATCTGTCTCCCCGGGATTTCCTGGCTGGCCTGGCTTTTCGAGTCTTTCATTGTACTCAATATGTGAGGCACAGTTCAGACCCTCTCTACACACCTGAACCGTGAGTGTTTCACTGGCTGCAGTTTGGTGTGATGATGAATAATGGGTAAGATGGGGGAGGTCAGCAGGGCAGTGTGATATGGAACATTGTAATAAAGGGTCTCTTTAACTCTGCCAAGATTTAAGAATGAGTCATATCACATTGATGTAGTTAAAAATAGAGCCCAAGTGACAACTGTTTCTAATTTCATTACTAGAGGATGTGTAGTGGTAAAAACCACTTATAAAATTCAGATGGCAAACTTGATACTTAATTCATTATTAATGGTGTTGGCAATATAAAATTTGTATTCTAATGCCCATCCTGCATTGTGTTGGATTAACAGAATTAAAAACTGGAAGTCAAAAGCATTGAATGAGTTCTAACGTAAATGTTGGAGTAGTTTTCTCAGCGTTGTTTGATCTTTATGATGATGGGTTTCAAATACTGAGTAAGATTTAAACAAAGAGTAGGTGTGAGATAAGATGTAAGCAAGGGCAGGAATTACAGTAGAGTTTAGGTCAGGCTGTAAGGTTGAATGTTAGGAACACTATTCCCTCTAAGCTGTGTGGGAGCACAGTTGTGCAGTTACTGAAATGCTTCCACGCACATAGCCTTTCTTGCTGCGCTGCTGGAATTTGCTTTAATATAATGTTAATGTTTAAAGTGCCATGCACTTTTCAGGCCAAGTAAAAATTTCCTGCTCAGAGCTGTAAAAAAAAAGTTAGAGGGAATGTTGGTTTGGAACTGACGAATCTAATAGAGAACAAAAAAACTACATGGGAAATGACAGGATAGAATCTGAAGTAGGATTTAAAATAAGATGGAAGATACGATGCAGTGTAAAATGTTTTAGGATAATAATTGAAGCTTCTGTAGAGTACAATGCATTGTACCTTTTGGTAATGGTATTGATTATGATTTTGCTAAGAACCATGTGAAGATAAAGAGAGCAGAGATGGAGTATTAAAAAGCATTAGAGCAGAGTGGAGAATGTTCACTTAATCTCAAAACATTCTGTTTAAAAATGTTTTGTAAGTAAAAGTGTAAAATGATACAAGAATTAAAAGTTAATTGAGAAAAAACTAGATATTCACATTTAGGATTTGCTATTTTGTTTTTTAAATGAAAAAATAACCAAAGAGAAAAATCTGTGTCTCGTGTAACACAAAGCTACCACCTCACAGATCAACTCAGTGTACAATTTAAACAATATGTAATTCACAATTATTATAGATGGGTGAAAAGTCGGCTATAGATTGGTGAACTGAAAGACCCATTTCTCTGCTGTACATCACTATGTCTATGAAAAATCTACGGCTTCACAAGGCCATTTAAACACGCATTATAAAAGAATTGACTCCAACAGCGTTTTCCCAGGAAAATATACTTATATAAATGTAGCTATGTTGTTTGATCCTCAAAGTACATGATATTCAGGATTATTTCATTCATTGCAATGCAGCTGAGCAACTTAACCCTTTAATTGCACCTGAATTGTTACTTGTAAAGTATAATATTTTGCTTATTCCCTGCATAACGCCATAGCTTCAGTAAGTTACAGAAACCTTCTTGTAGCCCCAGTGGAAAGATTTGCATTTTTTTTAAATCTTTCAGTGACACATGCCATGAGCTGATGGGACATGTTCCTCTTCTGGCAGAGCCGAGTTTTGCCCAATTTTCTCAGGAGATTGGCTTGGCTTCTTTGGGAGCCTCTGATGAAGCAGTTCAGAAACTTGCCACAGTAAGTTATGGGAACATTGTGAATATGCTTGAAATGGTAGAAGTGCTTAATTGAACTTTAATTATGATATTCAATGTTGATTAATTTATTTTACAGTGTTACTTTTTTACTGTGGAATTTGGACTGTGTAAACAGGATGGTCAGCTGAGAGTCTATGGAGCTGGACTGCTGTCATCTGTCAGTGAATTGAAGGTTAGCATTAGTCTATCTAGACTGGGACTTGCACGTTCAGTGGATCTGCGTAATTAGTATTTGAATATGATGTAAGGATCTCCAAGTGACAACATTTCCTTCACACAATATTCTCTTTGGAATCATTCAGTGTATGAGAACATTGTTATTTACATCTTTAGCTACCTCTGATGTTCAACCCTTACTCTTACCATTCCAATTCTTTTGCTCTATTACTGTTTTTAATAGACAACTAATAGATGTTCCTCTTTTTCTTTCTAAGCTTCAGTTACAGTTGCTAGATTCTGTTTCTTATTTACCAGGTCCTAAGAACTCTGAACTTCTTTGCCTCCTTTGGTCTCCTGCCCCTGACATAACCAAAATATTGCATCTTAGTATTTATTCTTGTTGGTGATCTGCATTTTCTTTTTCTCCTTTAACCATTTTTTTATACATCTCCCAAGCAGAAGTACCAAAGTTGTAAATCTCACTTCTGAAGACCACTGATCTGTGTTTTTTGTAACGTTATAGTACTCGCTCTCAGGAAATGCCAAGGTGAAGCCTTTCGACCCAAAAGTCACTTCCAAGCAGGAGTGTCTCATCACCACATTTCAGGATGTTTATTTTGTTTCAGAAAGTTTTGAAGAGGCAAAGGAAAAGATGAGGTAAGTAGGCAGATATGAGAGTAGATTGGAGTGAGTGAGAAACATGTAGAGAATTAAATTTGGAACTTGGTATTTCAGTCCCACGGTGGTTGTGGTGTATGTTATTGATTTAGATGTCAATGGAGGGGATGTGATAGAGAAATTTACAGCCAGTACAAACATTGACGTGTGGCTGAGGGGCAGGGAAGAAAGAGTCAGAATACTGGATGTTATCAATGGCTTGGTCAGATATTTATTAGATTTATAAATGGAATTCAGTCCTGGGGATTATGAGGTTATGCATTTGCTTGAGTGGGATAAGGGAGGCAACAAGCTTATTCAACACTGGGAAGTATGGAGGTAGGAAGATAAACAGGGAGGTAGCAGGACAGGTGGATAAGATGGATAAGCAGCTTAATGGATGCATTTCTTTTTTTTTATTTATTCATTTACGGGATGTGGGCATCGCCAGCTAAGCCAGCATTTATTGCCCATCCCTAGTTGCCCTTGAGAAGGTGGTGATGAGCTGCCTTCTTGAACCGCTGCAGTCCCTGAGGTGTAGGTACACCCACAGTGAGGTGAATGTTAGTGTTAGTGAGTGTGAGGATTAGTGAGGTGCAATCTATAAAAGCAGGGAGGTTATGTTAAAACTGTATAAACACCAGTTAGGCCACAGCTTGATTTCAACATGTAGTTCTGGGCACCATGTTGTAACAATTGTGAGTCTACAGAAGTGGGTGTGGAGAAGATTGCTAAGGATGTTGGCAGGACTAGAAATTTTTAGTTGTGAGCAAGGATTGGATAGGCTGTGATTATTTTCTTTGGAGTAGAAGTTGAGGGGTGAATATCATTATGAGTGGCTTAGATAGAGGAAGCAGGATAATTTCTCTTAGCAGGAAGGTCAGAAAGCAGGGTAGTGATAGGGGAATTGGGAATGGGAGGGATAGATTTAAAATAATTGGTAGAAGGATTAGAAGAGAGGGAAGAGAATTTACCCAGAGGTTGGTAGGGATCTGAAATTCACTGCAGTAGAAGCAGAAACCCGCATTGCATTTGAAGACCTGTGACCTGTGAGGTGGGGTTAGATTGGGGTGCTCTATTTCAATTGACACAGTCATAATGGGCTCCTTCTTCAGAATAAAATTTCTATGATTCTGTGTATCCATAACAACCTAGGCTCTTGTTAAGAGGAAGAGAGGGAAAGCCAGTCATTGATTCTGATCATATTTCCACAGAAAAAAACAATGTACTCAGATGTCTGTTGAAATTCATCTCTCTTTTCTGTTCATTGCTCTGGGACAGCTCAACACTTACAAACTTTCTGTTGCCCTGTTCAACACACACAAAATTCTGGAGGAACTCAGCAGGCCAGGCAGCATCTATGGAAAACGGAACAGTTGATGTTTCGGGCCGAAACCCTTTGGCAGGACTGGAGAAAAAAAAGCTTTTTTTTTTGGCCTGAAATGTCGACTGTACCTTTTTCCGTAGATGCCGCCTGGCCTGCTGAGTTCCTCCAGCATTTTGTGTGTGTCGCTCTGGATTTCCAGCACCTGCAGATTTTCTTTTTTGTTGCCTTGTTCAGCTGGTTACATCTTATATGTGAACCTATATGGCTAACTCAGTGCAGGCTATTTTGGCCATTATGTATCATGGGTAACCTGGCTTGTCTCAACAACTATCCAAACAGATAATTTAATAAGAATGAGTTAATGACTAATCAGTCAGTATGGGCTCTTAGCAGCTATATGCATACAGTTCAGGAACACTGAAGGCTAACTTGATGTAGGTCAGGGATGTATTCTGGGATCTTCTAGGTTAGAAAGTGATCTGCCTTGTATTTGCACAGAAATCTTTTTAACCTAATTTATTAATTTGTTTTGAAGGGAATTTGCAAAGACTATCAAGCGCCCGTTCAGTGTGAGATACAATCCTTACACTCAGTCTGTTGAAGTTCTGAAAGACATCAAGAGCATCACAAGTGTTGTGAAGGAACTTCGTCAGGAGCTCGATACTGTTTCGGATGCTCTGAACAGAATGAACAAGCCGTTCGGCATCTGAGAATTTTCCCCTGCGCCCCTACCCACAGAGTAGCCCCACACATCCACCGCTCGTTAAACTAGGTTATTACTGCTTTGGTGTGAATAGATGAATAACCAGATAAAACATTAACCTGCAAAAGTAATCACTGAGGTCATATCTTGGTTTAGAAACAATCCATAAAACCATAAGACGTAAGAACAGAATAAGGCCATTCAGCCACCGCTTGGTTGTGGCAGATTTAATTTCCCCCTCCATATAACCTTTGGCACCATAGTAATCAAGAACCTATCAACCTCTTCCTTAAATATACCCAGTAGCTTGGCCTCCATAACATTAGTGTCAATGCATTCCACCAATACACCTAGTCTCCGACTAAAGGAATTTTTCCTCATCTCTGTTCCTTGTATTCAGAAGCTGTGCCCTCTAGTCCTAGACTCTCCCGCTTTTGGAAACATCCTCTCCAAATCCACTCTGTCTCAGCCTTTCAATACTTGGCAAGTTTCAATGAGATCTCTCCTCATTCCTTTAAACTCCAGCGAATGCAGGCCCAGAGCCATCAGGTGCATTTCATACATTAACACTTCTGTTCCTAGGATCATTCTTTTAAACCTCTGCAATGCCAGCACATCCTTTCTCAGAAATGGGGCCCAAAACTACTCACCATACTTCAAATGCAGTCTGACCAATGTCTTATAAAGCTTTAGTGTTACAGCTTTGCTTTTGTATTCTAGTCCTCTCGAAGTGAATGCTAACATTGCATTTGCCTTCCTCAACAAGCAAGTTAACCTTTAAGGGATCCTGCATTCAGACTCCCAAGGACCTTTGTGCCTCTGAGTTCTGAATTTGATCCCTATTTAGAAAACTGTCTACACGTCCATTACATCTGCCATAGTGCATGACCAAACACTTCCCTACACTATAGTCTCTCTACCACTTTTCCTATTCTCCTAATTTGTTCATGTCCCTGCTTCCTCAACACTACCTGCCTCTCCACTTACCTTTGCATCATCCATAAACCTGGCCACTAAACCATTAATTCTGTCATCCAGAATATTAAGATATAACATGAAAAGCAGCGGACCCAAAACCAACACCAGCAGAACACCACGAGACACCAGCAGAACACCACTAGACACCCGCAGCCAACTAGAAAAGTCCTCCTTTATCCTTTCTCTTTTGCCTCCTGCCAGTTAACCAATCTTCTATCCATGCTAGTATCTTTCCTGTAATACCATGTAATATCTTGTTCAGCAGCCTCATTTGCTGCACCTTGTCGCAGGCCTTCTGTAAGTCCAATAAACAACATCCACTGACTCTCCTTTTTCTATCCCGATTGTTATTTCCTCAAAGAATTCCAACAGATTTGACAGGCAAGACGTCCCCTTTAGGAAACCATGCTGACTTCAGCCTATTTTATTATGTGCTTCCAAGTACCCCGAAACCGCATCCTTAATAATGGACTCTAACATCTTCCCAACCATTGAAGTCAGCTAATTGGCCTATAATTTACTCTCTTTTGCCTCTCTGCATTCTTAAAGAGTGCAGTGACTTCTGTGATTCTCCGGTCCTCCGGAACTATTCCAGAATCTAGTGATCTTTGAAAGATCACTTCTAATGACTCCATAGCTCTCAGTTACCTCTACCCATTTTTTGCAGATATCTTTGTACAGCCAATTGAACCTTCAGCACATATCCTCTTCTTCCTGTTCAAATGACCATCTTTAAGAAACCTTTCAATGCTCAGCTCCAGTACGGTTACCAAAACAAATCATATACTTCTGGTAGATATTGCAGCCACATTTCAGTGGTTCACTTCCAGTGCTGAGGGCAGCCGAGTTTCACAAAGATTTGGCCTTCAGTCTCAATCATTTACTCTGTTGGATGACAAAGCACGTTATGCAGAGTCTTTCACATCAAAAGATGTTGTACAAGGCAGCAGGTTCCTCATTTTTCCACTACTTATGATTAAAAATATAAATTAAAAGGCCACCTTGCTGACTAATCATCCTTAATGTAACCTCTGCCTGTTCCAAGCACTGGCTTTACAGCTGTAACAAGCAGAGCTCCCAATCAACTCGAGGCCTCAATTCGATGGCCATCCATTGCTTGTGCAACCAAAGATCTGCTCTGCTTTTCAAGTGTCCATGGAAGTCAGTTAAAATTAAATTAAATAAAAACTCAGCATTATTAACTAAATCAGAAAAGTTTATTCTGAATACATTGAGCCTCTAGTAATTAAAATAGAAAGTAGAGAGCGAGAGAGAGTAATTTATTTTTCTAGTTAAGTCTGGTGATTTATTCAAATGAGGGCGGTGGCTATGGTAGCACGTGGCATATTTGGAACATTACAAAACTCCCTGGACTCATCTGGCATCCAACACACCTGCTCTTCCACTCAGCAAAGTCCAAGCAGAGAAGTCTGCAATATTTATTTATTTATTGAGATACAGCACGGAATAGCTCGTCTATCCCTTCAACCACACTGCCCAGCAATTCCCTAATTTAAACCCAGCCTAATCACGGAACAGTTTACATGAACCAATTAACCTGCCAACCGGTACGTCTTTGGACTGTGGGAGGGAACTGGAGCACCTGGAGGAAACACACTCTGTCACGGGGAGAACGTACAAACTCCTTACAGGTAGTGGGGGGAATGTGATAGGCACGCTGTAGCTAGCCGGGGTTCTGCATGGAAATGTTGGCTAACCATCTGCCCAATCTGAACATGATGACTCAGCCTAAGGAATGTTGCTTTTGTAATGAAAGTTCCATGAATAGAACTGAACCAGTAAAAGTTGTGTGCACTCCCCCATTGGTCCAAGGAAATAAATTCCTTATTAACATCTTAGCTCAACTTGCAATATTTAGGTTTATGGCTGAGACAGGATATTCTTATTGAAATGGTGGACTTATAGAGTAGTTAAGGAGTGAGAGAGATGGTAAAGAATCTTCCCATTGCAATCATTTGCAGAAAATAATCATGATTCCCTGCTGCTTCATCAGTGCTATCAGCCAAGCAGGAATTCTGACTTTGCAAGGAAGTACGCCCCTCCCCCCATCCATCACTAAACCCTATCAGTCAATGTAAAGGGATCAGTGTTAGTTAGAAATTTTTCCCAGGCTTCCTTGTGCCTCCAGGTAATGTTCCTGATGTAATGCTCCAGGCTGGTTGCTTTGATTAGCTTTTCGGTCCCTCACCCTTTCCCCACTGTGGGGCGGGTGCAGTTGGGAATGATGGAAATCAGAATCATATTAGCATTTCCTTCAGCAAATGGTGCTGAAGGCTAATGGGGAGCATATCATATTGTGTGTGACTGATACTTCTGGCCAGATCGGTCATAAATACAGTGATGTCATTTCTGGAGGAAGCTCTGCAGGGGATGCTGCTTGAACAGGGAGTGGGGGATTGAAAACCAAACGTGAAATTCTGGAATGCCACATGAATATTCTGGACATTGCTCTCTTAGACATTGGCCCCCTAAAACTTAGAATATCCAGAGGTTTTTGGGCTGAGTGTCCCCACATTGTTATGACACTGATCTGACGGTAATTTAGGACAAGCTGTATCTCTACTGATGGTTAACAATGCAGATTATAATCCAGCAACTGCACCAGAGATTAAGACCATATTATGGAGAGTCTCTATGCTTAATTTGATCTGCCATTATGGTTGTTCACACTGGCCCTGTGCAGTAGTGTGACAGTCCACACTCATTAGCCACGTTCTTTGTTGTGAAGGTGGGTTCCAACACTTGCTTGATGGGTTATATACCATAAGACATAGGAGCAGAATTAGGCCATCCATTCATCATGGTTAATTTATTATCCTGGTCAACCCCATTCTTCTGTCTTCTCCCCATAACTTTTGACACCCTGATTAATTAACCTATCAACATCCACCTTAAATATACCCAGTGACTTGGCCTGCACATGTGCCTGTGGCAATGAATTCCACCAATTTACCACCTCTGGCAAAAGAAAATTTTCTTCATCTCTATTCTAAATGGATGTCCCTCAATTCCAAAGCTGTGCCCCCTGATCTGAGACTCCCCCCCGCCCCCACCATAGGAAACATCCTCTCCACATCCAGTCTATCTAGGCCTTTCAAATTTGATAGGTTTCAATGAAATTGTTCCTCATTCTTCTAAGCTCCAGTGACTACAGATCCAGACCCATCAAATGCTTCTCATATATTAACCCTTTCATTCCTGAGATAACCTCCTCTGGATCCTCTCCAATGCCAGGATATCTTTTGTTAGCTAAGGTCCCCAAAACTGTTCGCAGTACTTCAAGTGCGGTCTGACTAATGCCTTGTAAAACCTTAGCAATACATCATTACTTTTGTATTCTAGTCCTAACATTGCATTTCCCTTCCTTATCACCGACTTAATCTGCAAGTTAATCTTTAGGGAATCCATGAAGACTCTCAAGTCCTTTTGTACCTATGATTTTTGAATTTTCTCCCTGTTTAGAAAATAGTCTATGCCTTTTTTCCTTCTGCCAAAGTGCACGACTATGCACTTCCTTACACTATATTCCATTTACCACTTTGCTTATTCTGCCAATCTGATTAAGTCCTTCTACAAACACTCTGCCTACTCAACACTACCTGCCCCTTCACGTATCTTCATATCATCCGCTAACTTGGCCACAAAGCCATCAAATCCTTTATGCAAATCATTGACATATAACATGAAAAGAAATGGTCTCAACACCAACCCTTATGGCATACTACTGGCAGCCAATGAGAAAAGGCTCCCTTTATTCCCAATCTTTGCCTCCTCCCAGTCAGCCGATCTTCTATCCATGCTAGTACCTTTCCTGTAATACAATGGACTCTTATCTTGTTAAGTAGCCTCATGTGTGGCACCTTATCAAAGGCCTTCTGAAAATTCAAGTAAACAACATCCACTGACTCCTTTGTCTACCCTGTCTGTTATTTCCTCAAAGAATTCCAACAGATTTGTCAGGTGGGATCTCCTCTTTGGAAAACCATGCTGACTTTCATCTGTTTTATCATTTGCCTCCAAGTACCCCAAAACCCCATCCTTAGTTATAGACTCCAACTTCTTTCCAACTACTGAAGACAAGCTAACTGGTTTATAATTTCCTTTCTTCTGCCTTCCTCCCTTCTTAAAGTGTGGAGTGACATTTGCAATTTTCCAGTCCCCAGGAACCATTCCAGAATCTAGTAATTATTGAAAGATCATTACTAATGCCTCTGCAATCTCCTCTGCCACCTCTTTCAGAACCTTGGGGTGTAGTCCATCTGGTCAAGGTGACTTACCTACCTTCATTCAGGCTTTTCAGCTTCTCTAGCATTTTCTCTTTAGTTATAGCAATGACACTCACTTTTGCCCCTTGACATTCTCGCATTTTTACCATTCTGTTAGTGTCTTCCACAGTGAAGGCTAATGCAAAACTCTTATTCAGTTCGACCGCCATTTTCCCCCCATTACTACCTTGCCAATTTCCAGCGGTCTGATATCCACTCTTGTGTCTCTTTTACTCTTTATATATCTGAAAAAAAAACTTTTTCTATCCTCTTTGATATTATTGGTTAGTTTACTTTCATATTTCATCTTTTCTCTCTTTGATTTCTTTAATTGCCTTCTGTTGTTTTTTGAAAGTTTCCCAATCCATGAGATTCCCACTGTTTCGCTATATTATATACTCTCTCTTTTGCTTTTATGCTGTCTTTGACTTCCCTTGCCAGACACAGTTGTGTCTTCCTCCCTTTCGAATACTTCTTTGTCTTTGAGATATATCTTTCCTGCCCCTTCCAAATATTTTCCAGAAACAGCAGCTATTGCTCTGCGGTCATCCCTGCTGGAGTCTCCTTCTAATCAACTTTGGCCAACTCCTTTTTCATGCCTCTGAAATTTCCTTTACTCCACTGTAATAACGATGCATCCAATTTTACCTTCTGAAACTGCAGGGTGAATTCTATCACATGATCACTATCTCCTAAGGATTCCTTTACCTGCCGCTCTCTAATCAAATCTGGGTCATTGCATAACACCCAGTCCAGAATTGGCTTTGCCCTAGTGAGCTGAACCACAAGCTGCTCTAAAAAAAAAGCCATCTTATAGGCAATCTACAGTTTCCCTCTCTTGCCATCCAGCGCCAACCTGATTTTCCCAATCTACCTGCATATTGAAATCCCCATGATTGTCCTTTTTACATGACTTTTCTATCTCCTGTTGTAATTTGTAGCTCACATCCTGCCTACTGTTTGGAAGCCTGCATATAACTCCCATCAGGGTCTTTTTACCTTCTTAACTCCACCCACAAGGACTTGACACCTTCCAATCCTATGTCACCCCTCTCAAAGAATTTCATTTTTTACCAATAGTACCACCCTACCCTCTCTGCCTACATTCCTGTCCTTTTGATACAATGTGTATCCTTGGATGTTAAACTCCCCACTAAGATCTTCTTTCAGCCACAACTCAGTAATGCCCACAACGTAGCACCAAAGCACTACAAGATCATCTACCTTATTCCGCATTCTGTATGCATTCAAATATAACACCTTCAGTTCGGTATTCATCACCCTTTTCGATTTTGCCCCATGTTACACTTCAACTCATCCCATTGACTGCAATTTTGCCCTATCATTTGCCCGTCCCTTTTCACAGTCTCACTACACACTGCATCTAGATGTATACCAATGGCCTATCACTCTAGTTCCTATCCCTTGCCAAATTAGTTTAAACCCTTCCCAATAGCTCTACAAAACCTGGCCACAGGGATATTGGTCCCCTTCGGGTTCAGATGTAACCCGTCCTTTTTGTGCACATCATAGCTTCCTCAGAAGAAATCCAAATATCTGAAATGCTGCCTTGCTGCCCTAATTCCTCAGCCACGCAATCACCTGCCAAATCATCCTATTCTTACCCTCACTGGCACCTGGCACAGGCAGCAATTCAGAGATTACTACCCTGGAGGTCTTGCTTTTCAGCTTTCGACCTAACTCTCTTCAGGACCTCCTCCCTGCTCCCACTCCTGTTGATGACTGTCAACAGACAATGTTAATTAATAATCATCAACGTTGTGGAGGAATTAGTGCTCGCTATATCCCCCTGTAAACACATGATGTGTCTGAATGTTCTATAACCAAAGAGCGAGTTATGTATTGCCTGGCTGGTAGAGTTTGTTTTAGCTGTCACATTTTCTGAAGAGCACAGTCCCAAGCAGAGATTTGCTTCTGGCATTGGAATACTGCCGTACACAATGACCCATTGCTGACAGTTATGAGTCTTTCACAATCATTTCCTGGCTATACTGTAGCACTTGGAGACCACCAGGGTCATCTGCACAAGAAGAAAAATTGCAACAGAGAAAGAATTTAGTTGCACCTGTGATCTTTGGCTTACGGGATGAAACCTGGGGTAATAGTGCTTCTTGACAATGCTCTATTGCCGCCTTTTGCGGGACGGCATCAAAGGAGGCTCCCTGACTGGTTAACTTCTTTGAATGAAAACCCAAGTGGAAGTAGACCAGGCTGCAAATATGTACAGCTGTTGTAATCTAGCATTATGCAATGAATTGTATGTATTGAAATGAAATTGGAAGAAACAATTCCCTTCGTGTCTTTATGATCAGCATTAATCACCTATGTTAATTAGTAGGCATGGTCTTCAACCGTATGAGTCTTGCTGAATTCTAGTTTTTTTAAACGTGCTTGTCCTTGTGCCAAATATTTGTCCAATGCGCTTGTACTTCACAAATAAAAGACATCTTTACCCAATCAGACTCAGTATACAATGCTTACCGAGCCAAACTTTTGCCTGTGTTACAAGGTTTTATTTCCATTTTCCAGAGCAGGTGATGTGTGCATGGTACAACAGGAACTATATTCACGCTCTCGATCTCTTCAAGGACTTTAAGTTCCCTGGCCCCGATTGTCTTATTTTCATTATGGATATCTAGTCCCTATACACCTCTACCCCCCATCAGGAGGGCTGCAAGGCTTTCCACTTTTTTCTGGACAACAGACCCAACCAGTTCCCTTCCACTACCACTTTCCTCCATCTGGCAGAACTGGTCCTCACCCTCAACAATTTCTCCTTTGGCTCCTCACACTTCCTTCAAACCCAAGCTGTAGTCATGGACACTCACATGGGTCCCCGCTATGCCTGTCTTTTCATTGGCTACATGGAACGGTCCATGTTCCAAGCCTACACCGGCATCATTGCACAACTCATCCTACACCACAATGATGGCTGCATTGGTGTTGCTTCCTGCACCCATGCTGAGCTTGTCAATTTCATCAACTTTGCCTCCAACTTCCACCCTGCCCTCAAATTTACTTGGTCCATTTCTGACACCTCTCTCGCCTTACTCAATCTCCCTGTCTCCATCTCCAGAAACAGTCTACCTCCTGATATCTTTTATAAACCCACTGACACTCACAGCTATCTTGACTATACTTCTCCACCCTGTCACTTGTAAAAATGCCATCCTCTTCTCTCAATTCTTCTATCTCCTGTCGCATCTGTTTTCAGGAGAAGGCTTTTCATTCCAGATCTAGGGAGATATCCTCTATCTTCAATGAAAGGGGCCTTTCTTCCACCACCATCAATGCTGCTCTCACCTGCATCTCTTCCATTTCACACATCTGCCCTCACCTCATCCTCCTGCCACCCAACCAGGGATAGGGTTCCTCTTGTCCTCACCTACCACCCCACCAGTTTCTGCATCCAACACATTATTCTCCATATCTTCTACCACCTCCAAAAGGATCCCACCACTAAGCACATCTTTCCCTCCCTCACCCCCACTTTTGGCTTTCTGCATGGATCATTCCCTATTTGACTCCCTTGTCCACTCGTCCTACCCACCGATCTCCCTCCTGGCACTTACCCTTGCAAGAGAAACAAGTGCTACACCTGCCCTGACGCTTCCTCCCTCACTACCATTCAGAGCCCCAAGCAGTCCTTCCAGGTGAGGTGACACTTCAACTATGAGTCCGTTGGGGTCAGCTACTGTATCTGATGCTCCTGGTGTGGTCTCCTGTGTATTGGTGAGACCTGACATAGATTGGGAGACCGCTTCGTTGAGCACCTTCGCTCCATCTGCCACAAAAAATGGAATCTCTTGGTGGCCACCCTTTTCAGTTCTACTTCCCATTCCCATTCTGACATGTCAGGCCATGGCCTCCACTGCCATGATGAGGCCACATTCAGGATGGAGGAGCAACACCTTACATTCCGTCTGGTTAGCCTCCAACCTGATGGCATGAACGTCAATTTTGCAAACCTGGTAATTGCAACCCCCTCCTCTCCTCCACCATTCCCCATTCTTGCTTCTCTCTCACACCTTCTCTTCTTTCCTGCCCATCACCTCCCTCTGGTGCTCCTCCTCCTTGCCTTTCTTCCATGGTTCTCTGTCTTCTCAGATCAGATTCCCTCTTCTTCAGCCTATTATCTCTTCCACCAATCAACTTCCCAGCACTATACTTCACCCCTCCCCCTCCATTTCACCTATCACCTACCTCTTTGTACATCTTCCTCCCTTCCCCTCCCTCCTCCTCCTTCTGACGTCTTCCTCCTTCCTTTCAAGTTCTGATGAAGGGTCTTGGCCCGAACAGTTGACTGTTTATTCCCAGCCATAGATGCTGCCCAACCTGCTGAGCTCCTCCAGCACATTGTGTGTTTTGAGCTATATTCATTTGATGCAGCTTAATTACTAATCATTGCTTAATCATTATATGTTAAGGCACTGTGATGTGTGTTACAGACCATGTTTCTGTGTACATTTCTAGTATCAACCACTAACAAATGCATTATCAATATTGTGCTCTAGTTACATGAATAGATGGGGCAGTGAGTAATGAAGCATGGACTTCCACCCAGTGAGTGGAATCCGAAGTATTTTTTAATCCAACTGGATAGGCACTACAGACTAGATCTTCCCAATTTGTAAACCCAGAAACTCTTCAAATTAAATGCTGCTTTTATCTATTAATTTTATAAACTAGATTTGTAGTTTCAAGCCAAATTTTATTACTTATAGTGCTGGATTTCCCAGTAAGCAGAATATAATACCTCAGTTAAAGAGTTAGTGTACTTCTGATGGTATGCTGTTCTGGTTGCTTTTCAGAGTCCATTTAGTTTTTAGAAAGCAGGAGCCTATTCGGGGAAACATATTTTCATTTTGGGCCAAACAGGAAGTATCTGGAAGCTTGAAGTGTTAATTTTCATCCTTTGGAAAAATTTGTCACTAATATTCATAAGTCACATACATGCTTTTTTCATTTTTCTGTTCAGATTTTCCATGTTACAAATTGCAATTATGCCACATTTTCACATATTTCTCTCTTTCCTGGACAAAATAGTCTATCTCCTCACTTTACTCAGCAAGATGTGAAATTTTAAAATTTGTTGCAAGGTATCCATTCAAACTGATTCTGGGCATCTCCACCATGGTTTTCCAGATCATCTGAATTAATTTCTTTAATCCTAATGGTGTTCCCTATGAGCAGTCGATAAGATGGCCTATAGAAAATATAAATTTCTCCAACCATGTAAATAAATCCATTAAAAGGAAATGAGAAACAAATAATACTCAAGATCTGATTTTTTTTTTTTGCACAGAGCAAAACAGAAGTTGGTTTGACAAACTTTAAAGTATCCAGTAAGTTTTGGTGTTTTTACAGAATTGGTTGTTGGCAGAAGATGTGCCCATTTCTCAAGAAATGTACACTCTGTGGCTACTTTATTAGCTACACCTGTACACTTGCTCAATAATGCAATTATCTAATTAGCCAATCATGTATCAGCATAGTGGGGAGTGGGGAAGAGAAATGTGATCTCAGTGACTTTGACTGGTGTCAGATGGGGTGGTTTGAGTATCTCAAAAATTGCTGATCTCCTGGGATTTTCCACACACAACGGTCTCTAGAGTTTACGGAGAATGGTGTGAAAACAAAAAAAGCATTCAGTGAGAGGCAGTTCTGTGAGTGAAAACCCCTTGTTAATGAGGGAGATCAGAGGAGAATGGCCAGATGAGTTCAAGCTGACAGGAAGCCGACAGTAACTCAAATGACCATACATTACAATGTGAGTGCTGAAGAGCATCTCTGAACACAAACATGTTGAACATTGAATTGGACGGGCTACAGCAGCAGAGGCTAACGGACATACACCACGAATATACACTCAGAAACCACTTTATTAGGTATAGCAGGTACCTAATTAAGTGGCCACTGAGTGTATGTGTTTATAACATATCACGAAGGACAAGTTTGTGGATCAAAATAACTTTGTTATTGTATCACATTGCATGTCAAGTTACAGTTGTGGACAAACTAAAGCTTGTGTGCATAATCTATCAAACCAGCAACTTGCATTGATATTTCTTGAATAACTTAACATTTGCCTGAAGCATCAACTTGCTGGAAGCATCAACTTTGACTGATGCAACAGAACATTTTCAAGTTTGATCTGTATTTGTTCTCATATTTCCAGCAGGAAAAAATCAGTTCTTTCTGGATATTAATACTGTCATTTCCACATATGTCCACATTATGAATAGAAGGTAGGGAGAAGAGGAAAAATAATTGAGAATAATATGTAGGGCAAGGGTAAATCACACAACCAAGTGGAAGATCTTGACAAAAATGCTATTATTTATGAGATAAAATGGTGAAAGATAACGGTAAAAATTTTGCAAAAGAGGTCCAATTTAGCAATTTTTTTTATTGTAGACAGACCACCAAATATTCCATTTTCCACAAAAACCAAAGAACATACCTTAAAAACTATATTTCACATTACATACAAAATGCTGGAGGAACTCAGCAGGCCTGCATGAGTGTTGCACTGAGGGCATCGAGATACATGCTGCTTACTTCACCAGCTCCAGCAAGAACTTTAAACTTGTTGTTTATACAACCAGTGAGTCCTCAATGGGGAGTTCTCTCTGCCACAATAATTCTCACCAGAGAGTTTTAATCCTAATCCTGTAGAACCTGACCCTTCAGCTCCGCACATATTAGGAAGATATACATTTTGACTGTTTCTCAATTTCCTTCATCCCAATCATCTTTAGCAAGTTGGCTGTTTCCATCAATGTTTCTCTTCCCCTTTACGAAGACTGGATTGATGTCTCTTTTGCCCCATTTTCTGGTACCTCTTCCCATCTGAAAACCATTGAGAAAGTATTGGGTCCTGGTACCTGAATCTTCCCAATGAGTCCACCATCATTCACACCTATCCAACACCCAAACGTACTTGATATAATACAGGCCTCTACCCAGCTTCCAGACAAGGTATCTGACCGCAGCCTAGATTTGTCAGCTCTAGGGTTTAATAGCAAGTGGGCACCTTGTTCCATCTCACTTCATCCCCCAAAATGGTTGCATCAGGCCTTCACGAACTCAGTGGATAAATAATTCATTCTGTAGCAAATTAGAATAGGCACATGCACTTATTATTGATGAAACCAAAGGCTTAGTCTGTGGCTTATTAGATTCAATAGGTATTTGCAGAGCTCTGACAATGGACATGAGCTCCATCTTGTGACGTTTTGAGATATTTTCACTCTGATACCAGATTTAATCTTATTTCTTTGTTCGGTGTTTTCTGCAAGGTAGCTATTTAGTTTTTGTATGAACAAGGAGGTATGTGGTGCTGGGTCAACACACTATCAATTAGAAAGTCAGTTACCTTTGAAAGAAAGTACTTTCCTGGAATTTAAACCTCTATTAATCCAAAATGAAAATAGAAAATACTGGCAACTTTCAGCAGATCAAGCAGTATTAACAGAGAAAAACATTTTGTTTCTGCTATTGCTTTTAAGTTTCTTTAATTAAACTAATTGCTGTTTTCAGGTAAGCTGGCAGTGGGTTCATTTGCGTGGCCTTTACCGGGTCAACCAGAGGTGTTGTCTTTTATAAACATATTTTATATGATCGCAAGGCCGTGCTGGAGTTTAAGAACTTAAAGTACTGCAGGTCTGCCCCATCGGTGAGTTGCTCGTTGCCAGAGAAACTGAAGAAGCTGGACTTCGTACAGATTGTGAACTACCTGTATCAGAGGGGAACCAGAGGAGTCAATGCACAAAGGCAGTGTGCAGTCCAACAGCAATTGATCATCTTAGTTGCTTTTGTTGTGATCACATTGTTAATGTGGAATGCTGCGAGTCTGATTCACTGACTTATTGGCAAACGGCAAAGGAGCTGTGTGACCTTGGCTCTACTGAGGTCTAGGCTTCAAGCTGTGGTCTCGCCTGTTTACAGTCACCCAGGAGAGAAGCATTGGAGTCAGTGCACTCCTCTGCAGGTGTGTGGTGCACATCCAAGCTGGAGTTGGTGTTGCCCCCCATTGTTCGTTCAGTAGAAGGCAAGTTGTATTGTGTTTGACTGCAGACTGCTGCACTATTCATGGACTCAGGGACTTGGACTATATTTTTTGTGTGACTGTATTTTATTGATATTTTATATGTGTTATGTGTGCCTTGTGCTATGGGTGCCTGTTGGTATGGTCTTTTGTACCTTGTTCCCAGAGTAACACTATTTTATTTGACTGTATTAGACCATAAGACATAGGAGCAGAATTCGGCCATTTAGCCAATCAAGTCTGCTCTGCCATTCTGTCATGGCTGATCCTGGATCCCACTCAACCCCATATACCTGCCCTTTTGGCATAACCTTCGAGGCCCTGACCAATCAGCGAACTATCAATTTTTGCTTTAAATATACCGACAGTCTTGGCCTCCACAGCTGTATGTGGCACAGCATTCCACACATTCACTACTGTCTGGCTAAAAAAGTTCCTCCTTACTTCTGTTCTAAAGGGTTACCCCTCAATTTTGAGACTGTGTTCTCTAGTCCTGGATACCCCCACCAGAGGAAACATCTTCTCCACATCCACCTTATCTAGTTCTTTCAACATTCGGTAGGTTTCAACAAGATCCCTCTGCATTCTTCTAAATTCCACTGAGTACAGGTCCAAAGCTGCCAAACACTCCGCATATGTTAACTCCTTCATTCCTGGTCCTCTGGACTCTCTCCAATGACAACACATCTTTTCTGAGATATGGGGCCCAAAACTGTTGACAATAGTCCAAGTGTGGCCTGACCAGTGTCTTATAAAGCCTCAGCATTATCTCCTTGTTTTTATATTCTATTCCCCTTGAAATTAATGCCAACTTTGCATTTGCCTTCTTTACCATAGACTCAACTTGTAAATTAACCTTCAAGGAGTCTCGCACAAGGACTTCTAAGTCCCGCTGCACCTCTGATGTCTGCATTTTCTTCCCATTTAGATAATAGTCCGCACTATTGTTTCTTTTACCAAAATGCATTATCATGCATTTCCTAACACTGTTTTCTATCTGCCACGTTTTTGCCCATTCTTCCAATTTGTCTAAGTCCTTCCGCAATCACATTGCTTCCTCGTCACTACCCACCCTTCCACCTATCTTTGATTCATCTGCAAACTTTGCCACAAAGCCATCAATTCCATCATCTAAATCATTGACAAACAACGTGAGAATTAGTGGCCTCAATCCTGACCCCTGAGGAACACCACTAGTGGGTTTATTCCAGTTTGCTGCCTCCTGCCTGTCAGTCATTCCTCTATCCATGCCAGTATCTTTCCTGTAATGCCATGGGATTTTATCTTGTTAAGCAGCCTCACATGTGGCACCTTATCAAATGCCTTCTGAAAATCCAAGTAAGTGACATCCACTGCCTCTCCTCTGTCCACCTTGCTTGTTACTTCCTTGAAGAACTCTAACAGATTTGTCAGGCAACATTTCTCTTTACAGAAACCATGCTGACTTTGACTTATTTTATCATTAGTATCCAAGTCTCTTCATCAACTTCTCTGGGATGTAGTCGACCTGTTCCAGGTGACTTGTCCACCTTAAGAGCTTTCAGTTTGCCTGGTAATTTTTCCTTTGCAATGGCAATGGTACTCAGTCCTGCTCCCTGACACTCACAGCCCTCTGGTACACTGCTAGTGTCTTCCTCAGTGAAGACTGATGCAAAGTATCAAGTTCATCCACAAAGAAAACCTACCATTTATAAGTAGACTCTTCTATTGAAGGCCTGAGAGCCTTCTTTGTCCCTCATTATTGCCTCACCAGCATCACTTTCCAGTGGTCCAATATTTACTCTCACCTCCCTTATATCCTGCTTCATATTATTGGCTAATTTACCCTCATATTTCATCTTTTCCCTTCTTATAGCTTCTTGTGCTGGATTTTAAAAACTTCTCAATCATCCAAATTCCCACTCATTTTGCTACCTTATATGCCCTTTCCTTGGCTTTTATGCAATCCTTAACTTCCCTTGTCAGCCACGGTTGCCTAGACCTGCCATTTGAAAACTTCTTCTAGAACCATAGAACCATAGAAACTACAGCACAGAAACAGGCCCTTTGGCCCTCCTTGGCTGTGCCAAACCATTTTCTGCCTAGTCCCACTGACCTGCACACGGACCATATCCCTCCATACACCTCCCATCCATGTATCTGTCCAATTTATTCCTAAATGTTAAAAAAGAACCTGCATTTACCACCTCGTCTGGTACTCCCACCACTCTCTGTGTGAAGAAGGTCCCCCTAATGTTCCCTTTAAACTTTTCCCCCCTCACCCTTAACCCATGTCCTCTGGTTTTTTTCTCCCCTTGCCTCAGTGGAAAAAGCCTGCTTGCATTCACTCTATCTATACCCATCATAATTTTATATACCTCTATCAAATCTCCCCTCATTCTTCTACGCTCCAGGGAATAAAGTCCTAACCTATTCAACCCTTCTCTGTAACTGAGTTTCTCAAGTCCTGGCAACATCCTTGTAAACCTTCTCTGCACTCTTTCAACCTTATTAATATCCTTCCTGTAATTTGGTGACCAAAACTGAACACAATACTCCAGATTTGGCCTCACCAATGCCTTATACAACCTCATCATAACATTCCAGCTCTTATACTCATTACTTCAATTAATAAAGGCCAATGTACCAAAAGCTCTCTTTACGACCCTATCTACCTGTGACGACACTCTTAGGGAATTTTGTATCTGTATTCCCAGATCCCTCTGTTCCACTGCACTCCTCAGTGCCTTACCATTAACCCTGTATGTTCTACGTTGGTTTGTCCTTCCAACGTGCAATACCTCACACTTGTCAGTATTAAACTCCATCTGCCATTTTTCAGCCCATTTTTCCAGCTGGTCCAAGTCCCTCTGCAGGCTCTGAAAACCTTCCTCACTGTCTACTACACCTCCAATCTTTGTATCATCAGCAAACTTACTGATCCAATTTACCACATTATCATGCAGATCATTGATATAGATGACAAATAACAATGGACCCAGCACTGATCCCTGTGGCACACCACTAGTCACAGGCCTCCACTCAGAGAAGCAATTCTCTACCACCACTCTCTGGCTTCTTCCACCGAGCCAATGTTCAATCCAATTTACCACCTCTCCATGTATACCTAGTGATTGAATTTTCCTAACTAACCCCCCATGCGGGACCTTATCAAAGGCCTTACTGAAGTCCATGTAGACAATATCCATTGCCTTCTCTTCATCCACTTTCCTGGTAACCTCCTCGAAAAACTCCAACAGATTGGTCAAACATGACCTGCCATGCACAAAGCCATGTTGACTCTCCCTAATAAGCCCCTGTCTATCCAAATGCTTGTAGATTCTGTCTCTTAGTACTCCCTCCAATAACTTACCTACTACTGACGTTAAACTCACCAGCCTATAATTTCCTGGATTACTTTTCGATCCTTTTTTAAACAACGGAACAACATGAGCCACTCTCCAATCCTCCGGCACTTCACCCGTAGACAGCGACATTTTAAATATTTCTGCCAGGGCCCCTGCAATTTCAACACTAGTCTCCTTCAAGGTTCGAGAGAACACCCTGTCAGGTCCCGGGGATTTATCCACTTTAATTTTCCTCAAGACAGCAAGCACCTCCTCCTTTTCAATCTGTACAGTTGCCATGGTCTCACTACTTGATTCCCTCAATTCCATAGATTTCATGCCAGCTTTCTTAGTAAATACAGACGCAAAAAACCTATTTAAGATCTCCCCCATTTCCTTTGGTTCCGCACAAAGTTGACCACTCTGATCTTCAAGAGGACCAATTTTATCCCTTACAATCCTTTTGCTCTTAATATACTTGTAAAAGCTCTTTGGATTATCCTTCACTTTGACTGCCAAGGCAACCTCATGTCTTCTTTTTGCCCTCCTGATTTCTTTCTTAAGTATTTTCTTGCACTTCTTATACTCCTCAAGCACCTGATTTACCCCCTGTTTCCTATACATTTCATACAACTCCCTCTTCTTCTTTATCAGAGTTGCAATATCCCTTGAGAACCAAGGTTCCTTATTCCTATTCAATTTGCCTTTAATCCTGACAGGAACATACAAACTCTGCACTCTCAAAATTTCCCCTTTGAAGGCTTCCCACCTACCAATCACATCTTTGCTAGAGAACAACCTGTCCCAATCCACGCTTTTTAGATCCTTTCTCATTTCTTTAAATTTGGCCTTCTTCCAGTTCAGAACCTTAACCCTAGGACCAGATCTATCCTTGTCCATGATCAAGTTGAAACTAATGGCGTTATGATCACTGGAACCAAAGTGCTCCCCTACACAGACTTCCGTCACTTGTCCTAATTCGTTTCCTAACAGGAGATCCAATATTGCATCCCCTCCAGTTGGTCCCTCTATATACTGATTTAGAAAACTTTCCTGAACACATTTTACAAACTCTAAACCATCTAGACCCCTAACAGTATGGGAGTCCCAATCAATGTATGGAAAATTAAAATCCCCTACCACCACAACTTTATGTTTCCTGCAGTTGTCTGCTATCTCTCTGCAGATTTGCTCTTCCAAGTCTCGTTGACTATTGGGTGGTCTGTAATACAATCCCACTAATGTGGCCATACCTTTCCTGTTTCTCAGCTCCACCCATAAGGACTTAGTAGACAAGCCCTCTAATCTGTCCTGCCTGAGCACTGCTGTAATATTTTCCCTAACAAGCAATGCTACTCCCCCACCTTTCATTCCTCTGCCTCGATCACATCTGAAACATCGGAACCCCGGAATATTAAGCTGCCAGTCCTGCCCCTCCTGTAGCCAAGTTTCACTAATTGCTACAACATCATAATTCCACGTGTCAATCCACGCCCTCAACTCATCCGCCTTCCCCGCAATACTCCTAGCATTGAAATATATACACCTCAGAAGATTTTTACCACCACTCACAACCTTTCTATCAGTGGATTTGCTTAAACTTTCAATATCATTTATCTTCACCCCAGCCATTCTGTGGGACATATCTATCTTGCATCTTGTAAACTATTCCCAGAAACTTCAGCCATCTCTGCTCTGCTGTCATTCCCGCCAGTATTTGTGTTAGCAGTTGATGATCTTTCCTATTACAAGTTTACTTCCACAGCGATAGGTGTGGAATTTCTCACAGCCATTCAAAACTGCTAACAGTTCCTTATCTACATTGGCATACCTTACTTCAGCTAAAACAACTGCTTTGGTGCAAACACTTTTAGCTTCTCTCTTGTATGAGAGCTGCTCTCAGGCCTTCAATAGAAGAGTCTACTTATAAATGGCAGGTTTTCTTTGTAGCTTGATTGGTCTTGTTTCTGTGTATACATTTATTTAAATCTGTTGGAACTCACTGGATGGGTTAGTGGCCATTGACTTGCAGTACTGTACATATTTTCAGTGTTAAGCTGGCCACATAACCTGCAGACACATTCATGAACAGGCATCTTTTCTATCTGTGAATCCATGTCTGCTACATAACCATGTTTTAGTCTAGGATTTCACTCTTGGTCATGAAATAACCTCCCTCAGCTTAAAGAGCATGAATGAGGCCAGAGTTCATTGGACAAAATGGCCAAGAAAGTTCGGGGTCATTAAAACTGGGTCACCTACAAGATGTTATGGCAAGATTATAAAACAGAGGACATAGAAGAGTAGGGCATAGTACAGGCCCTTCGGCCCTTTAACTTACTGGAACATCAAAGTCCTTAAAGTATCTGCCTCTACCACTACTCATGGCAGTGCGTTCAATACACCTACTGCTCTCTGTGGAAACCACCTTTCTCTGACAATATCTGTACACTTTCCTCCAAATACCTTAAAGTTATACTCCCTTGTATTAGCTATTTCTGTCCTGGGAAAAAGTCTCTGGCTGTACACTCCATCATCTTTTATCATCTTGTACAACTCCTTCAAGTCACCCCTAATCCTTCAGCTCTCTGAAGAGAAAAGCCCTAGTTTATTCAACGTATCCTCATAAAACATGTTCTCTAATACAGACAGATTCTCGTAAATCTCCTCTGCACTCTCTCTGAATCTTCCGCATCCTTCCTATAATGAGGCAAGCAGAACTGAATACAATACTACAAATGTTATCTAACCAGAGTTTAATAGAGCTGCAACATTACCTCATGGCTCTTGAACTCTTTTCATTTTCTTCTGGATTGAACTCCATCCGTGACTTCTCGCAGCTCTTCATCCTGTCAGTATCCTATTGTAACCTATGGGAGATTGATAAGATCTGCCACATCACCACCACTCCTTGTGTCAGTTGCAAATTTACCAATTCGCCTTTCCCCTTCCTCATCTAAGTCACTTATAAAAATCACAAAGACCAGGCATCCCAGAACAGATCCTTGAGGAACAACATGGGTCACCGAATTCCCTGCAGAATATGGGAAAAAAGGATTGCAAGGGACAAAACTGGTCCTCTGGAAGGACAGAATGGTAATCCATGTGTGGAGCCAAAACAGATGGGGGGAGATTTTTAATTTTTTTTATATCTGTACTTTCACAGGAGATGGACACAGAATCTATAGAAGTGAGGTAAGTGGCATGCTTTACAGTACAGGCGACCTGGGTTCAATTCCTGCCACTGCCTGTCAGGAGTTTGTACATTCTCCCTGTGACCGTGTGGGTCTCCCCCCACGGTCCAAAGACATACTGGTTGGTAGGTTAATTGATCATTGTAAATCGTCCCATGATTAGGCTAGAATTAAATCAGAGGATTGCTGGGTGTTGTGGCTCAAAAGGCTGGAAAGCCCTATTCCGTGCTGTATCTCAATCAATCAATCAATAAAAAAGCTTGCAAATCTAAAAGTCAGTCCTTTGACTTCAATGGAAAGACTTTCAGCAGTAGAGTACAATGTGCTGATGTGACTGCACTGGCTGTCTAGTGACACCCAGTAAGGTGGACCACCTTTTAATCACCATGCCCTAAGCTGTGACATGCATGGATGATATAACGTAAAATTTGACACTAGAGACAGATTTAAAATAGCTTCAGCTTTTGTAGGGATTTTCCACTAACTTATGAAAGTAATCAGGGATCTAGTCTCATGTATGTGCATTCAATTCACCATTTCTCCCTTATGATCTTGGACATGCATTGATCCTCTATCCTTCTTCCCAACAGCTTTGGAACTCACTTTTCCAAATGTGCTGTGGTCTACAATTCTTCTTCGGTCTCCAATGGATCCATTCCTTCAAATTGCAGCTCTTTTTGTTCATGACCTCCATGAAGTATCAGAAACTCTCCCGACTCCAGACAGCCGAAGATCCATCTGGACTTCCTCTGTCTTCTAAAGCTCTGTCAGTACCTCTTGTTCTCTCTTGCTTAGCCACAAGCTCCCAAAGTTCCTCTGGCTCTTTCTCTTATGTTCTAACCAGTCCCTCACCTTCTGACCTTTTATCCTATCACTTGCTCCCACTTTACACTTAGTACTTTTACAGCTTCTTCATCCCCTCTTTCCCCTGTGATCCCCCTTCTCACCCCACCACCTTCTCTCATCTCATCTCCCCTGTCCCCCTCCCGTTACCCTCATCTCCCTCTGATGACCCTAATCTTTGGTCCAGCTCCAAACCTGCTAGATCTTTATCATTCCTCCCCTCCACTGACCTCCTCTCTCTAAAGGGTGCTCACCCTTCTCACATATCTAACGGCACCCCACCTTTCCTCTTGGACACCCCCTTCAGGCCTTTCACCCTCCCTCAACCCTTCCATCTCCAATTACTGCTGTGTCTTCAAACATTTTGATATCTTCACTCCCCTGGCCCACTCTAACCTCACTCCATTTGAACTCCCAGACCTCCACTCACTCTGTAGAGGCCAGACAACAGTTCATGGATGCCTGCTCTTGCAACATCAGTACAATAACCTCATCGACAAACACCAGGCTATCATCTCCTGCACTTTCATAGATCTCCTTACATCAGGATAGTTAATGACTTGGATGAGGGAATTAAATGCAGCATCTCCAAGTTTGCGGATGACACGAAGCTGGGCGGCAGTGTTAGCTGTGAGGAAGATGCTAAGAGGATGCAGGGTGACTTGGATAGGTTGGGTGAGTGGGCAAATTCATGGCAGATGCAATTTAATGTGGATAAATGTGAAGTTATCCACTTTGGTGGCAAAAATAGGAAAACAGATTAATGGTGGTGCAGGCTCGAAGGGCCGAATAGCCTACTCCTGCACCTATTTTCTATGTTTCTATGTTTCCACGGCCTCTAACCTGACAGTGTTCCAGCACCACACTGCCTGCTTCTATCTTTTACCCAAGATCCACAAACAGGACCGTCCTGGTAGACACACTGCTTCTGCCCCCTTTTGCCCCACCAAACTTATCTCCACAGAACTTGACCCTATCCTGTCCCCTCTTGTCTAATCCCTTCCCACCTACATTCGGGACACATCACATGCCCTCCACATTTCAATAACTTCCAATTCTCCAGCCCTCACTACCTTATCTTTCCTACAGATGTCCAGTCTTTATATATCTCAAGAAACCATCAGGAAATACTAAAAGCCCTCTGTTTCTTTCTCCAACAAAGGTAAAACCAGTTCCCCTCAATCAACCCTCTCATCCACCTAGACAAATCTGTTCTTACTTTAAACAACTTTTTTTGACTCCCCTACTTTGTACAAATTAAAGATGTAGCCACGGGCACCTACATGGATCATCGCTATGCCTGTCTTTCTCTTGGTTACATTACAAACCTTCTCCAGCACCACTTCCCAACTCTTTCTCCATTAGTACTGTTTCTTGCAATCGCTCAGAGCTCATCAAATTCATCACCAACTTCCACCCTGGAATTTGGTGGAGTTTGCCACCAACTTCCACTGTGCTCTCAGATTCACGTGGACCACTTCTAACACTTTTTTCCCTTATCTAGATCTCCCTGTCTCCATCTCAGGAGATAAACTAGATGCTGACATTTACTACAAATCCGCTGACTCCTCTTCCTACCCTGTCTCTTGTAGGGATGCTATTCCTTTCTCCCAGATGAGGCTTTCTGTTTCAGGACATCCGTAATGTCCTCCTTTTTCAGGAAGTATGATTTTCCTTCTGCTCTGGTTGATGGAACTTAATCTCGCATCTCTTCTGTTTCTTGCATTCCTGCACTCACTCTGAAAGAACAGAGGTAGACTTCCTCTGGTCCTTGCCTTTCACCCTATAAGCCTCGGTATCCAGCATTCCATCCTTTGTTATTTCCACCAGCTGCAATGAAATCCCACCGCCAGCCACATCTTCTCCTTCCCATCCCTTTCTGCCTTCTGTAGGGACCCCGTGGTCTGTTCATCCCTTCCTGACCCCTGCCATAACAGTAGATGTAACACTTGTCTTTAACCTCCTCCTTCATCACCATCCAGGGACCTAAGCAGCCCTCCCAGGTGAACCAAAGGTTCACATGCATCTCCCCCAACCTCACGTGCTCCCAATGTGGCCTCGTCTACATTGGCAAGACCAAGTACAGACCCAGCGTCCATTTCATTGAACACCTATGATTAATCTGCACAGGCATCCTGAGCTCCCCATTGCCCAGTTCCGCACTGGCCTGTCTAAACTTTGCCTTGGTTTTGCCAGGATGAGGCCCAACTCAGACTAGAAGAGCCATACCTTATATTCCACACGGAGATTCGGACAAGATGGCATCAGCAAACAACGATTCTTCAGGCGACATCTTCCAAATAGTCAATCATTTCAGAGTTTCTACGTCTTCTCCTTATTCTCTTTATCTGAATTTTGTTTTTGAAACTGCTGGAGCCTGGGATTTACGGTCTGTACTTCCAGCGAGTGAACGAGCATTCTGCTGTCCTTGAAAAAACTCCAAGAGAGCAATGTGAGCAAGAGCTACCAAGAGCTCAGAGACGAGACGAGGGGCCATGATTGACTACATTTCTCACTGACTAAAGCATCGAGGAAGATTGGATCATCAAGGCAATTGTGGAGGGGAGCGAGCAGTTCTCGGAGGGGCCACTGGGGCGGGGAGCGGCTGGTTTGAGACCCTGCCCTCGAAGAGGCTGTTGGGTCCTGACGGTCTCAGAGGGGCCGGCTGGTTCGAGTCACTGCCCTCGAAGAGGCCAACTGGTTCAGGTAGCTGCTCTTGGAGAGGTTGTTGGTTCAGGTCGTTGCCGTCGGAAAGGCCAGCTGGTTCGAGTTTTTCCCTCAGAGGAGCCGACTGGTTTGGGTAGCTGCTCTTGGAGGGGCTGCTGGGTTTTAGCACATCTTTATCTAACAATGTCCCGTGAGTTGGCACCATTTCCACAAGGTTGACTTTTAGAGTTGGGATAACTATTAGGACAGATTTTAAAATACAAGTTTGGTAGATTTAGATCTATGTGGAGCTCATTTGACAGTGGAAACTTGTCATCCATGGTAAACCTGCTTTGAAAAGTCATCAGCAGATGGAGCTAGCAGCCTGTAATTATCTTTCTCAGTCTGTCTATAAAGTTGTAAGCAGCTTATAGATGAGTATTAGGTATAACATTATGGACAACACAGATACTTTCAAACAAAATTACTAACAATTTGTATCTTTGACAATGGTTTACGACTGTTAAGTACCCTAATTCCACTGTCAAAATATTCACAACTCCATGAATTACTAAAGACTGTATTAGCAGATTCCAGGATCCTGCACACAAGAAGAATGCACACAAGGATATCGGAACAGGAGGAGGCCATTTAGCCCCTCAGACCGGTGCCACCATTCAACATGATTATGGCCTCAATTCCTCATATGTGCTCGCTCCCCACAGCCTTCAATTCCACAACCTTTCTAAAATTTATTTGCCTCCTTCTTCGATAAATCTAATGATCAGGCATCCACAACCTTCCATGAAAAGAAACTTCTATGAATCTCCATTCTGAACGATGGCCCCTTATCTTATAACTCTGTCCCCACCTTCAAGTTAGTGAAATCAAACCAGCATTCACCCCAGCCATGTCCCCATGTTCCCTCAGGATGTCGTCTGTATCAATAACATCATCCCTTATTCTTGAAAACTCTAAAGAATACAGACCCAACCTGTTCAGCCTTCCTTGATAGGACAATCCTCTTATCTCAGGAATTGGTCTTGTGAATCTCTTTGGACTGTCTAATAAAAGTCCCCTGTGGTTCACTGTGTGGAGACAAGTTTAAACATCAACAACCAGACCCCAAATGACAGAGAACTGGCTCTTGTAATCACAGGGAACTTGGGCTTGTGTTAGTGAACACTGATGACAGGTGTCTGGCAGAGCTGCTTGTAATGTTAATGCACTTGGCAGCACTTACTCATAGAGTGGAATTAGGTGTTGTTGCAATTCTGAGATGATTGGAGCTCTTGCAATGCATTGACTAGCAGGAGTGCTGGCCAGTCACGTTTTCTCCTCCCGTGCTAAAGCAGGCACGGCAAGAGAAATACAGGCAGTGGTGGCTATACTTCCAGAAGTCCGCACCTCTCCCTCATACCTTGTCCAAATCATGGTTAGTTGTGGGTAAACCCGCAGTCTACAACAAAGACATTTTCACCCGACGTCCACTCTTCTCAGCTCAGGGGTCCCAGTCATCCACTTAAACATTCTTCCATGCCAAACTAGCAACAAATACTCTCAAATGAAATGAGAACAAAGATGTCATAAAAGCTCATCCAGTCAGGTAGAAGGTACAGAGGCAAAAGCAGAGAACTAAGATTTAGCCAAAGCCTAGTGGGAAATTCCTTTTCCTTCTGCTTGGTGTCTGTTTAAACAATGATTGTTTCAAGGGAAGAACTTCACTGAATATAATAATAGAACTTCCAATTTCTTTTCTCTTGTGATGCTCTGGAGTCCAAAGGATCCCACTTCGAGCTAGCGTCCAGTCAGAGTAATCCAGTGCAAGCAATCGATTGGAGATTTAACATACAGAGACAGCAGATTGCTGTGTTTTTAGAGGAAACGATCCAAGGAACTTGAATAAGAACAGAAACTAGGGGAGGTACTCTGCAAGCCAGGCATCACCTGTGGAGAGTGAAACAACTTCAATGTTGCAGGTTAGTGTCCTTGCTTCAGAAATATGGCAGATTTGAGAAATTACTCTTTGAAGTGACTACGAAGGATGAAGAGACCAGAAAAGGCTGTGATAGGATGGAGCCCAAGAAAATACAGATCCCTAAGGCTTTGTTAATGACAACTAATGTGTCTGGAGGAGATGGAAGTACAGGGAGGAGAGAGGGAAGGAAAACCAAGTACAGAATGCAGTTTTTGCTGGGAATCTGAGATAAAGGAGAATGCTTGGAAGGTCAGGAGAGAGAAAAATATATTTATGTCAGAACTGGTTAGGGATTAAGAAGCAAAGAAACTGATAAGGAAGCAAAACCAAAAGAATGCCAGAAGTACTCAACTGATAATTTCTGGCCAAGAGAGGTCACTGGTCCCTAGCTCCCACAGGCACTGTCTGACCCCAACCCCTTCCAACAGTCCCCGCTGTGTGAAAGCTGCTCTCTCAGCACAACAGACCATTCAACCTGCAGGTGGCCCAGCAAATCCTAACTGTTGCTAATGAACAATCTGCAGGAACAATTCAGTGGGTGAAGCAACCTCTTCAGGGTGAGAAGAGGAAGAACTGTTGATACTTCACGTTAAAATCAGAATCAGAATCAGGTTTATTATCACCGGTATGTGTTGTGGAATTTGTTAGCTTAGCAAACAGCAGTTCAATGCAATACATAATAATATAGAAAGCAAAATAAATAAGTAAATAAGTAAATCAACTACAGTAAGTATATATATGTATATTGAATAGATTAAGATAGTGCAAAACAGAAATATATATTAAAGAAGTGAGTGGGTTCAATGTTCATTTAGAAATTGGATGGCGGGGGAAAGAAGCCGTTCCTGAATCGCTGAGGCTTTTGTACCTCCATCCAGTAATAATGGGAAAAGGGTGATGGGGGTCCTTAATAAAGGACGTCAGCTTTCTGAGGCACTGCCCCTTGGAGATGTCTTTGGTACTATGGAGGCTAATACCCAAGACAGAGCTGACTAATTTTACAACTTTCTGTAGCCTAGCTTGGTCCTGTGCAGTAGCCATACACCCCTCACAATACCAGACAGTGATGCAGCCTTTCAGAATGTTCTCCACAGTACATCTATAGATGTTTTCGAGTGTTTTGATTGACAAACCAAATCTCTCCAAATTCCTAATGAAATATAGCCACTGTCTTGCCTTCTTTATAGCTCCATCGAAATGCTGGGACCAGGTTAGATCCTCAGAGATCTTGACACCTAGGAACTTGAAATTAATCCACTTCTGATCCTCTATGAGCATTGGTTTATGTTCCCTCACCTTACCCTTCCTGAAGTCCATAATCCATAAGACCATAAGACCAAGGAGCAGAAGTTGGCCATTCGGCCCATCGAGTCTGCTCCACCATTCTATCATGAGCTGATCCATTCTCCCATTTAGTCCCACTCCCCCGCCATCTCACGATAACCTTTGATGCCCTGGCTACTCAGACACCTATCAATCTCTGTCTTAAATACACCCAATGACTTGATCTCCACTGCCGCCCGTGGCAACAAATTCCACAGATTCACCACCCTCTGGCTGAAAAAAATTTCTTCACATCTCCGTTCTGAATGAGTTCCCTTCAATCCTTAAGTCATGCCCTCTCATACTAGACTCCCCCACCATGGGAAACAACTTTGCCACATCCACTCTGTCCATGCCTTTCAACATTCGAAATGTTTCTATGAGGTCCCCCCTCATTCTTCTAAACTCCAAGGAGTACAGTCCAAGAGTGGTCAAACGTTCCTTATATGTTAACCCGCTCATTCCTGGAATCATTCTAGTGAACCTTCTCTGAACCTTCTGCAACATCAGCACATCCTTTCTTAAATAAGGAGCCCAAAACTGCACACAGTACTCCAAGTGAGGCCTCACCAGTGCCTTATAGAGCCTCAACATCACATCCCTGCTCCTATACTCTATTCCTCTAGAAATGAATGCCAACATTGCATTTGCCTTCTTCACCACTGACTCAACCTGGAGGTTAACCTGGAGGGTATCCTGTACAAGGACTCCCAAGTCCCATTGCATCTCATAACTTTGAATTCTCTCCCCATTTAAATAATAGTCAACTCTTTCATCTTACTGACATTGAGTGCAAGCCTGTTGCTGCGACACCACTCATCTAGCTGGTATATTTCGCTCCTGTACGCCCTCTTATCTCCATCTGAGATGCTCCCAACGGTGGTTGTATCATCAGCAAATTCATAGATGGTATTTGAGCTAAATCCGGCCATATGGTCACGGGTATAGAGAGGGCAGAGCAGTGGGCTAAGCACACACTCCTGAAGTGCGCCAGTACTGTATCAGTCTTGATTTACCAGCTGTTTCTCCAGCAGATTGTTTGTTGCTCTGCGTTTCAGCAGCTACAGCCGCTTGTGTCTCCTGTTTCTCATGAGCTGGAACCTAACTCTCCAGCAAAAGCCACCTCGACCCACAGTCGCAGAGTCAGCATGAGCAGGGAGAAGGTAACTTGTGATGACAAGCAGTAGGAGAGTTAGCCCAATAACTTCCATTATACAGTCCCAATAATGTTGTAACATTTACCAGTACTTCAAAGGAACCTCATAAAATAAAATTAGTACAAAGCCACAAACAAACTATCAGTTGATTGACTGAAAATTGCTTTTATTACGTATTCTAGGTAAGGAGGAATTTGGGAGGAATTCCAGAGCTTAAACCCAGGAAATGGTTAGTGAACAACAGGAATTCTGCAGATGCTGGAAATTCAAGCAACACACATCAAAGTTGCTGGTGAATGCAGCAGGCCAGGCAGCATCTGTAGGAAGAGGTACAGTCGACGTTTCAGGCCGAGACCCTTCGTCAGGACTACTTGAAGGAAGAGTTAGTAAGAGATTTGAAAGTGGGAGGGGGAGGGGGAGATCCAAAATGATAGGGGAAGACAGGAGGGGGAGGGATGGAGCCAAGAGCTGGACAGGTGATTGGCAAAGGGGATATGAGAGGATCATGGGACAGGAGGTCCGGGGAGAAAGACAAGGGGGGGGGAAACCCAGAGGATGGGCAAGGGGTATAGTCAGAGGGACAGAGGGAGAAAAAGGAGAGTGAAAGAAAGAATGTGTGTATAAAAATAAATAATGGATGGGGTAGGAGGGGGAGGTGGGGTATTAGCGGAAGTTAGAGAAGTCAATGTTCATGCCATTAGTGGTTAGTGAAGCCTTGAACGGTTTGTGCAGGCGCGGAGACTGTGCAGGGTTGGAGTTTGGAGGTAACAAACGTGAGGCATTCACTCACGTATAACGCATTTAGCTACATACATTCTATAGAGTTATCTATTATCCTGTATGCCAGGGGTCCCCAACCTATTTTGCACTGCGGACCGGTTTAATATTGACAATATTCTTGTGGACCGGCCGACCCGGGTGGGTGCGGGGAGGGTAGGGTTGCCAGTGGACAAGAGTAGCAGTCAAATATGTTGTGCTTACACCGAAAAAGACTACAATGACCATGAAGCCTTGCGCGGGCACCAGTATGCATGCGCGTCGTCACCTGCCGACTTTCTTTCCCCTGCAAATCCTTTTTGGCGATTCTGTTCAGGGGGGAGTATTAATCACAACTGGAATATAGGTGATAAGTGGCTAATACGCTCAATTTCGTTTCTAAAAGGGTTTATCTAACGAAGTTAATATTAAACACACAGCGCATATTTTCCTCGCATGAATATAGTGATAAGTCAATTATCAGGGGAACTTGAAGTAAGTGTTGAACGAACTTCCAGTAGAAGTGGCAGAAGCAGGTTCGATATTATCATTTGAAGAAAAATTGTACAGGTATATGGACAGGAAAGGAATGGAGGGTTATGGGCTGAGCGCAGGTCAGTGGAACTAGGTGAGAGTAGCGTAAGGCACGGACTAGAAGGGCAGAGATGGTCTGTTTCCGTGCTGTAATTGTTATATGGTTATATAAGTAAATCAATAGCATCATAACATTTTAAGTAACGTTTGGATATTAAACACACAGCGCATATTTTCCCCATATCAACATATAAAATCAGTGCAACACACCAATATCGCTGAATCAGTGGGAGCCCTGGGCTTATTTCCCTGCAACAAGACGGTCCCATCGAGGGGTGATGGGAAACAGCGATGCTCGAAGGGGGTTCCTGATGTCCAGTCTATTCCGCAGTTTCGTTTCCTGTGCATTCACTGCAGAAAACTCCGCTTCTCAGAAAAATGTTGGAAATGGAAGCAATGTTTTCAGTGCTTTCGTGGCTATCTCAGGATATTTAGCCTTGACTTTGATCCAGAATGCTGACAGAGATGTTCTGTCAAACATACTCCTCAGTCTGCTGTCATTTGCAAGCTCGAGGAGCTGATCTCTTTCCCGCGCTGACATGGATGACGCGCGGGTAATGGCCTCACATGCGTAATGGCTCAACAGTGGCCGTGACCGGGAATGAGGAAAGCTTTTATAGATATGTGAAAAGAAAAAGACTGGTTAAGACAAATGTAGGTCCCCTACAGACAGAAACAGGTGAATTGATTATGGGGAGCAAGGACATGGCAGACCAATTGAATAATTACTTTGGTTTGTCTTCAATAAGGAGGACATAAATAATCTTCCGGAAATAGTAGGGGACAGAGGGTCCAGTGAGATGGAGGAACTGAGGGAAATACATGTTAGTAGGGAAGTGGTGTTAGGTAAATTGAAGGGATTAAAGGCAGATAAATCCCCAGGGCCAGATGGTCTGCATCCCAGAGTGCTTAAGGAAGTAGCCCAAGAAATAGTGGATGCATTAGCGATAATTTTTCAAAACTCTTTAGATTCTGGACTAGTTCCTGAGGATTGGAGGGTGGCTAATGTAACTCCACTTTTTAAAAAAGGAGGGAGAGAGAAACCGGGGAATTATAGACCAGTTAGCCTAACATCGGTGGTGGGGAAACTGCTAGAGTCAGTTATCAAAGATGTGATAACAGCACATTTGGAAAGCGGTGAAATCATCGGACAAAGTCAGCATGGATTTGTGAAAGGAAAATCATGTCTGATGAATCTCATAGAATTTTTTGAGGATGTAACTAGTAGAGTGGTTAGGGGAGAACCAGTGGATGTGGTATATTTGGATTTTCAAAAGGCTTTTGACAAGGTCCCACACAAGATATTAGTGTGCAAACTTAAAGCACAGGGTATTGGGTGCAAGGTATTGATGTGGATAGAGAATTGGTTGGCAGACAGGAAGCAAAGAGTGGGAATAAACGGGACCTTTTCAGAATGGCAGGCAGTGACTAGTGGGGTACCGCAAGGCTCAGTGCTGGGACCCCAGTTGTTTACAATATATATTAATGACTTGGATGACGGAATTAAATGCAGCATCCCCAAGTCTGCGGATGACACAAAGCTGGACGGCAGTGTTAGCTGTGAGGAGGATGCTAAGAGGATGCAGGGTGACTTGGATAGGTTAGGTGAGTGGGCAAATTCATGGCAGATGCAATTTAATGTGGATAAATGTGAAGTTATCCACTTTGGTGGCAAAAACAGGAAAACAGATTATTATCTGAATGATGGCCGATTAGGAAAAGGGGAGGTGCAACGAGACCTGGGTGTCATTATACACCAGTCATTGAAAGTGGGCATGCAGGTACAGCAGGCGGTGAAAAAGGCGAATGGTATGCTGGCATTTATAGCAAGAGGATTCGAGTACAGGAGCAGGGAGGTACTACTGCAGTTGTACAAGGCCTTGGTGAGACCACACCTGGAGTATTGTGTGCAGTTTTGGTCCCCTAATCTGAGGAAAGACATCCTTGCCATAGAGGGAGTACAAAGAAGGTTCACCAGATTGATTCCTGGGATGGCAGGACTTTCATATGATGAAAGACTGGATGAACTAGGCTTATACTCGTTGGAATTTAGAAGATTGAGGGGGGACCTGATTGAAACGTATAAAATCCTAAAGGGATTGGACAGGCTAGATGCAGGAAGATTGTTGCCGATGTTGGGGAAGTCCAGAACGAGGGGTCACAGTTTGAGGATAAAGGGGAAGTCTTTTAGGACCGAGATGAGGAAAAACTTCTTCACACAGAGAGTGGTGAATCTGTGGAATTCTCTGCCACAGGAAACAGTTGAGGCCAGTTCATTGGCTATATTTAAGAGGGAGTTAGATATGGCCTTTGTGGCTAAAGGGATCAGGGGGTATGGAGGGAAGGCTGGTGCAGGGTTCTGAGTTGGGTGATCAGCCATGATCATACTGAATGGTGGTGCAGGCTCGAAGGGCCGAATGGCCTACTCCTGCACCTATTTTCTATGTTTCTCTGTTTCTATGTCCAGCTGACTCCTATCGGCAAATCATATCGTTCCCTCGCGGCCCGGTAGCACATGCTTTGCAGCCTGGTACCGGTCTGCGGCCCAGTGGTTGGAGACCGCTGCTGTATGCAGTAGCTAATCATTGCCATATTTCCCTCTAATTCTGAAGGTTTAAGCGGTCAGAATTCAAGATGTTCTGTAGCGATTTAGCCGTAGGAGGTTACAGGAACATGAAGGGAGGAGAACAGGGAAGGATTAAAATTAAAGGTGAGAATTCCTCTCTGGAAGAATGTTTCTCATCTTCTTTTACAGCATGTTTAGCTGTTTTTCCAAATTAGTTGATGAAAAATCAGAAGAGCAAACTGAAAAGCTATTTTTAAAAATCAATTCTAGTAAATATTAGAATTTTATTAGACAAGTAAACAGAAGCAGGTGAAGAGCTTTTCAGATATGAAAGGATATTTGCTGCTTTTGTTTATTTGCAAATTTACATCCACTCCAATTTATTTGCTGTTCACTTAATTCCTTTTCTAGTTTTACCACAGTTCTGCGCTTGGATATCACTTTGGGTTTAATGCTTAGCTTTCTTGAGTGTTAATTGACCTTTCTGACTCATGAGCAAGTGGGCCACAGCTGACTCCTTACTCCTTATAATGAACAATACTATCACTAATACATTCTGAATGTTTTTTACAATTAATACCAAAACTGGGTAATCACTAATTTGTAAAAGCCTGTTGACAACAAACATATTCTGACATGGTTAGCCCCTTGAAAAGTAGTAAAAAGCATTGAAGCAGCCATGAGTTTATTTATTGTTCTGGTGTGACAAAACAAAAATCCTGGGAGATGATGCAATTGAAATAGCATCAGGTTCATTTAGTCATGTTACTTCAGTATGCCTGATAAACACAATTCATCACAAGGCATTACATGGTTATTGTTATCTTCTGCCTTACAATGAGCCACACTATGGTGTGCTCACCAGTAATATCACAGAGCATGATCTTCTAACAGTTTCTGAGTTGCACATCCTTGTGACACCTTGACTTCACACTTCATATGTGAAAATATCTCATCCTGAAATTATTCAGATGCTTGCAGCGTAACTTGGCTAAGGTTCAAGTTCTTCCAGCAAATGTATTCAGCTAAATGCAAATTCATTCAGCTGTCTGACTGATATTCAAATTTGTTAATTCACATTCAACTTTATTAATTATGATTCAGATCTATGTAAATCCACAAGCAAACGGGTAATGACAGATATGGAAACAAATCAGTCAAAATAATTTTAATTTGTCTGTTATTTACTTGCTCTGAGCACTTGTTAAAAATTGTCCACATCAGGAATGAAGGTGATTGGCAGTCAGTCAGACGGTGGTAAATCCCTCAGGTCAGTAAAGATTTTATCATTCTAGGAACCTGGAATCTGTCATGCTCTTGGAGAAGCATGCTTCAGTTGAATTTGTCTTTTATAGTACTGCTATTTCTAGATAGGCTTACAATTTAAGGAAGTGGTACGATGGCCCAGATTTTGTGGTGGTAATGAGGGCAAAGCTGTTGGTCTTTTCCAGTCTCCCTAGGTGAAACTGGAAGCAACTTGGGATCTCTGTGAATTCTGTCACACCTCCCTGGCTTTTTCCAGCCTCTCCTTTGTAAATGAAAGAAATTACTTGAATGGAGGTGGTTCAACTATTTGCAAAGCAGCCCAGCAGCACCCTGAGAATTTTAAGCAAAATTCAGAACTGAATTTTAAAGGTGTATTGCTTCATCAATCACATGGCCCTAAAAATAGCTCACACAGAGGCTCCGAAGTTGCATCTCACTGAATAACAATAGTAAACAGTGATAGTTTCACTGTCATTACTACTACAGAATCAAAGGGCATGAAACTGATTCATTAAAAAGCGAACAATTAAGGGCACTGGACTAAAATATCAGCTTGAGTGGACAGGTGACGGAAGCAATGTGAGTTAAAACAAAATATGGAGAAAGATCTGCAGAACTCCTGAAGGCAGTCAGAGTGGAGGAAGGTATAAGTATGAAAATTACGGGTGTACGTAGCAGCATCAATGTGATTATAATAGGATATTTGTACCAATTTTCACAAACTGGAATAAGCAGAATGGGTTGAAAGGTAGAGATTACTGGAACTGATGGTGATAAACTCAATGATGTGTAAGGACTGTAACCTATTGCAAACAATGACCATATACGTGCCTTTTTTATTTTGACTTGGAAAGGGGTATCCTCAGACTAAGACTAATTCAAAACTATTGAAACTCAGTAAATTAGGCTTCAGAAAAGGGTGTAAAAACTTAACAGATCAGCAGCACCTGTAAAAGGTGGGTAAAAATACACACATAAACAGTAGTAATTATTTTAGACTAATGCTGGGTACAAAACCAAACTTGTATGTACTGTCAAAACTGCATGCTGCCACTTACTGTATGCAGCGCAGCCACAACAAGTGACTAAAACATAAAGAAGCTGTAAACAGCCAGCGGTGCTCAATTGCAAAAGTGATTAGAATTCCATGCAGACTGCAAAAAATATAAAGAAGTAACATGCACGTATGGTATAAATGAAGTCTGCACAAAAAGTGAATCGAAATGAGAGCATGGAATAAAAAAAGGTTGCCAAGGTTGTCAATACTAAAAAAAATATTTTTCAGCTGAGTATAGAGAAAGAGAATGTTAAAGGGGGAATGCAGGCCAATTAAAGATAAATGTTGGTAATACAGTAACAATTGATAAGGCAATGTCAGTCCTGTCAAATTCATATATATATATATATGCATTGTCATGGTAGAGGAAGAAAAATGTGATCAAGAATGCGAGGGACCAGAAATAAATTAGGGGAGGAAATTATTGGTACAGAACAATAAGTAACTATCATGGAAGGAATAATGGAAGTCAGGATCTCACCAGGTGATGATTTGCAAGTTATCAAACAAGATTGGTTAGAAAATTAAACCTGTATTACATTAGAATTGCCTAAGCTCTCTTTAAATATAAAGGCCGAAAAATTCATGTTTCAAACAGGGGTGGTAGAACTGTGTGATGCTTTTCCCTAGTTCTGGTTTTGAAAGTTGCCATAGGATTGCTCCAAGAGTGCTGTATTTGTGTTGTGTCAGATGCTTCCTGATCTGAAACATGACATGCCCTGCAAACACACCCAGTGGAACTTCTAACAGCTGCTGCCTTGGAGCTCTGGCCCTTAAAGGGAGTTGCACTGTTCACACACTAGGCAGCAACAGCTTGCAATCAATCATAAACTAGCAAAGGGACAGGAGAGGAGAGGTGTCTGGCAGAAGGTGCCCAGCTAAATGATTACAAGGAACATGGTGTTGTGTTATGATCACACTAGGTACATAAAGACGTGACATCCACTATTCACACTGACTACTGACATGTACTCTTAGGTTCCCGCACAACGACCCCTCAGGCACCAGCTCTTACTTTTAAACCCACTCTTTAAAATCTGACAGAGTTAGTGCTTGTCCTTTTCTTTGTACTCACTGAGAACTAGACAGTGACACTTTAGACTATGCTGGTAGTCAGATATAAAAACTCCATAGAGGAATAATCATCAGAAGTTGTATTTATTGCTTAAAGAACTTGCTTTTCTCTCAGTTATGAAGATTTTCAAAATAAATTCAATAGTCTGCTTTTCATATTATCCAATTTAACATAGAAATACATTGTTGAGTAAGCAGACTTTGTCTGCTCTGAAGTAAATCATTCAGCATTATTTTCAATTTCAGTTTCAATTGACATTGGTAGACCTACACTCTGATGTGTTCACTGTTATCAATAAATAGTGATTTTATAGTAAGCAACTTAATCAACAAACAAAAGATATTTAAAATGCACTGCAGCATCAGTCAGGAGTATCTATTCACGTAAAGATCTTGGAAAAATAAAACATTATTGTGTCTGCAGTGAGCAGTGGGAAAGTTTTACAGAAATTACTTGTGTGAATTCATTTCTAGACATTAGCTTCAATGCTGTTCTGAGTGAGGCTAGGTGGGAGAATTGCCCAAGGACTTTAATTCTGCCTGGGGATAATGATGGCAATACATGCAGACCCAGCTCACTGGCTAACGCGGGTGTCAATCATATTCTCTGCAAAGAAATCAAAAAAGCTCAAGGTAACTTCCACACTACATCCAATTTCTCATCCAGGCAGTGTACGATGTGCTTCCAAGCCCATCAAACCTGCACACATGGGGCAAGGCAGAGTCATCTGCGTACCCACCGTGCTCCAAGCGAGGAACCCTGGAGCACATTCTCAGCGGCTGTGCAAAGGCACTTGGTGAGGGACAGTACAGGTGGAGGCATGATCAGGTCCTGAAGACCATCGCTGAAGCCGTCAGCGCAGGAGTTGAATGGGCGAAGCGGTCCCGACCCTCAAAACAGACCATTGCCTTTGTCAGAGCTGGGGAGCAGCCAATACCTGCCAAAAGAACGTCTGCAGGCACTCTGACCTCTGCAGGGGACTGGCAGCTGTTGGTGGACCTCGAACAGCAACTGAAGTTCCCGAACCATATTGCAGCCACCACCCAGTGACCAGACATTGTCCTTGTGTCTGAGTCTACTAAGCAAGTGGTGCTGCTGGAGCTGACAGTCCCATGGGAAGATAGCTTGGAAGAGGCCTTTGAAAGGAAGCTCTCCAAGTACGCAGGACTGGTCAGCAACTGTCAGCAGGCTGGATGGAGAGCGAGGTCTCTCCCAGTGGAGGTTGGTTGTAGGGGATTCGTAGCCCATTCTTTAGTTAGAGCCTTCAGCATTTTGGGCATCGAGGGAGAGAGGAAGAGGAGAGCCATCCGCAGTACCACCGATGCGGCAGAGAGGGCCTCAAGATGGCTGTGGCTCAAAAGAGGGGAGCCATGGAGTCATAAGTAGCTAGCCATCTGGACACAAGCTGGGGTCTGATCAGCCCTGGCTGGGTCACCTGGAGGAGGTTGTATGATGTTGAAAGACCCGAAATACCCGATGATTCCAGGAACATCACTGAGGATGTGTCCAGAAGCATCAATAGATGTGTGTACACAGACCTTCATCCAAAGGGGGCTGGAATACAGTACAGTTATGATATGCAGTTGTGCAGCACCTCTATCCAAATTCGTACTGAATATTGCTCGTAGATTTGTAAACTGAACAAGAATATTGATGTTGGAGAGATACAGCTTGCATAAACTAGGATTTCATTCCCTTAAATTTAGATGATGAGGTGTGACGAAACTGAGGAATTTAAAATGAAAAAGAGGTTTGAATGGGTAGATAGAGAGAAGGCAGATTCCCTGGAGTCCAGAACAAGAGGTAGGTCTTTCAAGAAAAAAATCAGGAAATAACTTTTCACACCAAAACTTGGAAATGATCTTCCTTAAAGGGCTGTGGATGTGGGCCAATTTGAACATTTCCTGACAGCTCCACAGATTTCCTTTTTATTGTGATTATGGTTATCACAGAATAAGGATCAAGGGCTGTCAAAGAGGTAGTGCAGACCGCTCTGGATCTAATGAAACGTTGAAGTACCCTGCAGAGGTAAGAGTTCTGCCCCTTTTCTATTTTCCAAATTTTATGCACCAATAGAAATTTTGGTGTGAGAAGTACAATTGACTACAGGTAGACTTTATTAAAATATGAACATTTATAGATAATTATTAAAACTTTTATATCAAATTCTGGCCAAAACTGTAATGATTATGTTACCAGACTAATAATTCTTATGTCTGGACTAATAATCTGTAGATCTTGATTTCAAATCTTGCCTTTTTAGTTGGAGAATTTGAAATCAGTAAAAATAAATATGGAATTTAAAACAAACTGTCCAAATTTGACCTTGAGACTGAGATATTGATGTGAAACCTCTTTATTGTCCTCTAAAGTGGTTTGGTACTTCAGTCTGTAGGATCAAGTCATTTGAGACTGCAAGTATTGAAGAAGGTGGATCGTCAATGCTGTCTGAGGGTAAGTACTGTCCAAAAAATGACAATTACTGGAGCTTTTACCAGGGCTTTTGGACTGCAGCCTCTTTTGTTGTATGTGCATCAGAGGAAGGTTGGAAAAGAAGATATTTATTGCGCTCTTATGGGATTAATCCTGACTAATAGAATTTTTTTTTACTCATTTCAGTATCTTTGAGGAACATACTTCCTTATTCAGGTAGACAAATCCTTGGGGAGTACATGTTTATTTGTGGAATATATTATATATTGTATAAAATTGATGAGGTCATTCTGTATACAATATCACGTAGGAGATGCGATGTAGCTTTTAAAGGCTTAAGGAAGATTTCATATAATATTGTCTCCTTACACATCTCCTGTCCTGACTTATGGTGAGGTGTGGTCCTACAAGCATTGCAACCCCATTTGTTACCTTATGCCATACCTGTTCTGTAGGTAAAAACAGGCAATGAAAGTCGATATCTGTTTTTCTGTCGAGGATATTAAAACTACATTTAAGATCCCAAACAATTGATTTTACCGCCTGAGGTAAGAAAGTGAAGTTCGAACCTGACCTGGACACCTTTGTTTCCAGCCCACAAATTACAGTAGTTGCAAGCACTATTGAATGACACAGAGAAACAGAGAGATACAGCATGGAGCCTGGCCTTTGATCACCAACCATCAACCACTCACTTACACTAGTCTCATTTAAAAATTAGGATTCGGGTGTAAATATGATGTTCAAACGACATTTGGGCAGGTCCACGAATAGGAAAAACTTAAAAGCAAATGGGACTAATGGGTCTATCCCAGATAAAGATACCGATTGGTAGGCACGAGTTGGGCCGAAGAGCATGTTTCTGTGCTAAGTGAATCGGTGATTCTATCTCACATCTTTGACTTGAGGAGAAAGCAAGAGCACCTGGGGGAAACACTGTGGTCACAGGAAGAATATAAGGAACATTGTGGTCACAGGAAGAATATGCAAACTCCACACAGACATCACCTGTGTCTCTGGTGTTGGATGGCAGTAGGTTTACTAGCTGCGCCACTCTGTAACGCAGTTTCCTCAATGGAAGGAACCGGCAGCCTTGGCCACTACCTGAACATGTGGCATGTCCCTGTGGACTCTTACCAACTTTCACTGTAGAAAGCGTTCTGTCTGGTTGCATTATAGATCAGTATTGCAGCAGCTCTGCAAGTGACCGCAAGAAACTGCAGAGGGTTGTGGACACAGCTCAGCACTTCCCAGGAACCAGCCTTCCCTCTATGGACTCTGTCTATACGTCTACCTGCCTCAGTAAAGCAGCCAGCATAACAGAGACCCCACCTACTTCAGACATTCTCTCCTCTCCCCTCTCTCATCAGGTAGAAGATGCAAATGCAGAAAGCATGTACCACCAGGCTCAAGGACAGCTTCTATCCCTCTGTTGTCAGACTCTTGAATAGATCTCTTATACAATAAGATGGACTCTTGGCCTCACAGTCTATCTCATTATGCACTTTATTGTTTATCTGCACTGCACTGTTTTGGAAGCTTTTACACGTTATTTTGCATTGTTACTGTTTTACCTTATTCTAGCTCAATGCATTGTGTAATGATCTGTTCTGTATAAACAGTATGCAAGACAAGATTTTCACTGTATCTCAGTACATGTGACAATAATAACTCAAAATGATGAAATTCTTCGATATTCCCAGTTCATTGGTATGCATATGTTTTTGGATGTTTGGGGGGCGGGTGGCTGTAATGTCAATACGAGAATACTATTGACTGAGTTTCCAGCTCAGTCTGAAAAGAAGAAATGTCGATTCTGTGACTAAAGAAGAGCAAGGAAACATATTTCAGCGAGAGAGGGTTTGGAGAACAATGATCATAACTTCATCAGATTTAGAATGATCATGGAAAATGACAAGGTGCAATCAAATGTAAAATGAGTACTTAACTGGAGGTGAATTAACTTCAGTGAGGGATAAAAGGATGTGGCCCAGGTGGATTGGAATCAAAAATCAATGAATCCTTGAAAGGTAAAGGAAGGGCATCTAAAGCTAAATAAAGATATAGAGATTGAGAAATGAGATTTATGATGACTGCAAAGTTCATGTTACAGCAGAGAACCAGGCTGAATATAGGAAATGTAGAGCTCTTAAAAAAAAACAATTGAATTGCAAAAAGTGAATATGAGACAAAACTAGATGCTCCCATGTTAGGGCTCAGAATTATTTTTAGGCACCCGTTAAGTAAAAGTTTAAGTAAGTCTGGGGGGTCCAATGAGGTCCAAAAGGAGTTGTCTTTGTGGAACCTGGGTTGAGGTAGCAGAGAAGTTTGTATGTCCTCACCTGGGACAAGGATACTTCTCATAGAGCAGTAGATGACAAGGAAATAGCAATAACTGAAAGGACAAAATAACATGAATGTAATTAAAGGGATTACCTGGTCTGGATGAATGCATCTTATGCTGTAGAAATTCTGCTGGTTCTGGACACAGACTTCGATCCTATTTGATGCTGACGGGGGATGACATCTAGATTAAAGGAAAAGAGACAAACCCTGGCACCATCAGTGCCAAACTCCCTCTAACCCAGGACAAAATTAATTGTCATCTGGAAAAGTTTTGATTAATAAATGAAAGCATGAAATTGTTAAGAACAAATCATGCAAATTTAACTTGATTGAATTCTTTGAAGTAAAGTAGTATATCTAATGCATTAGATATTGGATAGATGGTTTTTCAAGAGATGTATGAAATACACCAGGTAAATATCCACAGATCTCTTAGAGCAGAACAAGACACAAAAACTGTTTAAAAATATAGACAGGATTCTTTGATTTATGAATAGAAAATTAAAGCAGACATGATAAGCCTTTGTAAAACATTCTTCTAACTTAGTTGGAATTACATTCAATTCTGACTGACCTTTACAAAAAAATCTTCAATATCATGATGAAAGGATTCACTCAAATGGTGCCAGACTGATGGGAATCATTCTGTAGAAATGTTGGAGGAGTTGTTTTTCTCCCGAGAGTAAAGATATGTGATAGAAATTTTAAAAGTCAGAGACAATTCTGATTGGGTACATCTGGAGAATGGCCAAGGTCAAAATGGACCAAACGATCTCTGCAATTCTAACTCAACAATGCAACCAATTTCTAGGAAGGTCAGAGTCAGAGGGAGATGATGGGATAGAAGGAAAGAGCAAAAGGGAACATTTGAGATGGAACAGAACCCAGGAGAGATTAAAGTACAATAAGGAAATGGTACATGAAAAATGTGTGGTAAGTAATGGTGGGTAAAGTAAATGACATAAGGTTCTAGAGAAGCTGTAAAGGGTAATAACACAACCAACATCAAGAAAAATGTTGACATTGTTTATGATTTGAAACATCGGGAGCCATCGTGTCTGGAAAGGTATAAAATGCCTAATCAAAAGATGTAGTGGTTCTGATCTCCCATGATCTTCAATAGAACAATTAGGAGTCTAAGTACCAGGAGTTCAGAGAGAGAGCCGGTGAACACTTAGAACAATATGGACACTGGGAGTTTGGAGTCTGAAAGGAACTGTTCACCAGTGATCAAAAATTTGTATGTGTGAATACAGGATACTAACTTGAATAAAGTACAAAGAGAATTCATTCAGATAGAACAGGGTTAAATATAATCTAATATTTAGTAGGATTAATTTTAACATAGACATTTAGCTTAACCTTCATATTGTGTATAGAGCTGGTTCTAAAATGAATATACTTCCAAAATGAAATAGCCTCTTTAACTTGATCTCTTTCTGTTCTCTGAGAAACAGATTCTAAAAATTAAAAGGTATGTCAGGCCATTTGGGAAGGTAAAAAAAAACAAAGAAGTCATAAGAACAAGAAAGGCTGGTGGCTTGCTCTTGTTCTGTGGATCTGGGCAGTAAAGAAGGGAGTAGGGGATGGACTGGCAGATAAAAGAAATCCAGCTCACAGGAGACACTATCCATAAAGCAACATCTACAGGCTGATTTGGTATTATTTACAACTGAGCCACAATGCCTCAGGGGCTCCAGGACATCACACCAGGTGGAAAAAGCTGAAATGTCCATGAATTAGATTCCTTGCCTGCTGAACCAGATGACCACGCTTGTGACCTCAAAGCTCAGCATCACATTCATACTACACATCTCAAGCTACTTTCAAGGCTCGGCTTTTAAAGACCATAAGACCAGAGCAGACTGGGCCATTTGGGCCACTGAGTCTGCTTTGCCATTCTGTCATGGCTGATTTATTATCCCCCTCAAACCTATTGTCCTACCTTCTCCCCATAACCATTGACACCCTTACTAATCAAGAACGTATCAATCTCTAATGACTTGGCCTCATAGCTGTCCACAGCAATAAATTCCACAGATTCACCATGTACTTATATTCTGAGGCTGCACCCTCTCATCTTAGACTCTCCCTCTGCTCATCCACTCTATCTAGCCCTATCGATATTTGATAGGTTTCAATGAGATCCCCCCCCCCATTCTTTGAAACAGCTGCATAGAAGTGTTTATGGAAACTTATTGAAGATTTGTTCACCAAGACTGCCAATAATTTCACCTTTGTCTGAAATGACATTAGTCAGTACAAGTAGGCATCCTCTATGAAGATTTTTTGTGTTTCTACAGATACAGTTCATCATCAAGAGAGATCTCATGCTCTCCCTCCTCTGAAACCATCACAAGAATTCATCAGCCTCAGGGACTTTCAATCCACCCCCAACCACAAAAGAATAGTAAAATTCCCAGGCTTTCAGCATAATGCTTTTATCCCAGGGTAATTTTCTGTAGTGATATCTGTCCTATGGTAATCTGTGCTTCTTGATCTCTTTAGATCAGAGAGTCAATTTAAGGACTGGCTGACGGATAACCTACTGCAAGGTCATGACTCTGGACAGATATCTCGACACTGTCCACCTCCACGATGTTGCTGCCCCAAACTTGGGCTTGTTTTCCAGGGAGTAACAGAAGTAGAAGGGTGAAATGGTGCAGGTAGAGTATTCAGTATAAAATTATAATAGGCATAGTTAGGGTAGATAGAATCTTTTCCCTATGATATGGGTATCATTAAAAAGAGGACGCAGGTTTTAGATCAGAGGAAGGAGTTTTAAGGGGATCTGATTGGAAGTTTTTTACATAGCAAGTTGTTGAAACCTGTAATGCACTGCCAGAGGAGGTGATAGAATCAGATATAATCACTATGTTTCAGAAGCATTTAGATGGGCACCTGCATAGGCAAGGCATTTAAGGACACCGACCTTTAGTGGATAAATGGGATTAGTATAGCTGGGCATCAGATATCAACCACTCTATATGAAAATAAAAATCCCCTCAGATCCATTTTAAAATTCCTTCCTACATTCACATCCAAGTCACTAACATATATCACAAACGACAGAGATCTTGGCAGCAGTACGTCACTGGTTGCAAAGTCCTACTGCGACTCAGTGCTCAATTAATTGTTGCTGGTAGAATCTTGCTGTTTGCAAATTTTCTACATTCCAGAAATGACAAATAATTTTCCTATCTAAAAAGAATATTAGAACATTCCGAGATTAGACAGGCACCATGGTGGTAAACGTGGGTTTGATATTGGTTTATAATTGTCATATGTATGAAGGTAGAATTTTAAAAAAAGCTGTTTATACAGATCATATTATCACACAGAACATTGATGTAGAACATATAAAAGAATAACAATATAGAATAAAGTGTAACAGCTGCAGAGAGAGTGCAGTGCAGGTAAACGGGATGAAGTGAAACATCATAGTGAGCTAGACTGTGTAGTCAAGAGACCATCTTATCCCCTACAAGGGAACCATTCAGTAGCCTTATCACAGTCGGGTAGAAGCTGCCCTTGAGCCTAGTTGTACATGCTTTCAGGCTTTTGTATCTTCTGCCCAATGGAAGAGGGGAGATGACAGCGTATATGGGTGGGTGAGGTCTTTGATTATGTTGCCTGCTTTACTGAAGTCTGGACAGAGTTCATGGAGGAGAGCCTGGTTTTCGTGATGTGCTGAACTGTGTCTACACCTCTGTGCAGTTTCTTGTGGTCACGTATAGAGCAGTTGCCATACCAAGCTGTTATGCATCCGGACAGGATGCTTTCTATGGTGCTCTGATTGAAATTGCTAAGGTTTGATGGAAAGATACCAAATTTCCTTCACCTCCTGGGAAGTAGAAGTGCTCGTGAGCTTTGTTGGTTGTGACATCTACATGGTTAGACCAGGTCAGGCTACTGGTGATGGTCATCCTAAGACACTTGAAGCTCTCAACCCTCGTAACTTGAACATCATGGATATAGACAGGAGCATGTGCACGAACCCCCTTTCTGAAGTCAATGACCAGCTCTTTGGTTTTGCTAACACCGAGGGAAAAGTTGTTTTTATGACACCATGTCACTAAGCTCTCTATCTCCTTCCTCTACTCCAATCCGGCCATGTAGTCATGAGTGTACATGAAACACAACAGGGGTTGAGGATGCAACCCTATGGCACAACAGTGTCTAGAATAATCTTGCTGGGGGTGTTGCTGCCTACTGACTGCAATCTGCTGGTACAATAGTCAAGGATCCAGTTACAGAGTGAGACACTGACTCCCAAGGTCCAGAGTTTGGTGATGAGTTTGCTTGAAATTATAGTATTGAAGGTAGAGTTGTAGATTTGATTCCTATTCCTGTCACAACTTGTGCAATACCTGTCCCAGAAAGGTATGTAATTCCTCACAGAGGAAACCTGTAAGTCCTTGAACTTAACCATAATGGCCCAAAGTGTTAATGAATAACAAAATTGATAACCTGAATGCAAGTGTCGAGATACTTTGTAGAGTTATATAATGTTGCATAGTTATATAGATGATCCCAGAGATTATTATTGTGTAATTTCCTAAATAAAGTGCACATTATAGGCAGCTTGGATATTCCATTTGCACCTTTATCCATTTCTGTATTAGTAAAAATTGTTACGTACCCCGTAACCGGGTTGCCAAACCAGCAGAAATGGATCACTCAGTTGGAATCTAGATTACTATAACTAAGAAAGTTTTATTAAAGAAACAAGCAACACAGTACTCTAATCAAAAGGATAATGAATGCAACAGTTCAGCAATGATAAACATACATGTACACAGAATTAAGATAACAGGATCAATCAAGCTCTGTCGTTGTCTAGGGGTAAATGACCAGTTTCAAAGTGATGCAAAGTTCAGTTCAATTTAGTTCAGTTCAGTTCGCGGTAATCGCTGCCGTGGGAGATGGACAGTGTGGGGGAAGGAGAGAGAGAGCAAAAATGAATGAATGTTCAAGGCTTCCACACAGACCTTCGCAGTCAGCTTTCGGGTGAGTCCTTTGTGATGTCATCTGAGGTCACCGACCGTGACCCCTCCGTTTCCAGATGCGATCGTTTCCCTGCGGTGAACCCGGCACCCAGGCAAGGGTGGACACACACCAGGTTCCCACTGATCGTGCCTTTCCACCCTGTGCGTCTATGGCCCGGTACTTCCCACCGACTTGTGAGAGACGCACCGCTTCCAGGGTCTTGTTACCTCGGGTGTCATGTGTGTCCTGCTTTAGCGAACCTGTCCCTTTTTATCCCCCTGCGGGGGTATCGCCTGTCCATCACTTCAAACAGTTCAGGGTTCAAAGGGGGAGCCGATCTTGACAGCTCTTCTTTCCCTTCATTAACATCTCCACATGCTGCTCCATTGTTTTCCTTATCTCTCTCTCTCCTGAAGTCAGGTGGCAGACCAACTGCTGATTCCACTGGTGCCAGCACAGGACAGCTACATCGTAATCTATGTGTATTCTTGTCACAAAATAAATATAATTTATTACTGATCTTAACTCGGTCAGGCATAGGAACAGAAGCCAATGCACCTGAGATTTTCAGTAGCTTGTAATACTGAAGGTCTAAGCTATGTCTGTCTAGGTTCAATATCCGATGCGGACTTTGGTGACCATGGTTTTCCATATAGATCTATCCTTCGTTTTTTGGATGATTTCCATTTCCTCGATGTGTAGCCACCTGGCTATGCTTTGATGTACATAAGCAGAGGTTTTCCTCTAGGTTTACTCCCCTCAATCTTTCCAGAGAGTATGAGTTTTTCCAGTTCATCTTTTCGCATGATGTGTCCTAGGAATCTGAGTTGTCTTTCTCTTATTGTCGGTATGAGTGATCAAACTGCTTGGGCTCTCCTGAGAACTTCTTCATTTGATGTGTGTGTGATCCGTGATATTTTTAACATTCTCCTGTAGAACCATAATTCAGCTGCTTCTAGTCTCTTTTCCATTGCTGGGGAAATGGTCCAGCATTCACTTCCATAAGTCAGGATAGAATAAATGTAGCACTGCAGTATTCTGTTTTTAGTGTACATGCTCATCTTTCTGTCTGTTAATAAGGACTTCATTTTTTGGAAAGCTTCTTTCACCATTGCTATTCTGTATTTGATATCTGTGTCACACCTGCCATTACTGGTTATTAGGCTGCCAAGATATTTGAATTTGTTGACTTGTTTGATGTTTGTATTTCTGATCTTGATCACACATTGTGGGATGTTTGTCTTTCTGGAGATGACCATGCTTTCTGTCTTCTTGGTGTTGATTGAGGGGCCTCTGCGATTACTTTCTGCTGCCACTATAGTGAGTAGTTCTTGAAGTTTTGTTTCTGAGTCAGCTATTAGTACGATGTCATCCGCATATCTAATGTTATTTATATTATGGCTTCCAATTGTAAATCCTTTGATGTCTTTGATACTTCTCAAGATATTTTCACTGTACAGGTTGAATAAGTCTGGCGAAAAGACACAACCTTGCCTGACTCCTCTCATGATATTCACATACTCACTCACTTCTCCTTCTATTCTGATGGATGCTGTCTGGTCCCAGTATAAGTTTCTTAAGAAACGTATATCTGTCCCATCTATGTCAAGATCTTGAAGCATTTCCAGAAGATCTTGCTGTCTGACAGTGTCAAAAGCTTTTGTATAGTCAATGAAACATAGGTAGATGTCTTTTTGTACCTGGATGGCTCGATCACAGATCATCCGTAGCATGAAAATTGCATTTCTGGTTCCAGTGTTTTCTACAAAGCTGCATTGTTCTGATTTCTGGTTTTATACAGCGTCCTGCTCTCATCATGATTACTCTGAGAATAATTTTTGCTACGTGGCTCATCAGGCTTATTGTATGAAGTAACTCACATTCTGTTGCTCCCTCTTTCTTTAGAAATGTGATGAACTCTGATTTACTTAATTCATCAGGTATCTCCCCATGATCATAGATTTCATTTGCTATTTCTGTTATTTTCTCTATTCCAAAATCTTCTAAGGCCAGTATCATTTCAACAGCGATGTTGTCTGGACCAGTTGCTCTGTTATGTTTTGTTTTATTTACGGCTGCTCGAATTTCTGATTTTAGGATGCTAGGTCCTTCAAGATTCTTCTTTATGTTCGGTTTTTCTCCTCGATTTTTTTTCTCTCTAAGCTATATGTATCTTATTTTCATAGGACAATCTTTTGCTATCAAATGTTTTTCTAATTAACCCACTAGTATTGGGCAACAAACTAGCATCATACAAATGAACAAAATGGGGAGATTAGATTATTTCAACAGAATATTGTAGCATATTCTACCTGCACTTTCAATGTATGTAGCTCTCTTCCCCAAATCTTCCTATTTTTACAGTAGAAGTAGGACTCCTGCTGGAGATAACCGTACAGACACCACTGATTCTTAAGTGCATTGCCATATAGATCTTCTCATCTATTGGCCAAGGCAGTGAATCCCGTCAGAGTATTCTACTATGAAGTCCTTTTTAGTTATCCTGGATGTTGTTTTCAATTAATCTCGTACCAAAAGGCCCTTTCCTGACGCACCTCTGGAAACTGAAAATGAGTGAAAACCATTACTAAATTTCTCCCCTCTCAAGAAATCTTTGAAACAAATCAAGAGCATGTTTGGAAGTTGCAGTGGGAATGAAAATTGTGATCTGGCTTGTATCTGAACTGGAACTGTACTCCAGTATGAATCAAAACTTAGCTAGAAGAAGGGAAAAGAAAATTGGGGAAGGTAGCCCTCAATAGCCGTTTTGTAATCTGTATTTTAAATAGAAGATCACTGTTTACTGGTTCTCGAAGTGGTGTTTTAATTAATACTGTGTTACCGAAGGAAGATAAGTATAGAGTGTAATACAGTCACTCAGCTTAATGAAACATATGGACTTATAGAACATAGAACATAGAATAGTACAGCACATTACAGGCCCTTCGGCCCACAATGTTGTGCCAACCCTCAAACCCTGCCTCCCATATAAGCCCCCACCTTAAATTCCTCCATATACCTGTCTAGTAGTCTCTTAAATTTCACTAGTGTATCTGCCTTCACCACTGACTCAGGCAGTGCATTCCACGCACCAACCACTCTCTGAGTAAAAAACTTTCCTCTAATATCCCCCTTGAACTTCCCACCCCTTATCTTAAAGCCATGTCCTCTTGTATTGAGTGGTGGTACCCTGGGGAAGAGGCACTGGCTGTCCACCCTATGTATGCCTCTTAATATCTTGTACACCTCTATCATGTCTCCTCTCATCCTCTTTCTCTCCAAAGAGTAAAGCCCTAGCTCCCTTAATCTCTGATCATAATGCATACTCTCTAAACCAGGCAGCATCCTGGTAAATCTCCTCTGTACCCTTTCCAATGCTTCCACATCCTTTCTATAGTGAGGCGACCAGAACTGGACACAGTACTCCAAGTGTGGCCTAACCAGAGTTTTATAGAGCTGCATCATTACCTCGCGACTCTTAAACTCTATCCCTCGACTTATGAAAGCTAACACCCCAAAGCATCTACCTGTGAGGCAACTTTCAGGGATCTGTGGACCTGTACCCCCAGATCCCTCTGCTCCTCCACACTACCTCCATGACTTATAATAATCAGAATTATGCAGGGATAGTTTTATTTTCCTGACCCCACAACACTATTACTTTCCATTATGAAAGCACATCAATACTGTTTTTAAAAATAACCTTTTTGGAAAACTACATGATTATCCGAGTGTCAAGGTTTGTTCTGTCCTCTTCAGATGTATAGTAATGGAGCTCTTTAACTAGATTTTATTTTCTCTCAATCAATAGCTTCAAGTCGTGTAGAATGCAGGTTACATGTAAAATAAGGTTCTGTCCAACTATTCAAAGGACTGTTTCCAATTGTCCCATTGTGATATTAAAGATCTGTTGAAGTTTGAAGAGTTCAGAAAATTTTTCCTTAGAACAAGTTATTCCAGTTAAAGAAAATGTAATTGTTCATAATTGGGTGCAGAAAAATTTCACAAAGATGGTGATAGGACTGGAGGGCTTGAGTTATAAGGAGAAACTGGACAGGTTGGGACTGTTTTCCCTAGAGCACCGGAATTAAGAAGTGACCTAACAGAGATGTATAAACATCAGGGGCATAGATAGTCGTGGTCTTTATCTCTGGGTAGGGGGGTCTAAAACTAGAGGGCATAAGTTCAAAGGGGACCTGAGGGGCACCCTTTTCACTCAGAGGGTGGTGAGTTTACAATATGGAAACGAGTTGTCAGAGGAAATGGTAGGACCCAGGTGCAATTGCAATGTTTAAAAGACATTTGGATAGGTAGATGGATAGGAAAGGTTTAGAGGAATAAGAGCTGATTGGAGGCTAGTGGAACCAACTCAGTTAGACACCTGGGTTGGTATGGAGATGACAACCCAGAATCCCTGAAAATGGAGTTAAGATGGCACCAGGTGGCTGCCTCTTCAAGCTCATCTGTGGAGACATCTTTAATTCCTCTCTTTACTATCCTTTCTCCCCCTTTTCAAGGTGGCTGGGGTTCTATCGAGGTCCTATCTGCAACAGCACTCAAACTGCGGCTTTTCTTAATGGCAGTTGGGTTTCGACTCCTGGAACTTGCTGGGCGACCATTTTCCAATATTTTCCAGGCACGGCTTGGAAGATGGCAACTCCAGGCCGCTGTTGCCGACCACGGCGACGTGGGAGAAGGAACATCAGGATTTAGCTGTGCCAGTTGTACAGACAGAGGTCTCTGTAGTCAAGCAATCGCACTCCCTCTTCTTTTCTCTCAATGATGAGAAGAGTTTGCTGTCGATTCTCAAGTTGGAGGATCTCAGAATAGAAAGCGACACGGCAGACTATAATATTGGAACAGCGACTGTTGGTCTCCCCTTTCACTGTGAAATGGGTGGCGTCTCTCTGTGAGAGAGAGAGAGAGAGTCTGTGGCATGTCCAACTGTTTCTGTTGACTGCAGATTAAGTTCTCTTCTTTGGTGCTTTGCTATTGCTTGGTGGGTGGTGGGCACTGACGCATTTTTTGCTGAAATGGGTGAGGGGAGGGGGAGTTTGATGCACTGATGCTTGCTGCTGCATCTGCAGGAGAGGGGAAGAGGGAGCTTTAGAGTTTGAATGCTTTTCTGTCATACATTCTTTTGGGGTTCTTCTGTCTTTTGTGGATGTCTGTGAAGACTAAATATTTCAGGTTGTGTACTGTATACGTTCTCTGATAATAAACAGAATCTTTTGAATAATATTCTGCTTAAGATAATGGTGAGATAAAGCCAAAGGACCTTTTTCCATGCCAAGTACCTCAATCATCTATGAATTTATAATTCTTACAACTTTGTTAAGTAGATTTAACACAATTTTCTTGACCAGAAATAATTTAGGCAATATAACTTGTGTTTCGTTGAGTTCTCTCTGCAGCTACTAAAAATATCACTTTAAATATTTATAGCACCTTCAATAACAACCACAATGTATTTGTATTCATTCTTAACAAAACATCCCAAGGTACTTCACAGGAGCGTTATTGAACAAAAATAATGATACCCAACCTTACAAGAAAATATTGGGTCAGGACAGATTAGTCAAATATATAGGTTTAATGCTGAGTTTTAGAAGAGGAGAGAAAAAGTAGCAATGTTCAGGGAAGGAATTCTAGATCTTAGGTCCTTGGTGGTTGAAGGTTGCTATTCAAGAGGCCAGAAATGGAAGAAAGTAGAGTAGATATCACAGAAAATAAATTCTGATGTAACAGTGTTTCAGTGGAGTAAAGGAAATTACAGTGGTGTGAGAGAGGAGTTGGCCAAAGTAGATTGGAAGGAGCTGTTGGCAGGGATGACAGCAGAGCAGCAATGGCATGAGTTTCTGGCAAAAATGAGGAAGGTACAGGACAGATGCATTCAAAAATGAAGAAATACTCAAATGGCAAAATAGAACAACTGTGGCTGACAAGGGTAGTCAAAGCTAGTGTAAAAACAAAAGAGAGGGCATACAACAAAGCAAAAATTAGTGGGAAAACAGAGTTTTGGGAAGCTTTTAGTACCCTACAGAGAGCAACTAAAAGAATCATTAGGAGGGAAATGATGAAATATGAAAGCAAGCAAGCAAACAATATCAAAGTGGATCGTAAAAGATTTTACAAGAATGTAAAAAATAAAAGAGAGATGAAAGTAGATATAGGACCACTAGAAAATGAGGCCAGAGAAATAATAATGGGGGACAAGGAGATGGCAGATGAACTAAGTGAGAATTTTGCATCAGTCTTCACTGTGGAAGGCAGTAGAAGTGTGCCAGATGTTGAAGGGTGCGAGGGGGGAGAAGTGAGTGCAGTTACTATTACAAGGGAGAAGTTGCTGAAGGAGCTAAGTGTACATAAGTCACCTGGACTAGATGAACCGCTCCCTAGGGTTCTGAAAGTGATTGTGGTAGAGATTGTGGAGGCATTAGCAATGATCTTTCAAATATTATTGGACTCTGGCATGGTACCAGAGGACTGGAAAATTGCAAATGTCACTCTGTTATTTAAGAAAAGATGAAGACAGCAGAAAGGAAATTATAGACCAGTTAGCCTGACCTCAGTGGCTGGGAAGATGTTGAAGTCAATCGGTAAGGATGAAGTTATGGAGTACTTGGTGACACAGGACAAGATAGGACAAAATTAACATTGTTTCCTTAAGGTAAAATCTTGCCTGACGAACCTGTTGGAATTCTTTGAGGAGATTATAAGTAGGATAGATGAAGGGGATGCAGATTGTATATTTGTACTTTCAGAAAGCCTTTAACAAGGTGCTAAACATGAGACTGCTTACCAATTTAAGAGCCCATGGTATTATAGGAAAGTTACTGGCATGGTTAGAACATTGGATGACTGGTAGGAGGCAACGAGTGGGAATAAAAGGATCCTTTTCTGGTTAGCTGTCAGTGACTAGTGATGTTACGCAGGGATCAGTGTTGGGATTGCTTCTTCTAATGCTGTATAATGATGATTTAGATGATGGAATAGATGAATTTGCTGCCAAGTTTGCAGATGATATGAAGATTGCTGGAGGAAATAGGCAGGCTGCAGAAGGGCTTAGACAGATCAGGAGAAGGGGCAAGAGGGTGGCAAATAAATACAATGTTGGAAAATGCATGGTCATGCACTTTGGTAGTAGAAATAAATGTGTGTTTTATTTTCTAAGTGGGGAGAAAATCCAAAAATCTGAGATGCAAAGAGTCTTGGGAATCCTTGTGCAGAACACTCTGAAGGTTAACTTGCAGGTTGAGCTGGTGGTGAGGAAAGCAAATGCAATGTTAGTATTCATTTCAAGAGGTATAGAATGCAAGAGCAGGATGTGATGCTGAGGCTTTATAAGGCACTTGTGATGCCTCACCTTGAGTATTGTGAATGGTTTTGGGCTCCTCATCTAAGAAAAGATGTGCTGGCATTGGAGAGGGTTCAGAGGGCATTCACAAGGACGGTTCCGGGAATGAAAGGGTTATCGTATATGGAATGTTTGATGGCTCTGGGTCTGTACTCGCTGGAATTCAGAAGGACGAGGGGGGATCTCATTGAAACCCTTCGAATATTGAAAGGCCTGGACAGAGTGGATGTGGAAAGGATGTTTCCCATGATGGGGGAGTCTAGGACAAGGGCGTTCAGCCTCAGGACAGAGGGGCATCCATTTAAAACAGAGATGCGGAGAAATTTCTTTAGCCAGAGGGTAGTAAATTTGTGGAATTTATTACCACAGCCAGCTGTGAAGGCCAGGTCATTGGGTGTACTTAAGGCAGAGTTTGATAGGTTCTTGATTGGACATGGCATCAAAGGTTACAGGGAGAAGGTTGGGAAGTGGGGCTGAGGAGCAAAAAAAGGATCAACCATAATTGAATGGTGGAGTAGACTCGATGGGCCAAATGACCTAATTCTGCTCCTGTGCCTAATGGCCTTATGGTCTTTACCTCTTCCACCTCTCCCCTCCCAGCTTCTTACTTCAGTTCCCTTCCCGCACTCACGCACCTTCCCCCTCACCCAGTTTCACCTGTCGCCTGTCAGTATGTAGTTCTTCCCCTTTCCTCCCACTTTTTATTCCTGCTTCCTTTCCAGTCCTGACGAATGGTCTCGGCCCAAAATATTGACTATTCATTCCCCTAACTTACTGAGTTCCTCCAGCATTTTGTATGTGTGTGTTGCTCAAGATATCCAGCAGCTTCAAAATCTCTGATGTTTATAATATTGTGAGCAGTCTGGTTCAGTCTCAGAGAGCTGTTTGACGGGAGAAGAAGTCAATGTTTAGGAAGTAGAGATGACAGTCGCCGAAGACAATGCACTGCAGTTTGCTGGAGAGGGGTGGTTGCTGGTACTCTGTGGTTGAATCTTGCCTTTACCTACGTATAGTAAGTGCTACCTGATCAAGGCTTCCTGAAAAAGCCTGTAAGTCTGAACTTGTTGGCCTTTCTTCCCATTGATTCCTTGACTGTGCACTGCCACTGGGGCAGAGTGTGAATTTGCTCTGAGGAAATTTACTTACTAAACCTTGCCTGAAACTTGAAATATTGCTTACATAAAAGAGGCTCAATACATTGGAAATGTTTTGAGCTCGATACATTTGAAATGAAAAATTAAGTCATTTGTGATTTTACAACACCCCACACAACCTTAATACTTATACTTTACAGTCAATAAAGTACTTTTGGAATATAGTCTCTAAAGTAACGTAGAGAAATACATAAACTGATATGTGCATGGAAAAAAGCCACAAACAGCAATGGAGGTCCTGCACAAAAACATCATACTGCATTTTAGGTTCATTTTAGACCCAGAGATTTTTAAGTCGGGGTTTGGGTATCATGGCTGAGACTGTCTAATCACCATAGAGGACGAATGCAAAGCCCTCTATTGCCTCTTGTCTGTTATTCATACCACATGAAAACACGTTTCACCATGTCATACAATATGTTTGATCTATTGCTCCTGAAAAATGGCTAAGAAAGCCAAGATGGTTAAATCCCATATAGCCTGCTGTTCTGGATACACATGAATCTCTGCTCAGATTTCTGTCTCCAGCATACGTTCTTATTATATTTGTTTGCAGGGTGTTTGATATAAATGGTGCCAACAAATACAAATAGAAAGTTGTTAATTTAAGTTGCAATCCTTGAGTCATCATGAACAGTTAGAATATTTTAGATGTGAAGGGAATGGAAATGATGTGGAAGACAGCTGTCTCACCAAGAATCTTTAATGGGATAACCCTTCTCTATTTATGATTTTGCACATTCTTTCTCTCTTTCTCCCTTACAGATAAAGAGATAACCAAGGACATGTGCAGTGTATTTTGGGAATTGCTATGAATGCATACTTACCGTAAAATTCCTCCTTCCTTCAAAACCTATAAATTCTATGGTCAATCCATAAATTCCCTCAAACCTGAACATTAAATTTTTGCCTGGGTAAAAAATAAGCAGGCAGAGTCAAGCAGAAATGTAGGTCCATGCAGACTTTAGATGCTTTCAGCTCCTGTATCCTGAACACTGGAATCATTCTTCCTGGCTTTCAAATGCCTTTCAGACCTATTCACTACCACACATCCACCGCAGGACTTGCCACGTTTAGCACAGAAAACACTGGCTTACTGTAATGAATCAAAACTCAAAACTGCATTGGTATTTATAATCAAGCTATGGTAACATACTGCACCTTGCATACTCTAAGGGTGTTGATACCTCAGTATATAAGGCATATTTAAAAGATCGTGAACAATGGTTCCCCAATTGGTGGTGCATTACTAGCTGTGACATCGCCAAAGAGCAGGATCACAAAATGCACAAAGACATGAAGAATGGGCACTACAAGAAAAGTCATAATGGTGACCGTGACAGGTATGAACGAAACAATACAAATGCAGGACCGTGAAAAAATCACTTCAGGAGACAGATAATGGAAAAGAATAGTGTGGTCAAAGATGTGGTAGACCACAGTCATCAAAATGGAATATTGCATTGATCGTACAGAAAGCTATTGATGACTTTGGCCAAAACAGTTTGTGGGCAGGGCGGGAATCTAACTCTTCCATCACAACTCCATTCTCCTCACCATCTGGAACAGTATTCCTTCCCAACCTGAAATGATTATCAAAGAACACTTAACGTCTCTCTCGGTCTAGATTTTGTCATTTTCTCTCTATGTCCCATCAACGTGCAAGATTTCTCCTTCAGCTCCATCCTTAACAATGTAATTACAATTTTCATCCTCAAAATTCTTGATGCCAGTGTTATCTATCAGTTTAGTTGAAGTTGTGGTTTTAACCCTTAAAGGAGCCGATGTCAACAGTACTTCGTACATATACTACCACCACAGCAACAGTCACTTACTAATTCCACTAACATTATTATTAGTAATTTTCCTCCATGTTGAAAGAATTGGATTAATTTTATATCACAGGATCAATAAAACCATTATCAGCATTACTCACAGGTCTCATTATCAGCATCAGTTCCTCCCCATTCACACTGAGATCTGCAAAGATCTTTTTTCACCATCAATTCCATCATCAATGTTACAAATATTCTTGAAAGTCCCGCAAGCCCATCAGGCCTAACACCCCCACACCCTCGCCTCTCCCCCAAACAATACTACTGATCCAGCACCATTGCATTGGAACCTCTACACTGTCATTACAAACATTAAATTAACCTACAGTTTGATAATGAAGTCTCACCACTTTCAGATATCCTTTCTTATTTCATCATCTGCTACATCACTGATCTCTCCTAGGCTGCTTGTATCATCGGTTAATGGAAAAGGTTAATAACTGTTACTGAGCTCGGATGGAACCCTAATAAACTTTCAGTACTAAATTTAATAATCACTCCTGTTTTGATATTTATTCCTATTGGGAACAGTTTTGGCACAAAGACTCCTCTCCGTGCCTTACTTCTACCAATATTTATGCCCTCTTACACCTAGCACATCTCCCAGCATTAATCTGTACAATCATTGGCTGACCTCTGATCCCATTAATACTAATATTAGTAATCTGTCAATTTCTTATAACCTCATCACTCCCATTACCATCAGATCTCATTACCATCCTCATGTGATTCTTTCCTAGTCCACATCACCATCAGTGTTCCTTCAAAGTCCCTCTATAAATATCAGCATTCTTTCCCAGTCACACCATAACAACTGCAACAATACCTTGCATTTATTTAGCACCTCAAACATAATACGCTATCAAACATAAAATTGTCAAAAGTTGACACCTAAGGCTGAAAGAAATACAAGGACGGATGATTAAGGAACTCAGTCAGAGGTAAGTTTAATGATAAGTGTTGGGTCTGGGGGTTGGGGGAAGAGAGAGAGAGATAGAGCGAGAGAGATTGAGAGAGAAAGAGAGAGAGAGAGAGGGGGAGAGAGAGAGAGAGAGAGGGAGAGAGAGATAGAGAGAGAGAGAAAGGGGGAGAGAGAGAGAGAAAGAGAGGAGAGAGAGAGAAAGGGGGAGAGAGAGAGAGAGAGAGAGAGAGAGAGAGAGAGGGGGGGAGAGAGAGAGAGAAAGATTTAGCAGGTTTGTATTGTAGAATGTTTCATTGATGGTGCCGTTGGGGAAATTAAGGGTCTGGCTGGGGTAGGGAGGATGATGAGTATTGTTGGAATATTGTCAATGACTTCAAACAGTCCCCAAGAAAGCAACATCTATCATCAAGGACCCCCACCATTCAGGCTATGCTCTCTTCCTGTTTCTGCCATCAGGAAGGAGGTACAGAAGCCTTAGGATCCACACTACCGGATTCATTATTACCCCTCAATCGTGGGGCTCTTGAGCCAGAGGCGAAAGCTACACTCAACTTCATTTGCCCCACCTCTGGACTGTTCCCACAACCTATGAACTTACTTTCAAGTGTTTCTCATCTCATGATTGCGAAAATTATTTCTTACTTTTTTATTATTAATTTATTTATTATCACATTTGTTGTCTTTTGCACATTGGCTGTTTACCTGTCTTGCTGTGTGCAGTTTTTCATTGATTCCATTGTATTTCTTTGTCTTTACTGTGAATACACACAAGAAAATGTATATGGTGACATATATGCACTTTGATGATTAATTGACTTTGAACTTTAAGGTCTCCCACCATCCAGGCCATACTCTCTCCTCACTGCTGTGATCGGGAAGGAGGTGCAGGAACCTTAGGTCCCACACCATCAAATTCAGGAACAGTTATTACCCTTCAGCCATCAGGCTCCTGAACCAGTGTGGTAACTTCACTCACCTCAACTCTGAACTGATCCTACACTTTCAAGAACTGTACAACTCTTGTTCTCAGTGTTATTTATACATGTATTTATTTTTGTATTTGCACCCCTTTTCTACTTTTGCAATTGGTTGCATGTCAGTCTTTGTGTGTTGTTTTTTAATTGATTCTATTGTATTTCTTTGTTCTACTGTGAATGCCTGCAAGAAAATGGTGACATATACATACTTCGATTAAAAAATACTTTGAAATTTGAAATCCTAAGCACTTCAGTTTTAAGTGACCACCCCCTTATCTTGTGACCATGTCCATTCATTTCAGTCTCTCCCACTAGTGGAAACATCTAACACCTATCCTATCGTGGTCTTACATATTCCAGTAAGACCATCGTGCTTCTCTTCTAAACTACAAAGAATATAAGTCCAATTTAAGAGACAATGGTTTTAGTCTCCATAATCAGTTACAGGAAATTTTAGTGCATCCAATATTTTATATGAGGTAGGCTGTGGCTAACCTGAAGAAGGTTTCACTGTGTGATTGAGCTTAGTGTCATTAACATACAGGTGGAACTTGAAGTCAGACTTTAAGCCAAGGAATACCCTACAGATGATAAATGGAAGGTGGGTCTAGGAGAGCCCAGAGGTTATTGCACCAATTGGAGGGAAGGCATTGGTTATGGGTTGGATAACTAATGGAGCCAAACAGAAGTAGCTCCACCCTTGGAGTAGGATAGTTTTGTATATATATTATTTATTTATTGAGATACAGTGCAGACAGGCTTTTTGAGCTGTGCCACCCGGCAACCTTAACTTTAGCCTAATCTCGGGACAGTTTACAATGACCAATTAACCTACCAGCCAGTACGTCTTTTGACTGTGGGAGGAAACTGGAGCACCTGGTCATGGGGAGAAAGCACAGACTCCTTACAGTCAGCGGTGGGAATTAAACCCGCTGCTGGCACTTTAAGGCACCGTGCTAACCACTACACTACTGTGCCGAACCTTAACAGCAATGAGAGCTGCAGATAATTTGAGAGAGATTAAGAAAGTTAGCTATTGACAGTTGAGGTTCCAAAGAACGTCACCGTGACTCTGATTAGGGTTATTTTGTTCATGTAATGAGGCAGACCTCAAGCCAGAAGAGTCTTGGATATGCATTTGAGGATCAAATGGGCCTGGATTCAGGGAGCTTCAAAGGTAAGAATGTGAGGTTGGAGTTGGAGAAGCCATTTACAAAGAAGAGGAGGGGTCTCTATGTGAGAATGATGATGATGAATTTAAAAGCAGGGAAAACTATTAGATGATGTTGATACTGCCTCCCTCTTCAAGAAGAGGGAGGCAGTATCAACATCATCTAATAGTGAGGCCAGGAATGGAGATAGTATGATCAACCTCATGAGTGTAAAGAGGTAGATCTCATGGTCAAGATAAGCTTGTTCAGGGCAAAGCAGAAGATGGGAAAGGAATCAAGAGAAGCATGTAATAATGGGACCAGGAGAGAATATAAGATCTGGGAAAGCACAAAGGGGAGAGAACAACAGAAAGGAAGCCAAATGGTTGGTCTTAATCTTTATGAGAAAAGAAATACACAAGCTCTTCATATTGTCAGAAGGGGCAACACAGCTTCAGTGAAGGAGAGAAACAAGGTTTAATCCAGCCAAATCAATGCCTGATTTAAAACAGCTTATCAAGGGCAACACAGGAGAGCAGCTAGTAGCTGTTGCCTCATAACTCTAGTGATCATGGTTCAGTCCTGACCTCCAGGTGCTCTGTGTGCAGACGTATTCTCTCTGTGACTACATGGGTTTCCCTTCCATGCTCCAGCTTCCTCCCTGTTTTCTAGGTGTTACTTTGATGATTCACTCTGTGCTCATCCCACCTCTGATGTTACATTATGCAAGCTGTCCTTCAGCTCTAGACTGGGAGTGTCACATTCAGTGACAGTACATTCTTGTCTCCATTAGTTTGTCTTGACAAATATATTCAGGTTGGTATAGCTTATGGTGAGATGAAAGAGGTTTAAACGAGATCTAAGGGGCAACTTTTATATTTTCATGCAAAGAATAGGTGGAATGAGCTGCCAGAGACTGCTGGAGGCCAGAACTCTAACACAGTTTAAGAGGAATGCATACAAAGTGCTGGAGGAGCCTAGTAGGCCAGCCAGCATCCATGGAAATGAACAAGCAGGCAACATTCCTGGTCCAGACCCATCTTTCGGGCTGGAAAGAAAGGGGGAAGATGCCAGAATGGACTGGAAGAGGGATAGCTAGAAGGTGATAAGTGAGGCCAGATGAGTGGGAAAAGAAAAGAGCTGGAGAGGAAGGAATCTGGCAGGAAAGCAGAGTGGACCAAACAGGACAGGGAAGGAGGAGGGCACCAGCAGGAGGTGATAGGCAGGTGAGAAGAGGTAAGAGCCCAGAAGAAGAGGGGAGGGGGAGAGGCAGGAATAAGCAGGAATGGTAAGATATAGAATTAATAAAGAAAAGAGGGATTAGCATAGACAGGCTGAGCATCCGCATAGATGAGGTGGGTAGAAGGTCCTGCTTCTACTGTACAGTGCTGTGTGACTCACGGCTCTTTAACTGGATCTGGAAGAGTACCACAGAAATAAAAACAGAGTCAAGAGAACTAAGATATGAGAGAGAGGCAGACCAGCATTAAATAAACACAAAATTCAACAGTTGCTGGAAATCTTAAACAACACACATAAAATGCTGGAAGAATTCAGCAGGTGAGGCAGCATCTATTGGGGGGGTGTAATAAGTAACTGATATTTTAGGCTGAGACCCTTCGTTGGGACTAGAAAGGAAGGGAGTAGTAGCCAGAATAATAAGGTGGGGAGAGGGGACGGCACACAGGCTGCCAGGTGTAGGTGAGATAGGTGTTCTGGTGGGTGGGGGAGAGGGAGTGAAGCAAGAAGCTGGGAAGTGATAGGTGGAAAGTTGGATAGGAGTGGTTTGTGGATCATGGAAGAAAAGGAAAGAGGAGGGGAGCCAGAGGAAGGAGATGGGTAGGTGGGGAAAGGGGTGAGAGGGTAACCAGAATAGCAACTGGTAAAAGAGAAAAGGCAGGAACGAGAAGAGCTTACCAGAAGTAAGGGAAATTGATGTTTATACTATCAGGTTGGAGGCTATCTCAATTCTTTTTAATTCTGCTTCTTCAGGAAGCAGAAATGAAAAGAGGTGAGGTTAGAGAAGAGAAAATAGGTGAAGAGTTGAAGAATGCAACACAACCTTAATATTGATTATTACAAGGGGTTTTGAAAGGTTTCATGACAAGGCTGTGAAGACAGGAGTGGATGATTTTACTAGAATGCAGAGACTTAAGGAGGAAAGGAGGACAATGAATTCAGAGGAAAATGAACACGAGGAGTTGAGATGAAAGATGAGCCATTCAGTGCAGAAGATGGAGGAGGAAAGCAGAAAAGAAATATTATTAAGGAATCAGCTGTAATATTTAAAGTGATAATGAAGAACATGAGGTGTAAAATTCTGCTGCATAGTATCCTGTTTTATGGGTGTTTTGTTGATGACTCACCATCTGTTGATTCCATCTCTAATGTGATTTGGACGTCATGCAAACTGTCCTTCAACTGTTCGCTGGGAGGGTCAAGTTCAGTGACAATACTTCTTCACCTTCACTTACTTGTGGTTGACTCGCAGACTGGTTGGACTGCCTCCTTGGATTTCTGAACGGAGAGTAGAAAGGAAATGGCAGATATGTTAAATCAATTCATTTGCAACAGTCTTTACATAAGAGAACACTGCAAATCTTTTTAAGGTGCAGAAAGACTAATTTCAAATTACATGGAGGAACTTGTAAAATTGTTATTCACTAGGAATAAGACAGTATTATTGAAACTTATGAGGTCAAGGATAAGCAAATCATTCAGAACCATTTACTGCACCAATGGATTTAAGGAGGTGACTGCAGAGATGATGGACCAGTTGATGGAAAATTTTATGAACTCACTAAATTCAATGACATTACCAGAGATGGGAAAACAGCCAATATGACTCCCTTAATCAAAAATGGAAGAAGATAGAAGGCAGGGAATTTTATGCACCTAGTTTAACATTTATTGTTGGCAAGATGCAGAGGGGAAGTCTAATCAAATCTAGTCTATGCGGTTCTATGAAAGTAAATAATGTTTGACAAATTTGCTCAAATCCTTTGAGGATATGGCAGGAAGAAGTAATAGAAGTGGACTTATAGATGTAGTATATTTAGATTTCCAAAAGGCATTTGACAAAGCGCCACACAGAGTCTGGTATATAAAGTAAGAGTTCTGGGTATTTAAGGCAGCATGTTAGCATGGATTCAAAACTGGCTGTCACACAAAAAAAAGCAGAAAGGATAAATAAAAGCATCCTCTTCAGGATAGAATGATGTAACTAGGGGAGTTTCCCAGAATCTGGTTCATGGCCTTCACTTTTTTTTATTAACTACATTAATGATCTGAAAGATGGAAGAAAATATAAGCTTTTCCAATTTGCTGATGAGTCAAAAGTAGGTGGAAGGGGATGAGGACATTGTGATTTGATAAAGGAATATAAATAAGTAGAATCATTGGGTGAAAACTCAGTAGGTGGAAGGGGATGAGGACATTGTGATTTGGTAACGGAATATAAATAAGTAGAATCATTGGGTGAAAACTCAGTAGGTGGAAGGGGATGTTGTGATGAGGACATTGTGATTTGATAAAGGAATATAAGTAAGTAGAGTGATTGGGTGAAAACCTGGTAAGTAGAGTTTAACGTCAGGAAGTACGATGTCATGCATTTGGTAAAAGGAATTAAAAAGAGAATTATTACCAAGAGGAGAGAGAGACTGTAATGATTAACATTCAGAGGAATCTAGATGTTCTACTACAGTAATCCCAAAATCTAGCAATAAGTACAATAAGTAATTAAGAAGGCAAACAGATTATTAGAATTAATTGTGAAGGGGCTGTATTTAAGAATAGGGAGATTTTGTTACTTTTATACATAGTGTGATGAGGTCACACCAGAACTGGTGCACAGTTTCAATTCTCCTATCTAAAGAAGGACATAGTAACGTTGAATGCAGAGATTCACTGGACTAATTTCTGAAACAAAAGAGTTGCATTCATTGGAATGTGATAAAATGACCTCCTTCAAACATATGCATTCTTAAGGGGGCTTTGCAGAGTAGATGTTGAGATGTTTTCACCCACAATGCAGCCATAAACAAGTTAAAAGTTAATGGGTAGGTAACTTAAAACTGAGGAGTGTAGAAATTTCTACTCTAAGAGATTAGTGCACCTCTGGAATTATCCACCCCCGAGGGGGGGTGGAAGCCAGATCAAATGAAGTACTTCAGGTAGAGATAGCTAAATATTTGAAAGGCTAAGGAACTGAGGGTTATGGGGAACTGGCACATAACATAAATTGAGGTCAGCCAAGATCAGCTGTAATCATATTGAATAGTAGGGCAGGGCTACTCTTGCTTTTATTTCTCCCGTTCTAATGAATACACTTGATAGGGTTACAGTAAGAAGAATTGAATATGAAAAGAAAAGGTCAGGCTTACACAATCTACAGGTCGCAGGATCAAGGGTAACAGGGATGAGAGAAGGAGTGTTAGGCATGGGTGTAAAAATAATCTTAGCCTTGGGCAGGAAAGTCCTTGAAATAATATTGAGGTTGCTATTCAGATTTATGTTCCAATATATGCATTAATTATTAGAAAACAGAATGGTCCATTACTTGGTATTAACATTGCTGAGGCCTGACAATCAGATAACATTGACCAAAAGTTCAGACGGGATTTGCCACATAAATTATATGTCTACAAAAGGAGAGCAGAATCTGAGTCTTCTGCATTGAGTGATTTGCCCCACTACTACCCCAAACTCCATGTGATGAATTCCAAGACACTAATCAAAAAATGTGACAGAATACTTTCCACTTCTAGGGATGAGTGCAACTCCAGTAACACTCCTGAAGCTTGACACAATCCATTTAAGGCTGCCAACATTCATTACTCCAGGAGTTTATAAAGTGGCTGAAGTATGAAGAATATAGAAAATACACTTGCCTAAACTATTGCAACAGCATCTTTCTTACCTCATGAGATTGCTGTGGAAGGTACATGGGCACAATGCTTCCTGCAGGATCTTCTCCAAATCACTCATTCCCCTGATTTGAAAATCTATCACTGTTCCATCATTCCTGGAATGCCATCCTTGGAAATATTGATGGTGTGACTTCACCCGAGGACTGAAATAGTTCAAGAAAATGATTCACTACCATCATCATTAGGGCAGTTAGGGATGCAAAATATATACTGGCCTTTCCAATATAATCACATTGAACAATGAAGTTGAAAAAACAGCCTTTATCTAATCTATTGATTGAAAGAGCTCAGAATATCAATACCATAAATAATCTCACTCATGACTGTCTTGTACTACCACCAAAGTCACTATTAGTATCTATGTCTTCTCACAAAACAAAACATTACTGGAAGTAGCAGAACCTATCCTGTATTATTGCATGGGGGAAAATATTTACACAGCTGGCACATTTACAAAGACAGTGTGGTAGACTACAATGATCGATGCTTGGCCTTTGATTGTTCGAGACAATGTAGATGAAGGAACAAGATTCAATCTGCCTGAATTCACAGCTCAAGCTTAGATAGAATGGTAAGTAAACTATTTGGAGCAAAAGCAGAATATTTATTAAAAAGTGAGACACTAGAGGTATTAATATATCCAGAGCAGCTTGAGCATCCCTGTGCACGAATCATAAAAAAAAGTTAGGGCACATGTGTAGCAAGTAATTAGGAAAACAAAGCCTAAATTGTCTTTACTAAAGAGGTCTTAGAGCACGAGTAGAGGGAATAAATTTAATGACCTGTTATGTGCACTGATTGCATGATAGAGTAATGTATGTTCATTGTAGTCTGCTTTTGAAATTCAGTTCCAGTTCAATTGAAATTTTCAGGACACTCTACATGATATTCATTTTGTGTTTGAAGTCACAGACAAATTTCCAGTCTTTTAACTTTGTGCAGGCCTTGGAGAGACCATGCTAGGAGTAAAGTGGTACAATTCACATAAAGAAAGAATACTTGAGTAAAATGAAGTGGAATGGAAATTCGCTACTTTTGAGTATAGGGGTTTTCATATGAGAAATGATTGAAATGACTACGCATGTAATCCCTTGAGAATTAAATTGATCCTGGAATACAATACTAGCCTGGAAGACTGTAACCTGTCCAGGCAGAAAGGAAGGCTTCACTGGTTCTCATAACAGTGCAAGAAACCACAGGTGGATAGATCAGAATAGGAATGGAATGGAGAATTAAAGTGGCAGGCAACTGAAAGCTCAAGGTCACTCCCGTAGACTGAGCATGGATGCTTTGCAAAGGGATTATCTTATTATTGAATTAGCCAACTTCAGACAACTTGCTCTTTCTTTCTATCTGCATCTAAACTGGCCATTTCTGACTCTGGTTCTGTTTTACTCTCTCCATGAGAATAGCTTGGCCTACTGCCACTTCCCACAGTCGTGTTATTAGCAACATATGGCATAGGCAATGAACCTCTAACAGTTTTATTAAGCCCCTTGGTTTTATCCTATCAGATATATTTCCTTTGTTCTACGCGTCCATTCCACACCTGCTACCTTACTGTAAACAAACTCATTTTCTCTCATCCCAAACTGGACAAAGAGTTTGAAGCTGAAACATCAACTCTGATTCTCTCTCCACAGATGCTGTATGACCAACTGAGTATTTCTAGCAATTCCTGATCTACGTAGTTTTCAAAGTCATGAGATACATTCACATCTTGCTTTGAACGATGAATTTGAAAAACAGATTTTACCTAATCCATTGATTGAAAAAGCTCAGAACATCAATACCATAAATAATCTCACTCACGGCTGTCTTTTACTACCACCATGTTTATTGGTCCTACAGCCAGTTCTTTTTTTTTCCCACAAAAACTCAAAGCAGCTACATATAGGTCAAGTAAACAAAAACAAAAAGCAAAGAACATTGCCAGATCTGCCCCATAAAAAGTAGAAAGGGCTCCAATAAACCATTAGAAAATAATCAATGATCATCCACATAAATTACGGTATAATGAAAAGAAATCACGAAACAAAATTTAAAACTGAATGCAATCATTTACTCATGTACAGTAAAACTCCATTACAATCTCCCACAGAGGCCAGGAATGAGGGTGGGTCTGCAGCCGGAGCCAGCATGCTGTGTGCTTGTGTATTTTCCACTCAGCTTAAACACACCAGCTTTGCTGGAAGATGCTTTTTTTAAATGACTTTTGTTCTAGCTTCACCATCTGTCAAACACTGTCAGGAACATTCTATAGGTTGGACTTTTCCCCCCCAAGACTTGTTTGTCCTTTGGATCTGCTGCCCTTAATTCAGATCGTGAACTCCAGATGCTGATTAGATCTTAGGTGGTGTCACGCAGATCAGAATCAGGGTTATTATTTATCACTGGTTAATATTGTGAAATTTATTGTATTGGGCAGAGATATGCAAAGTTTATGTATGTAAAGGAGTTTGGAGACCAGAGAGATGAATCCAAGTGGAGGGGCTGATTCCAAAAGAGCTGACCCATAGTGTAATTTAGAAACAAGCCACTCTGTAGAGAGCAAGAGTACATGAACACCCATAACAGATAAACCACAGTTTACAACTGACAATAAAAATGAACAAAATTCACTTAGAAAAGGAACATCTGTGTCAATATGGAATACACATGTGGCCCATAAAATATGTATATAAAATTCACCATAGAGAATATTTCAATAGAATTATATTTTATTTATATTAAAACAAGTTTATTTCATTGAATGAAAGCACTACTAAATGTCCTAAAGACTCAAACAGCTTTGAGATGATTTTGGGTTTCAATATTTGATTCAGTGGAGAGGAGAGAGGCGGTTTCAAAGGAGCCATGGGAGATCTTTTAAGTTGTAGATAATGCAGCACAGGGCACAGACAGATGATGGAAGGTGATGGAAATACCATTCAACCAGGTTGATCTGTCCTGGGCTGCACTGTATCCTGTGAGTTGTGGTGCATCTATGCTTCTTTGGTGACGATGATGTTTCATCCCATTCCGGCACTAACTCTTGTGGATACTGGTTGACTATCAAAGGTCAGGAATGTATGCTGTTCGGCAATGATAATTCAACTCTCTTTGGAGTCTAGCTGCTATTGCGGCCAGAACAACTACACATTTTGTTGCCTTTAGAACTGTTACACCGTTTGAGAAAGGCGAATGGTTACTTTCCTGATCAATTACAGTATGGTACAATACAGTGAGCCCAGCAAGTGATGCACGTACACATTTAGTTAGTATATAAGAAAATACAAAAGTAAAAAAGAAAAAAAGTTCTGACTCATTTCGCTAATGTAAAAGGATTCTACTATACTATTTTAATATTCCAAGAGAAGTACAAAAAGGACACCCTCACACCACAAAACACGTACAAAACAAAACGTTCATTTAATTTCTTAAGCGTGACATAATTCAGTACACAAGGCACAAAACATGCAGCAACATTTCCTCAAAGGAAATGAGACCTGCGCATTGTGTTTGATACCAACTCACACGTCCTTGCCAACTGTTAATGATAGTAAAATCTATCTTGTATTTCTGATGACATTCAGAAGCTAAAATGACTTTTCTTTTGGATAACATATCATCTAAGTCCTTTGATACAACCCTGTAATCCATTCCCGGACAATATTAATAAGGTTTTGTGTGACTCTGAAATTGATATACCACAACAGAAACTGTAACGACCTTTGAAATACAGTATAGAGTCTGCGTGATCGACACTGAGGTCCGTACGGCAGAAATATCTGTCGGCGTGCTCTGGGAAACTAACCCTCAGCTCTACAGAGCTGTAAAATTTAATCACCTGTGTCAAAACCGTAAGGGCCGTGTGTATGTGATTTGCGACCGCACTATCAATGAACACACAACCATTGGTTTACACATGCATTGGCATGTTGTGTGTGTGTGTGTGTGTGTGTGTGTTTTTATATTTTGTGCAAATCTGTGTACCTGCTGGAGGTAATGCGTTTGTGAGGACAATTTATATATACAGTATACAAGTAGATCCGTGCACAATTATGTTTTGCGCTAATCGCTGGTTTGTCAAACCATCACCCTAAAATCAAGTGTTTTTTTATAATCTAAAAAAAACTGAATTGGAACAGTGAAGTATCGCTATTTTCGAGCGGTATTGTGGCTTTCCAGTTGGAAGCACACCTCAATGTTAGTGCGGTTCATGAAGCAACCTTCTGACAGTTGTCACGGTTTCTAGGACGGCGCACGGTGCATGAAGGAGGCGGTGATGGTGTTTGGGGTGCGGAGGGGTGGGGGGGAGTTGTTGGTGATGGTGGCGTGGACCTGAATTCACGGCTGCGCAGCGCTGCTGCCAGCGGAGACGGAGAACAACGAGCTCCTCCTTCCAATGCGCTGTCTTTTCTTCCTCTCGCTCGCTTCCTTCCAGCAGAGCCGGCCTCCGCCGAGCCGAACAATGTAAGAGCATCACCTGATCGATCAACATCGAAGCTGTGTGATCGGTTTGCACGACAGAGGAGGTGGCTATACCTGAGCCTGGGGAGAAGGAGAAAGGTCAGCGCTGGGGCGAGGAAAGAGGCGGGGAGAAGGCGGAGGGACGGCGGACAGATGCCTGGCCGCTGGCCGCGGTGCTGAATGATCAGCTCAGTGCACGTCTCCACCTCCCGCGGCAGTACACCAGGAAAACGACCTCCCTCCGCGACATGTCTGGTCGAGGAGATGGGCATGGGCGACGACAACGATCGCATCGTGATAAACGTGGGAGGGACTAGGCACGAAACGTACCGGAGCACCCTGAAGACCCTACCCGGCACTCGGCTGGCATGGCTCACCGAGCCCGGCGCCTTCGCCAATTTCGACTACGACCCCAAGGCGGGCGAGTTCTTCTTCGACCGCCACCCGGGGGTCTTCGCTCACATCCTCAACTACTACCGCACGGGGAAACTGCACTGTCCGGCCGACGTGTGCGGACCCCTGTACGAGGAGGAGATCGCCTTCTGGGGCATCGACGAGACTGACGTTGAGCCTTGCTGCTGGATGACTTACCGGCAACACCGAGACGCCGAGGAGGCTCTGGACAGCTTCGAGTCTCCCGATCTCAACAGCGGCGATGGCGACGGCGGCGGCGGAGGAGACGGGGTGGGGGACTCGGAGGACGAGCTGGACACGAAGCGCCTCGCCCTCGGAGACTGTTCCCCTGAAGCGGGAGCGAAAGCCTGTTGGTGGAGGAAATGGCAACGCCGCATCTGGGCTCTCTTTGAAGACCCCTATTCATCTAAATATGCACGGGTAAGGGAAAATACTCAGCAAGGCTCTGCAGCATTTAACTATGAACTACGCTTAAGAACCTGTTGGTTAAATGAATAGGGGCAGGGGGAGTTCAATTTCTAGAAGCATCTTAAATGAAAGAATGTAAGTGGCAAGTTTCCATTGAAGTAATATAGAAAGAGCGGATTTAGGGAGGCGCGGGTGGTGAAGGTAGGGTGGGAGATAAGTGTGGAAGGGAGACCAATAGTCAAAACTACATGGAGTTCCTGGGAATGCAGAATGATTGCATGAAGAATCCAGGAGATCCAGATTGAGATCCTGTACTTCTCGTTTTGGTACAGCGAAGTGAGAAGATTGCAGATTGCAGCAGGTTTATGGAGCCAAGTCGTGGCTGTTGCAAAACTGCGCGGACTACCAATAAATGTAGTCTCGCTCAGCGCATACGGTGGGAAGAGGTTTCAGATAGATGGTTCAGATTAGCACAAAAAGTCCATTTTTTTCAGCACCTGGTAACGTTTGCTGAGGAACTGTCTTCCTGTGTGTATTGCGTTCTAAAGATACAAATATTGGAAATTGTTAATTAAATTGATATGTTTGTTGGACGGGGTTCAAGCATCTGCGTATATTGGAAAGCAGGGGTTATTTTTAATTCGGAGACCTAGTCCTTCTTGTGGAAGAAACAGTGCTCATGCACAGCGGGAGTGCGCTTCAGATTGGGGCTCATTGATATTCCAGAGGCGCACACTGTGGGTGCAGACTGCAGAGGAACCTGAGAGTCGCCACTTTAACCTCAAATCCTGGGTTTAAATACTTTTTGAAAAAAAAAGAATTGTGGATCATCTTACTGAAAGGAGATAATGAATCACGACACTGGGCTTCGATCTATTTTCTCTTAAAGAAACTCCGGCTAGAAATAGCAAGAATAACGCAACAGTATTTACAGCAAAGACTATTACAAAGAAAAGCATCCACAAGTGCCAGAGTGTATTTCAGCAGTTCTACAGTTTGTGAGATTTAATGTTAAATTGCCGATAATTATTTATCTAATCTTAAAGCTCTTGGGAGCGACTGTCATGTGCCCCCAGTTTTAAAACACATTTTTTTTGTTTATTGCTCTATAAGATGTTGTGCTATCGCTGACCTCAGAAAATGAAGGTTATCGATTTGCAGATTATTCAGGGACTAATGACAATGTGCAGGTTCCAGACAAGCACTCAAATCACTCAATCACCTTAGCGCCCAAAGAACAAAACCACTTATTTCAGATATGGTAAGAATCCGTATTCTGCTCGGGTGCAAAATCGTTCACTGTATTCACTAACAACGTAACCGATATTGAAAAGCCGCATCTAATTCACGTCCTCCTGCTAACGTGCGAGCACAGACTATATTTATTGCGCCGGTTTCCGAAAGAATTTAGATAACGATTATAGGGATACGGGCAGGAGAAAGCGGAAATACACATCGTGAAACCGATATCCCTATTTATTTGCAGTATTTTTACATGCTACTTGTTGATTGCAATGTAACCCGGAGTCAAAACTTCTCCCTCCCGTGCATAAAGCACAGCAATCCGTGTTTGTGTTTGTAAGAAAGGTTCACCAGCGACACGAGGATGCCTTTTCCAAGATGTCTAATGTGATTCCTTCCGTTATTATTTCCAGGAGTAGTTCCTCTCATTTATCTCCCTCTGACTGCACCAGAAACACATTTCTGCCTGTTATTTTACTGTACTACCTCAGAGAATTCCTAGAGAAAGGCACCAAGGGGCAAGGTCGAGACTTTCAGGAACCAGCGAGTGTTTCCTCGATGTTCCAGCAGGTGGTACCTCGCACAACGTCCGATTTTCCCGAAATCTCTGCAGTAGGAAAGGGAACAGCTGATTAAACCAGCCGCAGAATACAGCCAGACAGACAACGTCGTCGCCCAGCAGTGGTTCTCTGAAGCTTGGCAATTAACCGTTTAGTTTGATGCAGTGCTCAGACAGATCATTTGACCTTGAATCTGAAATAATGCGCCTTCCTGAACATTAAACAAGACTTGTCTTACAGGTTGTCCACAAATTGCTGCAGGAGCTGGTATGAGATCCTTATCTCAAGAAATTAAAAATAACAAACAACGTTCATGGATGGAAAGCCCCAACCAACATCAACCAGCAAGGGTCTTTTTTTAAAGTAACAATATAAGTTACCTGGTTTAGTTAACGCAATGTTGTAAATAGCATGCCTTGGAAAATGTCTTTTCAGCGCGAGAAACAAAAAAGAGGTAATAATTTAATGACAATGGCATAAGCGATAATATGGAAGGACCTCTCCGTAATCAATGTTTATAATTAATTCCGCAGGATCGTTTACATTCTCGTTTTGCTCTCTGTTGCGTTTTTATGGTTTTCTTATTCTTGAATGAATTCACAATTGACAGGGGACCAATGCAGAACAAGCTAGGTAACTGCACATTAAAATCGGGACCATTCATTCTAAATGAAATTCTCAAGGGTTGGATTAGGCGAGGGAGGAGTAGGAAATATACATGGACAAGTTTCTTTGGAAGAATAATAAAAATATGGAGCGCAGCGTTCAGAAAGAGTTTCTAGCAGGTTAGATGGTTTTTCATTTGACCTTCCTTAGTGTTGCTAAATTAATAATTTGACAAATTTTAGCCTCCTTCTCTACGGTCTTGAAAAACAATATCTGAAGGAGAAAATATGTTAGACACAAACTTGGTTCTAGTTGACAGTGGATGTGAGTTGAGGGTTAAGAGTGTGGTTGTTGGGGAAGACAGAGCACATTCGTTCTAACGTCATCTATGTGATCAGCCTCTCTTTGTGCTCAGGGCACTAAACCAAACAACTTCTCACCAGTTCTTCTTTAAAGGAATAGTCACGTTGAAGTTAGATCACACAACAGGTCACCTGGTGCCCCTTCACCCCTGGAAACTGGGATCAAACCCAAGCAGATTTTTGAGATAGAAGTCAAATCTTATAGCTTTGACCCTGCATAGAATTGAACTAATTGTCCAGATACTGGTGCTGATAGTATCTAAGGCACATGCTTGATGGCAATTTTGTCCTAAATTACAGATCATTATAGGGGAGAAAAAACACCTTTATGCATTAATGTGAATATCACCAACTAGACCAACATTTCTCAGCATCCTTCATTTCTCTTGAGGTATTAGTGGTGAACCACTTCTTAAACCATTGTAAGAGAAACCTCTCTCTTACAAAGGGTCCTCAAAATTTTGTGGGTAGGAACTTCAGACTCTGAAACTATCATCCTTCATAACGTTATTCTCGAGTTCATATTGCTTACTTCCACTGAGTTTCTATTCTCCATGCAATGAGCTGCCAAAAATCCACACAATATAACAAAATACTTAAACTCTCTGCAAATTCAAATTGACGTCATTTTGTAGCATAGTTAAGGCTCAGATCATAAAGTAACAAATTCTGTTTTGATTTCTTCTGGTGCTTTTTCTTTGCACCAACACAAAGCTGTAGACTTAGCAAGAAATCAGGCCCTTCAGCCTAGCAACATCTGCGCTGACCGACAAGAACTAATTTTTGCCAACCCTCCTCTAATTGAATTTTATTTTCCCCACATTCCCATCAACATTTCTACCACTCATCAACACACATCAGGTAATTCACAGTGGCCAACTAACCTACCAACCCATCATGGATGTGGGGGAAAGCCAGAACATCTAGATGAAACCCTTTCAGTCACAGGCTGCAGCTGAGGTCAAACTGAACCCAAATTATGGGAGCTGTGACAGTCATGAGCTACTCTATTGAGCCTTTCATCCTATATCATTTATGATGCCTTTATTTTGCTTCCAAAATAATTAAACTCACATTTTATTTTCTCCATTGAACTGTATTTGTGGTGTGATTGTCATTCTTTAAGACTGTAATCCTTATTGCAGTCTGGGATTCCCTCAAATTTTGCTACCTACACCTCTCTCATCCCCCCACCCCCAAATTAAAGAGGGAATGAATCAATTTTTCACCTTTTTTGCACCCAGGTAGTCAAGGTCATCTGTACTGTTGAGGTGACATGAGACTTTAAGAAACGTCTGACCAAGACATGCAAGTGCAACTCAGACTCCATTTTAAAAGGATACATATTATTTTTATTGATATGTTCACTCTCCAATTTCATTACTATTTATACACTATCGTGCCTCAGTTTTGATTTCCCAATTCTATAGCTACTACTGCAAAAAAAAAACTTTTACTTCAACAAACTCAACAGAAATTACTTTGTATTTTGTAGGTAAGGGATAGTTTACACATGCAGTTTCCATTATAAATAGACATTAATAATGGGAAAATTGATAGAAAAATATAATGAAGCTGGATTGACAATTATTGACAATATATAGACAATCCCAGTTTAAGCTCTTGTAAGGCACAACTCATCCTTCACCAGACTAAAAAGTACCTCACTTCTTCATCTCCTTCTACCTACCTATTTGGCAATATTCGTCTTAATTTTGCATGCATTTGTCTTTGCCATGCACTTCCCATTTGACTCCTTTTAGAACATCTATACAAAATTACATTCTGTAAATTTTCTGTATTTGTTTTCTTGTATGATTTCAGCAGATATAAAATACATCAAGAGTGACTTCCTTTTAGCAAAAAATAACGGGAACTGATCCCAGTTACCCACATTATAGACTGAAGCTTAATGTACCTGTAATTCCTTTGCTCAATTTTTGAACAAAATTGAAATTTTGCCACCTTTTGGTCACCTACCAAAGTTATACTTCAGTAAATATATTGGAATATCTGTTTATCCTGTTATTTGCTAGATCACCATCTCAATAATGATAAATTATTATAACACTTTCTTCATGTTTTTCCTCTTTAAATCTTTCAATTTGATAATAGATTTATAACAAATTTTACAGATTTCCTCATGTCTTTCTGCACTAGTAATATTCTTCACCATATCAGTCTGAATCCAGAAATATAACCACTTCATTTTAGTGGTTAAATATGGATACTTAATATATTGTTTCTCTATACCAAGGCCTATTGCTGCTGCATAGTTTGCTTCCTCCATCCATTAACCCAACTCTCCACACCCCACACCACCACTACTTTATAATTTCTACAGACACTCCTGGGCCTAGTGTCACTTTATGGGCATACAATCAATCTAAAGTATGTACGTACGTTATTTTATGTATTTATATTTATTATATTTTGTATATTATTGTGTTCTGTATCTTATTTTTGTTTTTTTTTTTTTGGTTGCATTGGATCCAGAGTAACAAGTATTTCAATCTCCTTTACACTTGTGTACTGGAAATGACATTAAACAATCTTGAATCTTGGATCTTAAGTCCCTGGATTCAGATTAAACTAAATCATTTTCAATTTTGACATAAAATTGCATCATGTTACGATCAGTGTTCTCTAAAGGCTTCTCTTATAATTAGTATCCCTTTCAAATCTGAATCTAGAATTTTAACCATTTCATTCTAGTGGTTTGTCAACCATAAGTTTGAATAATTTATTAATTCTCATCTCTTGAATTGAGATGAATGGACATAAACACCTTCTACTGATTTTACAAACCTAATGTTCACTTCCTTTCTTAAAACCAAGGTAAAGTGTTTCCAGAACACAAGAACTGAAAAAATTAGAAGCAATATTAGGCCCCTTGACCCTTTGAACCTGCCCCACCATTTGAAGTTCTTATAGCTAATCTACATTAGCTTCAACTCCTCCTTCGTGCCAGTTCCCCAAAACACCAATTCCCTTAATCTTTCATAAAACCATCTACCTCCATCTTAAATACTTCTAATGACTGGGACTCCCCATCCTACTGGAGCAGAAAATTCCAGAGATTTGTTATCCTCAATGAAAAAGAATTTCAGCACCTCCACTTTAGATAGCTGACTCCTTATCTTCAAACTATTTTCCTTTGTTTCTCACACTCCATTGCCAACTTGTTTCCATTTTTCAAATGATTATTAATTTTACATTGAATATCTTAATATTATGATGGTGATGTTAAATATCATATCTTAGCTCACTTTTAGATTGTGTATTGGGTATATCAGTAGATTTCTTTGCAATTGTCATTTTAAACAACCTTCTTTCTATGTCTACAAATCTAGGTCACTTGAACCTTCTCATGCTCATTCATTATTCAGTAAAATCATGTCTTATATTTTACTACAATGCTACATTCCTATACTAACTCTATTTCCTTTAATATCCACAAATTGAATCAATCTATCTATGTATTGAACGAACTATGTTGACTGACATTTAATAGCACTCTAGTGTGGAGGACTCTGCATACTGAAGAATTTTCTTTTCACCTCAGTCCTAAATAGCCAATATCTTATTTTGAGACTATAATCCCTGGTCCTAGACATTTCAGTCATCGGAAAAAGTCATCCCCAAATCTACTCCATCAAGCTTCATAAAAACAGCATATTTTAAAGAAAATATGGTATTAATCTGATTAATTTCCCTGTTGTCAGGTTTACTGCACTTTTTGACAACAATTTTCCCTTGCAACAATTTATGACAACAATTTTCATTAGATGTGATCACCTTCCTCACTGAGTTTTTATGTCTTAAAGGGATATAAATCTTGCTTGAAAGCTATATATATTAATTTAATAATAGTTGGCCATTACTTGCATACATTTTAATATATTGTCCCCATATACCATGACATACTGCTGCTTTCTCTATCCATTAACTCTATCCTCCACACACCCCACCAGCACTACTTTATCATTTCCTGTCAGTCACCTTATTTACAGACACTCCTATGCCTAGTGTCACCTTATGGACATACAATCAATCTATAGTATGTACAGTGCCTATAAAAAGTACTCACTGCCCTTGGAAGTTTTCATGTTTTATTGTTTTACACCATTGAATCGAAGTGGATTTAATTTGGCTGTTTTTGACACTGATCACCGGAAAAAGATTCTTTCGTGTCAAAGTGTAAACAAATCTCTACAAAGTGATCTAAATTAATTACAAATATAAAACACAAAATGATTGATTGCATAAGTATTCACCCCCTTTAATATGACACACCAAATCATCACTGTTTAGCCAATTGATTTTAGAAGTCACATAATTAGTTAAACGGAGATCTGTTTTTGGAGACCTGAGTGCAGTTGAGGTGTTTCAATTGATTGTAGTAAAAATACACAGGTATCTGGAAGGTCCAACTGCTGGTGAGTCAGTATTCTGGCAAAAACTACACTGTGAAGACAAAGGAACACTCCAAGCAACTCTGCCAAAAGGTTATTGAAAAGCACAGATCAGGAGATGGATCCAAGAACATTTTCCAGTCATTGAATATCCCTTGGAGTACAGTTAAGTCAGTCATGGCACAGCCATGAAAGCATATGGCACAGCTAAAAATCAGCCTCGAGTAGGCCATCCTGGAAAACTGAATGACCTTGCAAGAATGAGACTACTGAGGGAGGCCATCAAGACACCTATGACAACTCTGGAGCAGTTACAAGCTTCAGTGGCTGAGATGGAAGAGACTGTGCATACAACAACTGTTGTCTGGGTGATTCACCAGTCACAGCTTTCTGGGAGAGTGGTATAGAGAAAGCCATTGTTGAAAAAAACTCACATGAAATCTCAGCTAGAGTTTGCCAGAAGGCATGTGAGAGACTCTGAAGTCAACTGGAAGAAGGTTCGATGGTCTGATGAAACTAAAATTGAGCTTTTTGGCCATCAAACTAAAAGCTGCATTTGGCATAAGCCAAACGCCGCACATCATTAAAAACAACCAATCCCTACCTTGAAGCATGGTGGTGGCTGCATCATGCTGTGGGATGCTTCACTGCAGCAGGCTCTACAACAGGCATTGCAACAGGCTTGTAAAATGAATGCAGCAAAATACAGAGAAATTCTGGAGGAAAACCTGATGCAGTCTGCAAGAGAACTGCAACTTGGGGGAAGATTCGTTTTCCAGCAAGACAATGACCCCAAGTATAAAGCCAAAGCTATACAGGAATGGCTTAAAAATAACAAAGTTAATGTCTTGGAATGGTCAAGTCAGAGTCCAGACCTCAATCCAATTGAGAATTTGTGGCCGGACTCGAAAAAGGGCTGTTCACTCATGATACCCTTGCAATCTGACAGAATTTGAGCAGTTTTTAAAGAAGAATGGGGAAAACTTGCTGTGTCCAGATATGCAAAGCAGATTGAGACCTATTCCTATAGACTCAAGGCTGTAATTGCTGCCGAAGGTGCATCTATTAAATACTGATTTGAAGGAGGAGAATACTTATACAATCAATTATTTTGTGTTTTATATTTGTAATTAATTTAGATTACTTTGTAGAGACCTGTTTTCACTTTGACAAGAAAGAGTCTTTTTCTGTTGATCAAAAAGCCAAAATAAATCCACTGTGATTCAATGTTGTAAAACAATCAAACATGAAAACTTACAAGGGGGGAATACTTTTTATAGACACTGTATATAAGCTATTTTATATATTTACAGTATATTTATTATGGTTTGTTTATTATTGTGTTCTTTATCTTATTTTTGTTTTTTTTTTGGCTGCATCGATCCAGAGTAACAAGTATTTCAATCTCCTTTACATTTGAGTATTGGAAATGACATTAAAGAATCTTGAATCTTGAATCTCAAGTCCTTGTATTCAGATTAAATTAAATCATTTTCAATTTTGACATAAAATTCCATCATGTTACCATCCGTATTCTCTAAAGACCTCTTATAATTAATAACTCTCTCCAATTGTGCAGATTTATATCTAGAATAGTCCATTTGTTCATTGAGTCAATAATGAATTGAGACACTGTATATAAAATATACACTCCTAATATATTCTAATATTCTCCATCCTTAAGGATCTTACTATTCACCACTTCACAGTGATTCTGATCTAGAGAATTCACAACTGAGGAAGTGAGAATTGTCACCTAATTGTTCTCTAATACTTTCTTAGATTTTGGGGCATTTTGTGCTGTCAGTGTCAAGGAAAATAGTCTTCATCTGATTATTCTATATCTGAACTGGAGAGGGTTGGCAGTGATACCATTCCAAAGGAAGTTCCACTTTTCTTCCTTTGCCTTAATTAAATAAAAAATGACACAAAATTTCATAATGTAAAATATAAAGGCACTGAAATAGTTGAATTTTGTGTCCAAAGTGGACTCAAAATTTATATTGCTGCATTTTTGGTGTTTTTAATTAAAATTCTTTAACTTTGGAACATAAACTGATTTTTATGTATCCTTTTTTTTCTCTGAATTTAACCCTATCATTAGTTGTAGGATACATGCACTTACCTGTGGGGTAAGGTGCTGGTACAATGGATGGGGTTGTCAGCTTGTAGCTTGCCAGCTCCTGAGTTTTCATTCACACATTTAAACAAGCATAAGGAATGTGATCTGGTGATTACAGAAGCATAAATCCTGGGGTAGTATCATAGAATCATAGCAAAATAGTGTCACGGAACAAGAGGAGGACATTTGGCCCATCAGATTGATTACAGCTCTTTACCTTCTGTAATTTAGTCAGTAGCATTTTTCTGCTCTTTGCAGTGCTGTTATAAATTATTTTCCCTTGTGGCAATTTATTAACAATTTATTACTAATTAATTGTTCCAATACTCCAGCAAGAGACAAGTTTCAGATCGTACTCCTTTTCTGAAAGCTTTCTTTACAAACCCACACATATTTTTTTTTGCCATTACTAAAATTTATATCCCTTGACTCATCCGTTCATGAAGATAACTTCTCTCCATTTATCCTACATACATTTGTCATGGACTTCTTTCTTAAAGAGAGAAAAGAGCCCAAGGAAAAACATGGAATGACGTAAAATGAACATTATGTCAAACATGCTTACATATTATTTTTTTTCAGCAAAATCCAGCCTATGAATTATGTTAAGGCATTGTTCATCAGCCATCTGATTTCATGCTTTTGCTGCGGCATTTTAAAATCAAATCTATTGCTTGCTAATGAGATTGCACTGTAGTCAGGTGCTGTTTTAAGTATTTGCAGAGACCTGTATTAGTTCTGGGATATAAGTAACATCCAATTACTTATGTAATACGAATTGCATGCTTCACAGAATTTGTCCCCCTCCTCTCCTTTTCAAGATTGTCATGAGGGGGAATTTGTGTATGAACCAAGCATGTGTGTAGAGGGATTATGCCAAGCTATTCAGGGTGTATTCAGCAATCAATGAATTTTCAGTTTCTAATTCAAAACGGGACATCATGAAACAAATCACTTAGAGACAGCATCAAGTACTCTGTTTCAGGTGGGTAGGATAGATTTTCATCTTCTTGTGCTGAACCTGTAGCTGTGCACTCTGCTCACACATGACTACTTGGCCAAACACCCGAAAAATCACACCGTCAAGTTTGCCGATGGCACGACAGTGGTGTGGGGCTCATCACCAACTATGAGATGCCCTACAGCAAGAAACTGGAAGAGCTGAGGTGCTAGGCAAATAACCTTAATGTCAACAAGACAGAAGGGATGGTTATTGATTTCAGGAGAACTCGCACCACTCACACCCTTTTTTACATTGGCACCACAGCAGTGGGAACTGTGAGCAATTTCAAACTCCTGGGACTACTCATCAAACACAACCTCTCATAGTCCCAGAACAGATCCTACACAGTCAAGAAAGCTCATCAACACCTCCACTTTCTGAGGGGGCTGAAGAGAGCTGGACCTTACACATCCATACTCATGTCATTCAACAGATATGCAGTAGAGAGCATCCTAACAAGCTACATCACTGCTTGTATGGAAACTCTACCACAGGTAGTCAAAACTACCACAGGCTCTGCCACAGGTAGTCAAAACTGCCCAACACATTACCGGCACCAGCCTACCTACCGTCAAGGACATACATACAGAAAGGTGCCAGCAAAGGGCCAGTAACGTCAGGAAGGATCCCACCCACCCTGTTCATGAACTGTTTGTCCCTCTCCCATCAAGGAGAAGACGAGGTAGCATCCATGCCAGGATCACCAGACTCAAAAACAGCTACTTACCCCAGGCAGCATGGCTGATCAACATCTGCACCCACTAACCCACCACTACTTTATTATTTCCTTATGTATGGCCTAGAATCACTTTATGGACATGCAATCAATTAATGTATATAAGCTATCATGTGTATTTATATTTACTGTGTTTTTGAAAAGTGTATTATTTTGTCCTTTGCCTTTTGTGCTTTTTGGTGCTGCATCAAATCAATTATTTTGTTCTCCTTTACACTTGTGTACAGGAAATGGCATTAAATAATCTTGAATCTTCAGTTTCTTTCCCTTGGAATTTTTGATCTATGTTTGGAGCAATCCAGCCCCTCCTCAATGTGAGGGGTGGAAAAGTTATCACAGATAAAGTAAAGTACTCTTTAGGTAACTGGAAAAGACGAAGCAGAAAAGTATTAAACATAGCTCATCCTATCTACCCACTGCAAGCAGTTCCATGTGTATTTAAGACGTCCTCTAAACACTCCCAAGTAAGGAACAAAAGGAAGTACAGGAACAGTAAGATTCCACCACACAATACATCAAACTGAGTTCCAAAGTTTAGAAAAGTAATTCCTTCTTGAAATCCCCCATTCCTGTCATCATTGGACATCCATTCTGAGCTGGTTGTGAAAACCTTATCCAGTCACACACAGTGTGGGTGACTCCTGACTGCCCTCTGAAAAAGCCCAGCAAGCCAGTTGGATATATCAAGCTGCTCCAATACTGTTAAGAATTTAATTGCATACAGAATTCAGTGTTAATGGAGCCTCTAGAATCAGGCATGGAAAAGATACTCCCAACTTAACTTACTTTTCAATGGCCTCTCCATGAATGGGGGGATATGGGTTGATATCTAAATTTGGTGAAATGACCTCCAAACTAGCTAACCAATAGCTTGACACAGTTGTGCTCACCAAACCATGCCTTTCCTGCTATATTCTACACCTCTCCACCACAACCCCAATTCAATACAATTGGTAACTTATGGGGTGGCATATCATTCACTCTTCCATTATGATTAAGTTGGAGGCATGAACACTGGTTCAACATGTGCAGAAAGACTTGCCAGAATTGACATCAGACATATTGAAAGATGAGGTATGGCACAGAAGAATTGAGATACAACATATGTAGCTATGCAATAGTCAAAAAAGTCACATCCAGTCATGTGGATGATTAAATAGTTAACAAAGGCCTCTTCTTCATACATGGTAGAGATCTGTACTTGGCTGAAGTGTCTGTAATCACTTTCAGGAAGATCTGTCAGGGACAAGAGTCCATCTGAGATCTCCATCACAGAAACAAGTTTTAAGCCAACTTGTTTCTCTACCTATGATACCTATAAGTGGTTAATTTGACTGGATATAGCAAAAGTAATGGAACCAGCAGCACCAGTACTTTAGTACTTGAAGCTTATGCTCCAGAACGACCTACATCTCCAGCTAGATTGTTCCAGTACCTTTACAATACTGACATCCATCTGATAATGTGGAAACTTGCCAAGTTATGGCCTGCTTATAAAAAAAATCACAAATCCAGATAGCCTCATAAGTAAACTAATCAGAAACATGGAGAAAATAAATGCTTTGCACAGGCAAGATGAGAGATACTGCCTTTGATTTTTTTTTAATGTATGTGACATCAAGGATCCTTGATAAAACTGAAATTATTAGGGAAAAACATGTGTTGGCTAGAGACATACCTAGAACAAGATGTTGTTGAAGATTAATCTTTGTCCAGGAAATCACTGTAAGGATTCCTCAGGACATTGTATTATGTACATTGTATTCATAACTTCTTCCCTCTATGGTAGAAGTGACAATGCTCACTGATACTTGTCTATTTATATTCACAATACTTAAGGTATTAAGGCTGCTCATGAATACAAGTAGCAAGTGCCAGACAAACACAGGTTGGTAAATGCCTAGTGGTGATCATGCAGGCAATGACCATCTCCAACAAGAGAGAGTAACACGGCGTATTATTATCGCCAAGCTTCCAGCAATCAATATTCTGGGAGCCGCTATTGACCAGAAATTTAAAAAGGCTAGCCACATAGATACTATGGTTGCAAGAGCAGTTCAAAAGTTTAGCATTGCACCTACCTCCAGACTTCTAATTGCCTGTCAATCAACAGCAAGGCACAAGACAGATGTGTGATGTAATACTCTCCTCATCGGTGTAGTTGAGTGCAACTCAAACAAGATGCAAGAAGGGTGATGTCATCAAGAAAAAAGCAACCTGTATGCCTGATACTCAATCCATCACTTAATCACTCCATTTTCTGTTGGCCACATTCACTGTGGTTGCAGAACTGTCCCAAAACTGCAAAATACACCATGGCAACTATGAAAATCTTATTTGACAACTCCCACCAAAATGAGGACTTTTACTACCTAGATGGCACTTGGGAATGCCACTTGCATTCTGTGCCACTGTGCCACTGGCACTTGCAAGTAATTTCCCTCTAAATCTCACACTAGCCTGACTTGGACACATACCACCAATTTCTTCTTAATCATCAAGTAACACCATGCGAGGAAATCCACCAACTGGTCCTCCCAGTTTCAAGGTCATGTCATCTCTTTAGGGATAAGGCAGACTGGCAATAATTGTTGGCCTTACATTTACTGATAGAGAAGACAGCCTCAGTTAAAATAGTGGCTCAGATTCAGTGAGAAATGGCAGCAGCTCCCTGCATAACTGACCAAATTTCCCACATCAGGTTTGGTGTTTGTTTGAAAGGCTTGAAGTTGCCACCAGCTCTTTAAGGTTTTTTCCCACATATGTGCTTTGACACTTGATTTCTCCAGTGGTTGATCGGGAGATGTGGTTTAGCTAGCTGTCAATGCTTCAATCACTTCTTTTGTGAGGGCGATAATTCTGAGTGCACCCAACTGGGATCTCTCCACGAAAGATGGGTTATCTCCCCTTAAGCTCCCATTGAGCATGGGTTAGCAGTTATTGTGGTCTAATCATCGTTTACGGCAAATTCTAGGATCCTGTGTCAAGGTTTTCTCCCTTTATACGGAAAATACTGATACTTAGAAATACAACCCATCTATCCATTTTAGGTTGTGCAAGTAACCATTTCTAGCTTGATAATGATGGAAAGAAAAACAGAATGAACAATTGTTGGTGCGATTCAGCTTTGTAAGGACGATGTTTGCCTGATGTGAGTTTTGCAGCTGATAATGTCAAAGGCTGCTCAGCATATCCTTTGGGGGAAACATATGACCTCCATTGTTACCTCACAAAGAAAGTATAAGCACATCACTGAAGGTTTCAAAACAAGATGATAATTATTGAATTGAATTGACTTTATTTCTCACATCCTTCACATACATGAGGAGTTAAAATCTTTACGTTACATCTCCATCTGAATGGGCAATGTGCAAATTAGTAATTTGTAATAAATAGTATAGCAAATAGAATAGTATTTGTGATAATACAGTAAGATATACAACAGAACAGTCAATATAGCTTAGAAATACAATTGTGTCATTGTGAATTAATCAGTCTGATGATCCCGTGGAAGAAGCTGTCCCAGAGCCTGTTAAAGGGTCCTACTAAACTTTGGAATTAAAGGGTCCCTTTGAAATTACATAGCATTCTCAAGTGTCACTGTTCGAAGGCTGGTTTATGTAGATAATTCACTGGAGCTCCCTTCTGTAACTGTAACCTCTATTGTAAGTTTCAGGCAGCAACTGGCATGGTGGCAAGCCTACACTTCACCAAGGCATGGAGCAATGCATAACCTGTAACTCAATCCCAGGCCAACTGGGAATCACAATATCATCTCCTCCCATAGTTGTCCCCTCATCGCCAGTGCAATATTTTCTACTATTGTGCTGTGGGTGCTATGAAGAAAGTCCTTTAAGTGTTGACTCACTTCCTAAAGAGGCTGAAACTGTGAACTCTACATGGAGATAATGACAGGATGCTCATGAATCTGTGTGTGCTAAATGACTTAGCTGTGCTTGATCTTTTTCTTTGGTTTGCATTTGCAAAATTTTTATGGAGAACAATTTTGTTTTTTTCCACTTATAATACGTATTAACAGAAGTAAAAGGAAAGGTTCTCTATATTTGATGCTCTGGAGGAGGGAGAGATATGGGCTACAGCAGAGTTTTCAACACCTCAACTACCTGTATGGGCTTAAAGAGCTTCTAGGAGAGTGGAATCAAAGATAATTTGATCAAGGTTCATTAAATAATGTGGACACTACAGTCTGTTCATGTGGAATTAATATTTCAATTAGATATTGTACACTGAACCAGAAAAGTATGTAACAATTGTGTTAGGTCAGATGGTAATTGATTCTTTCTCAAAGAATCATAAACTAATGAATCAGATTGATGGTTTGGGCAGTGATGACTGAGTGCCACAAAACTCTAACACGAGGAATTCTGCAGATGCTAGACGAAGGGTCTCGGCCTGAAACGTCGACTGTACCTCTTCCTAGAGATGCTGCCTGGCCTGCTGCATTCACCAGCAACTTTGATGTGTGTTGCCACAAAACTCTACTCCCCTTTGGGGCATGGCTACCACATACAGATGACTGAAGTGTTATTGTGTCTTCAGAATTAGGATTAGCTTGGATTGTTTATAATAGGATGGTCAGGAAATTTCCCCTCTGAATTAGCTTGTTGTTACTAATCCAGGATATTATATGGCTCCAGGTGAGTATGATTTGTACGTACTCTGTTTTACGAGATCGACTAAAATAATTGGCTGGTCATTTTCTGTCCACCCTGGTTATATATTCATGGACATGATAATAGTGAAGGAGGAGAGTGAGAATTTGTTGTTTGACAATCCAGTGAAGGATTCCTCTGTATCTATGTATTCTATCCCTTTCCTGAGAGAATTGATAAGTACTAGATATTTTGGAGTAATTCCAATTAAAAATAGTGACAAGCCTTTGTCTGATTTCTCAAATCCACACAAAGTCATAAGGAAAATGAATATTATCTTTTTCCAGTGCATTCTTCACTCAATTCCTATTGACTCAACTGTCCACAGTCCAGACTGTAGCAAGAATTGGTTGTTCATCAGGAGCATATTGTGCATTAATGCAGCTGAGGAGTCATACATCTACTCATGTTAGTTTCCACTTTCAGAATTGCCTATGCTAAATCTGATTCAACTATCTTAGAGGCTTCTAGGATGACAACATCTAATTACAGCACAGCAGTAAATCTTCTTGAAAATCACCGAGATTTCAAACAAAACCCAACACGTTTGACTTCTGTTGAACAAGAAATCATACAATTTTTATAATTTCACAAGAGTATCTCTGTTCCATTGACACATGCAGGTAACACATTAAAATCAATGGAGCTGCAGTTTGGGTACCTACTTTAACTAAATATTATTACCATTCTTTCAAAGTAGCTCTGTGATCCAATTGGAGCAGAGTATTAGGTCAAATTACTATTCTTATATGTCCTTGAGTATAGTACAAACGTTTGTAGGTAAGATACAATGTAACTGAAGTAATTCTTATGATTCGATTACCGGATAAGAAGTAAAAACAAATAATTCTCCTTTGGGGAGTATTAGTGGGTGCATCAAATGGGCCATTCAGGGTGATGAATGAATGCATCTCTTAACAGTGCAAATTTCACCCCTAAAAGCTATTGTTAATTGAGCTGGGGTTAATTAAATTGCAGTGCGGTGTTCTGCACTTCCAATGAGGTTATAAAATGGGTACTGACCCAGCCAAGACTGAGTCATTCTGCACAAATCCATTCATGAATACTTAACACTCATCAATGGCAATAAATTGGCTCCCTACACTGTCAGTAATAACTTAGTACTTCACACAATGTCAAAAAATCACATGGACCTCAAAAAATGACAATACATTTACACCAAATACACTCAGAGTAATCCGTTTACTGACTAATGCATCAACACCACTAACAGTACTAAGTTGATACTGATTGTAATACACTGCTATTTTATTTTATAGTAATAGGCTGTCAATTCGTACCCTTAACAATAATGGACAGATCATGCTAATCAAAAACACTTTAAAGAACTGAAATAGATTTAAATAATTTATGGAATAGATTAAAAAAGTAAAATCTAATATAATTCTGTGAAAACACATGTAATTGAAAAATTAATTTACGGGATTTGTCATAATTAAAATAAAAATCACTTTTCCATCTCGATCAGTCATTCTATTCAAACTAATGGGATCACATTACACGTACTGGTGTAAAACTATGGGGTGTAACTGACCTGTCGACTCAACATTACTGAACAGATTCAATTCTAAATCAGAGATCAGTTGACCTTCTCTGTACTTGCAACTGAGTGCTGCATAGTGGAGATACAGGGGTCAGGAGTGGACTGACCCATGCAGTGCTGTCAGCTGGCCACTCTCCTTAGAATATTTGGCTAAAGAGTGCCCTGATCTGGACTGTCATATTGACATTAAAACAGTGGCAGTAGCAAAATGACACAAACTAGTATCAATAGCACAATGACATCTTGTATGCTGCAATAATTTTATTGATTTATTTGTTAAGATATGGCGTGGCACAGGCCCCATGGTGCTTTGATCCATGTCACCCAGCAACCCTAGCCTAATCACGAGCCAATTTACAATGACCAATGAAACTACCAACCGGTACGTCTTTCGACTGTGGGAGTAAACCAGAGCACCCGGAGGAAACCCACACGGTCACGGGGAGGACATACAAAGTCTTTACAGACAACAGTGGGAACAGATTGACAGTCCACAGGTTGCAATGATATATTGAAACCTCTCAAACTGCTAGTAATAAATTACTCTTCAGGTAATGAGACCCCAAATGCAGATAGAAGTATTTTGACATTAAATGCTTTCACTGACCTGTAATAACAGCTCATTTGCTGACATAATAAATCAACAGTAATGGTGATATATTTGACCTTATTTACTGAACTTAATATATCATTTAATATATTATTTAACATATTCATTGTGATACAGTGAAACATGTCTCAAATGGGCAGTTTTAGTACTAGACATTTACACATTGATGTAGTATACTGTATACTTAAAGCATACACAAAGAGCAATATATTGATTCCTCTCTGACTTATGATAATTTATTGAAACCTCATGTACGGACAAGGTCAGGTATGCTACACAATTTTAATAATAAATTAATCTTAAACGCTGGTAGTAGTATTGTGACAGGACATAATCGGACAGAAAAACGTGGATAGCTTACAGAATGTAAATTGTCGTTGATGTCTTGCAAAGTTACAGCAAGAAACCAGAAATACTGGTGGTAATATGTTTACCCAAATGCACATAGAACCATAGAACAGTGGAACATTACAGCACAGAAACAGGCCTTTTGGCCCTTCTGGGCTGTGCTTAACCATTTTTCTGCCTAGTCCCACTGATCTGCAGCTGGACCATATCCCTCCATACACCTCTCATCTATGTATCTGTCCAAGTTTTTCTTAAATGTTAAAAGCGAGCCTGCATTTACCACTTCATCTGGCAGTTCATTCCACACTCCCACCACTCTCTGTGTGAAGAAGCCCTCCCAATGTTTCCTTTAAACTTTTCCCCTTTCACCCTTAACCCATGACCTCTGTTTTTTTTCTCCCCTAGCCTCAGTGGAAAAAGCCTGCTTACATTCACTCTATCTATACCCATCATAATTTTATATACCTGTATCAAATCTCCCCTCATTCTTCTACGCTCCAGGGACTAAAGTCCTAACCTATTCAACCTTTCTCTGTAACTGAGTTTCTCAAGTCCTGGCAACATCCTTGTAAACCTTCTCTGCACTCTTTCAACCTTATTAATATCCTTCCTGTAATTTGGTGACCAAAACTGTACACAATACTCCAAATTCGGCCTCAACAATGCCTTATACAACCTCACCATAACATTCCAACTCTTATACTCAATACTTTGATCTGTAAAAGGCAATGTACCAAAAGCTCTCTTTATGACCCTATCTACCTGTGACGCCACTTTTAGAGAATTTTGTATCTGTATTCCCAGATCCCTCTGTTCTACTGTACTCCTCAATGCCCTACCATTTACCTTGTATGTTCTACCTTGGTTTGTCCTTCCAAAGTGCAATAGCTCACACTTGTCTGTATTAAAATCCATCTGCCATTTTTTCAGCCCATTTTTCCAGCTGGTCCAAATCCCTCTGGAAGCTTTGAAAACCTTCCTCACTGTCCACTACACCTCCAATCTTTGTATCATCAGCAAATTTGCTGATCCAATTTACCACATTATCATCCAGATCATTGATATAGATGACAAATAACAATGGACCCAGCGCTGATCCCTGTGGCACACCACTAGTCACAGGCCTCCACTCAGAGAAGCAATCCTCCACTACACATCACCATTATTATACAACAATCAAAACCTGCTATCCTGAATGCAGTATGTAAGCTGACAGTAATATGCTGATATCACAAATGCAAACAATGATGTATTCATATAACTTACATATCAACAATATGCACTGTATCCTGATATACTGACCATAATATATTGATACCCCCAATACTGATGGTAATGTTGGATAAGTTCACCATCTGGCCTACTGTTGGCAAAATAATGGCATGTGTCAGTCATGCAGTAAGATACTGAAAGCTCAGTCAATGAGGGCAACATAGAGTAGCTCATAGAATAGACGGACATTAATGTATTGACACCCTAAGTACAGTAATCAATGAAATCCTCGCATAATGGGAATATTAAACTTGGACTGATTAATACGTTCACTCCTCATACAATGACGGTTACACGCTCATAAGTCACATATTAATTGCAATAAATTAACTGCCCACAATAGGAGAGCAACATGCACCTCTTACAATGAAAGATTACACACTGGCATAACCTAGTATATCACACAACAGTAATAGTAAACTTACACATTAACTGCCGAATCCTCAAACACCAAAATACATTAATACAGTGGTACCTAAAATATATGACATCAAATATACTTTGTGCAGGAATGCATATAAATCATAAGAATGAATACATACAATATTCTCTCAGTTTTATTTTAATATCACTTAGTAATATATTGTAAATGGACACAACATTATTTATATAATCAGAGTTATGCATTTAATGCACAGAGAGTAATGTGGATGTCATTATCTGTGAGTACGATATTTACTAATTAATGATTTGATGCCTCACTGACTGACTGTGGTACAGTACACTAAAACCTCACACAATGGCAGAACTATACTCACAGATAAGGGTACTGCACTGAAATTTCACTCCTAGACTAGCGTATATTGACACCTCTTACAATGGTGCAATCTGTCATATAATGCAACTCGTATATTCATTGTCCACTCTTCCACCCTTGCATTGCAGAAGAATTCATGGTAAGTCATTTCTGCATATCTTGTGACACAATGCAGCTACAGTGGGCTGTGAGTGGAGGGACAGAATGCTTATTGGAGAGAGTGGTCCTAATCAAATGGATTGCTTTGTCCTGGATGATACTGAAGGTTATTAGAGCTGCAAATGCAGAGTATTCCATCACACTTCTGACTTGGGCCTTGTAGCTGATGGAAATGCTTTGAACAGAATACATTGAACAGAATGTTACAGTACAGGCCCTTCAGCCCACGATGTTGTGCTGACCCTTAACCCACTCTAAGATCAATCTAACCCTTTCCTCCACATGGCCTTCCATTTATCTTTCATCCATGTACCTATCTAAGTGTCTCTTTAATGTCAATTATATACCTGCTTCTACTACTACACCTTGCAGTACTTTACAACCTTTGTGTCATCTGCAAACTTACTAACCCGCCCTTCCAATTCCTGATCCAAACCATTTATAAAAACCACAACAAGCAGGGATCCCAGAATAGATTCCTGTTGAATACCACTGGGCGCTGAACTCCAGGTAGAATAAACTCCATCTGCTACCACTCTCTGCTTCCGTGGGCAGGCCAACTCAGAATATGCACAGCCAAGTTTCCCTGGATCCCATGCTTCCTGACTTTCCAAATGGGATAATCATGGAACTTCCTCAGAGAATTTGGTCAGGGTCATAAGGCACAGCCTGCACCTCACAAAGCCACGGTGACTATTCCTAACCAGACTATACATCTCCAAATGCTCATAAATCCTGTCTCTAACAATACTCTCCAATAGTTTGTGCACCACTGATGTAAGAGTCTCTAGTCTATAATTCCCAGGGTTATCCCTATTTCCTTTATAGAACAAATGAATAACATTTTCCACCCTCTAATCATCTGGCATTACTCATGTGATCAGCGAGGACGCAAAGTTTATTGTCAAAAACACAGCGGGAGGAGAAGATGGCGGCGCAACGCAGCGCGTGTAGCTGTTCCGAATGATATCGATTATGTGGAACTAGGGGGCCGTGCACAATCCGGATTTGATGGAGACAGCCATGAGAGGCATGGAAGAACACCCGGAGTAACTTTTGAAATGCCTGCTTCGCTGCCACTGCTACTGCGCGATCGAGAATCTCCGGAGACAAAGGCCCCAAATCCTCGGCTTTGCCTATTGCCTGTTGCTGGGGCCGGGGTCGAAGCACTCGGCAGAGATGGTGCTCGGTGCTCGGTGCTCGGTGTCGAAGAGCTGGTTGGAGGCTCGAAGTTTTCGGACAGACTTGGAGTCGGACTGTGGTCGGATGCTTCCAATATGCTGCATCGGCAAGTTGGCGGTACTCGAGGTTTACTGTCTGCGTGAAATGATGGGACTTTCGAGAGACTTAGAAGTTTTTACCGTGCCATGGTCTGTTCTTATCAAATTACGGTATTGTTTTGCACTGTTGTAACTATATGTTATAATTATGTGGTTTTTGTTACTTTTTAAGTCGGTTTGTCATGTGTTTCCATGATATCATTCTGGAAAAACATTGTATCATTTCTTAATGCATGCATTACTAAATGACAATAAAAGAGGACTGCGTGTCCTCATAATCTAATCTCTTCCCACACTTCCCATAGAAGTCTTGGGCATATCCTGTTCGCCCCTGGGAATTTATCTATTCTAATGTTTTTCAAAAATTCCAGCACATCCTCTTTCTTAATGTCACCATGTTCCAACATACCAACCTGTTCTACGCTGACTTCATGTTTACCAGGATCCCTCTCACTGTTGAACACTGAAGCAAATCTCTTCTCCTATCTCTTCCAACTCCAGCCACATGTTTCCTCTTTTATACCTGATTGGTCCTACCCTTGCCTCTAGTCATCCTCCTGTTCTTCACATATGTGTAGAATGCCTTGGAGCCTTCCCTAATCCTACTTTCCAAGGCCTTCTCTTGTGCTCCTAAGTCCATTCTTAATCTTCTTCCTAGCTACTTTGGAACTCTCAAGAGCTTTGTCTGATTTTTGTTTCCTAAATCTTAAGTAATTTTCTTTCTTCCTCTTGACTAGATGTTCCACATCTCTTGTCAGCCATGGTTCCTTCATCCTGTGAAGCTTACCCTGCTACAATGGGGCAAACATATCCAGAATCCCATGTGTGCTCCCTAATCACCCTTCACATTTCTGTTATGCATTTCCCTCAGTAAATCCATTCCCAATTTACACACCCAAGTTCCTGCCTAATAGCATCATAATTAGCCCTCCCACAATTAAACACTTTCCCATACTGTCTGCCCCTCATACCGTCCAAGATTATGGTAAAGGTCAGGAAGTTGTGGTTGCTGCCTCTAAAACGCTTACCTGCCAAGAGATCTGTCACCTGACCAGGTTCATTGCCTAGTGTCAGATGCAGTATGGCCTCTCCTCTAGTCAGCCTGTGTTCATACCAAATTCTTCCTGGACGTACCTGACAAATTCTGCCCTACCAACACCGTTTACATATGGAGGTGCCAACCAATATTGGGGTAGTCGAAGTCTCCATGAAAACAACCCTGTTGTTTTTGCATCTTCCCAAATCTGCCTCTTGATTTGTTCCTCAGTTGTTATTAGGGTGTATGGAGTACTCCCAGTTGAGTGACTGCACCCTTCCTGTTCCGTACTTCCACCATGCTGACTCAGATCCCTTTACAATGCACTCACTTTCCATAGATGTGCTATTATCCCTGATCAGCAATACCATTTACTCCTCCATGTCTCTTTTAAAGCATCTAAACCCTGGATCATCCAGCTGCCATTCCTGTCTTTGTGACAGCCCAGTCTTGGCAGTGGCCACAACTTTATAATTCCATATACTGATCCATGTTCTAAGTTCGTCATCTTTTTTCCTAAAGTTCTTGCATTAAAATAGATGCATTTCAACCCATGCAACTGTCCGCAGTTATGCCCTTTTCACTGCCTTTCCTTTCTTACAATATCTCCACCTGGTGCAACTACCTTTACAACAACTGTCCACCATATCACTATGGTTCCCATTTCCACTTACCCCGCCAAACCAGTTTAAACCTCCTCAACTGTTCTTGCAAGCCTACCTCCAAGAATATTGGTCCTCTTTGAGTTCAGCTGTAACTGTTCCTATTGTACAGTTATACCTTCCCCAGAAAAGATCCCAATAACCCATAAATCTGAAATGCTGAAACGCTTTGAGGTGTATGCTGGTTACAGTCTAGCAATTGGTGAGTTTTTGTCTTAGGATACACATTGATACACTGTGTATCCAAGAATACACATTGTATCAAAACGGCAGGCAGGTAGGCAGAGGGAGTGGCGTGGCTCTGTAGGGAAAAATTGAAAACAAATTCTGAGAAAAAGGTAACATAGGATCAAATGATGTAGAGTCGTTATGAGGAGAGTTAAGGATTTGCAATAGTAAAAAGACCTTGATGGGAGTTATATACAGGCCTTCAAACAGTAGCCAGGATGTGTGCTACAAATGACAATGTGAGGTAGAAAATGTCAAAAGGGCAATGTTACGATAGTCATGGGGGATTTCAATACGCAGGTAGACTGGGAAAATTAGATTGGCGCTGATTTTGGTTTGCAAGAGAGAGAACTTACAGAATGCTTATGAGGTGACTTTTTAGAGCAGCTTCTGGCTGAGCCCACTAGAGGATCAGCTATTCTGAATTGGTGTTTTGTAGTGAACTGGATTTGATTAGGGAGCTTAAGGTATAGGCACCCTTAGGAGACAAGATCATAATATGTTAGGATTCACCCTGAGTTTGAGGGGGAGAAGCTAAAGTCAGATGTTTAGTATTACAAGGGAATAACAGGAACTACAGAGGCATGAGAGACGAGCTGGTCAAAGTTAATTGGAAGTGGACACTAGTTGGAATGATGGCACAGCAGCAATAGCTGGAATTTCTGGGAGCAATTCAGAAGGACCAGGACAGATACATCCCAAAAAAGTATTCTAAAGGCAGGATGACACAACTGTGGCTGACAAGTAAAGTCAAAGCCAACATAACAGCAAAAGAGAGGCAGTATAGCATAGCAAAAATTAGTGGGCTGAATAGCCTAAATCTGCTCCAATGTCTTACGGTCTTATGGACTTCAATAGCTGCGTTAGGATTAAGAGCAGACTCTCTCACTTCCAGGGTTCATCCTTTTTGTATGTTCTGTATGTTGCTGAAGGCTGTAATATGATCAAGTGTGAGAACTCCTTCATTGATGGTAGGATATTGGCAGACTGATAGAAATATGTTGATATTCTATTCACTGATGGTAAAATAATGTCACCTCATGTAATTATAGCAACATCAGCAGTTCACACACAGACAGCATATTAACAACTCATGCAGAGATAGCAATCATCATACATTTATATCTCATAGACAAATAACATATTATATTAAATATTCAAACAAACGCACAATGGCAGTATTGAACCATCATTTCATACATTGACGGCAATAATCTCATATTCCAAATACTGAAAGCAAGATGTTGACAACTGGGCAATCATAATGTGACAGAAATGCAGTATATTAATGCTTGGGTATCTTTCACACATAGGCACAAACACTGAAAGTAATAGAAGCACATTGTTCATTTACTGTAATACAGCTCAAAGTAAGGGTAATATATGGACAGTTCACTCACATTAATTTCATGAGATCTCATTCAAGAATTGTATTTTATGGTATTTTGAGACTACCATCTCAAACTCTCTTGGTAGTAAAATGCCTCTTCCAAGTTCCTAAAATATTGCCATCCCAGACATGATAACTGCACATACACTGGTGGCAATAAACTGACCCCTGCTCATTGACAGGAGTAAGTGGGCATCTCATTAAAGATTAAAGATTAGCTTTATTTGTCACATGTACATCAAAACATACAGCGAAATGTGTTGATTTGTGTTAAGGTGCAAATTAGTCTGAAGATTGTGCTGGGGGCAACCCATAAAATTAAATTATGTTAATGTTAATGTAGAAACATAGAAAACCTACAGCACAATACAGGCCCTTCGGCCCACAAAGCTGTGCTAAACATGTACTTAGAAATTACCTAGGGTTACCCAGAGCCCTCCATTTTTCTAAGCTCCATGTACCTATCCAGGAGTCTCTTAAAAGACCCTATCGTATCCGCCTCCACTACCGTCACCAGCAACCCATTCCACGCACTGACCACTCTCTGCAGAAAAAACTTACCCCTGACATCTCCTCTGTACATAAGCATCTTAAAACTATGCCCTCTCGTGCTAGCCATTTCAGCTCTGGGAAAAAGCCTCTGACTATCCACATGATCAATGCCTCTCATCATCTTATACACCTCTATCAGGTCACCTCTCATCCTCTGTCGCTCCAAGGAAAAAAGGCCAAGTTCACTCAACCTATTCTCATAAGACATGCTCCCCAATCCAGGCAACATCCTTGTAAATCTCCTCTGCACCCTTTCTATGGTTTCCACATCCTTTCTGTAGTGAGGCGACCAGAACTGAGCACATTACTCCAAGTGGGGTCTGAGCAGGGTCCTATATAGCTGCAACATTACCTCTTGGCTCTTAAACTCAATCCCACAATTGAGGAAGGCCAATGCACCGTATGCCTTCTTAACCACAGAGTCAACCTGTGCAGCAGCTTTGAGTGTCCTATGGACTCGGACCCTAAGATCCCTCTAATTCTCCACTCTGCCAAGAGTCTTACCATTAATACTACATTCTGCCATCATATTTAACCTACCAAAATGAACCATTTCACACTTATCTGGGTTAAACTCCATCTTCCACTTTTCAGCCTAGTTTTGCATCCTATCAATGTCCCGCTATAACCTCTGACAGCCCTCCACACTATCCACAACACCCCCGACCTTTGTGTCATCAGCAAATTTACTAACCCATCCCTCCACTTCCTCATCCAGGTCATTTATAATAATCACGAAGAGTAGGGGGTCCCAGAACAAGTCCCTGAGGCACACCATTGGTCACCAACCTCCATGCAGAATATGACCCATCTACAACCACTCTTTGCCTTCTGTGGGCAAGCCAGTTATGGATCTATAAAGCAATGTCCCCTTGGATCCTATGCCTCCTTACTTTCTCGGTAAGCCTTGCATGAGGTACCTTGTCAAATGCCTTGCTGAAATCCATATACACTACATCTACTGCTCTACCTTTATCAATGTGTTTAGTCACATACCATAGAAACTACAGCACAGAAACAGGCCTTTTGGCCCTTCTTGGCTGTGCCTAACCATTTTCTGCCTAGTCCCACTGACCTGCACATGGACCATATCCCTCCATACACCTCCCATCCATGTATCTGTCCAATTTATTCTTAAATGTTAAAAAAGAACCCGCATTTACCACCTCGTCTGGCAGCTCATTCCATACTCCCACCACTCTCTGTGTGAAGAAGCCCCCACTAATGTTCCCTTTAAACTTTTCCCCCCTCACCCTTAACCCATGTCCTCTGGTTTTTTTCTCCCCTTGTCTCAGTGGAAAAAGCCAGCTTGCATTCACTCTATCTATACCCATCATAATTTTATATACCTCTATCAAATCTCCCCTCATTCTTCTATGCTCCAGGGAATAAAGTTCTAACCTATTCAACCTTTCTCTGTAACTGAGTTTCTCAAGTCCCGGCGACATCCTTGTAAACCTTCTCTGCACTCTTTCAACCTTATTTATATCCTTCCTGTAATTTGGTGACCAAAACTGAACACAATACTCCAGATTCGGCCTCACCAATGCCTTATACAACCTCATCATAACATTCCAGCTCTTATACTCAATACTTTGATTAATAAGGGCCAATGTACCAAAAGCTCTCTTTACAACCCTATCTACCTGTGATGCTACTTTTAGGGAATTTTGTATCTCTATTCCCAGATCCCTCTGTTCCACTGCACTCCTCAGTGCCTTACCGTTAACCCTGTATGTTCTACCTTGGTTTGTCCTTCCAAAGTGCAATAGCTCACACTTGTCTGTATTAAACTCCATCTGCCATTTTTTAGCCCATTTTTCCAGCTGGTCCAAGTCCCTCTGCAGGCTCTGAAAACCTTCCTCACTGTCTACTACACCTCCAGTCTTTGTATCATCAGCAAATTTGCTGATCCAATTTACCACATTATCATCCAGACCATTGATATAGATGACAAATAACAATGGACCCAGCACTGATCCCTGTGGCACACCACTAGTCACAGGCCTCCACTCAGAGAAGCAATTCTCTACTACCACTCTTTGGCTTCTTCCATTGAGCCAATGTCTAATCCAATTTACCACCTCTCCATGTATACCTAGCGACTGAATTTTCCTAACTAACCTCCCATGTGGGACCTTGTCAAAGGCCTTACTGAAGTCCATGTAGACAATATCCACTGCCTTCCCTTCATCCACTTTCCTGGTAACCTCCTCGAAAAACTCCAGTAGATTGGTCAAACATGACCTACCATGCACAAAGCCATGTTGACTCTCCCTAGTAAGTCACTGCCTATCCAAATGCTTGTAGATTCTGTCTCTTAGTACTCCCTCCAATAACTTACCTACTACCGACATTAAACTTAATGGCCTATAACTTCCCGGATTACTTTTCGATCCTTTTTTAAACAACGGAACAACATGAGCAACTCTCCAATCCTCCGGCACCTCACCTGTAGACAGCGACATTTTAAATATTTCTGCCAGGGCCCCTGCAATTTCAACATTAGTCTCCTTTAAGGTCCGAGGGAACACCCTGTCAGATCCCGGGGATTTATCCACTTTAATTTTCCTCAAGACAGCAAGGACCTCCTCCTTTTCGATCTGTACGGTTTCCATGATCTCACTACTTGATTCCCTCAATTCCACAGATTTCATGCCAGCTTCCTTAGTAAATACAGACGCAAAAAACCTATTTAAGATCTCCCCCATTTCCTTTGATTCTGCACATAGCCGACCACTCTGATCTTCAAGAGGACCAATTTTATCCCTTACAAACCTTTTGCTCTTACTATACCTGTAAAAGCTCTTTGGATTATCCTTCACTTTGACTGCCAAGGCAACCTCATGTCCTCTTTTAGCCCTCCTGATTTCTTTCTTAAGTATTTTCTTGCACTTGTTATACTCCTCAAGCACCTTATTTACTCCCTGCTTCCTATACATGTCATACAACTCCCTCTTCTTCTTTATCAGAGTTGCAATATCCCTTGAGAACCAAGGTTCCTTATTCCTATTCACTTTGCCTTTAACCCTGACAGGAACATACAAATTCTGCACTCTCAAAATTTCTCCTTTGAAGGCTTCCCACCTACCGATCATATCCTTGCCAGAGAACAACCTGTCCCAATCCACGCTTTTTAGATCCTTTCTCATTTCTTCAAATTTGGCCTTCTTCCAGTTAAGAACCTCAACCCTAGGACCAGATCTATCCTTGTCCATGATCAAGTTGAAACTAATGGTGTTATGATCACTGGAACCAAAGTGCTCCCCTACACAGACTTCTGTCACTTGTCCTAACTCGTTTCCTAACAGGAGATCCAATATTTGCATCCCCTCTAGTTGGTCCCTCTATATATTGATTTAGAAAACTTTCCTGAACACATTTTACAAACTCTAAACCATCTAGACCCCTAACAGTATGGGAGTCCCAATCAATGTATGGAAAATTAAAATCCCCTACCACCACAACTTTATGTTTCCTGCAGTTGCCTGCTATCTCTCTGCAGATTTGCTCTTCCAATTCTCGTTGACTATTGGGTGGTCTGTAATGCAATCCCACTAATGTGGCCATACCTTTCCTGTGTCTCAGCTCCACCCATATGGCCTCAGTAGACAAGCCCTCTAATCTGTCCTGCCTGAGCACTGCTGTAACATTTTCCCTAAAAAGCAATGCTACTCCCCCACCTTTCATTCCTCTGCCTCGATCACACCTGAAACATCGGAACCCTGGAATATTAAGCTGCCAGTCCTGCCCCTCCTGTAGCCAAGTTTCACTAATTGCTATAACGTCATAATTCCACGTGTCAATCCATGCCCTCAACTCATCCGCCTTCCCCGCAATACTCCTAGCATTGAAATATGTACACCTCAGAAGATTTTTACCACCACTCACAACCTTTCTATTAGCGGATTTGCTTGAACTTTTAACATTATTTATTTTCACCCCAGCCACACTGTCAGCTCTGGCACTCTGGTTCCCATCCCCCTGCAAATCTAGTTTAAAGCCTCCCCAATAGCACTAACAAACCTCCCTGAAAGGATATTGGTCCCCCTGTAGTTCAAGTGTAACCCGTCTCTCTTGTACAGGTCCCACCTGCCCCAGAAGACGTCCCAATGATCCTGAAATCTGAAACCCTGCCCCCTACACCAGTTCCTCAGCCACTTGTTCATCCTCCAGAGCATCCTATTCCTACCCTCACTGGCATGTAGCACAGGTAGCAATCCTGAGATTACCACCCTCGAGGTCCTGCTTTTCAACTTCCTATCAAGCTCCCTATACTCACTCTCCAGGACCTCCTCAGTCTTCCTTGCTATGTCATTGGTACCGATGTGCACCACGACATCTGGTTCATCACCCTCCCACTTCAGAATGTCATGCAAGCGATCAGAGACATCCTTGACCCTGGCACCCGGGAGGCAACAAACCATCCTGGATTCTCTGGCACGACCACAGAACCTCCTATCTGCACCTCTAACTATCGAGTCCCCTATCACTACCGCTCTCCTCTTTTTCCACCCTCCCTCCTGCACTGCAGAACCAGACTCAGTGCCAGAGATCCAGCTACTACAGCTTGTCCCAGGTAAGTCATCCCCCCCAACAGTATCCAATGCGGTATACTTGTTGTTGAGGGGAATGGCCACAGGGGAACCCTGCTCTGCCTGCCCTTTCCTCTTCCCTCGCCTGACAGTGACCCAATTTCCTGTCCTCTGCTCCTTTGGCGTATCTACCTCCCTGTAGCTACTATCCATAATCTCCTCATTCTCCCGAATGATTTGCAGGTCATCCAGCTCCTGCTCCAGTTCCCTAATGCGGTTTGTTAGGAGCTGCAGCTGGATGTACTTCTTGCAGGTGTCGTTGCCAGGGACACCGGAGGGCTTCCTGACTTCCCACATCCTGCAAGAGGAGCATTCCAACATCTTGCCTGGCATTCTCTCTACGCTAGACAATCTGAACAAAAAACTTACCGGAACCTACCCATCCTCAAAAAATTCAATCAGGCTTGTAAGGCACAACTTGCCTCTCACAAAGCCCTGCTGACTATTTCTAATCATATTATGCCTCTCCAAATGTTCACAAATCCTGCCTCTCAGGATCTTCTCCATCAACTTACCAACCACTGAAGTAAGACTCACTGGTCTATAGTTTCCTGGGCTATCTCTACTCCCTCTCTTGAATAAGGGAACAACATCCGCAACCTTCCAATGCTTCGGAACTTCTCCCGTCCCCATTAATGATGCAAAGATCATCGCCAGAGGCTTAGCAATCTCCTTTGACTCCCACAGTAGCCTGGGGTACAAATCGTCCAGTCCCAGTGACTTATCCAACTTGAGCTTTCCAAAATCTCGAGCACATTCTTTTTCTTAATATCTACATGCTCAAGCTTTTCAGTCCGCTGTAAGTCATCCCTACAATCGCCAAAATCCTTCTCCGTAAGTGAATACTGAAACAAAGTACTCATTAAGTGCCTCTGCTATCTCCTCCGGTTCCATACACACTTTTCCACTGTCACACTTGATTGGTCCTATTCTCTCATGTCTTACCCTCTTGCTCTTCACATACTTGTAGAATGCCTTGGCTGAGCTCTTCTTTTCTTCTTGACTAGGTTTACAACAGCCTTTGTACACCACAGTTCCTGTACCCTACCATCCTTGCCCTGTCTCGTTGGAACGAACCTATGCAGAACTTCACGCAAGTATCCCCTGAACATTTGCCACATTTTTTCCATACATTTCCCTGAGAACATCTGTTCCCAATTTATGCTTTGAAGTTCCTGCCTAATAGCCTCATATTTCCTCTTACTCCAATTAAATGCTTTCCTAACTTGTCTGTTCCTATCCCTCTCCAATGCTATGGTAAAGGAAATAGAATTGTGTTCACTATCTCCAAAATGCTGTCCCACTGAGAGACCTGACACCTGACCAAGTTCATTTCCCAATACCAGATCAAGTATTCAGATCAAGACTCAGATAAAAGAGGGGGGAGAAGATGGTGGCGCGATGACAGCACGCGCGGCCACTCCGGTGAATGATATCTGTAATCTGTCAAGTAGAAGACCGTGCACAATTCTGATTTGATAGAGATAGACGTGAGAGTACAGAGGAATATCTGGAAAACTTCTGAAATGCCCGCTTCGCTGTCACTGCTACTGTGTGGTAACCGGAATCTCCAGAGCTGAAGGCCTTGAAATCCTCGGCTTTGCGTGTTTCAGCAGCCGGGGAGAGGTCAAAGGCGCTCGGCAGAGGATGGTGCTCGGGAGGCTGTATCAGAGAGGCTGGTTGGAAGCTGGAAGTTTTTGGACGGATGGACTCAGTGTCGGCAGTGGTCAGCTGCTTCCAAGGTATCGGCAATTTGATGGTACCCGGAGGTTTATGGCAGGGAGTTTCTCCCTTTTGCCGCCTGTTATCGGGAACTCGGGAGTCGGCCGACTGGGAACTTTGAGACTTTTTTTTACTGTGCCCATGGTCTGTTCTTCATCAAATTATGGTATTGTTTTGCACTGCTGTAACTATATGTTATAATTATGTGGTTCTGTCATTGTTAGTCTTTGGTCTGTTCTGTTTTCTGTGATATCACTCTGGAGAAACGTTGTATCATTTCTTAATGCATGTATGCATTTCTAAATGACAATAAAAGAGGACTGAGTGTTCTCATAATCTAAAGTACAGCCTCTTCTCTTGTAGGTGTATCTACATATTGTGTCAAGAAACCTTCCTGAACACACCTACCAAATTCCACCCCATCTAAATCCCTTGCTCTAGGGAGATGCCAATTGATATTTGGGAAATTAAGATCTCCCACCACGACAACCCTGTTATTATTACACCTTTCCAGAATCTGTCTCTCCATCTGTTTCTTGATGTCCCTGTTATTACTGGGTGGTCTATAAAGAACACCCAGTAGAGTTATTGACCCCTTCCTGTTCCTAACTTCCACTCACAGAGACTCCGTAGTAAATCCCTCCATGTCTTCCTCCTTTTCTGCAGCCGTGACACTATCTCTGATCAGCAGTGCCATGCCCCTACCTCTTTTGCCTCTCTCCCTGTCCTTTCTGAAACATCTAAAGCCTGGCAATCAAAGTAACCATTCCTGCCCCTGAGCATCCAAGTCTCTGTAATGGCCACAACATCATAGCTTCAAGTACTGATCCATGCTCTAAGCTCATCTGCTTTGTTCATAATACTCCTTGCATTAGACACATCTTAAACCATCTGAGCGCATCCCTTCTCTATCACTTTCCTATCCTCCCTCTCGCACTGTCTCCAAGCTTTCTCTATTTGTGAGCCAACCGCCTCTTCCTCCGTCTCGTCAGTTTTGTTCCCACCCCCAGCAATTCTAGTCTAAACTCTCCCCAGTAGCCTTTGCAAACTTCCCCGCCAGGATATTGGTCCCCCTAGGATTCAAGTGCAACCTGTCCTTTGTGTACAGGTCACTCCTGCCCCAAAAGAGGTCCCAATGATCCAAAATGATGTGATAGAAATTTTAAGATCTACCTAGAAAAACTCATTAAGCTTATGTGTCTGAAGTAATATACATGGTTTTTGATGAGGCTTTTGGCAAGGTCCAACTTCACAAATAGGTCTGTTCAAGTAAATGCCCAATAGGCACAAGGCTGGTTGGACCCCAAACTGGCTCAATAGCAAGAAGCAAAAGGTAATGGTTGATAAGTAATTTAGTGGCTGTAAGACAGATTTGTTTAAATGGAGGAGGCAAAATAAAGACATTCACAGATTGTGCAAAAATTGGCTCTGTGTCTGTTATTGTGGAATAAAGCTCCAAATTGGGGACGATAACAATGGGCTGGCCAGTTGGTCAGTATGTTTACAAATAGAAGTCAAAGTAGAGAAATTTAATTGGAGAGGGGCCAGCAAGACAAATCTTCTGAGATTGTGGCAGGTCAGCCGGTGAACTGATGATAACCTGGCAATTCGCGAGTGGATGCTGTGATGTAGCCTTCAGAACACCATCAATGGGACTTCTGTGCTTCTCTTTTGACCTCATCATGGGGAGTGTGTGCTTCCAGATATTGCCAGCCCACTGAACCCCCATCTGTGTGTCGCTGTACTTTCTAGAGTCCAACAGTGACCAGAGAACAGTTAATGCCTTGTTGCCCAAAGCATGCTTTGAGATTACCTTATCATGATGTGAAAAATGGTAGATAAATATCGGCCTCTTTTTAGCGAGACTTAGATTGTAATAGAAGGGTTATCATGCTAGAACTGTACAAGGTATCAGTTAGACCAACTAGAGTTTTGCATACAGTCTGGTGAACATCCTGTACAGAAATATTGGATGGCACAATGGTGCTGAATGTAGATTTCATGGGATTATGAGGAGTATAAATAGAAATAATAGATGTCCCTTAACTGAGAAGCTAATAACCAGAGGCTGTGGATTTCAAGTAATTGGTATCAGGATTAATAGAGAATTGATAAGATTTTTTTTTCCATCCAGAAGTTAGCAGAGACCTGGAACTCATTACTAAAGGTTGACTAAGGCAGAAGTTCTGATAAATGGAACTTCATCCTCTGATGATAATGATACATTGACAATAGCACTTTGGCATCTCAAATAATATATAAACTTCTTGGGCCTAGGTGATAGTACAGGAATTGTTACTGTGATAACAGTATCGAAATAATACTACAAGCTACTTGTGTAAAAATTGAAAGGATTTACAGGTTTTGCATCTATCAAACACAATCACAATTACAAGCAATTAGTATTTGTTTTAAACACATTTTCAAAATGTGCCACAGAGATTCTGCTGATGCTGGACATTTTGAGCGAGCGCACAACATTCCGGAAGAACTCAGCAGGTCAGTCAGTCAGCATCTATGGAGTTAAATAAAGAACCAACATCTCGGGCTGAGATTTTTCATCAGGACTGTTTTGATGAAGGTACATTTTGGGCCGAGATTTTTCATCAGGACTGTTTAGATGAAGGAACTTGACCCAAAATGCCAACTGGTTATTTCCCTCCATCGAGGCTGCCTGACCTGCTGAGTTCCTCTGGCATTTCGTGTGTATTGTTCAAACTATGCCATCTGTTTGCAATTCAACAGCAACAACATGCTGATACTACACCTCTAATATAATAATTATATCCAAGACACTTCACAAGTACTTACTGAACAAGATTTGACACTGAACCACAGAAGAACAGGTGGCTAAAAGCTCGATCAAAATAGCAAACTATAAACTGTAAGGAAAGCAAGAGAGGTGGAGACATTTAGAGTGGCAATTCCAAAAAGTAGCTCTTTGTGAGTTCAAGGTGTAGCTTCCAGTGATGATGGGTTTAAAATCAGAGCCTCTGTTGAGCCCAGAATGGAAGAGTCCGAATATTTCAGAGGGCAGTGATATGGGGGGGGGGGGGAGGGATTTGAAAGTATATCTGAGAAGGTTAAGATTAGCCATGTTGAACCAAGAATCAGAGTAAGTCATGGTTGCTAGGTGAATTCAGGATAGCTTCTGGCCAGCACAGGTTTACAGAAGGTAAATAGATAAATATTAGTGGTAAAGGATGGGAGATCTACAGGAGAATCAGAATCAGGTTTAATATCACTGGCATGTGTCATGAAATTTGTTGTTTTGCACAGACAGGATCAGATTCAAGTAAGGTATCCATAGTGATGATAAGTAAATACATCAGAGTTCCTTTTAGAGTCAAACACGTGAAAATCCATATTATTTAGTCTTAAGTTACCTGGCAAAGAAAGGAGTGATTCAATTTCTTCAGGACAGAAATCACTACAAGGCTTGAAGATAGTGGGTTCAGTCTTTCTGAATTTTAATTGGAGGAAACTTCTGCCTCCTCATTACTCAGCTGGACAAGCAGCCTGCAAAATGGAGATCACTGTGGGTGGGGGAGGGGTGGCTATAATGGTGGCATTGATAGAAATGTAGGAACAGGTGCTGTGCTTTTGGATGTTATCACTGAGGGGCACCTGTAGGTGAGCCTGTTGGGAAGGATACTAGGTTGTATCCTAAGGAAGCAGAGATCTTTGATCATGACTGGGTGTCAGCTTTAATAACAGGCTATGGTCAACTTTGAAGAAAGTTTTTGCTGGAGTCAGAATTCTGTGAAGCCATGTTACCTCTTAATGCTTATTTTGGGTGAAAAGTTCTCAAATTACTGAGAAGAAAAGAATGGAAGCATAAGTGGTTTGTAAACAAGAAGCTGAGCAATTGTTTTGCTTACATTTTTATTGTTATATTCCTTCTGAGTATGTTGCTTTGGATTTCCAGCATCTGCAGAATGTATTGTGTTTACCTTTTGGGAAATGGTGAGAGAACAGAAACAGGAAATTCTTGATCCTGCTTTCCCAATTTTTAATTAAGATGAATGACAATTGCCAGAAATATATTTGTTGACACAGGCATGGGCAGGGATTTACTTTCAGTTTATATTGAAGGAACAGTTTAAGTAACAGCAAGTCTAATGGATCCACATGTTTATGGGTTCAAGAAAAACAGATGGAAAAATATGTGTGGAATTTTTGAGCATATTATTCAGTTGGTCCTTCAAGAAGGCAGTTAAAAAGTTCTGCAATTTCCTTAAAAGCTCTTGGGATGACTGAAGATGTGATAATCCAAGTAATGAATTGGTTTGAGTCTGTGAAACAGCGAATGGTGATCAATAGGAATAATTTAATTGAACAGCTGTGACACAGGGCCTGCTTCCATAACCAACTCTGAACTTCTGACTTTCACCACATTTTGAGGATTCTTACAATGAAGAATATATAGTGACAGGGAAATAGCATTAAGTTCAATTACTTGGTTCCTTTTTGAGAGATCAAGCTTGCATTTTTCTTATTTCCATTAGTCCTTTCTTTCTACAGGAATACGATCAATCATCCCTTGTGGCCACAAATTAGAAAGGCTTGCCAATCATCAGGTCCACAAACTCACTGCATTATATAGTGACCATATTTCATAAATATGTTATTGGCCACAAGACAGAAGCATTGCTTCTTTGCTGGAATAATTAATGGTTAAGAGAGCTCTTGCTTTAAACATTTTGTAAATTATTAATTGCTGATAATGCTGTTGTGATTTTTGTGAAAACCAGGAGTTTTTAGTTTAGCAAGATGCTTACATTTTTAGCCATACTTGATCTCATATTAAGGAATGAGACAGGGCAGGTGACAGAAGTTAGTGTAGGGAAACACTTTGTACCTAGTGATCATAATGCCATTAGTTTCAAAGTAAGTCTGGAAAAGGATAGGTCTGGCCCATGGAATGAGATTCCATATTGGAGAAAGGCCAATTTTGATGGTATCAGAAAGGATCTGGCAAGTGTGGATTGGGACAGGCTGTCTTCTGGCAAAGGTACACTTGGTAAGTGAGAGGCCTTCAAAAGCGAAATTTTGAGAGTACAAAGCTTGTATGTGGCTGTCAAAATAAAAGGTATAGATGACATCTTTAAGGAACCTTGGTTTTTGAGAGGTATTGAGGCCCTGGTTAATCAAAAAAAGGAGGTACATAGCAGGCGTAGGCAGGTAGGAACAAATGTGGTACTTCAGGAATATAAGAAATGCAAGAGAACACTTAATAAAGAAATCACGAGGGTTAAAAGAAGGCATGAGATTGTCTTCTAGTAGACAAGATGATGGAGCATCCAATAGGATTCTATAGAGCAAAAGAGCAAAAGGATTGTAAAGGACAAAGTTAATCCTCTGGAAGATTAGAATGGTAATCTTCGTGCAGAGCCACAAGAGAGGGGGGGATCTTAAATGGATCTTTTTGCATCTGTACTTACTCAGGAGATGGAAACAGAGTCTACAGAAGTGAGGCAAAGCAGTAGTGAGGTCATAGACCCGATACAGATTACAGAGGAGGAGGTGTTTGCTGTCTTGAGGCAAATTAGGGTGGATAAAGCCCCAGGATGTGACAAGGTGTTTCCTCAGACCGTGCGGGAGGCAAGTGAAGAAATTGCAGGGGCCCTAGCAGAGATATTTAAATCCTTAGTGACAGGTGAGGTACCGGGGGATTGGGGGATAGTTAATGTTTTTTCACTGTTTAAGAAGCCCTCTAAAAATAAACCAGTCATCAGCAGTGGGAAAGTTGTTGGGAGGTATTCTAAGGGAATGGGTATATGAGCATTTGGATGGATAGTCAGCATGGCTTTGTAAGTAACCACTCTTATAGAGTTCTTTTTTGAGAAAGTTACCAGGAAAACTGATGAAGGCAAGGCAGTGAATGTTGTCTACGTGGACCTTAGCAAGGCATTTGACAAGTTTCCGCATGGGAGAGTGGTCAGGAAGGTTCAATTGCTTGGCATTCAAGATGAGGTAGTAAATTGGATTAGACACTGGCTTTGTGGAAGAAGTCAGGTTGTCTCTCTGAGTGGAGGCCTGTGACTAGTGAAGTGCCACAGGGGCTGGTGCTGGGTCAATTGTTCTTTGTCATCTATATCAATGATCTAGATGATGATGTGCTTAACTGGATCAGCAGATTTGCGATGGCACCAAGAATAGGGGTATAGTGAACAGCGAAGAAGATTATCAGAGCTTGCAGTAAGATCTGGACCAGCAGGAAAAATACGCTAAAAAATGGCAGATGGAAGTTAATGCAGACAAGTGTGAGGAGTTGTACTTTGGGAAGACCAAGCAGGTTAGGTCTTACACGGTGAACGGTAGGGCACTGAGGAGTGTGGTAGAATAAAGGGATCTTGGAATATTGGTCCATAATTCATTGAAAGTGGTGACACAGCTAGAAAATTTTTGGCACATTGGCCTTCATAAATCAAGGTATTGAGTATAGGAGATGGGATGTTTTCCTGAAGTTGCATAAGATGTTGGTGAATCCTAATTTTGAATATTGGGTGCGGTTTTGGTCACCTACCTACAGGAAAGGTGCAAATAAGGTTAAAAAAATATAGAAAAAATTTACAAGGATGTTGTTGGGTCTGGAGAACCTGAGTTATAAGGAAAGATTGAATAGGTTAGGAGTTTATTCCTTGGAATGTAGGAGATCGAGGGAAGGATTGGATAGAGGTATACAAAATGATGAGGGGTCTAAATAAAATAAATGCAAGCAGGCTTTTTCACTGAGGTTGGGTGGGGCTACAACTGCAAGTCATTGGTAAGTGGGAAAGGTGAAATGTTTAAGGGGAACATGAGGGGAAACTTTCTCACTCAGAGGGTCGTGAGAGTGTGGAACGAGCTGCCAGCACAATTGGTGTACGGGAGCCTGATTTCAGCATTTAAGAGAAGTTTGGATAGGTTCATGGACGGTAGTGGTATGAAGGGCTATGGTCCGGGTGTAGGTCGATGGGACTTGGCAGTTTAAATGGGTTGGCATGGACTAGATGGGACAAAGGGCCTGTTTCTGTGCTATAGTCTATGACTATACCTAGGGTAGGTTTGTATCTACCGGAACTCTTAATGGGATGGAGGCTTTTCTCCCCTTTCTGATTTTGATTGGTGCTTTAATTTTTATTGTTTATTTTTCTACTTAAAAATGGACTTTAGAATCTGAACATTGTCTGTTACATTTACGTCATGTAAAATGCAGAAGTACTATAAACAGAGCAGGAATTAGTGAAAAACAAAAGTAAATGCAAAATGAGCTCTTCTAATTGAAACATTCAAAGGAAAGTTGAGAACAACAAACTTTCCAAGAGGAAGTTATAAAATTCTATGAAGCTAAACTTACATGTGAGAAGTTATTAGCCTAGTAGCCTCACAGATAAAATAGTGGCAGTGAAATCCTGGAATTATTTACAAACAATTGTATCCTGGAGAGGGATGATTTTGGATTGTATTTGATGGACAAAACAAATTGAACTGAATAACTTCCCCTATCCATAGTGCTCCTGTGATCAGAAATTAATATAGTAAGATCTTCTTAGGCAGTCCTTTGCGGTGGTGATGGCTTGTGTCCACTCTGCATTTGTGAGTTCCGGGGAGGTGGATGGGGCCACAGGTTTACCACTAATGCGGCAAGAGATGTTGATGGAGCATTTGGTGGGAGGGTAGTTTGTGAGGTGGTGTGCTCCTTCTGCTTTTACCACAGAACTGTGTTCACAACACACAAATGAAGTTCTCAATACCTCTTTAGTGCTTTGGGTTGGAGATTGTCAGGAGTCAGTGGACATGTATTTTTTCATGGAGGCTATGAACACATTCTTGTATCTATCCCTCCAACTGCCTTTTAATCTCTTTCCATACACAGAATGGAATAGTTTCAGGAGCCATGTATCAGGCATGTAAGTGACATCACCTGACTTACTCAGAGTGTAACTAGGGCTGTAATGTTGCAAAGTGCACACATTCCAGTCTCCAAAGCCTGAGAAGGTCCTGGAAATCCAGAGACTACGGACTCTGGTAACACAAGAGGCCTCTTCAGTGCAACCAAAGCGGTCTATGGCCCAAGATTAAACCCCCTGCACTCAAAGGATGGTAAGAACTTGCTAAGGGATCAGAAGCATATCAACAATCAATGGAGAGAGCACTTGCAAGAACTGCTTAACCATAACGGTACTGCTGAACTAGTGGTTACTAATCAAATCCTTCAGAGACCTGTGAGTGAAAACATGGGGAACCTCCTAGAATGAAAGAGCTTCATCAGGAGCTTGAAAAGCAACGAAGCCACTGGTGCTGATGGGATCCCAGGAAGGTGGACCAGCAGTCCTGCACCACATGCACACCGTGCTCCTGGTGAAGCTCAGGTGACCATATTCAAGAAGAGAGACAAGGCAGACCGTGGCAGTTACAAAGGCATCTCCCTTCTTTCAATGAACTCCTTCCGCTATCTGAAGAACTGCTCCCTGAATTGGAGTGCGCTTTCCACCCATTTAGAGCCACCACTGGCATGATATTCACAGTACACCAACTGCAGGAAAAATGCCATGAACAGAGGCAACCTTTGTGCCTGGCTTTCATCGATCTGATAAAGGCATTTGATACAGTAGACCACCAGGCTCTATTTAGACATGGCTGCCCTGACAAGTACTTACAAATACCAAGGCTACTGCACAGTACTCAGTAACAGTGGTGCTGAATCAGAACCCTTCACTGTCAAGACAGGAGTCAAACAGGGCTCTATCATTGCACCCACACGATTTGCCATCTTTATTGCTGCCATCCTGCATCTCATTGGCCAAGACCTGCCACAAGTGGACAGCAGGCTTTTCACCCTCAACTGGTTCAAAGCCAAGATCAAGATCAGCATCACCACTATCATGGAATTTCAGTACGTGGATGACAACGCCATCACAGCACACTCTGTAGAAGACCTCTAATGCATCCTGAGTGCCTTTGCCAAAGCATATAGAGCCCTGGGTCTTGTTTGGAATGTAAAAAAGACACAGGGGCTATATCAGCCACTGCCCAACCAGCCATTTATTCAGCCCTCGATAAAAGTTGACAACATCGCCCTTGAAAATATAGACCACTTTCCCTACCTTGACAGCATTCTCTTCTCAAAAGCAGACATTGACTTGGAAATCAACCACCACTTCAGTAGTGCTAGTGGAGCCCATGCAAGATGAAGGAAAAGTGTCTTTGAAGAATGCGACCTACATGTCCAAATGAAGTCTTTGGGCTACAGAACAATCGTCCTTCCTGTGTTACTGTATGGAGCTGAATCATGGTGCACCTACAGAGGGCACCCTACAGCCTTGGAACAAAACCACCAAAGAACCTTACTAAAGGGTTTGATGATCATCTAGCAGGACAGGTGCACTAATGCAGCATACTGGAGAAGACCAACATGAACAGCATCTCCACCATGATAAAGCAACACCAACTCTGATGGATAGGTCATGTCATCTGGATGCATAACTCATGTCTTCTCAAATAGATCCTTTACTCCCAGTCTAAGGAAGGTCAGTGAGCCCCTGGTGGGCAAAGAAGACATTTAAAAGATAACATCAAAACCAGCTTGAAGAAAGTCAACAGTATATCTAAAAACTGGGAATCCATTGCACTAAATCGATACAGCTGGGGGAATCCGTTCAAGAGGGAATTGTGCTACATGAGACTGACCTCCGTTGTGCTGCAGAGAACAAGCCACAGTTCCGAACCAGAAAGGCCCAACCACTAACCACAGCCACCACTTACCCTTGTCCACGCTGCCGCAGAATATGTAAATCCCAGATCAGCCTTTACTGCTAGCTGAGAATCCACCGATAGACATCCCCTTAGAGAACATAATTCTCAGCTGAAGTGGTCACACTACTTTTGTTGATGCTGCAGATGTTGGATCAGGACAGGACAACAATGATAACTTGCTTATCATGCCAGTGAATTTGGTTAGATTTTCTGGAGGCATTGGTGGTGGTATTCACTAATGTTTTAAGGTGCCTGCTGCGGTAATCCAGGTTTCAGAAGGTTATATGAAGGCAGGAATAAGACCATGAGTTTCCTAGGATTTGAACTCAAAAGGATCACGTTTCGCTGGTGCATTGAAGATAGTGTTTAATTTCATTGCCGATGTCTACTTTTGCCAAGGGGTGGCATTCAAGAAATTTGAAGTGGTTCATGTTTTCCAGGGTCTTCTAAATCTTGATTGGCAGAAGGCAGTGTGGTGCAGAGGATGCAGGTTTGTAGAGGAGCTCTGTCTTGGGAATGTCGAACATAGGGTCCATTCTCCTGTATGTTTCAGTGAAAGTGTCGATAATGGCATAGTGCTAGCTGTTTGAGTCTGTGCTGTCTGCAGACTGACTAAGAGGGCAGGTGACCATGGTTCCAGGGTGCAGTCATTGTAGATTGAACAAATTACCATTTGATCTTCTCCGTCTCTGATGGATAGACCCCTGACTTTCTGTGGGATGCTTTTATTGTTGGCTCTCACAGCCCTGCAGAACCTGCCCATATCATGCCTGTTGGCGAGTTGCTGAACCTTCTGCATTCTCCATTTGTCATGGGTCTTCTGCTGGACCTTTGCCTTTTGTTGCCTGTAGAGTTCTTCCTGTTTGTTTTTGAAGGAGATGAAGCTTCCAACCCAGGAATGTCTTATATAGGTGGGTAATGAGAACCTCAATCTCCTTTTAGATCTTAAGAAACCAGCTTTGCTTCTTTGTGGAAAAATATCAGCTAGCAGATCCATAAGTATTTCCGATTATTACAAGTCTTCCAATTTACAAGTATTTCCAATTCAGAACTCTATGAGATTGTAACAAAGAGTAAACTACCTACTTGCTGTCTCAACCCTGTCCCTACCACACTTTCTAAGGACATTTTTAGAAGTGTTTTCAATTCTGTTGGAAAAATTATTAACACATTCCTTGAAATTGGAGTTTTTCCAGATGCCTTCAAAGCTGCAGCTGTCAAACTCCTACTTAAAAAGCCAAACCTTGATAGTGAGGTACTAGCTAACTACAGGTCTAAACCAAATCTTCCCCTCCTGGGCAAGATTCTTGAGAAAGTTATTTTCAACCAACCCAGCAACTTTCTGAATGAGAGCAATATTCTAGAAGAGTTTCAGTCAGGCTTTAGAGCAAACTAAAAGCATTACCAAATATTTCAGTGACCTTTGGCTCAGCACTAACGCCAACAGAGTCTCAATTCTAATCCTTCTAGATCTATTGCTGCCTTCAACGCTATTGACCGCACCATTCTCCTAAATTGCCTTGAGAACTGGGTTGGTCTCTAAGATAGTGTCCTTAATTGGTTTCATTCATATATCTTTAGAGAACAAGTTTTCTGTCTGACTTGGAGATCAATTTTCCAAGAGATACAATGTACCTTTTGGTGTTACTCAGAGAAACTGTCTTGGTCACCTACTCTTCTTCTCGTTATACATGTTCCCCTTAGGAGACATCATTATAGAGCCTAAGCTTGAGTTCCACTGTTATGCAGATGACACACAATTGTGTATCTCAGTTGAGACTGATAGTGATAACACCCGATCTTCTCTGTCTTCTGGTATGACTGCGATAAACAAATGGATGAGCAATAATTTCTTAAAACTAAATGAGGATAAAACTGAAATACTTTTGGTTGGCCAAAGCCAAAAGAGATAAACCTCTTAATAAGCTTGGGAACTTGGCTCCCCTTGTGAAACAGAAGTAGCTAGCCTGGGTGTTATTCTTGATTCAGATTTGAATTTTAAATCCCTCATAGAGATAGTGACCAGATTAACATTTCTGCACTTAAGAAATCTTGCAAAGGTAGGCTCATGATGCTGAAAAGCAAATTCACACCTTTATATTGAATAGGCTAGATTCCAGCAATGCAATTTTTACTGTCCTTACAAATCAATCTATTGACAAACTTCAACTCACTCAGAATGTTACGGCTAGACTTTTAACCAAAACCAGGATGAGGGAACATATCACTTTCGTACTAGCTACTTTGCATTGACTTCCTGTATCTTTTAGAATTGATTTTAAAGTCCTCTTACTTGTTTTTAAAGCTCTTAATGGTCTGGGACCAGAGTACATCACAGAATTGTTTTCGTTTTATAATCCAGTTGAGCTCCCAGGTTTTCTTCTATCGGACACTTGAATTGAAACAATCTCCTTCAAAAGATAACTAGCAGGTCAGCTTTTTTTGAACCATGCTCCTAAACCGTGGAATTCAATACCTAAGACTATCAGGAATGCAGACTTAGTTGACACTTTTAAACACCAGCTCAAAGCCTATTTCCTTAATCTTGCTTTAACTAACATCTTTTTGTCTTTTACTTTCATGTTTTTAAAATGTTTTATTTTATTTTCATATTTGTACTTCTATCCCACTGTAAAGCACTTTGAACTACATCATGCATATGAAAAGTGCTCTATAAATAAAACTATTATTATTATTTATCTTAATTTTTTTTCTCAGCTCAAGCTGGTAAAATTTGAGGCACGGACATAGCCAAGCAAGCTCATTTGTTAATTGCTAGGAACTTTATCATTATTATTATTACTACTACAAATCAGCCAATTTTAGGTGTTAATGGTGGTATACTTCAGGACAGTCCATAGGTTGTGGCTCCTGATGGCTGAGCCATGACAGATCATTGGTGAGTTGCTGTCTGAGTAGCACTGCATTTGTGAGGTCCTTGAGAACTTTCTCACTGATCTTCCTGAGGCAATACTTCTGTTGGCACTGGTGTTTGGAGCTACATTGATGGAGACAAAAGGCAAGGTGGACATCACATTGACCGGAATGACGATGTAATATAGCAGCTGTCAGTGCTTGCACTGTGGGCATTGCAATCATATCCTGTGCTTGTTCCTCTGATAAGCTGATGCACCAACCAGTTTGTCAAGAGGAGGTTTGCAACAGCAAAGTGGAAGGGATAAAAACCTCTGACAAGGCATGATTGGCAAGGAAATATAATATTCTGCTCCATGAAACATACATCATCATTCTGAATGATCTCAGATTTCTCTGCTGGACTTCTCATTGTTGAATAATCAAGACAGTACATAATACTCAGGGTGAGTACTAATTACTTCTGCTTACTGCATTAATTACAGATTACAGCAATGGTCTGATAAGTTTATCAGTGCAATATAGCATAATAGACAATTCTTAACTCAGTAAATTATGTTTGGTGCTCATTGATTACCATAATACTTTTTGGTCACAGATCACTAAACAAATCTGTACCAGATACTTGGTTATCACTGATTATTATGCCAGTTGTAATTCATTAATTAGATTAATTTGTACCAGATAAATCAGAAATAATTAGGAATCTTGAAAATGCCCTTAGTTTGGCAGTTGTTCCTCCGGGGTAATTGTTAATAACTGTAATAGAGTGTGATTGTTACCACACTAACAATGTTTTTGCTTTCTTCCTGATTGTTGAAATTTTCACTGGCCACTTGTAACTGGACTGCATACTCTTTAATTAGAGTGAGGTGTACTGGTGAATCTCTTTGCAGTAATACCTCGCACTACATGATCCCGAACTATTATACCATAACTATGCCCTGAATGAACTTTTACTTGTGGATATAAATAATACTGGTGATTATAACAAGCTATGCATTCACCCACTTGATGTTGTAATATAGCTTTTGAAAAATTACCATGATACAACAAAGAAGGCAATTCAGCCCATTGTGCATATATCAGCTTCCCAATTTTCTGTAAATTTTCTCTTTCATGCAGTTACTTTTGAAACTAAGAATGAAATTGCTTCCACCACATTTTCAGTCAATGGAAAACAGATCACGATGTTAAAATAAAATCTCATCTAATCTCATCTCTGTTTTTACTGCCAACTAATTTGAATCTTTTCCCTCTGGCTACCTGCCCTTTTGTCACCACAGCAGTTTCCACTGTTTTATCAATACACTTCAGATTTTGCACACCACTATTCACTCCCACATCATCTTCGCTGCTGTTAAGAACAACCTCAGCTTCCTAAAATGAAGATTGAAGTTCAGTATTTTAGTTATCAATGATCATCCGCAATGAGGAACTGCAAGGCTAATTTAATTGCAATTCAGTATTCCTATAGTACTTTGTGAATTTCCTCTGTAATCTTTCTATAGCCTTGAAATCCTTTCTAGAATATAATATCAAGAAATGGCTATAACCTTTAAAAGTGCATTGATCCTAACACTGACCCATGGAATGTACCTTGATGCAGTATCGAAAATAGCCGTTTACCGCTGCTCATTGTTTTATGTCTTTTAGCCAATTTCATAACTCTAAACTGGCTAATATTATGATACCTACCCCACTGAGACTCAACCCAAATGTCCCATTTCATTTCTAGGCAACGATTAATGATTAATGATTCACACTCTGGAATCGAAAGCACATATATGTAGTGACATCATCATTACACATATTTAAAGAAATTGTTAGAAAAGTGTAGCACCAGAGAACTTGCAGATAGCTTAAGAAAAGAGTACATTTAAGAGAAAGTATAGGGCATATCCTGGGAATTGCAAAGGAAACATTAAAGAGCATCCAATTAGCGTAGATTTCACAATTGAAAATCTTGTCTGACCTTGGGCCGGCTGGTGGTGAAACGACATCGGCGCCGGACCCGGGAGCGGAGGCTCCCAGGTTCGAAACCAGTCGTGTCCGCTCCCGAGTACGATTTCCATCCGTGCCAGGTTGAGTGTCGAGATCGCAACTCAACCTCGTAAAATAAAGGGAAAATACTGCGAAAATGTCTGTGTGAGGGGTGGCGCACCACACAGTCTCTCTCTCTCATTCCGCGCCTTGTAAAAAGCCATGAAAAAGACATCATCACAGAGGGACGCACGGACGCACACGCGCACGCACGCACACACATGCAGACGCACACGCACAGACATGCACGCAGGCATACACCAAAAAAAAAAGAAAATCTAGTCTGACCAACCTTGGCTGGTAATGTTGTAAATGTAATTTATCTAGATTTTCAAAAAGCCTTCGTGCCTTTCTCTGGAGTGGTGGAGGCCGAGTAGAGATGTGAAAAAGGTTTATAAGATTGTGAGGGGCATAGATAGAGTGAACAATCAGTTTTTTTCCCAGGGTCGCAATGCCTAATGCTAGAGGGCAGACATTTAAGGTAAGAGAAGGTAAGTTCAAAGGAAATATGTAGAGCATGTTTTTATCTTTACCTAGAGAGTGATGGGTACCTGGTATATGCTGCCAGGGGTGGCAAATATGACAGAGGTGTTTAAGAGGCTCTTAGATTGGCACATGACTGTACAGAAAATGGCAGGATATGAACACAGTGTAGTTAGAAGGGATTAGTTTAGTTAGGTGTTTAATTACTAGTTTAGTTCGGGACAGATGGGCTGAAGAGGCTGCTTCTGTGCTGTACTGTTCTATATTCGATGTTTGTTCTAAAAACATATGCTCTTTATGAGTAATGAGTAAGTTAAAGATGTGGAATCAGGCAAGAAGAAGCAGAATGGGTTACTAGTTAGCCTCAGGACAGAAAGCAGTGGCAGCAAAGGTTAATTGTTCATTATGGTTCACAATTTATATTAATGACTTAGAACCTGAAATGAAAAATCTAATTTCTAAATTTGCAGGTGAGTCCAAGTTACAGATTTGGTGGGCATGGTCTTTCTTCAGAAGGGCATCAGCAAGTTGCAGGAGGACATTAGTAAATGCAGAATGGACAAATTATTCACAAATGGGACTCAATAGAATGCTTTTGATTTCTCTGAGATATTCCTTGGAATTAAATTTATTTGGATCACACACGTAAATACCGTGAAGATAAGATCTAGTATGAGGCTGGATACTCTACATTGAGTTGCCTACATCCTGACTCTCCAAAGCCTTAAGGGACACATCAGTAGTGATAAAATACTCCCCACATGCCTGGATGAGTGCAGAGCTAGAGTTTTGAACAATTTTAGAATCACTGTGGTATTATTTAATGAAGAGCAGAATAGCTATCAATAGCCGCATTTATCTCTCCAATTCCATCAACCAATTAAATATATTATCTGCAGCTGCATGATCTTTCTTTGTGGAAAATTGGCTATCACACTTGCCTTTATAAAATTGGCTGGATTTTCAAATTACTTAATGAAAACCAAAAAAAAACCCTGCAGATGCTTGAATTCGGAAGTAAAAGCAAAGCTTGCAGTGGAGGCAGATAGCATCTGTGAAAAGAGAAACAAGGCTGACACTTTACTTTGAAAACCCTTTGTCAGAATGTTTCAGGTCTTCAACCTGCAGATTTTCTCGTGTTTTTAATACTTGTGGCATGTATCACCAGATGAGACTCCCTAACATTTATAAGACACATCAAGTTCTTTAACCTGAAACATAAACTCTTGTTACCACCAATGAGGTAACTAACCCACAAAGTGCTTCCAGCTCTTATTCTATTCCAAATTAGTTAATTAACAATGACATTTTTTAAGAGAACCAGACAATGTTAATGGACTGCGCATAAGTGACTGTACAAATGCAAGATTTTTCTCCATTTTATGACTGGTTTAATGTTTGGGTGACAAAATATTAAGAGAATTTATCTATGTAAAACACCACTCTTGATTATTCTAATAGCTTTCACTGTTTATCTTCATACCTTTGATATGCTGGTTTGAATAATTACTAACCACTGCAATAGATAATCGAACTGCAGCCTCAAGACCCTCTGCAAGCTACGTATCAACAATAACTTGCTAGAGGCAAAACCTAAACTTCATTGAAATAGCTACGTGCATGCTGTGGCTGCAAGAACCAGTTAGAAGTTTAATATTTTTCCTGAATCAGAATCAGGTTTATTATCGCCGGCATGTGATGTGAAATTTTTTGACTTAGCAGCAGCAGTTCAATGCAATACATAATCTAGCAGAGAGAGAGAAAAAAATAATAATAAATAAAATAAACAAGTAAATCAATTACATATATTGAATAGATTTTTTTAAAATGTGCGAAAACAGAAAAACTGTAAATTAAAAAAGTGAGGTAGTGCCCAAAGCTTCAATGTCCATTTAGGAATCGGATGGAAAGCTGTTCCTGAATTGCTGAGTGCGTGCCTTCAGGCTTCTGTATCTCCTACTGATGGTAACAGTGAGAAAAGGGCATGCCCTGGGTGCTGGAGGTCTTGGCCTGTAACATTGACTGGTGACTCTTTTCCGTTGATGCTGCCTGACCTGCTGAGTTCCTCCAGCATTTTGTGTGTGTTGCCTTGGAATTTTAGCAACTGCAGATTTTCTTGCCTTTAATATTTGTGGCATGTAGCACCAGATGAGACTTCCTAACATCTAAAAGGCACATCAAAGTTTGAAGCTCCAAGTTCGAAGTAAATTTATTATCAGAGTACATATATGTCACGATATTCAGCTCTGAGATCATTTTCTTGTGGGCATACTCAATAAATCCAAGAACCATAATGGAAACAATGAAAGACCTTATACAACAGGGCGGACAAACAACCAATGTACAAAAGACAACAAACTGCGCAAATACGAAAGAAAAAAAGAATAATAATAATAAATAAATAAGCAATAAATATTGAGAATGCAAGATGAAGAAACCTTGAAAGTGAGTCCATAGAATCAGAATCAGAATCAGGTTTAATATCATCGGCATGTATCGTGAAATCTGTTAACTTGTTCATGGGTTCATTGTCCATTTAGAAATCAGATGGCAGAAGGACAATGAGAAGAGGGCATGTCCTGAGTGATGTGGGTCCTTAATAATGTACGCCATCTTTCAGAGGCACCACTCCTTGAAGGTGCCTTGGATACTACAGAGGCTAGTACCCATGATGGAGCTGACTAGTTTTACAACTTCCTGTAGCTTCTTTTGATCCTGTGCAGTAGACCCCCTCCCCCACCCCCCGCGCTCCGTACCAGACGGTGATGTAACCTGTCAGAATGCTCTCCCTGGTGCATCTGTAAAAGTTTTCAAGTGTTTTAGGTGACAAGTCAAACCTCCTCAAACCCTAGATGAAATATAGCTGCTGCTTTCCTTCTTTATAACTGCATCGATATGTTAGGACCAGATATTGACACCCAGGAACTTGAAATTGCTCACTCTCTCCACTTCTGATCCCTCTATGAGAATTGGTTCGTGTTCCTTTGTCTTACCCTTCCTGAAGTCCACAATCAGCTCTTTGGTTTTACTGACATTGAGTACAAGGTTGTTACTGCGACACCACTCAACTAGCTGGTATATCTTGCTTCTGTACACCCTCTCATCTCCATCTGTGATTCTGCCAACAATGATTGTATCATCAGCAAATTTATAGATGGTATTTGAGCTATGCCTAGCCACACAGTCATGGGCGTAGAGAGAGTAGAGTAGTGGGCTAAGCACACACCCCTGAGGTTCACCAGTGTTGATCGTCAGTGAAGAGAAGATATAGGCTGTGGGAACAGTACAATGATGGAGCAAGTGAAGTGGATTGAAGTTATCCTTACTTGTTCAAGAGCCTGATGGTTCAGGGGTAATAACTATTCCTGAGTCAGGTAATGTGAGCCCTAAGACTCATGTATCTTCTTCCTGGTGGCAGCAGTGAGATTAGAGCATTAGGGTAATGTATCACAATGCCTCATTGTTACTGGTCAAATCCTTCAATTTAACAGCATTGAGGGAATGTCTTCACTGCAATTCATGAAGGTAACTCACTCCCAGCTTCAGATCCAATAAGGGGTGGTTAATCAGAATCGGAATCAGGTTTACTATCACTGGCATGTGACATGAGATTTGTTAATTTAGCAGCGGTAGTTCAGTGCAATACTAAATCTAGCAGAGAGAAAAATATATAATAATTATAAATAAAATAAAACATAATAGTAATAAATTAACAAGTAAATCAATAATGTATACTGAATAGATTATAAAAAACATGCACTAATAAATGCTTTTTCTCCCTCTGTCCCTCTGAATATACCTCTTGCCCATCCTCTGGGTCCCCCCCCCCCCCTTGTCTTTCTTCCCGGACCTCCTGTCCCATGATCCTCTCGTATCCCCTATTGCCAATCACCTGTCCAGCTCTTGGCTCTATCCCTCCCCCTCCTGTCTTCTCCTATCATTTTGGATCTCCCCCTCCCCCTCCAACTTTCAAATCTCTTACTAACTCTTCCTTCAGTTAGTCCTGACGAAGGGTCTCGGCCTGAAACGTCGACTGCACCTCTTCCTACAGATGCTGCTTGGCCTGCTGCGTTCACCAGCAACTTTGATGTGTGTTACTAATAAATGCTTGCCTCCTCAGTGTCATTCTTCCTCATCATTAATCACTGCCAATTCTAACACTTCTGATTTGAGGTTCCTTACAGCATCAAGATGAATATATGATAAAAGATAAGAAACACCTCTGTCTGCAGCCTTCACATCATTGAACTTCTTAGCAACAATTTTTCAGCCTTGAGTCAGTTTGCACTAGACCCTGATCTCGTAGACTTTTACTTCTCCTGAGAAGATTACTAATTGTATTTTGGCAAATCCGTTCAACTACTTTTAATGCCCTTCTCTCATTTTCCATCCATATTACATTTGCAAATACTCCAGTCGTTAGTCAGATGCAGCAGTTTAGAAATCGGTTTTCACCACCTTGCCAAGATGAAACAGTATTAGTAATATCCCTAATACTGATTTGAAATGAGGTAGATGCAAGCCTGTGACCGGCATGGGTTCTTCTGTGGACTGTGTACCGTAGACATCCCACCCTGCAAAAACTCATTTCAGGGAGGTAGCAGCCCCGCTCCCGGTCGACTTCCAAGGGTGTGTGTAATACTTTTTTTAGTGATTTTGTCTAATCTGTAAACCAAGTTGGGTATGTGCAGAAAATGTGACATTAAAATATGTATATATATTATATTATCATGTTTATTCTATTACAACTTTAAGCAAGACTACAGGGAGTTTGGCGTCATCACGTAGGACATCAATAGAGTAGTTCCTTAGCAGCTGGCCAGCTAGTTTAAATAACGTTAGTTATGCTAATGAACAAATGACACCTGTTAAACTCACCTCAACATGTCTTTTACATTCTAACCCACCATGGGCAGTAGAAAAGTCACTGTTGCAAACAGCGCAGCAAGCAGCACTGTCATGAATTTTGAGGTTGACTGTAAAGCCCGCCCACAGAGAAAACTGATAGGTCTACTTCGCACGAAGAGAGACCAATCAGGATGCTCGCTCTCGGTCTCCCTCTCCCTCTCAAAAACATTAATTTGTGGGATATTGTATATAATTTCCGGGCATCAGGGAGCCACTATCAATATTGGGGAGACTCCTGGAACTTCCCGGAGAGGCGGGATGTCTGGTGTACTGAGTGATGAGAGATGGTGGTTTGATGAGTAGGTGGCTCAGGGTGTTTTCGCTCTCTGCGTGACTCTGCTGCCCAGTTGTCTGTTTGGATGGCCAGATTTATCAGGTCATCCAGGCTGTCGTGCTCAACCTGGGATCTCATGCCAGACCTCTGCTCTCAGCCTGCACTGGAGTTAGTGATGAGAGGCTTCTCTTTCCACTCTGCCTCAACCACAAGTGTGTGGAATTTTATAGCGTAGCCTCTCCCTTGGCGCTGGTCCAGGAGTTGGTGGGTAGTGGAAGGTCAAACAATCTCGAGCTCGACGACAAATTGTTGGAAAGGCTGCACTGCGGGAGACTTTTGTTCTTCTAGGGCATTGAACAGGTTGATTTTCTTGTCGGCATTCACAGTAGGACAGAGAAATACAATGAAAAGCTACAAACAAAGATTGTAATGAGCAATGTACAAAAGAAGACAAACAGCACAAATAAAAATAAATAAATAGCAAAAGCATGAATTGCAGAAGCCTAAAAGTGAGTCTGTAGGTTCTGGAATCATGTTCCATGCTGGTTCGGGAGCCTGACCCTCACTGATTCAGGAGCCTGATGTTTGAAGAGTAATAACTATTCCTGAACCTGGTAATGTGAGACCCAAGGCTCCTGTACCTCCTTCCCAATGGCAGCAGCATGAAGAGAGCATGGCCTGGTTTGTGGAGCACTTCGATGATCACCCCAGACATGCCTTGTTCTCATTGCTACCATCAGGAAGGAGGTACGGAAGCCTAAAGGCACAAACTCAACAATTCAGGAACAGCTTCTTCCGCTCTGCCATCTGATTTCTGTATGGACATTGAACATAAACACTACCTCAATACTATTTTAATTTTTGTTTTTGCACTACTTATTTAATTTAACTATTATATATATATATACCCAAACGTGAATTGCATTTTAATAAATATGTATTGCATTGTACTGCTGCCGCAAAGACACCAACTTTCACGACATATGCCAGTGATATTAAACCTGATTCCGATTCTGGATGCTGCTTCTTTGTGGCAGAGCTCCTTCGGGATCTGCTCAATGAAGGAGAGGGCTTGGCCTGTGATAGACTGGGCTGTGCCTACCACTTTTTGTAGACTCTTCTATGCTGAGGTGTTGGTGTTTGCATACTGGGCCCTGATGTTACCTGTCAGGATACTCTCTACTGTGCATCTATAGAAGTTTGTCGAAGTTTTAGATGACATGTGGGATCTGCGCAAACTTCTCAGAAAGGAGAGGTGCTATCATGCCTTCTTTATGATGGCATGTAAGTGTTGGTCCCAGGACAAATACTCTGATATGATAACTGCAAGGAATGAAAAGTTACTGAGCCTCTCCACCATTGATTCCCTAATGAAGACCTCCACTTTCCTCCTGCTATAGTCAATAATCAGCTCTTTGGTTTTGCTGACGTTAAGTGCGAGATTGTTATAGCACCACTCAACCAGGTTTTCAATTTCCTTCCAAAATGCTGATTCATCACTACCTTTAATTTGGCCAACAACAGCAAACTTCAATATGGCATTGGATCTGTGCTTAGTCTCACAGTTAAAAGTATAAAGTGATTGAATTAGGGGTCTAGGCACATGGTGCATTTTTACTAATGGTGATTGAGGAGATGTTGTTGCCAATCTGTACTGCACATCAAAGTTGCTGGTGAACGCAGCAGGCCAGGCAGCATCTCTAGGAAGTGGTACAATCGACGTTTTGGGCCGAGACCCTTCGTCAGGACTAACTGAAGGAAGAGCTAGTAAGAGATTTGAAAGTGGAAGGGGGAGGGGGAGATCCAAAATGGTAGGAGAAGACAGGAGGAGGAGGGATGGAGCCAAGAGCTGGACAGGTGATTGGCAAAAGGGATATGAGAGGATCATGGGACAGGAGGCCCAGGGAGAAAGAAAAGGGGGAGGGGGAGAAAACCCAGAGGATGAGAAAGGGGTATAGTGAGAGGGACAGAGGGAGAAAAAGGAGAGAGAGAGAAAGAATGTGTGTATATAAATAAATATAAAGGATGGGGTACGAGGGGGAGGTGGGGCATTAGCAGAAGTTTGAGAAGTCAATGTTCATGCCAGCAGGTTGGAGGCTACCCAGACGGAATATAAGGTGTTGTTCCTCCAACCTGAGTGTGGCTTCATCTTTACAGTAGAGGAGGCCGTGGATAGACATATCAGAATGGGAATGGGATGTGGAATTAAAATGTGTGGCCACTGGGAGATCCTGCTTTCTCTGGTGGACAGAGCATAGGTGTTCAGCGAAACGATCTCCCAGTCTGCGTTGGGACTCGGGCGCAGTATATCACCCCAGCTGACTGACAGGTGAAGTGTCGCCTCACCTGGAAGGGCTGTCTGGGGCCCTGAATGGTAGTGGGGGAGGAAGTGTAAGGGCATGTGTAGCACTTGTTCTGCTTACAAGGATAAGTGCCAGGAGGGAGATCAATAGGGAGGGATGGGGGGGGACGAATGGACAAGGGAGTCGTGTAGGGAGCGATCCCTGCGGAAAGCAGGGGGGGTGGAGGGAAAGATGTGCTTAGTGGTGGGATCCCGTTGGAGGTGGCGGAAGTTACGGAGAATAATATTTTGGTCCCGGGGGCTGGTGGGGTTGTAGGTGAGGACAAGGGGAACCCTATTCCTAGTGCGGTGGCAGGAGGATGGAGTGAAAACAGATGTGTGTGAAATGGGGGAGATGCGTTTGAGAGCAGAGTTGATGGTGGAGGAAGGGGAGCCCCTTTCTTTAAAAAAGGAGGACATCTCCCTCGTCCTGGAATGAAAAGCCTCATCCTGAGAGCAGATACGGCAGAGGCGGAGGAATTGCGAGAAGGGGATGGCATTTTTGCAAGAGACAGGGTGAGAAGAGGAATAGTCCAGATAGCTGTGAGAGTCAGTAGGCTTATAGTAGACATCAGTAGATAAGCTGTCTCCAGAGATAGAGACAGAAAGATCTAGAAAGGGGAGAGAGGTGTCAGAAATGGACCGGGTAAACTTGAGGGCAGGGTGAAAGTTGGAGGTAAAGTTAATGAAGTCAACGAGCTCAGCATGCCTGCAGGAAGCAGCGCCAATGCAGTCGTCGATGTAGCGAAGGAAAAGTGGGGTACAGATACCAGAATAGGCACGGAACATAGATTGTTCCACAAAGCCAACAAAAAGGCAGGCATAGCTAGGACCCATACGGGTGCCCATAGCTACACCTTTAGTTTGGAGGAAGAGAGAGAAGCCAAAGGAGAAATTATTAAGAATAAGGACTAATTCCGCTAGACGGAGCAGAGTGGTGGTAGAGGGGAACAGGTTAGGTCTGGAATCCAAAAAGAAGCGGAGAGCTTTGAGACCTTCCTGATGAGGGATGGAAGTATATAGGGACTGGACATCCATGGTGAAAATAAAGTGGTGGGGGCCAGGGAACTTAAAATCATCGAAAAGTTTCAGAGCGTGAGAAGTGTCACGAACATAGGTAGGAAGGGATTGAACAAGCGGGGATAAAACCATGTCGAGCTATGCAGAAATGGGTTCGGTGGGGCAGGAGCAAGCTGAGGCAATAGGTCTGCCAGGACAGGCAAGTTTGTGGATCTTGGGTAGCAGGTAGAAACGGGAAGTGCGAGGTGTGGGAACTATAAGGTGGGTAGCAGTGGATGGGAGATCCCCTGAGCGGATAAAGTCGGTGATGGTGTGGGAGACAATGGCCTCATGCTCCTTCGTGGGGTCACGATCGAGGGGTAAATAAAAGGAGGTATCCGTGAGTTGTCACTGTGCCTCGGCAAGGTAGAGGTCAGTACACCAGACTACAACAGCACCCCCCTTATCAGCGGGTTTTATAGTAAGGGGTGGATTAGTGAGGAGGGAGTGGAGAGCAGAGCGTTCGGAAGGAGTGAGGTTGGAATGGGAACAAGGTGCGGTGAAGTCGAGACGGTTGATGTCCCGTCGGCAGTCCTTCCAGGTGAGGCAACACTGCACCTGTCAGTCGGCTAGGGTGATATACTGCGTCCGGTGCTCCCAATGCGATCTTCTATATATTGGCGAGACCCGACGCAGACTGGGAGATTGTTTCGCTGAACACCTATTCTCTGTCCACCAGAGAAAGCATGATCTCCCAGTGGCCACACATTTTAATTCCACGTCCCATTCCCATTCTGATATGTCTATCCATGGCCTCCCCTACTGTAAAGATGAAGCCACACTCAGGTTGGAGGAACAATACCTTATATTCCGCCTGGGTAGCCTCCAACCTGATGGCATGAACATTGACTTCTCAAACTTCCGCTAATGCCCCAGCTCCCCCTCGTACCCCATCCGTTATTTATTTATATACACACATTCTTTCTCTCTCTCTCTCCTTTTTCTCCCTCTGTCCCTCTCACTATACCCCTTGCCCATCCTCTGGGTTTTTGCCCCCCTCCCCCTTTTCTTTCTCCCTGGGCCTCCTGTCCCATGATCCTCTCATATCCCTTTTGCCAATCACCTGTCCAGCTCTTGGCTTCATCCCTTTCCCTCCTTTCTTCTCCTATCATTTTAGATCTCCCCCTCCCCCTCCCACTTTCAAATCTCTTACTAGCTCTTCTTTCAGTTAGTCCTGATGACGGGTCTCGGCCCAAAACGTCGACTGTACCTCTTCCCAGAGATGCTGCCTGGCCTGTTGCATTCACCAGCAACTTTGATGTGTATTGCTTGAATTTCCAGCATCTGCAGAATTCCTCGTGTTTGCCGATCTGTACTGAGTGGGTTTGCAAGTGAGAAAATGCTTACATTCCTCAGGCTACTTCAGTTCACTGTTACTTTGGCTCTGGTAAAATGAACACCAGTACTGGGCAACAGAAGGTCAGGCATGCCACTGGTAAGGTGTAGACAGAGCCTTACTCTGCATCTGATTTACACTGAATTTCCCTAATGAGCATTAGATGGGACACTAGGAAATGTGCGATTCTGCAGCGTTAACACAACTTTTGAAGCTAGCCCACAGAAATATATAATATGAAAACAGACAGGCTGTATTACAAAATATTTAGCTTTCAAAATAAAATTAAAATATGAATTTATGTATGAAATGGTGTCCACAAGCATGCCTAGATGATGAAGGCTATCGGCTTGAAATGTTGACTTTTTATTCCTTTCAATAGATGCTGCCTGACATGCCGAGTTTCTCCAGCATTTTGTGTGTGCGTTACTCCAAATTAAGATTCAAGCTTGAATTTGCATTTTAGTAAATATTACCAATAATTTGACAGCTAGTTTTGTTACTGAGAAAGCTAACTCTTTGAATATTACTTAAAGTATCAACCACTTAGGGAAGATCACAGTGCAGATTACGACTCTTTGCCCCTGAGTTTGATGCGATAGTAAGATAAGTTATGCAGGTAGATTAGTTGTTACCATCATTAAAGGCTTCTATCCTAAGCAGGACCATCCTGACACTTTTAGTAACTTAGATCTGTGTTTAAGAATCTGCGTTCTTGATTATTTTACCTCAAATAAAATTTTTCAACCTGAAGTATAATTTGTGGACTTCCTACCTGTGTCCCTTCAAAATAGTTTGATTTTGAGTGTTGGAAACCAAATATAAGGTTCCAAGGAGTGACTCTTATTTGAAATCAAATCAAAAAGTGAAAATTCAAAGAACAAATGGAGAGCAGAACAAAGAACAACAACTTTAGCACTTAATGTAAATGAAGTGGCTAAGCTTTCACTAGACATTAGCAAGAGAGCATGAACGTACGATGGAGTGGGGCAGGGTAATGATGGACAGTGAATATTCAGTTTCCTTTCATGCAACTCAGAGGATGAATATTTCACTCCACAAATGGAAAATATGCACTGAATTGTATGCAAGCAAGAGAAGAATATTAACCAGAGTGTACGGGAGACAGGGGGAAATCCACTGAGGCTTGAGGAAGAGGAAAATATGCTCACAGTGTTATGGGGTACGCATAAATCTCAAGTTGTTAGAGCAGAAGGAGGAAATGTCATCTGGTCTGACAGACAGTGGGGTTGCATTTCCAGAAGTGAATTATGGAAAGTTCTACTTGGGATGGTTTCAATAACTAATCAGGAAATGCTTACAAAGCTGGGCAATGCTCTTGGATACACACAGTTTACTGAGTGCCCGTCAATACCTTTGCAACTCTCCATTCCACATCTTGTAAAAATGCAAAGCAAACCATCAGTAGAAGCTTCATGAACAAAACATAACTCCAGGGTTGTACTTAGTCTGGATCAGCAATTTCAGCATATAGGATTCTTTTGTCATGTGCAGTGCAGTATTATATCATGGCATGGAGCTTCAATTCTGCCTTCCCTGCTCTATTACTACAACAGTTCTTTTGACCTTGTGTATTTATCAGTTTCCAAATGAAATATAACCTACCCTTGAGACTCAGGACAAGGATGGCAAGGACAGGTATATATCAGATTTCCACTTGAATTTACAATCTTCATCAGTAGCTCTACCAGACCAATATAACAGTCTTTTTTTAAATGAGATAAAGAAAAAGATTAGCTTTAAAGATTGTTTTTCTTCCTCACTTGTACATGCAGTGAAACATTGAAACATACAGTGAAATGTGCTGTTGGCGGCAAATCTTATCAGTGAGGACGTGCTGGGGCAGCCTGCAAGTGTTGCCAGCTTCCAACCTTAATATAGCATGCCCACAATTCACTAACCCAAACCTTAACCATACGTCTTTGGAATGTGGGAGGAAAACTGAGCACACGGAGGAAACCCGAGCACACGGAGGAAACCCATGTGGTCATGGGGAGAATGTACAAACACCTTACAGACAGTGGCAGGAATTGAGTAAATGGCACTATGAAGCAACTGTGCTAATTTCTATGCTATCATGCCACCCCTAAAATAGTAAATGGGCAAGATGATGTATTAATTTAACATCTACGTGGGGATTTGCATTGACACTGCAAATGTCTACCAGAATGAAATTTTAAAAGAAGATATGAGAGACTGCAAATGGGGGCTGAGGAGGAAGGACAGAAATTGGGGGACCAACTAATCCCATTGGAAACTGCAGGGGATGATAGGGAGACCTCCCTGTCACTGCTCCGCCACCAGGAGATGTACCAGGGCTAAGGGAGTGGTGATCCCTGGCTGACAATCCTGCAGCTGCCCTAAGGACACTGTCACAGGTGTGGCAGGCAGCAATGCCAAGCAAGAGACAACATCTTCCTGTAAATCTCATTGGAACCTGGAAGAACTCAGCAGGTCAGGGAGCATCTGTCGAGGCTTTCAGGTTGTAGTCCTGAAATTTTAACTGTTCAGAGCATGATTCTTAATTATGCCGGTAGCTGGGGCAAGTAGGGGACTATTCATGAAAACAATTTTAGGAGTTCTGACAACTTTGGAGTGACAAAAAAAAAGAAAATGTTTTTCAAAAATAATTGATTAATTGACTGATTTCTAGCCTAGTGCTCATTTTTTTGCTGTGACCTATCAAGTGAAACTATTTGCACCTTCCATATACATTTCTTTGATTTTCTCTTTTTTTATTGCACTGATGCAGGCAATTTGGAATATTTAACCACCAGAAAGCCTCTTTCAAGCTATCAAAAACAGCTGAGAATGGACTGTGAGGGGGTGGGGGGGGAGGGTTGGGAGGTGGTAAAGGTGGGAGAATCATTTTCTAATTCATCGTTACTTATTGTTGTATGCTAATGTTGAACTATGATCATTTGATCCACCTGTCTGTGCTGGAGTTTGTCAGGACTTTTAACACAGCCAAGCTCACTTCAGCACATCAAAGTAGGTGAATGCCATCAAGTCCCTCAGATTAACACACACTAATTCTTACAGGGTGCTCCGCTAGAGAATTTCTTAGCCCAGGACTAAAGACAGGGCACCACATTCTCTATAGTATTGTAGTTCCAAAACATAAAACTAATCAAAATGAAAACAGGGAACTGGGATAACATAATTAGTTTTTACTTTTAGCACACAGGTATAACGTGGTGGCATGATGACATATGCTGTTCATGTACTTATAGATATAACTAGTAAAGAATTATTTAAATGAACAAAATGCTTAATTAAATGAAAAATTACAATATTACTCAAATATTACTGAAATATTAAATACACAACATCCCTCGGTACATAGAACTCCAACTTAATACAGAATGTGTCTCAACTTTTATATATAAGTATAGAATGTATCAATACTTTTATATAAAGTATTCTATAGAATGCAACTACAATATAGACATCCACAGCATAGTAAATTTTAAACTGTCCCATTCAAGCCTAAAGATTTAATCACCCTGGAGGCTTTCTTACTCTTGTGGGATAACATCTTCCTTGACAAGAGGGATCCCTCTGCTTGGCAGGTGAGACTTGTGTCTGTGAAACAACCTCAGATTCTGGGGGCTCCTCTGTGGTGGTTGTAGGAGTTGAATATGGGACTGCAAAAAGTGGTTCTGATAGCTCTGAACATATCTTCGGGTTGTGTTGGCATCCTGGACTATGCGTGGCAAGCATTGGATCATAATGTGTGAGTACAGTGTCTGACATTACCATTTCCTTGGGCTCACACTGCTGTTTCCTCCCCATCTATAATAATGAGTTCAAGGGGTAGAGCACAGTAGCCAGGTTTGGCAGGAACCTGTTACAGTAATTGACAAATCGTAAAAAGGATGACAACTGTGTCATGTCCTTTGGCCTTGGGGCATTCACCACTGCTTGAATTTTCTCAGCACACTTGTGTAATTCTTGAGTATCATGGTGTGACTCCAGTAAGGGATACTTGGTTTAAAGAATTCACACTTGTTGCATCATGCTGTTTTTAACACTGTTTTGACATTTTGGAGATGCCCATTGACATCTTTACTGGTAACAAGGATGTCATCTAAGTAACACAAAGTGCTGGGTAGCCTTGCAGCACCTGGCCCATTGGTTTCTGCCAGAGTGCAGGTGCAGATGCTACTCCAGAAATAAGCCTACTATAGCAATAAAGCCCTTTGTGGGTGTTTATGGTGAGAAACACTTTGGACTCCTCTTCTACCTCCTTCTGTAGGTAGGCCTCAGCTACATTCATCTTGCTGAAGTGTTTCTCTCCAGAAAGTTTGGAAAGATAACCTCTACCCTAGGCAGACAGTATTGGTCTACTTTCAGTTCTGGGTTGATGGTTACCTTAAAATTGCCACAGTTCCTGACAGACCCATCCTTCTTGGCCACTGGGACCATAAGCATTGCCTGTAGGCTCCACTTAACCTTGGAAAGAATTCTGTCAGTCTCCCTGCAATGTAGCTCACTGACTACTTTATCATGGATGGTATAAGGAACCAGACGAGCTTTGTAAAACTCGGGTGTGGTATTTTCATTTAACACAATTTTACCCTTGATATGTTTGTACCTTCCAATTCGTTCTCTCAACACTGCTGTGGCATCATCCAGTATCTTTCTTATTTCACTTTCAGTTGACTCTTTTGCAGGTGATGTGGCTGCAAATGGTGGATGGATCCCCAGTCAAGTTGTTGTCTCAGCTACCCATGCCTCCACAATTCTGGCCCTCCAGCTTCTACCACAAACAAGCCCAATGTGGCCTGTAGGTTGTTGTATTTCACAGATACAAATGTCATTCCCACAGGAATGATCTTTTCTTCATTATAAGTTCTTAGTTGCATATCTGCAGGCTTCTGTTTAATATCCTTGAAATGCCATTAAAAGTTCAAAGTTCAAAGTAAAATTTATTATTAGAGCACATAACACGTCACGACATACAACCTGAGATTCTTTTCTCTGTGAGTATACTTAGCAAATCTATAGAACAGTAGCATTCAAACTCATTTTGTGGAGTAACTGAAACAGCTGAGACAATGTCTATTTTCATTTTAATTAATTTACTATTCACTTCTAATGTAAGCCATATTGCTTGTCTATTGTTAGTTTTCACATTGTGAATCTAACGGCTACACGATCTATGGAACTCTCATCATTATCAGATATTTCATCAACAGCATGCACTTTAGTGCTCTTTCTGAAACTGCAACTTGACTTTTTATCTTTTCCTCTACCATGTGCAGTTCATTTATTTTTGTCTGCCTGACATAGTCTTTGTATGTGTCCTACTTTGTTGCATTTTCTGCAAGTTTCACCTTTAAAACTGCATTGGTCTGTTACATGTGAGCCTCTGCCACAATGGTAACTCCATATGTTTGACTAAGACCTTGCAATTTTGTTCACACTCACTTTCATTTCTGACTCTAACCTAATTTTGTCTCTGCTGTTTCCATTGATACAGCTATTTAAACTGCTCTTTAAAATCTAAGTTGTACCTCAGGGGCCAATTTTGGATAATTTCTTATAAGATTCCACAAACTAAATGATCTCTCAGTGCATCATTAGGCCCATCACTGAACTGACAATGCTCAGACAACTTCAATTTAGCCACATACGCTGAAGTGGACGCCCTTTCCTTTTGTATCTGCTCATCGAACCTAAATCGTTCTGCAGTTAACAATGGCTTGTTCCTGCATTACTTTCAGGATATCAGCAAAGCTCATTTCGATTGGTTTGGCTTGAGCAGTCAAACCACAAAGCAAACTGTATGCTTTTAAACCCAATGCACTCAGCAAAACTGGCACTCGCTTTTCATTGGCTATTTCATTTGCTTTAAAATACTGCTCAATTTGCTTAGTATACAATATCCAGTTTTCTCATTATATCTTGAGCATGTTCCCAAGTCCTCTTCCTAAAGAGTGGTGTCAAGATTTAAATAGAATAAGCCTGGTTAGGCCTGAACATTTTTATGCTTCTAACCTCAATCATACATCTTCTTGCAAGATGTAACTAATTTGCAATAAGCTGGACATTGAGGGGTGGGGGATAGGACGGAAGTGTTCGTGGTATGCATTGTTGGTTGCTAAAGTGGGGAAGAGGGTTGAACTCGAAGCTATGCCAATAATAAGGTAGGAAGATTATAATTTGGCCTATCAGAGGATGATGCGCTGATCCTTGAATTTATTTTAAGTTTCAAGATTTAAAAAGCTGCAGATGCTAGAAACTTAAAAAAGACAGAAAGTGTTGGGAAAAAATCAGCAGGTTGGACAGTATCTGTGAAAGGCTAAACAGTGAATACTTCAGATCTGTGACCCATTATTAGAAGTGTGAGCTTTGTTAGAACAGCTTAGAAGGACTATGACATGAGAGAAAGCATGGACACCAGTAGTTTAAAAAATTCTACATTACCTTGTATGCATGTTACCACCTCATAACTGACTCACAATTCCCACACCCCACTGTGAACTAAAATAGCTTATCACTTTGCACCCGACCTTTGCTCGTAGTGCTTGTTCTGTTTCTTCCATAGAAACTGAAGGAAGACCATGCAACAGATACACATTCTGCTGAATTATAATTTCCTCCTTCCATTTCAATATAGCTTCTAGGAATCTATGAGCCATATTGAATGTGGGTCACTGTTGTTCATGATTTATTAAAGGGAGGAGCTTTGCAGACAGTATCTTGCTATTTATAACTTTTGCATTCCAATCAGGACTGATGAGTTATCCACAATCAAAACCTACAGATACTATAATGCAGATAATTAATAGAGAGTTGAGAGTCTTGTGGTGTTGTCCATGTAACCAAGGTCTTTTCACAATGCCACAAGCCTCTCAATGAATTGTAGTCACAGACATTTTGTCTGGAGCCCCAAGGTAGAATGCTTCTTCAGTCTTTCAGAGTAAATGGGGAGGGAAATCTCCATTATTGTTCTGGTGTTGATGGCCACCTTTGTCTAAATATCAGGAAGTTTGTAAAGCCCCAGTACGTAAATACTGAGTGTCACAATTTGCAAAAGTTAGGTGTTTACCTACTCTGAGAAGGCTCTGTCTGGTCATGTTGACAAAGCAGACTCAGCATATCTTAGCAAGGTGGAGTTTTTCTCTTCAACATTCTCAAGTGGAGAGATTTCTGAAGAGGAATATTTAACTCTAAAACTATGGAACAATGGTCTGCTTAGAACCTGTTTAATGTCCTAAGAGGATAAGAGGGAGTGGATCCAATTAGATAATTTGCTGACAAGACCACTTGGCAAAATCATCTCATAATCAGAACCTTCCTGTAGACATCAGGTTGTAGGTTGCTTGATAGGGAATATCAGCCTCCCTGTACCGTTTGGTTACTTCCAACCCATTAATGGCGATAACTTTTGGGCAAAATATTTGTGGTGTTGCTTTGGGGTTACTTTCAATGTGCTCAGAACTATTGCAAGCTGTCCTTAAGGCTATGGTTAGGATGGAAAACCCAGTGGTGAGTTCTTGGTTCATCAACAACATCTTGATTACACAGGATTCTGTGTTCTACATGCTGCTCTCTGGTCTTGGTTGTGACATCAGTTGTGCTAGTTGTGGGTCAACTCAATGAAAGGGGCCCTGTGCTTTGCTTCGAAGCTGCTGGTCTTTCCACTCAAAGAATTACCATCGACCGAATGTTGCCAAGTATCAGGATTCAGTACTAATTAAGGACTACTTAAACAAGGTGCAACCAATGCAAAGTATCTACTGGCATTAGAAGGAAATTTGTAAGGCTATGCCCTCCAAACATCCCTTGCATACAACATGCAGGAATTAGCCTGTGTCATGTTATTTAGAAGATGTTCATGAAATAAAATGATTGATTATACAGTCGTAAAATGTTACCTTTGTTTGTAGAATATTTTCTGTACAACTTTCTATGAAGTAAAGAATTTAATTTTATGGTAAAATATCTATGGCAGGAGATTGCTAAATTTACCTCTGAGATGATGAGGTTTGAGAGGAATCAGGAATGAAAAGGCTTTGTTGAAAATAATGACATTATGTGCCAATATGTTGTATTCTTCACTGTTTTGAATTGCTGTGCATGCACTTGTCTGATCTTTCAGTTCTTGCCACTAATATTTTTGTTTTCTGATTTACTTCACAGTACTGTGCTTTTGCCTCGCTTTTCTTCATCTTGGTGTCAATCAGCACCTTCTGCCTCGAGACTCATGAGGCATTTAACCCCATCGTTAATAGAACGGAGATTGTAAGGAATGGAAATGAAACCCGGATGGAAACTATTCAGGAAACAGAAACAGAAGCCTTCTTAATGTACATCGAAGGAGTCTGTGTGGTATGGTTTACCTTTGAATTTCTCATGAGGATCACTTTCTGTCCCAACAAAGTGGAGTTTATCAAGAACACTCTCAATATCATAGACTTTGTGGCCATTCTGCCCTTCTATCTGGAGGTAGGACTCAGTGCTTTGTCTTCCAAAGCTGCTAAGGATGTTCTGGGCTTCCTGAGAGTGGTTCGCTTTGTTCGAATCCTGCGAATCTTCAAGCTGACCCGTCATTTTGTAGGACTGAGAGTTTTAGGACATACTTTGCGTGCAAGCACCAATGAATTCCTGCTGCTCATCATCTTCTTGGCACTTGGCGTCCTGATATTTGCCACCATGATCTACTATGCTGAGAGGATAGGTGCTAGCCCCCATGACCTGAGAGCCGATAACCACACACAATTCAAAAATATTCCAATTGGATTTTGGTGGGCCGTAGTAACCATGACTACACTTGGCTATGGAGACATGTATCCTCAGACATGGTCGGGCATGTTGGTAGGAGCCCTCTGTGCTCTTTCGGGCGTGCTGACCATTGCTATGCCAGTCCCTGTCATTGTCAATAATTTTGGAATGTATTACTCCTTAGCGATGGCCAAACAAAAATTACCAAAGAAGAAAAAGAAGCATATACCGAGACCGCCCCAGCTGGGATCCCCCAATTATTGTAAATCTGGTGTAAACTCTCCACATCACAGTACACAGAGTGACACATGCCCACTCGCTCAGGAAGAGATTTTAGAAATAAACAGAGCAGGTAGGAAACCTCTTAGAGGAATGTCCATCTAACCCTCGAATGCCTCCTTTGCACCTACCCCTGGTAGTCATTTTATATCTCAACCAGCTTTGGATTTCTGGAAAGGCAGCACATTTAAGCCATGCTAGTGTTTTGTATCAAACATTCTTTTAGTAAGCACGTTACCAAATAGAGTGCAGCCAACCTGGCAACTTTCTTTATTGGAATGAAACCATGCATTGCTGAGGTAAGCTCCTCCTGGAATCTTAGTATGATATGTTAAATTACGGCTTCGACAGTTTATCTTGTAGAGAAGAAAAGCAAAAATGCATAAGAGTATACCCTAGAATGACTACCAGAATCTACTATAGTTCCCTGAAGTATTTAGCACTGCTCATAGTTTATTAGCTACCAATCTCTAAAATGAAGTATCAAGTGGATTTCGGACAGAGTGTTGTCTTATTTGACCAATTGTAAGGATCAAGATCAGGGTAAAACTGTGTGATTAAAAAAGACTATACCCCAGGCTAAACTGAGGATGTAGGATTCTAAATATTTGTCTATAGTCTAATTATTGGCTCTTTTACAGGAAACTTGCTGCATGAAAAGATACACAAATATAGGCTTCAATCTCCTAGAAAATTAGTACAGTTTACTGCCTGAAAAGTATTAAAGTGTTTCACTCCAGATCTTAGTAGCTTCTTTGTAAATATATTTCATGTTGCTCTTAAAAATTTGCCATGCATTATAATTACAACATAACTTAGTATCAGAGTGTAGATCATGCTCTATCTTTGTAACCCAATGTGAGAAGAAGCCACTTTCCCCGCTGTTTCCGAGTGAATTAGCATAAAATAATTGTGCATTTTAGTACAAAAAATATTTAACTCTTTCAATGAGAGAAATATACTCATATAATCACATCAGATTACGATGTTTCTAATACCTATTTTAGTATTAAAGATTTTTAGTCTAAAAAATGCTATTTGTATACTAACAGAAGCATTTAGAATAAACAGGTTAACACCAGCATTAACAGAGGAGTGTCAAACGCTTTAATTGTGCGTTTGCTAATATCACAACAGTAACTTCTTACTTTGCTTTTACAAATAGTCTTCTGAAGAAACATCAAAATATAGAGATTAATTTTAATATATTTAGCAATGAACTGTGTTTCCAAGACATAAAAGATTACGGTTGGTAACGTTACTGCAACCCCAACATGCTCCTTTCTCTGTTCTTTTTGTAACAGGGATATGAGCTAATAATTTTAACCAATTATCATCAAAGACAAAGTATCAGGGAGTGCAGGGAACAGTCATAGATACAATGGAGGGTAACTTCCACATTACTGATTAAAATTCACTCTTGTTTGATAATGTACCTTTCTTTAATGTATTTAATATTTCTGCTTTGGTAAAACAATATTTTCATAGCAGTCAGCATCTAGAGTTCCACCCTGTTCATCTTGCCTAGCCTGCTGGGTTCTTTGGTAACGGAATGAGACTTTCTACAAAGATGAGTCAACTTCACTTCCAGTTCCACACTCCTGTTTCTCATTCCAGTCCTCTCACATGCCTCCACACTTTAGAATATTATGAAAGAAACTGAAACAGTAATAGGCCCTATAGCTTTTCAAGATTTCTGCGGCATGAAATCTCATTGTTTATAATCATGAGCTTTACCTCTCCACCTCATGGAAACAACTTCTTGGTATCCAACTTGTCATTCCCTCTCAGAATTGTCCATGCCTCATTGAGATTACTTTCTTTCAAGCTTCAGTGAATATATCTTCTTCTGCCCCTCTTCACTATGCAATCCCTTCAATCTCAGAATCAGCCCTGTGATTGTATCCCTCACAGATCCCAAGACATTCTGTCTCCTGTCCTATTCTCATTCCCAATTCCACATTTGTGCACCATGGTCATTTTCACTCCTGCCCTTCTCAACCCCCAAGAAAAGTGATCGTAAGAGTTACAACGGGGAAGGATGTCATTCAACCCATTGAGTTCTGTACCAAAATTACATGTGAGCAATCTTACTTACTCTAACTTATCTGCCCTCTTAATGGTCCTGCAATTTATTTTTCCTTTTAGATGAATTTTCAGCTGCTTTTGAAAACCACAGTCAAATTTACTATTATCCCAGGCAGTGGATTGAACACCCTACTCACCTGCTGCATAATTTTTAAAAATCTCATCTAACTATAGATTCCTTTCCCAATCACCTACAAATTTTCACCCCTAGTTCATAGCCCTTTGCCACTGATAATTTTTCTCTCTATCCATTGTCTGTATTCTTCATGATTTTTTTATTTTCTCTATCAGATCTCCTCACAGCCTCCTCAGTTTCAAGAACTGTAGCTTCTCCAGTCTACCCTATCCCTGGAATAAATTTAGTAAATCTCTTTTGCACCCCCTTAAAAACCTTTATATTTTACTTAGAGGGAAGCACACAGAATTTTGATTAGATTAGATTATGAGGACATTTTTATTATGAGGACACTTTTATTGTCATTTAGTAATGCATGCATTAAGAAATGATACAATATTCCTTCAGAATGATATCACAGAAACACAAGACTAACCAAGACTAAAAAAACTGACAAAAACCACATAATTATAACATATAGTTACAACAGTGCAAAGCAATACCGGAATTTGATAAAGAACAGACCATGGGTACAGTAAAATAAAGTCTCAAAGACTCTCGAAAGTCCCATCATCTCACGCAGACGGAATCTGCGCAGATGCAGAATTGCAAACAATATTTCAACAGTGGTTGAACCAGTGTTTTATGAAGGCTTTATAATGGCTCATCATGATTTTTACTCTCATATTCTACTGGGCACATGATCCCCTCTGTTTTTAAACACCTTTCAACCTGCCCCTACCAGTGAAAGTTTACATTTGAACTAGTTAGTCACCTGCAATTGGAACTTAGTTTACTTGATAGAACTAGCAGTGATGAGAATGATCAGCTGTCTGCTTCAGTCTCCGTGCTGTATAACAATTAAACTATTCCAAAGGACGTAGAGAAATTGTGAGCTCAGCCACTGTGGTAGAATAAAGCAAGTAAGAATATCGGAGAACATTTTATATGGTGAGAGATTGAAAGTTGTTTGTGAATCCATGAAAGCAAAACCCTGAAAGATAACAAAGAAAAAGCATTTGGGAAGGAAAAAGTCTATCTCAAGAGCACTTGATAATGAGTTTTGGCATAAGGCCATAAGCTGTAGGAGCAGAAGTAGGCCATGAAAGGTTGTGAGTGGTGGTAAAAATCTTCTGAGGTGTATATATTTCAATGCTAGGAGTATTGCGGGGAAGGCGGATGAGTTGAGGGCGTGGATTGACACGTGGAATTATGATGTTGTAGCAATTAGTGAAACTTGGCTACAGGAGGGGCAGGACTGGCAGCTTAATATTCCAGGGTTCCGATGTTTCAGGTGTGATCGAGGCAGAGGAATGAAAGGTGGGGGAGTAGCATTGCTTGTTAGGGAAAATATTACAGCAGTGCTCAGGCAGGACAGATTAGAGGGCTTGTCTACTGAGTCCTTATGGGTGGAGCTGAGAAACAGGGAAGGTATGGCCACATTAGTGGGATTGTATTACAGACCACCCAATAGTCAACGAGACTTGGAAGAGCAAATCTGCAGAGAGATAGCAGGCAACTGCAGGAAACATAAAGTTGTGGTGGTAGGGGATTTTAATTTTCCATACATTGATTGGGACTCCCATACTGTTAGGGGTCTAGATGGTTTAGAGTTTGTAAAATGTGTTCAGGAAAGTTTTCTAAATCAATATATAGAGGGATCAACTAGAGGGTATGCAATATTGGATCTCCTGTTAGGAAACGAATTAGGGCAAGTGACAGAAGTCTGTGTAGGGGAGCACTTCGGTTCCAGTGATCATAACACCATTAGTTTCAATTTGATCATGGACAAGGGTAGATCTAGTCCTAGGGTTGAGGTTCTGAACTGGAAGAAGGCCAAATTTGAAGAAATGAGAAAGGATCTAAAAAGCGTGGATTGGGACAGGTTGTTCTCTGGCAAAGATGTGATTGGTAGGTGGGAGCCTTCAAAGGGGAAATTTTGAGAGTGCAGAGTTTGTATGTTCCTGTCAGGATTAAAGGCAAATTGAATAGGAATAAGGAACCTTGGTTCTCAAGGGATATTGCAACTCTGATAAAGAAGAAGAGGGAGTTGTAAGAAATGTATAGGAAACAGAGGGTAAATCAGGTGCTTGAGGAGTATAAGAAGTGCAAGAAAATACTTAAGAAAGAAATCAGGAGGGCAAAAAGAAGACATGAGGTTGCCTTGGCAGTCAAAGTGAAGGATAATCCAAAGAGCTTTTACAAGTATATTAAGAGCAAAAGGATTGTAAGGGATAAAATTGGTCCTCTTGAAGATCAGAGTGGTCTGCTTTGTGCGGAACCAAAGGAAATGGGGGAGATCTTAAATAGGTTTTTTGCGTCTGTATTTACTAAGGAAACTGGCATGAAATCTATGGAATTGGGGGAATCAAGTAGTGAGACCATGGAAACTGTACAGATTGAAAAGGAGGAGGTGCTTGCTGTCCTGAGGAAAATTAAAGTGGATAAATCCCCGGGACCTGACAGAGTGTTCCCTCGGACCTTGAAGGAGACTAGTGTTGAAATTGCGGGGGCCCAGGCAGAAATATTTAAAATGTTGCTGTCTACGGGTGAAGTGCCGGAGGATTGGAGAGTTGCTCATGTTGTTCCGTTGTTTAAAAAAGGATCGAAAAGTAATCTGGGAGATTGTAGGCCGGTGAGTTTAACATCAGTAGTAGGTAAGTTATTGGAGGGAGTACTAAGAGACAGAATCTACAAGCATTTGGATAGACAGGGGCTTATTAGGGAGAGTCAACATGGCTTTGAGCGTGGTAGGTCATGTTTGACCAATCTGTTGGAGTTTTTCGAGGAGGTTACCAGGAAAGTGGATGAAGGGAAGGCAGTGGATATTGTCTACATGGACTTCAGTAAGGCCTTTGACAAGGTCCCGCATGGGAGGTTAGTTAGGAAAGTTCAGTCGCCAGGTATACATGGAGAGGTGGTAAATTGGATTATACATTGGCTCGATGGAAGAAGCCAGAGAGCGGTGGTAGAGAATTGCTTCTCTGAGTGGAGGCCTGTGACTAGTGGTGTGCCACAGGGATCAGTGCTGGGTCCATTGTTATTTGTCATCTATATCAATGATCTGGATGATAATGTGGTAAATTGGATCAGCAAGTTTGCTGGTGATACAAAGATTGGAGGTGTAGTAGACAGTGAGGAAGGTTTTCAGAGCCTGCAGAGGGACTTGGACCAGCTGGAGAAATGGGCTGAAAAATGGCAGATGGAGTTTAATACTGACAAGTGTGAGGTATTGCACGTTGGAAGGACAAACCAAGGTAGAACATACAGGGTTAATGGTAAGGCACTGAGGAGTGCAGTGGAACAGAGGGATCTGGGAATACAGATACAAAATTCCCTAAAAGTGTCGTCACAGGTAGATAGGGTCGTAAAGAGAGCTTTTGGTACATTGGCCTTTATTAGTCAAAGTATTGAGTATAAGAGCTGGAATGTTATGATGAGGTTGTATAAGGCATTGGTGAGGCCGAATCTGGAGTATTGTGTTCAGTTTTGGTCACCAAATTACAGGAAGGATATAAATAAGGTTGAAAGAGTGCAGAGAAGGTTTACAAGGATGTTGCCGGGACTTGAGAAACTCAGTTACAGAGAAAGGTTGAATAGGTTAGGACTTTATTCCCTGGAGCATAGAAGAATGAGGGGAGATTTGATAGAGGTATATAAAATTATGACGGGTATAGATAGAGTGAATGCAAGCAGGCTTTTTCCACTGAGGCAAGGGGAGAAAAAAACCAGAGGACATGGGTTAAGGGTGAGGGGGGGAAAAGTTTAAAGGGAAAATTAGGGGGGGGCTTCTTCACACAGACAGTGGTGGGAGTGTGGAATGAGCTGCCAGACGAGGTGGTAAATGCTGGTTCTTTTTTAACATTTAAGAATAAATTGGACAGATACATGGATGGGAGGGGTATGGAGGGATATGGTCTGTGTGCAGGTCAGTGGGACTAGGCAGAAAATGGTCCGGCAAGCCAAGAAGGGCCAAAGGGCCTGTTTCTGTGCTGTAGTTTCTATGGTTCTATGATTCTATTTGGCCCATCGAGTCTGCTCTGCCGTGCATCTTTAACTATATAGCGTCTTGGTAAGGGTGCACCTGTAATATTGAGTACAAGATCATCTCTGTACCTAAGGAAGGATATATTTATGACACTGGGGTGTTTATAAGTAGGGTACATTAATTCAAAATAAGAACTTCCTTCACTGAGGTTGATAGATATTCATTGATGAAAGGAATCAAGGGGATAAAGCGGAGCTGGGGTAAAAGGTCAGCCATGATCTTACTGAAGTTGACATGTGGGTAAATAGCCTACACCACCTTCAACTTCTTACATCTGCTCCTATATTTCTAAGAAAAGTGCCTTGACAGAGCAGGCACAGTGGTATTTAATTGACCGAAGCCAGTGTACGATGGATAATACACATTTTGCACTGTTTCTAAAGTTAGCTGTCTCCAGCTGGCATCGTTCCCCTTCCCATGTGTTGTCCCTTTACACTGCACAAAAGACCAGAATGTATCAAAATATAAGTGACGGCTAACTGAGAGCAAGAGAGAAGGTGTGAAGAAGCACATTTTTTACATATTGACCTATGGAAGCAAAGCTACATGCTGCTAAATTATATAAAAGGAATAAAATCTTCTTTGTTTAATTATTGAGCTGGTATTTAAACCGTCCAATTATGATGTAACCAAAACCATTTCAGTTACTGAGAACTATAGTATTTTAGTCTCCAATTCAGTGTGCTTTTCCAAGCATCTGCAACTTTCCCTTTATATTTTTCACACTTCTGTCTTCTGTTTCACATTGTATACCACGCTCACTAAAACACAGTATTTCCTTCCCCATTCACAATAGTCTTTGCCTTTTGAACCGATTTACACTATTTCACTCACCATATTCAGCAAGCTTGGGAAGGAGGGAGACCCTTTCTTTTCATTGTAACAACTGATAACGTGAGGGCCAAGATATTGTATCTTATAGCACATTATTTATGTGTGCTATAAGATATAATTTCATCAGATAATCCTCAATGAAGGATGTTCTCAGACTTGCTGAGTACTCTGCCAGATCTGAGATTTTCCTTTCTGGGTGCTTGGTGCATCAGATACACAAAGACACCTGACTGCTTTGTACGTATAGCAGCATCCAAAGTCCAGAGTTGCAAATATAGGCACGCTTGCGTTGTTTTCGTGCATATGTGCATGGCCTGTGACTTTGGCGGACTTGCAATCCTGCTTTGTTGTAGCTTAAAGGGAAAGGAACACAGCAGGTTTACTTCACTGTGTAGTGTGCTGTACAGCCCAATGAAACCTTCTCCAACTTTGATTTCAACTGCCCATTCCCCAATCCTCTGAACTAATGGCTAGCTTTTGTAGTTTCCCTTGTTAGGAGTTTTCTCCACCCCCCCCCCCCACCACCCTACCAACCTGTGATCCATGAACCAGTCTCATGACTCACTTGTGGTGGACATTAGACAAATGGTCTTTAGGTATATTTATGGTATGAGGCTCTTCCCAGGGTGGCTCGGGTTTTGGGAAGATTGTGGCAGTAGGTCCTCGAGCAAAAAGATCTGTTGTCCTGTTGTTCATAGCTTGTTTCATTTACCTTCCCAGATATGGTGTTTCCTAGGATGATGTGCTTCAATGCATTTTAATGCATCAAGCCAAAAATTAGCTGCAAATGGGAATCTGAGAAGGGAGGGATAACAGGGAGTAATCCTATGGAAGAAAATTAATGGGGAACAGGGTGCTGCATTTAGAAACACATTTTGCATTTTTCATTAACTGCTATTGCTATTTATTAGTTTTTATCTGCTAGATGTTTAAACACTTTGTTATATAACTCTTGGGAAAGGGACTAAGTAGTTAGCCTCATCAATGATCTGGAAAAAGCACAATGTGCCAAATAGACTTCTGTGCTACAATTCTGTAACTTCAGCAGCTACTTATGAAAGGAGTGGCCCCCAAATTTATTTGACATTGGACTTTGTTAAAGGATGCTTGTGGCTAAGAGATCAGACTATTGCTGCTCTGGGCCATATGGTAATTGGTTGTGCAGGTGATTAAAAGCTTGTCCATAAAACAAACTGAGCATAACATTCTGTTAGAATAAATATTACATAAAACTTCAGCATTTAACAAAATAGGATGGTTTACAGGCATAACTTGATTCTGCCCCATTATTTCCTTACTAAGCCCAATGGCCTTGGTTTAAACTCCTTGATGGTGGTCTCAGCTATAGAAATCACATTGAAGTATCCACTGCAGAAAGCATGAATTGCAACAGTGGATCCTTTGTCCCTCCATCGGTCTGTCGTGACAGAATGTTGTCTCTCATTTGTAAAGCCCTGTTCATTCTGTTCCATGCACACCAAGAGTAGTTTTGCTGATAATTGTTGAGATCTATCTTCCGCAATTTTGGTGCCGTTGCTTACTATATTTATGTGATATTATTTGCCAATGCAAAATATTTTATTGGCTGGATGTGCTGCCTCTGGAGTAACTTTAGTTGATTGCATAGAGTGTTACAAACCATAGATTCTGCTAACCTTTAGTAAGAAACACAAACATACTACTTAGCATTTCATTCAGCTTTTGCTTGTATATTTGAAGATTTTAAACAGAACGGTGATGCAGCAAATGCAGCATTGGCAAACGAAGATTGTCCTCATATTGACCAGGCAATGACGCCTGAAGATCACCTCCCCTTCACTCGTTCTAACACCAGGGAGAGGAATGCCAGAGACGGGCCCTGCTTCCTCTTATCAACCGGGGAATTTGCATGTCCACCCGATGGAGGAATAAGAAAGGGTACGTAACACACAGGCAAGATACGTAACCTTATAGGTATATATATCAATCTGTTAATCTAGTATTGCTAGGATATACAGCTGCATTGGGAAGGTTTATCATGGATTAATAAGCAATGCTTAGCTGTGTAGAGTAATTGTCTATGAAATTCCATAGAGATTTTAGAAAGACGCTAAGCGCCATGAATTAAAGTGTAGAATTTCATTCAAGTCCTCTCACTGGTGTATTGTATGTGTATATATATATATATATATAAAATTATATATATATATGTAGATCTATACATAGAGAGACAGTATTATCCAAACCATGCCATTGGTGTGGTATATAGGAGCTTCATGTGCCATTTCTGATGGACAGTCTTCTATAGAGAACACTTAATATGTAAATATAATTTATAAAGTAAATTAAAAGCCAGACTAAAAAAAAATTGATCACAACACTTTCATAAGAAAGTAGCTTGAAAACCTCAGCTAAAATTATCTTTGTAGCAAAGTGTTGAATTTGATTCCGTATTGGACAGATTGGCTAAAGAGTAATTCACTAGTGTGTTTCAATGTCAGCATATTGTTGGCCCGTGGAAGTATGTTTCTACCAGCATGAACGATGGAAACCTTTCAGCTTAAATTCATCCTGTATGTGTTCTTGTAGATCTGTTCAATGTTAAGTTCTTGTGCATGTTTGAAATGGAATTGGTTGCATGTCTAGTCTTTAAATGCTTCAATGGACTTCAGAATAGTATCAAATTGGCATCAAAATGAGACCAATTCTTACTGCGATGAAAGACTAAAGAGTTCCCAGGCATTCCTTCAAGCCAATTCATATGATGTATGGGGTGAGATGTCAGATCAAACTCAAGTTAATCAAATTTCCACCATTGATGTGATGTTAATATCCTATAAAAGTGTTTGCATTAAATTAAATTTGGTGAAGTAAATTTGTTAATAAAAGGAGTAGACAAATGAAATGACTTTGGCACGGCCTATCTAACCAACTGAACATTGGATTTTCTGTTCAGTTGATTTAATTATACATCATTTCAACGTTTACTCTAGTTGGGTTGCATGTTTGTGTCTCAGAAAACAGAATAGCTACATAGAATAAACTATTCAATATCTTGCTGGTTAGTTTACTATATTAATGGAAGACTAACATAATGGCTTTGTGTTTCTGATGTACTTATTATCTAGGATATTTTTTTTTCTACAATCATGTTTTCAAAATAGGAGGCTAAGGTATTTCCTAATTTGAAAACAGTGAATTGTTACTTGGAGTGGGGAGTTGCCAATGGGAAAAGGAGATGGGACGGGGACATTTGGTGAATTGGTGTTGGTCTTTCACCTCTGTCCCCTAGATCAACACAAAACTCTATCAATGTATTAAATCTTTCTTTAGTTGGCTGATATTCTGACTGGCATTAATGCACTTCTGCATGAGAATGGCCATTATACTCCCAAACTTATCTCTCATTTGGCAATTTCACATTCTGAAATGTATTGGAAATGGAAAGATTACTGGTGGTACTCACTAGAGACTATGGTTACCATGTTAACTGAACTGATGATGTTGAATACAAGTAATGATGGATAGAAATTACTGCTTCTTCAATACTGCCACTCCTTCCCCTAACTCCTCAGAATTCACAGAACATGTTTGACTTGAAAACAGTGTGTAAGAGCCTCTGGAAAGAATCTTCTACCATGATCCCCACTGAGCCAGTGTGGTTGCAATGGTGATCGCTTGGATTAACTTTAATTTCCCCTGGCTCCTCACATATAGATTCTTAAAAGAAATGTTCTTTCTCATTTTATACAATCAAACTCCTACTTCAGAAAAATTCAATGATGCAGACTAAATAGGCTCCAATGCTGAACGAGTCCTTGATTCAGTATATTGTGGGAACTAGTAAACTGATTTCTGTATTCTTGCTTTCGAATCAAAACTTAATTCAAAACAGTATCACCCTGTTTGGTCTCCTTCACAGTATTTGCATATAACAGTTTAAATATTACAAAACTGTTTATCATCTTGACCTGGCATACAGCTCGTGTTTTAGAGTCAGGATTGTCAACTGTATTGGCATTAGTGAATAATTTTAATTTTGACAAATATTTCCTCAGCTCATGAGATAAAAGGGCAATTACTTCATACAATCACTCTGCATGGTAAACATTCAATAAGGCAAAGAAATGCATGTGCACGAGAAGTTCATGCCTACCCTTGGCTAGCAGAAGCTGGGTAGAATTATATTTGGCAATTGATTGCAGGATGGGTAGATCTTGGTTGTTTGTTCGTTGCACTTTGGTTTGGACTATTAACTGAAATATTGCTACCCCAGGGATGAAATGAGGACATGATAATATCAACAATTTTTGAACCTCTAATTGTGCTGAAGTAGAAACTTGCCCCAAAACTTACACTGAAAACTCTGAAAATGGTAACTTAAACCACAAAATAGTTTAAAAAAATGAATAGCTCAGAGAAACAAAACTATTTAGCAAAGTAGCACAATATCGAAGAGAACATTCACATCCAACACAGCCTATCACATTGCCCAAGTTCTTCCTTAGAAATCAATGCCTGGTGAAATAATGGTTGTTAACTTAGGGATGTAGAAACAATCCCTAGTAACCACTTCTCTTTGTCTTTCATTAACATTGATACTACTCTGAGCATGCAAGTGCATGGAGATGCTTTATCAGACTGGCAATGATGTAGACTCATCATTATCCATTCTATTGTTGATCCAATGCTGTACTTTGCATTTTTCCTACATAAAGGTTTTGAAAACTCAAGGAGCCTAAGCAACAGAGCTGGCATGAGCAGAAATATACTAAAATTGCCTTCAGTGTCTTCTTCACTCTACAGCACTCCTTGTCCATTGAGGCTTTCTCCGTCTCCCATACCATCCATTTTATAGCATGGATTAGTAGCTGAGAATGGTCCAAAGCTTTAGTCCTACAGCCTATACTGTCTTGCATAAAACCAGGTAATAAGTCTGAAGATTGCATGTCTCTAGGTAGCACCTTGCTGCTGATGATTCTACTGTTGACATTAGGTGGGACAATCCTCGTTGATTTCTAGATGGGATCGCACAGGCACATGATGGCACCAGTGGTCTGTATGCTCCATGTGCTTGGTGCATAGATGGAAATAATGCAGCTACATGCAGTTTCAAATAATTGATGATCCAGCCCATTGCTTTGGGTGTGCATTTGTCCATTTGTGTAAACACTGGCTCTTTGAAAATGGGTAACATTTATATTTATTAGTGCACCTGGTCAACGAGTGAAGATTTCTTTCTCAGGACCTTTTGAGCCATATAACCCTGAGGGAGTTCACACAAAACAAGCAGTTTGAGATACCATTGCATGGAAGCCAAACCAGTTGTGAGCAATACTCTGTAGAGGTCCCAGTTAATCTGGGTGCATGTGAAGGTCTTTACAAGAAGGACACTGCCCCCGCTGCATGTAGCTATATTTTTTTTAAATAGAAACAAAATGCCACATTTATGTTGAAAAGCAGGGGAAAGAAGGTCAAGTATTCACTGTATTCTTTGCATGCAGATTTCTGCAAAGGCAGCCCTGTCATTGCTAAGTATATGCAAGCAGGGGCAGTCAGAGTAACTTAATGAGCTGGGACAGAATTGGACGCTCTGTGGGCAATTATCTGCCCATTGGGAACATTTCAAGAGAAGAAGACCCACCTCTTTAGGACAAGCAAAACTACTTCAAGCCAAACAGGCTTCTAAGGACCATTGTACGTAACAGATTTGACCCAGAATTGTCGGCTTTCTAAAGCCCAAATGTTTCTAAGAAAAAAGGTAGATTTATATTTGTTTGCTAGCATGAATTGCATGTTATAGAAAATGTAATTCTATGAGTAATCTTTAAATCAGAAGCTATATTTCCTTCCAAACTAATTTACTTTTACAAAACTTTGATGTAATCATACAGTAATGTCAGAATTAACTATATTTATTTGCAATGGATAGCTTTTTTTTGTAATATTCATGAAACAGTGCAAGATTAGAGAAAACTGTATGTAGATGGCGATTGGTCATATTGACCACTCATCCATGCTTCAGATCTTCATCTGAAACAAGCCGTTAAAACCATGTATTCAGAAAGCATTTCTGACCCTGTATCTGATTAGGTTGGCATGCTAGTAATCTTGTATTTTCTGGACATCATGTGTATCTATAAATATTAACTCTTCATCCAGATGGTCTTAGCCTCTTTGCATTTAAAAGTGTATATTTCAGACTTGCAGACTCTAAATTAGGAAGCGTGCATTCCATTGAACAGTACCAATTTATCGGCACCATTTTCCATGGCAGGACTATCAGTCCAAGTCAGCGAATATCTTTACTCAAATTTGGTCTCCTAAAGTTGGAATCAATACTTCGGCACTGTATGCAATTTAGTTCTGAATACGTGCATGCACAATATAATATGCAAAAAAAGTTCTAGCATGAAATAAATTTTGTATTAAATCAGTCTTTGTCTGCATGGTTTGATTTATTTTTGTTTTCAATAATTTGAGTCCTGCATTGATGAATTCCCTGTGGTCTCCAAGGACAAATCAGGAGGGTCAGACTGGAAATATTTGGTGCATGGCTCATTTTTGGACCATCAATGAGCAGGAACAGAGAGGTGGTGTTCTATGGCAGGTTGAGAAAGCTGTTACTTATCACCAATGGTTATAGTGCAGTCTTAACATCTATCTATAATTTAAAAATGTGTTTAATTATAAATGTTAGTATTCATAAGGTAATGTAGCTGTCACAAAGTGCAGAATCTTTCTTGGAGGAATGATTGCTGCCACACATTTTCTGCTAATGATATCCGTCTTACTTCGTGCTTGATAAGGTTGGATGGTTGATAAAATTGCTTGCATTCAGATCCATCCCTGAAAGAGGAGAGGTGGGATCCAATATATAATGAGAAACTGAGTGAAGGATCTTCTTCTTGTTATTTAACCCAACATGGGAGACAAACCAAACGTACGGAGGGTCACTTTAATATGTTACCCTGTAGGGAAAAGATAGGTTGGGTCAGAGGTTGTATAGTTCACTCCTATTTTAAACATCATTAGACATCAAAGCTCCCATCTTAAACATAATCAGGGGATTTGCATGCATGCTTTCCCTATTTGGGATTTTCTACACTTAAACAAGAAGCAGAGAATACGGAACTTGCCCTCTCAGATGAATTAGCTTTTGTGCTTAATAGCTTTGGGATGATGTGTTCAGTAGAGGAGATGGCAGGCTGTCTATTTGATAGGCCAGCTGCCTATCTGAAACAAGTGTCTGGAGGGAACCAGTCTGCTTGCTTTGGGTTGAAGAAGATTATGCAGCCTGAAGACCAGCAGTTCAGCACACAGGTAAGTCATAAGAGGAGCCATTTTGGTTTGTGCTGGACAGAGGAAGTTGAAGTCACTTCCTTTCTTTCACATATGAGGCATAGGTTCAAATGCACACTCCGATTATTTGAGAAACTGTCTGTAAGAGTCTTTGTATCCTACAGTAAGTATTTTGTTTTAGACCATTTAAATCTTGCATATTCAATATTTTGCAGACTCCCACAATGACAGGTTTCATGCAATATGAGGAGTGTTAGGCACTGGTTACTTACTTTAGGTACTGTCTTTGATAGCTCAACCAGGGACACACTCCCCCTGTCCTGTCCTGAAGGAGCAACTCTTGTTGGGGAAGCAGATCTTTGTAGATAATGAACAGTTTTGAATATTATGCTGGTGAGCTTCATCATGTGTGAGGCTAATGCATGGAAAGCCATGAGTTAATTGCTAGTCATTCTCATCCTCAGCAAATATCACACAATTTCTCCATAACAGGTCACTTAATCCTGGTTGAGTTTTTTTTCCTTCACTGGTGCAGGGATATGAGAATCAACTTCACTCGGTCGCTGTTGAAACCAGCTACTGAGCACAAAACATTGAATCTAGGACAAAGTTAGTTGTGGTAAGAGAAAGAGAGTCAATGTTTCAGATCGAAGGCTTAACATAAAAATTCCGTTTCACTCTCCACAGATGCTGCCTGACCTGTTGGATATTTCTAACATTTTCTGTTTTTATTTCTGGTTGCCAGGAACTGCATTTTTTTTTTTTTTTTTTTTTGCTTTCCCATGGAATCTAGGACAGGTATTGTTGTTTGTCCTGGTAGTAGTTACTCATATTTGAAAATTGGAGGATATCTAGAGAGCTGTAAGTGGAAACTTACAGTTGATGTAGACAAGTGATGGAATCTGGCAGGATCTGACTGTAAAGTGGGGAGAATAGGTTGGAGATAACATCAGTGAGTTGATGAAATGACTCTGTGAGCCAGAATACATTCAGTGAGTTGAAATGTTTTCCATCTATGATGTAAGGAAATATGGAATAATGTAAAATTGTTGTTTTGCCAAAAATATATATGTAACTAGAAATAAATGTAGGAACTCCTCAGTTATGAGACTTGTTGAATTATTATTTTACTTTTTTACTGCTCTGAACTTTTATGAGTTAAAACACATTCAAATATATTATGCAACAATAAAAATTGGATTTGGTATAAAAATGTCTTGCAATTATGGGTTTGATGACAAATGTGTTAAATAGATCCTGGTCTCACTATTAACAGGATCTCACTGTATCTTGTTTTCAACTACTGAAAGATGAATTCAATAAAGATATTGTGCTGTTGATGACAAATCTGAGCCATGTGTACAAGATTTTATCCCTCAAAGAATGCTCTCCATGGTACATCTGTAGAAATTTGCGGGAGTTTTTGGTGAAAAACCAAGTTTTCTCAAACTAATGAAATATAGCTGCTGTTGTGTCTTCTTTGTAATTGCATCAAAATATTGTGCTCAGGATAGGTCTTCCTGTTGAGTGGTGTCAAAACAACAACCTTGTAAGACCAAGGAATTGATTGTGGACTTCAAGAAGGGGAGGTCAAGGGAACACACACTTGTCCCGTTGAAGAAAGTTGTAAACTCAGCCAGCTCCATCATGAGCACTAGCCTCTCCAGTATCGAGGACTCCTTCAAAAGGCGATTCCTCAGAAAGGCAGCATCCATCATTAAGGATTCTCTTCATCCAGGACATGCCCTCTTCTCATTGCCGCCATCAAGAGTAGATACAGGAGCCTGAAGACACACACTCAATGTTCAGGAACAGCTTCTTCCTCCTGCAATCAGATTTCCAATGAACCCATATACACCATCTTTTTTTCCTTTTTTGCTCTCTTTATTACTACTTGTTTAATTTATATATATTATTGTAATTGCATTATAATTGCATTGCATTTATTTATATATCTTATTGTAATTGCATTATGTATTGCACTGTACCGCTGCTGCGAAACAATGTATTTCAGATATATGCCAGTGATATTAAATCTGATTATGATTCTGAAAAAAATGAAGAAGGAAGGAACCAAAAGCTGGAAGTGGAATTAGTTATAGTCTAAAGAAATACATATAGAAAGAGAAATGGAAAGAAAGAAAGTGCATCAAAGGAGACAGATATAAATAGAAAGGAAAAACAAGTTTTTTTCCCTTGAAGTACAAGAGAGAACATAGAATAAAAACAGAAAATGATGGAAACTCTCAATAGGTCAAGCTGCATCTGACATTTTGAGTGCTTCACATTTTGGACTTTTCATCAAATGAAAAGAAATTTGGAAATTTTAAAAAATATTTCTGTTAATGCAGCAAAGTGAAAATTTTGGATTGATTCCAGCATTGTGCAAATAAATAAACACTAAACGCAAGCAGAAACAATTTCTAGATCAAACAACACAGTGTCAACTGAACAGTTATCATGTGGCTTTCATTGGGTGACAATGTATGGTATAAAGTACTTAAAGTTTTTTCGTACTTTTTCCATGTTGCCCATCTCAGGATGATAGAACTCATACTGGGAGATAATTGGGTCCAAACATAGTCAAAAATAGAAGTTCATAACAGGGTGCCAATGCTTGTTTTAGTATTTCTCACATACTTCTTGCATCTCCTCTCAGAGTTGGAAGACTTGGAAAACAATTTTCATATAATCCCTGCTTCTATCACTGCAGCTTGCATTTCATCTAGCCTTCTTATAACCTTAAAGTAATTGAAAGGAGGCTATATGACCATTTCATCAGTGTTAGCTTTTTAATATACAAAAGTAAATACTTTATTTCATAAGAATGTAGAACTCTATACATATAATCTTTTCCATTGGAGCAATGATTTGTATTTTTCAATAAATATGTCCTAGATAAAAAGATGTACGATTGCATATTTTTATATATGATAATATCTTTTTGTACTTTTTGAGTAAAGGAGGTTAGGTGGAGAAGGTATGACACAATGGATTTGGCCCTTTGTATAGGTTGTTCCATGATTCTTGCCTCCTGTGCCTTGAAGTGTGCAAGTGAACAATAGTCAGTCATGAATATCAGTAAAAACTTGCAGTTGCTGGAAATCTGAAATAAAAACAGAAAATGCCAAAGACAAGGTAGCAACTGCGGACAGGAAAGCAGAATTTGCACTGTAGGCCCAAGACCCTTTGTTTGAACTGGGAAAGAGAGAAATTAAGCAGTGTTTTGTTGCACAGGAGCTGGGAGAGCAGTGAGAGGAACAAAGTGGACATCTCTGTTGGGGTGACAATCACAGGACCAACCAGGTTCACAGTCACAGAATGAGCCTGGCTTCTCAGGAGACCACAATAATCTGAAAGAATGTTGCTGAAAGTGAATTGCTGCCTTCCCTGGAAAGACTGTCATGGCCCCAGGAAAATAGGAGGGTGAAAAGGATGTGTTTGCACTCATAGAGTTGTATGGGAAAGTGTCCTAAGACGGAATGGCTGGTGAGGCTGGATCATGGAGTTGGGAAGGGATTGGTCCTTCCAATATTAGGTGACTTATTACATACTTGCCAAGGGCCAATAAGAAGAAGTTAGGTTTAAGTGGAGTTGCCATGTAAGGAGGGGACCAGGCTTAGAGTGGCGATGTGAGGCTTTGACTCAAGAGGCTTCGGCAACAAGGGGCAGAGTCTGAGGAAAGTTTTTTTGGTAAGATTTTTTTCCTTCTTATTGCACAGTTAGAGCAGTAGGAAGGACAGTCAGGACAGTGGAGTAATCCTCGTGCAAGCTGTGAGTAGGCGGGGAGGCCCCTGCTATCCCTGGTTACTACATCTGCAATAAGTCCACCCTGCTGACGCTTCTCGCACAATGCAGTACGGAACCAGAGCTGGAGCTGGATGCTCTTCAGTTTATTTGGGAGATGAAGGGCTTGATTGACAGGAGATACATGGAGGTAGTGACACCTAAAGAGCAGGACACAGTTAACTGGGTGACTGTCAGGCAAGGGAAAGGAGGTAGGCAGCCAGAGCTGAGCCTCAAAAACAAATATATTGCTTTGGATACTATTGGAAGGGACAAGCTAACAGAGGAATGCCACAGCAGTCAGATCTCTGGCACTGAAGCTGGCTCTTTGATTCAGAAAGGAAGTTCAGAGAAGAGGCAAGCCATAGTGATAGGGGATTAATTCGTCAGGGGAACAGACAGCAGGTTCGATGGACAAGAATAACGTTCCTGGATGGTATATTACCTCCCAGGTGCCAGGGTCACAAGGACAATGGTGAGCAGCTGGAGGTTGTGGTCCATGTTGGTATCAATGACATAGGCGGGAAGGTTGAGGAGGTCCTGTAAAGTGAGTTCAGGGAGTTAGGCGCTATGGTAAAGGACAAAACCTCCGGGGTGGTGATCTCAGGTTTGCTATCCATGCCGCATGCTAGTGAGGCTAGAAATAGGAAGATAAAAACGTTTAACACTCATGAGATGTTGGTGAAGGAGGACTTCTGATTATTGGATCATTGGGCTCTCTTCCAGGGAAGGTGAGACCTGATGGCTTTGTGGCGAAGTTTGATGATGATATGAAGATAGGTGGAGGGGCAGGTAGCATTGAGGAAGCTTGAAATCTGTAGAAGGACTTATGCAGATTAGGAGAATGGGCAAAGAAGTGGCAGATGGATATAGTGTAGAGAAGTGTATGGTCATGCACTTTGGTAGAAAAAATAAAAGCATAGACTACTTTCTAAATGAGAAGAAAATTTAGAAATCAGAGGTGCAAAGGAACTTGGGAGTCCTTGTGCATTATTCCCTAACGGTTAATTTGCAGGTTAGGTTGATGGTACAAAAAGCAACAATAATACTGAGGCTTTATAAGGTATTGGTCAGACAGTACTTAGAATACTGTGAGCAGTTTTGGGCCCCTTATCTAAGAAAGGATTCGTTGACATTGAAGAAAGTTCAGAGAAGGTTCACAAGAATGATCTCGACAATGAAAAGGTTAACATATGAGGAGCGTTTTATGGTTCTTGGCCTGTACCCACTGGAGTTTAGAAGAATGAGGGCTAACCTCTTTGAAATTTATGGAATATTGTAAGGCCTAGATAGAGTGGACATAGAGAGGATGTTTCCTATATGGAGGAGTTTAGGGTCAGAGTGCACTGCCTCAGAATGGAGGGACATCCATTTAGAACGGAGGAATTTCTTTAGCCAGAGATAGTGAATCAGTGAAATTCATTGCACAGACGGCTGTGTAGGCCAAGTTATTGGTATATTTAAAGCAGTGGTTAAAAAGTTCTTGATTAGTATGGCTACAAAGGTTACAGAGTTACGGCAGGAGAATAGGGATAATAAATTAGCCATGATTGAATGGCAGAGAAGACTTAATGGGCCAAATAGCCTACTTCTGCTCCTATATCTTATGATCTGTACAAACAGGACAGTTTTCACCAGATCCAGAGAGGGATCAATATCCTTGGAGAAAGGTTTGCTAGTGTGGCTCCATGGGGTTTAAACTGGAATTTCCGGGGAATGGGAACCAGTGTGCCAGGGTAGATAGTGAAGTGGTTATGGAGAAAGTCGATGTTAAGTCTATGTACAAAAGCGGGAACCAAAAGGTTGAGCAAGGTGTCACTCCTGTCCTGATTTGTGTCTATTTCAATGCAAAGACTATCGTAGATAAGGTAGACACACTTCAAGCATGGATCAGCACAAGGAATTATGATATTGTAGCCATTGGAGATGCATAGTTGCAAGAGGGGCAGGAGTAGCAGCTCAGCGTCAAAGTTCGGTTGTTTTAGACATGATACTTCGGGAGGTATTAACAGGGAAGTGGTGGCATTACTCATCAGGAAGTAGGTCATGGCTGTGCTCAGACAGGATAGACGGAGAACTCGTCAACTGAGGCTATATGGGTGGACTGAGGAATACAAAGGGCTGTGAGGATCTGCTTTTCCCAGAAGGTGATTAATCTGTGGAATTCTCTGCCCAGTGGATCAGTGGAGGCTACCTCAGTATATATACTTAAGTAAAGGTTGGATAGGTTTTTGCATAGTAGGGGAATTAAGGGTTATGGGGAAAAAGGTGGAGATGAGTCCGTGGCCAGATCCGCCATGATCTTATTGAATGGTGGAGCAACTTCGAAGGGCCAGATGGCCTACTCTTGCTCCTATTTCTTATGTTCTTATTAATAGGATTATATTATAGACTACCCAACAGTCAGCTGTGTTTAGAGGAACAAATTTATGGAGAAAGAGTAGATAGTTGCAAGAAAGATAAGGTTGTGATTGTAGGTGAATCTAACTTTCCACATACTAGTACCAGTACTCCCATACTGTAAAAGGATTGGATGGGATAAAATTTATTAAATATGTTCAGGAAAGTTTCTCTAATCAATATATAGAGGTCACAACTAGGGTAAGTGTGATACTGGATCTCCTATTGGAGAATGAGATAGGGCAGTTGACAGAGTGTGTGTAGGGAAGCACTGGATCTAGTGATCATAATTTCATTAGTTTCAAGATAATTGTGGAAAAGGATAGGAATGGACCTTGGGTTGCGATTCTAAATTGGAGAAAGGCCAAATTTGATGGCATCAGAAAGGATCTGGCAAGTGTGGACTGGGATATTTTGTTTTCTGGCAAAGGGTTACTTGGTAAGTGGGAGGCCTTCCAAACTGAAATATTTTGAGTACAGATTTTTATATTCTTGTTAGAATAAAAGGCAAGGCTAATAGGTTTAGGGTACATTGGTTTTTGATGTATATTGAGGCTCTGGTTAAGAAGAAGAAGGAGGTGGATAACAGGTATTGACAACAAGGATCAAATGAAGTGCTTGAGGAGCATAGGAAATGTAGGGGAACAGTTAAGAGGGAAATTAGGAGGGTTAAATAAGGCATGAAGTTGCTCTGGCACACAAGGTGGAGGGGAATCCCAAAGGCTTCTATGGTTATATTAAGAGCAAAAGAATAGCAAGGAACAAAATTAGTCCACTTGAAAATCAGCGTAGTCATCTGTACATAGAGCTGAAAGAAATGGGGGAGATCTTAAATGCATTTTTTGCATCTGTATTTGCTCGGGTAATGGACACAGTCTATAGAGTTGAGGCAAAACAGTAAAGTGGTCATGGACTGTATCCAAATTACTGAAGAGGAGACCTTGCTGTCTTGAGGCAAGTTAGGGTGGATAAATACTCAGGGCCTGACAAGGTGTCTCCCTGGAACTTTTGGGAGGCTAGTGCCCAAACTGCAGGGGTCCGGCAGAGCTATTAAAAATATATTTAGCCACAGGTCAGGTGCCTAAGGACTGGAGGGTAGCAAAGGAAGTTGTTCAAGAATGGGTCTAAGAATAAGTTGGGAAATTATAGGCCAATGAGCCTGACATCAGCCATGGGTACATTATTGGAAGGCATTCTAAGGGACAAAATATATAAGTACTTGGATAAACAGGGCATGATTAATGATAGTCGGCATGACTTGGTGTGTGGCAAGTTGTGTCTAACCAGTCTTATAGATGTTCTCGAGGAGGTTATCAGGAAAGTTGATGGAAGAATGGCTGTGGACATTGTCTACATGGACTTTAGCAAGGCCTTTGACAAAGTCCCACATGATAAGCTGGTCCATAAGATTCAATCACTTGGCATTCAGGATGAAGTAGTAATTTGGATTTAACATTGGCTTAGTTGGAAAATCAGAAAGTGGTTGTTCATGGTTGCCTTGCTGACTGGAAGCCTGTGACTAGTGGCGTGCCACACAGATAGGTGCTGGGTTCATTGTTGTTTGCTATCTATATCAATGATCTTGATGATAATGTGATTAACTGGATCAGCAAGTTTGAGGATGACATCAAGATTGGAGGTGTAGTGGACAGACAGGTAGGCAACCAAAGCTTGCAATCAGATCTGGACCAGATGGCAAAATAGGTTGAAAAATGGTAAATGGAATTTAATGCAGACAAATGTTATTCTTGCAGTTTGGGAGGGCAAACCAGGGTAGGACTTACACAGTGAACTGAAGGGCACTGAAGAATATGGTAGGAAAAGGGATCTGGGAATACAGATCCATTATTCGTTGTAAGTGATGTCACAAGCAGATATGGTTGTAAAAAAGAGCTTTTGGCACATTGACCTTCATAAATCAGAGCATTGACTACAAGAGTTGGGATGTTATGTTAGAGTGGTATAAGATGTTGGTGAGAAAATTAGGAGTATTGTGTGCAGTTCTGGCCACCTACCTGCAGGAAGTATATCAAAAAGATTGAAAGAGTGTGGAGAAAATTTTTAAAGATGTGGCCAGGACTTGATTTGAGTTATAAGGAAAGGCTTAAAAAGTTAGAACTGTATTCCCTGGAGTATTGGAGTCTGAGAGATATTTGATAGAGGTACACACAATTATGAGGGGTATAGTTAGGCTAAATGCAAGCAGGCTTTTTCCACTGAGGTTGGGCGAGATCAGAACTAGAGGTCACAGGTGAAATATTTAAGGGAACCTGAGGGGAAACATTATTCAGTGAGTTTGGAATGAGCTGCCAGTGGGAGTGGTGGATGCAGGTTCAATTGCAAAATTTAAGAGACGATTGGTTAAGTACGTAGATGGGAGGGGTATGGAGGGCTAAGGGCCAGGTGCAGGTTGGTGGGACTAGGCAGAGTAACTGTTCAGTGCAGACTAGGTGGGATGAAGGGCCGATTTCTGTGCTGTAGTGTTCGATTACTCTAAATGCTTAAAGTGGAGGGGAATATGTCTCTATAGTGGAATCTTGCTCAGGCTGGCATAAATTGCAGAGGATGATCAATTGAGTGTAAAGGCTGGTGAGTGGGTGATGAGGACCAGACAAAGTCCAAGAAAGCTCGCATGTCTGTGAAAGTTCTGTAATGAGGAAGGGGATAGACTTGGCCACACACATATTTAATGTCTTAACCCAAAATTTCTGTCTGCTAATGAGAGGGAGAATCCCACTTACCTGACATGCTTCTCTTTCTAGTTTCTGCAACAAGCCTGGGATTCCCTAAATTAAATATACATCACCTTCAGGCATTCAAACTTGATGCAATGGGTGCAAAGGATGAAGACATCCATCTGCCCTAGAGCCTGACGAATGCATGCAAGCTCTTTTCTCCTCAGATTGGGTGAGGCTAGAACTAGAGGCCATAGGTTTAGGGTGAAAGGTGAACTACTTAAGAGAAATCCGAGGTTGAGGCGTGGTATAGAACAAGTTGCCAACAAAAGCGATAGATGCAGCTTCAATTGTAACAGTTGGGAAATTTGGATAGGAAGGGCTTAGAGGGACATGGAAGCTTATTTGGCTTGAGAAGGCTTTCAACCCGATCAACTTGCAATACAATTTAAAGGAATGCCTTGGCAAATACAGCTGTGCCATGAGCCAGGAATTAGATGCTCCTCACGTGTTCTGTTCAATCCCTCAGTGAAGCTGGTAAGTTCAAAGGAAATGTACGAAATGGGCCTCGAGTCAGTTTAAAGGGAGCAGAGGAGGCAGTATCCAATGAGATTAAAGGGAGTGTATCAGCTAGAATCATACGGGCTTTGGCATTGTTAGATCTTTGAGGGAATTGGGGATCAATTAGTGATTGAACGACTGCCAAAGCTGGACCATTAATACGGGGGGAGGAGACAAGAATTAGGCTAGAGTGTAAGGCTGGAAGGAGAGGGAGTTTGTAAACAGAGGGAAGGGACCCAAGAGAAATCCATCATTAGGTGTAAACGTACTAGTCAAAGGTGACCTGAGGTAGGTTCTTAGTGTCAGATTCGTTGTCTGGGAAGAACAGTTGTGGATCCCATCGAAACCATGCTGACAGACGCTTCATGTGTTGTCAAGGCTTGTCACTGAAAGAGTGCTTGGAACTTCTATTGGTCATGCACACAAAAAGAGTAATCACTTCATAATTTCCAGCCAGAAGTTGCATGCTTTTGGACATCGCTGTGCATGTCAGAGCACATCTGTGTGTAAATGTATACAGGCCCCAGAAGGAAAATCATGGACACTCTGGCCTTCACATCAAGACCAAATAATCTCTACATTTGTTTTTTTTTTCTTTGTTTTTATTTTAAATGGTATTGAAGAGCAAAACAGAATCTAGGCCAGGAATCTCATCAGTTGGCTTTTGCCTCTAACCTGAGGCCCAAACATACGCCAACAACGTTCCTGGTCTGACAGCCATGCTATCAACCACAGTTTGGTTGAGTGGACCACTGAAGTCCTGAACTGTTCTGGAATTCTCTACATTTGTGCCAACCTGCTGTTACCTCCTCAAGATGATTAAAGTGTGGGCTCAACACTTATTAGTGGCTATGGGGAAGCAGGAGGAAAGAAAGAGGCAACAATGCCAAGATCCTTATTAGTTGAGCAGATGGAGAGCAGCTTGTCAGGTTGGAATTTTAGTAAAGAGGATTCCAATTACTCATTCCACTACAACCTTCTCTCTACTGCAGATCACCTTCCCATCTGCCCTATAGATGATTGAATAAATGTCAATACAAACCATCATCTGGAGGCAGCCCGTCAAAAACCATGCAACACCAAACACATTGGTGCTTTCCCTTACCATTTGCCTTTATCATGGCTTCATCTGTCCTGCTGCTGACTTACTCTTCTAGATGGCCTTGCCTTCCTCTAGGCCTACAAGGCCTAATGTGAAACTGTAGCCGATTGTTATATCCGCCACACCTTATAAACTAGTCAGGCTCATCTGATCTGAGTGGTTTATAAGGAGATTGACTGGTTTTATAGGGAGATTGACCATGTAGTAGGATACGACTACAACTACTGTCATCCATTATAAGCCCCAGTGAGTCACTGCCACTCCACTGGGGCAGTCCTAATGAATATTTAGAATCTGTTGGAGGGCAGACAGCTAGACTGAACTGGAAACACTACCCAGAATCTTTTTGGCAGCGGTTTTACCTTCTACAGCCGTGGCACTCCTCAGCCACCTCCCACACAGCTCGGTATTTTGGGGTTCAAATTTGAATCAGTTATTCTAAATGACGCAAAACTGATTTTTCTTTTATGTTAAAATTTCCAAGCAAAATATCCTAATTAACCTGAGATCACACTGTGATATTAACCTTCACTACAGTCTTGTGGAATTAGTAATAACACTTTAGTGACATCATATTAACAATATACCGTATTTTTCTCATTCAGCAGAACTTGGACCCAAATTTTCATATTCTGTAGTAGCCCGTTCACATAGAAATACTGCAATCCCATGCATTTGTAAGTTACGGGGAGAAAGTGTCCTCATTGTACCATGAACTTGCTCTTTTAAGATATTATGGGTTAAATTCACCTGAGATCACACTGTGTTGGCATTGGAGCTGGTGTTACTGGTGATAATAACTGGGAAACTCACGGTGCGTCAGGAAGTGATTACAACCTACCAGCTTCTCTGTTTCACTGCAACATATTGGGCTTGAAGTTTGAGGGGGGATGGGAGGTTGGCAATTAGCCAATCCTATTTGCAGCATATTAAAAAGAATTTTTCTACCATTTTTTCAACTTTATCCAGGCTCACAGCTTTTCAGGCTTCTTGAAATTCACCCATACAAGTGCCATGGCAATAGAAACAACCAAACCAATCTCATTGAAAAATATCAATAAATGCTTTGTCCTCATAAACTAGTAATGAGAATGGGGTTGCTTAGTTTGATGTGTGGTTACTGTCTAGATTTTAGAGGCTACAGAGGTTTGCAGATTTTTAGTTGAGGAATTATAGACTGCCTTAAATTAAGTGTTGGCTGAAGGGCCACATGTTCAGTCCCAGGCAGCTGGTCACGAATCTATAAGCAATTGGCAAAGAGGGGAGTTCCAGGGAGTGTAGAAAATCAGAGAAGTTACAGCTCCACAGCCTTGGGTCAATTGAGCAAACGTGTATTTGAAGATCAACACCCGAGACCTGGTATAGAATTACTTGCCTGTGTGGTAGCAGTGATCCTCGTCCTCCTGTATACTTGTGAAATCAGCACCATCTATAACAGGTATCTCAAGGCACAGGAAAAATACAACCAGCACCACCTCTGCAAGATCCTCCAAATACACTGAACGGATAAATGAACCATCATCAATGCCTCTCCTGGGCACACAACCCTAGCATAGGGGGGCCTAATGACCTTCAGTTGGCTTCATTATGTGGGCACATCATTCACATGCCCATCAGCAAATTCCCAAAACAGACACTCTATTCCGAGCTACGGGAAGGGATTACTGAGTGGACAAAGGAAAAGATTCAAGGACATGCCCTGAGTACCTCTGTTGTATTAAGTATAGTGGTGACACTGGTAACTCTTTCACGCTTATGTCCAGCACTTCTACATGAATTATCTGTATGACAACCAATGGAAACAGTAAAATAAGGTTCTAAGGGAGGGAGGAAGGAAAATAATACATTCAAAAAAAAATCACAGTATCAGTCGGGAAGTCACTCACAGGGAACAGAACCAGGATTAAGGCCAACACACAAAATGTCACAGGAACTTAGCAGGTCAAGCAGCATCTATGGAGGGAAATGGACAGTCCAGGTTTCAGGTTGAGACCCTTCATGCAGTCCTGGTAAAGGTTCTCGACTCAAAATGTCAACTGTCCATTTTACTATGATTAGTAACTCCCAAAACATTAAACTAATTAATCAGGGACACGGGACCAGGAATACAAATCTAATCTCGTGTTTTACTTTAAGTGAGGTGCTCACGTGTTATGATGTATGCAATTTTCTAATTTTTATATATAGCCCATAGTGAATTATTTAAACAAGCAAGAATGTTTGATCAAATAATATATTTACAATATTACTCAAATACAGTTCCCTCCACAGCTGCTGCCTGATCCATTGAGTTCCAACGGCACTTTGTGCTTTGCTCCAGATTTCCAGCATCTGCAATATCTCTTATGTCTCCAGGGCCAAGACTATGTTGTTATACATCATTTGATGTGTTGAAGTTTATAATGGAATAGGAAAATTTATTACAAAGGTCGAGACGATATAAAGTATATCACAGCTAAAACCAATAAAACACACACTGTACCATAACAATTCTAAGAATGTTAGTGATCTCTAAATATTTGGCATAATACAAGAAATATGAATTGACTGATCCCCAAGAAGTACATTAATCAGTCATTCCTGGGGAACCACTTGCTCCTGGCACCAAAGGTGAGTTTGTAAAAACTCAGCAAGTCGAACAGACAATGCATCTTGACTGCACTTTCCAGATGTGTATACTTATTCAATTTCTCCAAGTTGAATTACCCAGAGGGCCAGAATTATCATCAACTGCACAGTTATATCATGGCACCAGGATTGACACCATGATTAACAATAGAGTCCAGTATCCCAGTCACCCCAGCAACATCTGTCAACCTTGGTTTCTTGAAAACACATCAGCAGGTCTGAGAGGAATTTTCACAGAGGATCTCCAAGACACTGACTCCTGGGAACCTTTGCCCTATGGTTCCTCAAAATGGAGGAGCATTGAGTTTAGCATTGAGTCTTTGAAGTTATCCATTAGCGGCATAAAGACACCTTGCATAGTTGGATGAATAAACTGGTTGCCTTACAACCTGTCCACCTGCCTGCCCCATCGGCACAGCTCCATCTGTGAAAGAGTCTGTGGCTTCTGAATCAGCATATTCAGAGACCTCAGAACCCAAACAGTTGGAATGGAAGCAAGTCCTTGTGGCTCCTGGGAGGCTGCCTAAAAGCCAGTCCAAAGGCACTGAAATTAGATACAATACTACTGTTCCCACCTTCACTGACATCTAATTCTGCACAGTATGAACCTGCAACCTATGTGATCATGCAGTGCTTTTAACCACTGAGCTATTATAATGGTGATAAAAGAACATTTTAGAGTTCAAACACTCATGATTTCTCTCTTAAGAAAACAGCGTGTTCTCAGAGCAAGTGAAGGCTTATTAACAAGGCATTAATTCAGAATGTCCTTTTCCCTGGTCATTCTAGACAGTAAAACTTTACTGAACAAAATCAATCAGGTGCCCCTCAGGGCTGTGTCTTATACCCCCTCCTTTACTCTCTGTATACCCATGACTATGTGGTCACCTACAGCTCCAATCTGCTAATTAAATTTGCTGACGATACTACATTGATTGGTCTAATCTCAAATAATAATGAGGCAACCTACAGAGAAGAAGTCATCACTCTGACACAGTTGTGTCAAGAAAACAACCTCTCCCTCAATGTTGCAAAAACAAAGAGCTGGTTGTGGACTACAGGAGGAATGGAGGCAGGCTAACCCCTATTGACATCAATGGGTCTGGGGTTTAGAGGGTGAACAGCTTTAAGTCCCTCGGCATACACGTCATTGAGGATCTCATATGGATGTGAACTTCCTGGTATTCAGGACAATTACAAAGACAAGTTTGTAAAAAGGGCCTGAAGGATCATTGGGGACCTGAACCACCCCAACCACAAACTGTTCCAGCTGCTACCATCTGGGAAACGGTACCGCAGCATAAAAGCCAGGATCAACAGGCTCGGGGACAGCTTCTTCCACCAGGCCATCAGTCTGATTAATTCATCCTGATACAATTGCATTTCTATGTTTTACATACTATTTATTACAAATTACTATAAATTGCACATTGCACAATTAGACAGAGACGTAACGTAAAGATTTTTACTCCTCATGTATATGAAAGATGTAAGTAATGAAGTCAATTCAATTCAATATTGGGACAGTATTAATCTATGCAAGCAACAATCAAACCACCACTTAAAACCTGATCCAACCTGAAAGAATTCTCAGGAGATTTTGTAGTTTAAATTATTTATAATAGAAAACATGATGTAATGGATCCTACTGATAACCCTGCACCTAAATTAGCACTAGCGGATGCCATCTGTGATTGACATCTCAATTTTCACATTGAAACTTCACTAACAGATGGCAATGCCCTCCAGTTAGTGCTCCTCCTGCAGAACATTCATAAACAGGGCATTTGCTAGGGGGCGTTTCAACATCAACAAATGTCTTTTGTGGCCTTACAAGTTCTGGAGAAAGGAGTTGGATGGGCATTATTAAATAGCAAGCCCCATTTCTGATGCCAGTGAATTGGAGTACCAGGTTATGCTAATTCCAATGTTGGCTTCAGAAACTTGCACCATTATCTCATTCAATCACCTGACAACTATTTCCTAAAGCAGAATGCACCCATTAAGATCTGAAAATTGGCCTTTTAATTCTCTGTTCCCAGAGGTTATAGTGACCTTGAACTCCTAATTAAATAAAGCTCTGCTTTCACAATAACTTCGAGCTGATGAAAACATTTCAGTCAAGTCTTAGAGAAGTGATCATGTTTATCTACAAAACTAGATAGCTAGAAAACACGGCAAAGTGAATTAATACCCATGTACCAATCAACTGGAATCAACACACCTCTCACAGATTATACAAACGTTCATGGCAGTAATTGTGAAAATTCACTTCAGTTGCATTATGTCAAGGTAAGCGAAGGCAAACAGGAAGTTTCTACTGCACCACCAATGCCTAAATTCTGAATGATTAAAGAACAAGATGTGTGATGAAGTTAATAGCAAGTTTTACTGCTGTTGGGATGGTGACAAAATGCAGAAAACTAATATTATGAATATGGAGGTGCAATCAATGAATAAACAAATGTCTTAATGAGTGAAATATCAGTTAAGTCAATCATCAAGGAATGGAAAGAATCTGGCACAGCTGTAAATCTGCATAGAGCAGGCAATCCTCAAATACTGAGTGACCGTGCAAGAAGGGGACTAGTGAGGGAGGCCACCAAGAGACCTGTGACAGCTCTGGAGGAGTTTCAGTTTTCAGTGGCTGAGATGGGAGAGACTGCACATACAACTGTTGCCCGAGTGCTTTCCCAGTCACAGCTTTATGGGAGAGTGGCAAAGAGAAAGCCACTGTTTGAAAAAAGCTCACATGAAATGTCAGCTAGAGCTTGCAAGAAGGCATCTGGGAGACTCTGAAGTCAGCTGGAAAAAGGTTTTATGGTCTGATAAAACAAAAGTTGAGCTATTTGGCTATCTTACTAACCATTATGTTTGGCATAAGACAAACACCGCACATCATGAAAACCACACCATCCCTACCATGAGGAACGATGATGGCTGCATCATACTGTGGAGGTGCTTCACTGAAGCAGGCCCTGGAAGGCTCGTGAAAATAGAGGGTAAAATGAATGCAGCAAAATACAGGAAAATCCTGGAGGAAAACCTAATGCAGTCTGCAAGAGAACTGCGACTTTTTTCCCAGCAAGACAATGACCCCAAGTATAAAACCATAGCTACACAGGAATGGCTTAAAAACAACAAAGTTAATGTCTTGGAGTGGCCAAGTCAGAGTTCAGACCTCAATCTAATTGAGAATTTGTGGCTGGACTTGAAAAGGACTGTTTACTTCTGATCCTCATGCAATCTGACAGAGTTTAAGCGGTTTTGTAAAGAAGAAAGGGGAAAAATTGTAATGTCCAGATGTGCAAAGCTGCTAGAGACTCAAGGCTGTAATTACTGCCAAAGGTGCATCTACTAAATACTGATGAAGGGAGTGAGTATTTATGCAATCAATTATTTTGTGTTTCATATTTGTAATTAATTTAGATCTCTTTGTTAAGATCTCAACAAGATCTACACCCCAGGGACTGCAGCTGTTCACAAAGGCAGCTCATCACCACCTTCTCAAGGGCAACTAGGGATGGGCAATAAATGCTGGCTTAGCTGGCGATGCCCACATCCCGTAAATGAATAAATTTTAAAAAACCTGTTTTCCTTTTGACACGAAACAGTCTTTTTCTGTTGATCAGTGTCAAAAAAACCAAATTAAATCCACTGTGATTCAATGTTGTAAAACAATAAAACATGTGAACTTCTAAGGTGTGTGAATACTTTTTATAGGCAGTGTAAGAGCTGGTGATGAGGCCTTTTGCTCTTATGCATCAAAAATCTTAAATATTCTACTGACTGAGATACACTAGTCTAGTACTGTGGAATGTTTCAAATCTGCTTTCTTAATTTGGCCTGCTTATAGGATTACTTAATGCCTGTTGATGTCGATTGCATTACGTAATTTGGCATATTCGATTACATTTTATTCTATACTGTATAATGTTCGTCTTTACTTATGTTTTGTATCTTAATTACTGTATTGATTTCCTTACAATCGACAATATGTAAAGCACTTTGAGTCTGTATCTTAATGTATGACAGATACTGCATAAATAAAGTTATTAGTAATATAGAAGTGATGATATATGGACAGAGGATATAATGAACACTTGTAGTCTTTCCTGTAGGTCACTGGCCAGAAGCCAGTGGCTGATTATTCCACTATTAGCAGGATCTATGAGTCCCAACTGTTGTTCTGGATGAGAAAAGTGAATTACAAGTTACACTAGGGACCCTGGTTTGGGTGGACAGCACTGGACAATGCTTTTACCCAGCAAACCACTCACAAAAGAAAAATGCAGAATATTTCTTTAATTGATCAAACACAAAGAAGGAATCACTGTTCACAATGCAATGCAATCATTTTGAATGAATGTCCCATCCATCTTTTTCTACCCTTGACTGCCACACTGATTAATGCTGAAATGAGCCTGTCCAAGAGAGAAACTTGAGCTCTCATCAGTGTTATGGATTAACTGGAAGATGAATTCTATTAAATATTAGCTGTGCTCTGACCTAATTTTAAACACTAACAGCAAAAAAAAACGACATAGCATGAGAGCCGGCTTTCTCTTGAGAAGTAATGTGTAGTGTTGCTATGGTGACCTAGCTTTCAGCCACTTCTAGACTCTTAATCCCCATTGAGCGATACTGCCATTATTATTTTTACTGATCAGTGAAAATTAAAGAGCACAAAATCAAGAATAATCTTGTATTACAGCAGATAATGCAGGAGTAATGTTGTTCTTCTTTCCAGTAAGGAACATAGCCAGGAATAGGAAGCATAAGTTAGAGATAAAATATACTGTTGCTCTTTCACTGATGCATTAGTGTAAACACAATACACAGATGACAGGTTGGAATTGACAGTGTGGAGCGCTGTACTGGACTAAAAGTGAGAAGGACAGAGTGAAGCCACAGTTTGGAGCACAGGATGAATCTAACATTGTAGACAGTGTGTGGTCTGAGGGTGAACTGGCAGTGCTTGTTTCTGACGACATTGTTAGTCCAGGATATGTGGAGGTGTGGGACACAAGGTGAAGCTGATGGAGTGGTGTCCAGAGTGGAGCTTTCTAAGTCTGAGGTGAAATTGATAGTATGGGCAAGGGGGTGGAACACCCTGTTGGGGGCATAGTGTACCGCTTAAGGGCAAAGATTGTCTTTTTGTTAAGCTTAAGATCTAGAGCAGATTGTACAGGGTCAAATGTTAGTGGGATTGAAGGTAGATCACTGGTGGCATTGTGATTCCTGGTCAGAGGTGGCACAAATACCAGAAATGGAAACATTTGTGGTAAATACATATATATAATTCAATACAGGCCGTGAGTATCAGTTCATTTGAATGAGGAATTGTTAAGAACCAAGCCCAAACCTGCTCTAAAAAGATATCTGCACAATCATACTTGTTTGCTGACCACTAGTTGGTAATCAAAAATGGCTTTATAATGTGAAGTTTCAGAACATCATCACTCCTCCAACTTGCATCCATCCCTCTCTTCCGCCATTACCTTTGTGCAGTATCACTCATTTCCCTCAGTGATCTGCAGAAAATCTATTCTCATATATTACTTTTTGTTCCTAGATGCCTTCCTTCCGTCCCTGCAGAAGAACGTGTAGAACAGTAGGAGGAAGAAGGGAAACAGAGGGAGCTCCCAACAACCTTGCAATTTTCAGCTTTGGAGATGTAAGGAAGTCTAAATCATTGGCCATCTGGGATGCAGAAATATGTGGTGAAGGAATCGGACATCGTCTGCTCATATGGGATGCACTGATTGATGTAAGTGGCAGCTGAAACAACATCAGGTGCATAATGACTAGGTCAATAATTCTTACCTGGATGGTTCCAATTAACGCTCTTAATGTTCCAAATGGATTTCTAGAATCCCACAAGAGCTGGTCCAATAGGATAATGATAATTCAGGGATTTGGACAGACCACTCAATAGCTCAGACACTTGCACTGGGATAAGGCTAGCAAGACAGATGATCACAAAGAAGTTCTGATGAAGGGTCTTGGCCCAAAACAGCGACTGTTTACTTTTTTTCCATAGCTGCTGCCTGGCCTGCTGAGTTCCTCCAGCGTTTTGTGTGTGTGTTGCCAAGACCGATGATTGTGTGTTTTTCAGTGGTGACGCATATATTACCTGCATATGCGTAGGTAACAGAGACAGAGATGGCAGTGGAGGGACCAAGTAAGAGGGTGCATGGCTGTCCAAGCTCTGCTCACCTAGATGTAGGGACTGTACCTTTGCTGCAGTCAATGGACAGGTAATTCTGAAGTAGGAATAAGGAACGTAGAATGTACTTGCTGCACTTTGAGTTACTGTCCCAACTTGTAGAGTGCTCTTCCAGAATGAGTGACGCGGTTCTGCAGACATTTGTGATGTTGACTTTGTCCTTAGAAGAGTAGCTACCAGCTTGGACCATTAGAAGCAGCAATGAGACAAACGTCTACAGGCCCTCAGCAATGGCTTGCATGCTGTGAACCTCACTTTATCCTCAGATTTTGCTATTCAACACCCCGGGGATGCACAGTGGAGTGTTCATCATTTCCCTGCTAGCAGGGGAGTGTGGATGGGTCACCACAGGAACAATATTGAAGGGGGAAAGAGAAAAAAAGAGACTGCAGATGCTGGAGTCTGGAATAAATCAGAATCGAAATCGGGTTTATTATCACCGGCATGTGACGTGAAATTTGTTAACTTAGCAGCAGTAGTTCAATGCAATACATAAAATAGAAGAAAAAATAATAAATAAACAAACAAACAAATAAATAAATAAATAAATCTTTTTCAGTATACTTTATAAAGTATACACCCAGAATGATGGAAGGAGTCAAGCAGCATCTCAGACCCTACATCAGGGCTGTGAGGGAAGATGAACGATTGTCATTATATAGCAGTGCAAGCGTGATAGTTAGAACCAGATGAGAGTGGGAGAAGGTGAAGATGGACTATAACCAGCTGAGGGAGGGGGAGTGGGAGAGGAAGGCAAACAAGGGTAGAAGAAAACTAGATGGACTGTTGCATGTGTGTGTGTGTGGAGAACGTGGGGAGTGTAGATTATATGAAACTGGAAAATTCAATTTTCATACCATTCAATTGTAAGCTACCCTAGTTGAATATGCAATGTTGTTCTTCCAATTTCCATTTGGCCCTCCGTAACAAAGCAATGGAGAAGGCAAGGACGTACATCAGTGTGACATTGGGAAGGAGAGGTAAAATGAGGTGCAGCTGAAAGCTGGAAATTGCTGTTATTGTGAGACACCAGGTGTTGTGCAAAACAGTCAAACCATTCATACAACACACGTCAAAGTTGCTGGTGAACGCAGCAGGCCAGGCAGCATCTCTAGGAAGAGGTACAGTCGACGTTTCAGGCCGAGACCCTTCGTCAGGACTAACCGAAGAAAGGCTGCAGAATTCCTCGCGTTTGCAAACCATTCATGGTTGGTTTCTCCAGTAAAGAGAAGGCCACATTATGGAGACTATGGAGAGGGATCTTGGGATCCAAGTTCATAGCTCCTTGAAAGCGGTGACACAAGTCGATAAGGTGGTTAAGAAGGCTTATAGAATGCTTGCTTTTATTAGCTGCGGCACTGAGTTCAAAAGTCGGGAGGTTATGTTGCAATTTATAAAACTCTGGTTAGGCCACATCTGGAGTATTGCATACAGTCTGGTCACCCCACTAAAGGAAGGGTGTTGTGGCTTTGTAGAGGGGTGCAGAAGAGGTTTACCAGGATGCTGCCTAATTTGGAGGGTATGTGTTATCACGAGAGGCTGGATAAACTTAGGTTGCTTTCCCTGGAGTGCCGGAGGCTGAGGGGAGATTGGGTAGAAGTTTACAAAATTATGAGTGGCATAGACATGGTGGACAGAGAGTATCTGTTTCCCAGAGTTGAAATGTCTAGTAATAGAGGGCATGCATTGAAAGTGAGAGGGGGTAGGTTTAAGGGGAAGGTGAAGGGCAAGTTTTTTTACTCAGAGAGTCGTGGATGCCTAGAATGTGCTGTCCGGTTTGCTGGAAGTGGCAAATACATTAGAGGCTTTTAAGAGATGTTTGGATACATGGATGTGGGAAAGGTGGAGAGATATGGGCACGGTGTAGGTAGGAGGGATTAGTGTTTGGGTGTTTTTGATTTGTTTTTTAGCTGGGTCAGCACAATTCTGTGGGCTGAATGGCCTGTCCCTGTGCTGTACTGTTCTATGTCCCATGTTCCATGATCCACAATAATTTGTTAACTTTAGTCAGATGCCCCTCCTCATAGTACCACGTTATCTCTCAATGTACAAGTCTGATGCTGAATTGATGGCAGGTGGGGGGGGGGGGGGAGCCATGAAAGGGAAGTCCAACTGACTGCTGAGATACTTAGCTGATTTGTGGTGACAACGTGTGGTTGTAGTTCGACAACCACACTCACCTCAACTCTGGACTGATTCTATAAGCTATAGACTCACCTTAAAGACTCTAAAACTCATGTTGTCAGTTGTATTTATTTACTTATTTATTAAATATTATTGCTATTATTGTATTTTCATTTTTTCCTCAGCTCAAGCTGATAAAATTTAAGGTGCAGATGTAGCCAAGCACACTCATTTCTCAATTGCTAGGAACCTTCAGGCTATTCTTGTTGTGTTTAGTATCGTGACTTTCTGGAGATTTATATACATATTGCTATTCTTTAATGCTATTGTGTAGTGACTTTGGGATGAGACCAGATGTAGATATTACTATTAGGACAATGTATACCCCATTCATGTTCCATAGTCTTTCAATTTCCTCTTTTAATTCAGTTGATTTCTGTATGTTATGTGTGTTTGGAATGGCTATATCTTTTATGTACGTTCTTGCTTGTTTATTCTGTATTTAGATGGTTACTATGGATTGTCCTATCTGTTATAATGGATCAGTCATGATATAATTTGTATGACTCTGATTCTAAAACTGGATCAGGCTTGTACTTATCATAAGGAATGATGCCTTTTCTGAGTTCGTATTTCAAGGCAAGATTTTGGTGAATGATATTTGCCACGTGATTGTGCGTGTGTAAGTAATCAGATTGAGTTAAACTGCTGCAGGATCCTGTAATGTGTTGGATTGTTTCTAGTTTCTCTTGGCACTTTCAGCATTTATCATCTTGAATTTGTTGGTCTTTTATTGAGTAATTTTGATAATATTTTGTATTAACCATCTGGTCCTGATATTACCACAAGAAACCCCTCTGTTTCTGAGAAGAGTTCTCCAACTCAAAGTCATGCGTTCAACACTTCCTTGGCAACATCTAGTCAGCTCAGATTTTCTATAGTGATAATTTATTCATGTTTCTGGATTGTGCTTTAATTTCAGGTTAGTGGTGTGTACATCTTATTAGAATTGCATATGCTTGCATGGAGTGCTTAATCCTGTTTTTGTTAATGAAAATATATCCTTAGAAGCTTTGTCTGATTGTTGTGCACATTTTTTATATCTGTTATTCCCCTTCCTCCTTTTGTCTGAGATGGTGTTAATCTTAGTGCATTCAACTGTACATAGTGTTTCCTAATATTTGTCATTTCAGTTCTTATTTTTCTTAGTAAATTTTCTAGATTGCATTCAAACTAAGATATCATGCCAAAAGAATACATTAATAAGCTGGCCGGTGGTGCAGTGGCATCAGCACTGGACTTCGAGGCTAACGGTGCTGGGTTTGATTCTGCCCAGCTCCTTGCACACTTTCCATCCACGCTGGGTTGAGCATTGAGCTCGCAGCTTATCTTGTAAAAACAGTCACGTGCTAAGGAAACAGCAAAAACCACAAGGCGCAAAAAGGAACAAAAACAATACGTTAATATGGGTATAGTGAAAGTGTTTATTTTTACTATAGAGCTGTTTGACAGGTTTTCTTAAGCCTTGAAGTAAATTCTGTCAAAAGTTTTCCTTTTATCACAGCATAATCCATTTTCTTTGCATGTTGATATCCCGAATACTTATTTGTTTCATATTCATCCATTGGTTGTATTGTATCCTGCTACTCTGTTTTACATTCTACTAGTTCTGTTGCACCTTTCTTTATGTTTAATCTTCTGCACTTACTTAGTCCAAAGTTCATGTTCATATTTTTTTTAAAAATAGTTCTACTATTTGAATTAATTGCTTTAGTTTTACTGATGAAGGAGCGCATAATTTCAAGCAACCATATATAGGTGTGTCAAGTTATAATTTGCTTGGCTGCTTCTGATTTGATATCCAATTTTCATCAGATACGGGAAATTAGAGAGCGGGTTTAAAGCTAGACGAAATCATAGTGGGCTTAGAGAGTCACGCTGAAAAATGCCTCATTTACTGGGTGTTCTTGGTCTTGTCACAAAATATTAAAACCCAACTGGTAAGTCTGTTTCAAATTGATTGGGTAGTACTTGCACTGCTGCAAAACAAAATCATCTCTTTGTGCTTGGACCTTAGCTGCACATTCACGAAGATGATGGATGCCCTTGAGTCATTGAATCCTCTTGGGTGATTTCAAACACCTTAATTGCCACCTGCAATTAATTGCCAATTACATGCCGTCTATGACATCCACCAATCGCGGGGAAGCAGTCCGGACACAGAGTTGTGAAAAATATGGATGCATTTACCTAGCCTGGCAAAGAAGTCTTCATGCTAGCATGAAGCATTTGTGGCCTGCTGATTGTGAGTCCCTGCAAGCATCTCCTTCACAGCTCAGGGAGGATCCACAACTAAGGGAGCTGACATCAGTGAAGGCTTTAATAATGCCCAAGAAAACGGCAGCACCAGTTTGCAAAGGTAAGCCTTGACTTAATGCAGAAGCCCGAATCGGCTGGGGTGCTGGTGTTTTGGAAATGTTGAAGAAGTTGATTCTCTGTCTGTGCACCCTTGTGGAGAACTTCTGCCAGCACACTCACTGCTGACCCACTCCAGCTGTAAAGGTGGCTGGTCTGATGCAGATTCCCACACACAAGATCAGCGAAAGCAATCCGGGATGAATCTCTCTGCACAGAGCTCTAAGCCAAAAGCTATTGTGTATCTACAATCCTTTAAAGATGTCAAATTAACTTCAAGTTCGCAAGTCTTTTCCGTAGTTGCTAACTTAGCATGAGTACTTTGAACAAAGCCGTTCATGCAAATAATCAAGAAAACAGCCGTAATATCTCTTCATCAACCAACACATTAACTCTGTCGTGTTTGAATCTGTCAATTGCTTTTTGATTTTGATTTTGCTGGCAAGTTCCAGGAGACCCAAGAAACCTATCTACCCATAAATGCATCAGAATAATCATGAATAGTGATAATGGTGATCTTACCATTGTGAAATAGTCAATCTGAGGAACCTTACAGCCTAACACTATAAACTTAGGAGTACAGCAACATTATGGATTAATAATCTGAGAATGGGAGTTTGAATCCAACTACAGCTGTTAAGGAATTCAAATTTAGTTGATTAGATACGATTCCAAAACTAAAAAGCTGGTATTAGAAATGGTGACCATGGAGTTACCTGATTATTATAAAAACTTGCCTGGTGCTTTAGAAAATTAATTCAGTTAGACTTAACCAGACTGGCCTCCATGTAAGTGACTCTAAAATGGTCTCTTAAATCTGGATATTTAGCTATTATCTCAGATTGAAGGTTAAGTAGTGATGGGCAATAATTTATGATCTTGTACCTACCATTAAGGTAACTTGGTTGGCATGGATGAGTTTGGTCAAAGGGCTTGTTTTCCATGCTGCATGGCTCCATCTCTCTAATATTAATTTATTTTCAGAACAGGTTTAAGGGGATGAATGGACTACTCCTACGGGGAACAAGAACATCTGTAAGAAATTGTAACTGAAAACACGTTGAAGTCTGCAGATGCTGAAAACCCAAGCTAAACACATAAAATGCTGGAGGAACTCAGCAGGCCAGGCAACATCAATGGAAAAGAATAAAGAGTGACTGCTGACCCAGGTCCAAACGCCTCTGATTAGGGCTGTTTGTGCTGATTTAGAGGCTGAACGCACCTATTTGGCTGCTGACCGTCTTTGTTGGGAGTCATCTCTGACCCCCTCCACATTCACCTCGGTGCTTCAATCTTCCTCACTGCTTCGAGTTGGAGTTGTTCATGACCCCACACTCACCTCTGGTCTCTTCTATGAGTCATAGTTGGAGTGGCTTTTGTTGGAGTGGACAGTGTTAGAGTGGTTACTTGAGGCTTAAGCTCTTTGAGGCTAAGGGGTATCGTGAGTGGGAGAAGGCGAAAAGCTGAAGGTAGATTTCTTCCCCCCAGTTTATTTATTGTTTTTCTTCTTTATACTTGCACAGTAAGAACAGTAAGGATGCCAGTCAGGATAGTTGAATGCTCCTCTTGAGGGATGTGGGAAGGCAGGGAGACCTCCAGTGTCCCTACAAGAAGTGCATCCAGCTACAGCTTCTAACAATCCATGTTAAGGAGTTGAAACTGGAATTGGATGAACTCGGGATCATTTGGGAGGTTGTGGGGTGATAGGTAGAACATATAGAGAGATAGTTACACTCAAGGTGCAGGACACAGGAAACTGGGTGACAGTCAAGAAGGGGAAGTGGGTTAGACAGCCAGTGCAGAGTATCCTGTGGCCATCACCCTCAGCAACAGGTATATCACTTTGGATACTGTTGGGGGTGGGGTAAATGAAAGTCACAGTAGTCAGGGCTTTGACACTGTGTCTAGCTCTGTGATTCAGATGGGAAGGGGGGAAGAGGCCAGCTGTGGTGATAGGGGATTCATTAGTTAGGGGAAGAGAAATGAGGCTCTGTGGATGAGAACGAGATTCCCGACTGGTAAGTTGCCTCCGGAAGTGCCAGTGTTTGGGACATCCCAGATCAAGTCCTTATCATTCATAAGTGGGCAGGTGAGCAGCCAGAGCTCGTGCTGCATGTAGATACCAATGAAATGGGTAGGAAGAGTGATGAGGGTCTGCAATGTGAATTCAGGGAATTGGGTGCTAAGTTAACAGGCAGGACCTCCGAGATTGTGATCTCAGGATAGCTACCCATGCCATGTACTAGCGAGGCCAGAAATAGGAAGATCATACAGTTTAATATTTGACTAAGGGGTTGGAATAGGAGGAAGGGTGTCAGATTTATAGATCATTGGGCTCTTTTCCAGGGAAGGTGGACCTGTACAGAAGAGGCAGTTTCCACCTGAACAGGAGGGAGACTAATGTCCGAGCAAGAAGGTTTGCTAGTGTTGTATGGGGGGTGGGGGAGTTAAACTAGAGTTGCAGGTGGTTGGGAACCAGAGGCCCAGGACAGGTTATGGAGTGATTATGGAGACAGATGTTGTAAAAATCCCAGACAAAGTCAAGAGTCAAAATATTGAGCATGTTGCCACTAATGTTCTGAGATTCATATATTTCAATGCAAGAAGTACTGTAGGAAAGACAGATGAGCTCAGGGCATGGATCAACACATGGAATTATGATATTGTAGCCATAGGTGAGACTTGTTTGCAGGAGGGGCAAGACTGGCAGTTCAATGTTCTAGGGTTCCGTTGTTTTAGACGTGACAGAGCGGGAGGGATTAAAGAGGGAGGGGCTGCTTTACTAGTCAGGGAAAATGTCACGGCAGTACTCATTCAGGACAGAGAGGAGAACTTGTTTACTGAGGCATTAAGTGTGGAACTGAGAAATAAGAAAGGTATAATCACATTAATAGGGCTAAATTATAGACCACCCAACAGTCCATGGGATTTAGAGGAACAGATTTGTGGAGAGATCACAGACTGTTGCAAAAAACATAAGGTTGTTATAGATGGAGATTTTAACTTTCCACATATTACCGGGACTTCCATACTGTAAAAGGACTAGGTGGGATAGAGTCTGTCAAATGTGTTAAGGAAAATTTCCTTAATCAGTACATAGAAGTCCCGATGGAAGAGTCTGTGATACTTGATCTGCCATTAGGGAATGAGACGGGGCAGGTGACAAAAGTTTGTGTAGGGGAACATTATGCATCTAGTGATCATAATGCCATTAGTTTCAAAGTAAATATGTAAAAAGATAGGTCCAGTCTGTAGGTTGAGATTTTAAATTGGAGAAAGGCCAATTTTGGTGGTATCAGAAAGGATCTGTCAAGTGGGAATTGGGACAGGCTGTTTTCTGGCAAAGGTGTACTTGATAAATGAGAGCCCTTCAAAAGTGAAATTTTGATGGTACAAAGCTTGTTTGTGCCTGTCAGGATGAAAGGTAACAATATCAGGTTTAGGGAACTTTGATTTTCAAGAGATATTGAGACTCTGGTTAAGGGAAAAAAAGGGTGCAGAGTAGGTATAGGCAGGTAGAAACAAATAAGGTACTTTTGGAGTATCAGAAATGCAAAAGTACACAAGAAAGAAATCATGAGGGCTAAAAGAAGGCATGAGGCTGTTCTAGAGGACAAGGTGAAGCAGAACCCTGAAGGCACCTACAGATGTGTTAAGAGTAAAATTGGTCCTCTGGAAGATCAGAATGGTAATCTATGTGTGGAGCCAAAAGAGATGGGGGCGATTTTAAATGGATTTTTTTTGCATCTGTATTTACTCAGGAAATGGACACAGAATTTATAGAAGTGAGGGAACGCACAGCGAGGTCGTGGGCCCTATATAGATTACAGGGGAGGAGGTGTTTGCTGTCTTGAGGCAAATTAAGGTGGAAAAATCTCCGGGGCCTGACATGGTGTTCCCTCAAACCCTGTGGTGGGGGGGGGGGGGTGGACAAGTGCAGAAATTGCCGGGGCCATAGCAGAGATATTTATCCCATACTTAGTGACAGGTGAGGTACCGCGAGATTGGAGGATAATTAATGCCGTTCCACGTTTTAAGAATAAACAAGAAATTATAGGCCAGTAAGCCTGACATCAGGAGTGAGATAGTTATTGGAAGGTATTCTAAGGGACTGGATATATGGGTATTTGGATAGACAGGGACTGATTAGGGTTGTCAACTTGGCTTTGTGCGTGGTAGGTCATGTCTAACCATTCTTGAAGGGTTTTTCGAGAAAGTTATCAGGAAAAGTTGATGAAGACAAGGCAGTGGATGTTGCCTACATGGACTTTAGCAAGGCATTTGGCAAGGTCCCTCATGGGAGGTTGGTCAAGAAGTTTCAGTTGCTCAGCGTTCAAGATGAAGTAGTAAATTGGATTGGACATTAGCTTTGTGGGAGAAGCCAGAGAGTGGTAGTAGATGGTTTCCTCTCTGACTGAAGGCCTGTGACTAGTGGAGTGCCGCAGGGGTCATTGCTGGGTCAGTTGTTGTTTATCATCGATATCTATGACCTGGATGATAAAATGGGCTGAAAAATGGCAGATGGAACTTAATGCAGACAAGTGTGAGGTGTTGCACTTTGGTGGGACCAGGCAGGGTAGGTCTTACACAGTGAACAGCAGGGCACTGAGAAGTGTGGTAGAACAAAGGGATCTGGGAAGACAGGCGCATCGTTCATTGAAAGGGTGCGGGTGGACAGGGTCATAAAGAATGCTTTTGGCACATTGGCCTTGATAAATCAAAGTACTGAGTACAGGAGATGGGATGTTATGTTGAATAACAATTTGTATAAGTCGGTGATGAAGCCTGATTTGGAGTATGTGAGCAGGTTGGTCACCTACCTACAGGAAAGAGGTAAATAAGGTTGAAAGAGTACAGAGAAAATCTACAAGGGTGTTGCCGTGACTGGAGGACCTGATTTATAAGATAAGATTGAATAGGTTTGGACTTTATTCCTTGGAACATAAAAGATTGAGGGGCAATTTGACAGAGGTATACAAAATTAGGAGGGTATACATAGAGTAAATGCACGCAGGGTTTTTCCACTGAGGTTGGGTGAGTCTATAACCAGAGGCATGGGTTAAGGGTGAAAGGTGAGAAGTTTGAGGGGAAAATGAGAGAAAACGTCTTCACTCGGAGGGTTGTAAGAGAGTGGAAGGAGCAGCCAGTGCAAGTAGTGCATGCAAGGTCGATTTCAGCATTTAAGAGAGGTTTGGATACATGGATGGCAGGAGTATGGTGGGTTATGGTCTGGGTGCTGGTCGAAGTGACTAGGCATTTTAAATGGTTTGGCATTGATTAGATGGGCTGAAGGACTTTTGTCTGTGCTGAACATTTCTATGACTCTGTGACCTACTCCAGGAGTAGTATACTTCAACCAGTTAATCTACCAACCATTGTTAGTTTGGGACATGGGAGGAAACCTGAACATTCTGGGGAAGCCTATACTATCACAGGGATAACGTGCAAACTCCACAAAGACAGCACTAGAGATTAGGACTGAGCCCAGCTGTCTGAAGCTGCAAGGCCACTGGCTCTAAAAAACTGTTCCACTGTGTTACCTTGCTCCTCACCTCTTCTCTTCCTGCATGATATTCACATTGCCTTTTAACTCCTTTCTTTCTCTACTAATGGAAATCTAATGCTATAGCAGCTGAACTGAAGCTGTTTGTTGAGGAGATTGTTAAAAAATCAAAGATGCTGCCCGTAAACAGCCTTGCTGTAGCTGTAGCAAACTAAACCGACTCCTGTTACTATATTTACTCACTGTAGCAGTAATGCTTGGCAAGGGTAAGCATGAATTGTCAGGAGAATGAAAGTGATCTGCCACTTCCTAATCTCATTTCCATAGCCACACTGCCTGTGGAGCTCAGACTGTGCACTGGAGAGGCAAAGGCAGGGGGTGAAAGAGAAGAGGGAAGCAGAAAGCAGTTGGTAAAGCCAAGCACTGGAGGGTGAAAGGGTTAAAAGAAAAGGAAAAGGGAGGGAGTGAAAGAACTCAAAACATGGGAGGGAGGGGTGGTCTTGGACAGAAAGTGGGAGAAGAATATGGTGTGGGGACAATGATGGAGGGATAGGGAAAGACATGGACCAACTCAAAGGCAAAAGAAAGGCAAGAATGAACAGATTTGTGTAAAGGAGTTTGGAAATGCAGAGGTGAAGGCTTGGATTGGGAAGTGAATAGTTTTTAACCGTAGACCCATCCAATGACGTATCCATTTTTAGATTAATTTTTGAAGATAGAAACAGGAAGTAGGACAGGAAGATGTTGAGAATGAAGGAGAAGGGCATGAAGAAATAAAATGTATGGGTATATAAATAGTTGGGTGGCGGTGTGGAGATGCACCTTTACCAAAGGAGGTGTAAGGTGTTCTTTGCCTCCGCTAGCCTGCAGGGCACCCTTGGGCAAGGTGTAGTGCCTGCTTAGTCCCCTGATCAGGGTGACATGAAGCCATGGGAGCAGGTGGTGCATTTCACAGGTCCTGGTTATGTGACCACTGATGCCAGGCAGACAATCTCTGAAGATTATTGATAATGCCTGGGTTCACCAAACTTGTAAGACTGGCACTGCCCAAAAGATAGCAATGGCAAATCACTTTGGTCTGGTTAAGTACAGTTACGTACATATACAAGTTTGCTGATGACACCACTGTTGTGGATTGTATCAAAGATGGTGATGAATCAGCATACAGGAGGGAGCTTGAAAATCTGGCTGAGTGGTGTCATAATAACAACCTCTCACTCAATATCAGCAAGACAAAGGAACTGATTGTAGACTTCAGGAGAGGAAAACCAGAGGTCCATGAGCCAGTACTTACCGGAGGATCAGAGGTGGAGAGGGTCAGTAACTTTAAATTCCTCAGTGTCACTATCTCAGAGGACCTGTCCTGGACCATCATATAAATATTATTTCAAAGGAAACATGACGGTGCCTCTACATCTTCAGGAGTCTGTGGAGGTTTGGCATGTCATCGAACTTCTATAGCTGTGTGGTGGAAAGTGTGCTGACTGGCTGCATTACAGCCTGGTATGGGAACACCAGTGCTTTTGAGCAGGAAAGATTGAGTAGAACCGGATTTGATCAGGGACCTCGAGGTAAAGGAGCCATTAGGAGGTAGTGACCATAATATGATAAGTTTTAATCTACAATTTGAGGGGGAGAAGGGAAACTCGGAAGTGTCAGTATTACAGTTGAACAAAGGGAACTATGGTGCTATGAGGGAGGAGCTGGCCAAAGTTCAATGGAACAATACCCTAGCAGGGATAACAGTGGAACAGCAATGGCAAGTGTTTCTGGGAATAATGCAGAAGGTGCAGGATCAGTTCATTCCAAAGAGGAAGAAAGATCCTAAGGGGAGTAAGAGGAGGCCGTGGCTGACAAGGGAAGTAATGGACAGTATAAAAATAAAAGAGAAGAAGTATAACATTGCAAAGATGAGTGGGAAGCCGAAGGATGGGGAAACTTTTAAAGAGCAACAGAAGGTAACTAAAAAGGCAATACGTGGAGAAAAAATGAGGTACGAAGGTAAACTAGCCAAGAACATAAAGGAGGATAGTAAAAGCTTCTTTAGGTATGTGAAAAGGGAAAAAATAGTTAAAACCAAAACTGGGCCCTTGAAGACAGAAGCAGGTGAATTTATTATGGGGAACAAGGAAATGGCAGACAAGTTGAACAGGTACTTTGGATCTGTCTTCACTAGGGAAGACACAAACAATCTCCCAGATGTAATAGTGGCCAAAAGACCTAGGGTAATGGATGAATTGAAGGGAATTTATATTAGGCAGGAAATGATGTTGGATAGGCTGTTGGGTCTAAAGGCTGATAATTCCCTGGGACCTGATGGTCTGCATCCCAGGGTACTTAAGGAGGTGGCTTTAGAAATCGTGGACACATTGGTAATCATTTTCCAATGTTCTATAGATTCAGGATCAGTTCCTGTGGAATGGAGGGTGGCTAATGTTGTCCCTCTCTTCAAGAAGGGAGGAAGAGAGAAAACAGGGAACTATAGAGCAGTTAGCCTGACGTCGGTGGTGCGAAAGATGCTGGAGTCAATTATAAAATATGAAATTACGACACATCTGGATAGTAGTACAGGATTGGTCCGAGTCAGCATGGATCTACGAAGGGGAAATCGTGCTTGACTAATCTTCTGGAATTTTTTGAGGATGTAACTATGAAAATGGACAAGGGAGAGCCAGTGGATGTAGTGTACCTGGACTTTCAGAAAGCCTTTGATAAAGTCCCACATAGGAGATTAGTGGGCAAAATTAGGGCACATGGTATTGGGGGCAGAGTACTGACATGGATTGAAAATTGGCTGGCTGACAGAAAACAAAGAGTAGTGATTAACGGGTCCCTTTCGGAATGCAGGCGGTGACCAGTGGGGTACCGCAGGGTTTAGTGCTGGGACCGCAGCTGTTTACAAGATATATTAATGATTTAGATGAGGGAATTAAAAGTAACATTAGCAAATTTGCAGATGACACAAAGCTGGGTGGCAGTGTGAAATGTGAGGAGGATGTTATGAGAATGCAGGGTGACTTGGACAGGCTGGGTGAGTGGGCAGATGCATGACCGATGCAGTCTAATGTAGATAAATGTGAGGTTATCCACTTTGGAGGTAAGAACGGGAAGGCAGATTATTATCTAAATGGAGTCAAGTTAGGAAAAGGGGAAGCACAACGAGATCCAGGTGTTCTTGTACATCAGTCACTGAAAACAAGCATGCAAGTACAGCAGGCAGTGAAAAAAGGCTAATGGCATGCTGGCTTCATAACAAGGGGAATTGAGTATAAGAGCGAAGAGGTCCTTCTGCAGTTGTACAGGGCCCTGGTGAGAGCACACCTGGAGTACTGTGTGCAGTTTTGGTCTCCAAATTTGAAGAAGGACATTCTTGCTATTGAGGGAGTGCAGCGTAGGTTCACAAGGTTAATTCCTGGGATGGCGGGACTGTCATATGTTGAAAGATTGGAGCGAATGGGCTTGTATACTCTGGAATTTAGAAGGCTGAGAAGGGATCTTATTGAAACATATAAGATTATTAAGGGATTTGACACGCTGCAGGCAGGAAGCATGTTCCCGCTGATGGGTGAGTCCAGAACCAGAGGCCACAGTTTAAGAATTAGTGGTAGGCCATTTAGAACGGAGTTGAGGAAAAACTTTTTCACCCAGAGAGTGGTGGATATATGGAATGCTCTGTCCCAGAAGGCGTGGAGGCCAACTCTCAAAAAAGAGATGGATAAAGCTCTTAAAGATAGTGGAATCAAAGGTTATGGGGATAAGGCAGGAAATGGATACTGATTGTGGATGATCAGCCATGATCACAGTGAATGGCGGTGCTGGCTCAAAGGGCCGAATGGCCTACTCCTGCACCTATTGTCTATTGCCTATTGAAAATCCTACAAAAGGTAGTGGCTCAGTATATCATGGGTAAAACCTTCCCAACCATTGAGCACATCTACATGAAACATTGCCGTAGAAGAAAACATAGAAACATAGAAACATAGAAAATAGGTGCAGAAGTAGGCCATTCGGCCCTTCGAGCCCGCACCGCCATTTATTATGATCATGGCTGATCATCCAACTCAGAACCCTGCACCAGCCTTCCCTCCATACCCCCTGATCCCAGTAGCCACAAGGGCCATATCTAACTCCCTCTTAAATATAGCCAATGAACTGGCCTCAACTGTTTCCTGTGGCAGAGAATTCCACAGATTCACCACTCTCTGTGTGAAGAAATTTTTCCTAATCTCAGTCCTAAAAGGCTTCCCCCTTATCCTCAAACTGTGACCCCTCGTTCTGGACTTCCCCAACATCGGGAACAATCCCCCTGCATCTAGCCTGTCCAATCTCTTTAGGATTTTATACGTTTCAATCAGATCCCCCCCTCAATCTTCTAAATTCCAATGAGTACAAGCCTAGTTCATCCAGTCTTTCTTCATATGAAAGTCCTGCCATCCCAGGAATCAATCTGGTGAACCTTCTTTGTACTCCCTCTATGGCAAGGATGTCTTTCCTCAGATTAAGGGACCAAAACTGCACACAATACTCCAGGTGTGGTCTCACCAAGGCCTTGTACAACTGCAGTAGTACCTCCCTGCTCCTGTACTCAAATCCTCTTGCTATAAATGCCAGCATACCATTCGCCTTTTTCACCGCCTGCTGTACCTGCATGCCCACTTTCAATGACTGGTGTATAATGACACCCAGGTCTCGTTGCACCTCCCCTTTTCCTAATCAGCCACCATTCAGATAATAATCTGTTTTCCTATTTTTGCCACCAAAGTGGATAACTTCACATTTATCCACATTAAATTGCATCTGCCATGAATTTGCCCACTCACCTAACCTATCCAAGTCACCCTGCATCCTCTTAGCATCCTCCTCACAGCTAACACTGCCGTCCAGCTTTGTGTCATCCGCAAACTTGGAGATGCTGCATTTAATTCCCTCATCCAAGTCATTAATATATATTGTAAACAACTGGGGTCCCAGCACAGAGCCTTGCGGTACCCCACTAGTCACTGCCTGCCATTCTGAAAAGGTCCCGTTTATTCCCACTCTTTGCTTCCTGTCTGCTAACCAATTCTCTATCCACATCAATACCTTACCCCCAATACCGTGTGCTTTAAGTTTGCACACTAATCTCCTGTGTGGGACCTTGTCAAAAGCCTTTTGAACATCCAAATATACCACATCCACTGGTTCTCCCCTATCCACTCTACTAGTTACATCCTCAAAAAATTCTATGAGATTCGTCAGACATGATTTTCCTTTCACAAATCCATGCTGACTTTGTCCGATGATTTCACCGCTTTCCAAATGTGCTGTTATCACATCCTTGATAACTGACTCCAGCAGTTTCCCCACCACCGACGTTAGGCTAACCGGTCTATAATTCCCCGGTTTCTCTCTCCCTCCTTTTTTAAAAAGTGGGGTTACATTAGCCACCCTCCAATCCTCAAGAACTAGTCCAGAATCTAACGAGTTTTGAAAAATTATCACTAATGCATCCACTATTTCTTGGGCTACTTCCTTAAGCACTCTGGGATGCAGACCATCTGGCCCTGGGGATTTATCTGCCTTTAATCCCTTCAATTTACTTAACACCACTTCCCTACTAACATGTATTTCGCTCAGTTCCTCCATCTCACTGGACCCTCTGTCCCCTACTATTTCTGGAAGATTATTTATGTCCTCCTTAGTGAAGACAGAACCAAAGTAATTATTCAATTGGTCTGCCATGTATTTGCTCCCCATAATCAATTCACCTGTTTCTGTCTGTAGGGAACCTACATTTGTCTTTACCAGTCTTTTCCTTTTTACAGCATCAATTATCATAGATCTTCACCACCCAGGCCATGCTCTTTTCTTACTGCTGCCATCAGGTGCCTTAGGACTCGCACCTCCAGCTTCAAGAACAGTTACTACCCCTCAACCATCAGGCTCTTGA